>NW_024609857.1:92560066-93304754 GCF_016920785.2 Ixodes scapularis
CAAGGCCGCGGCTGGCTTCTTATCTATACTGCACTCGGTATCTTGAATATTCGGCCTAGAATATTCTTTGGGGGATGAGCTATAGAGTATAGACCATTCCATTTAGTGCTCTCAGGGCGGCGCCATTTTGTTAGATTGCACCGCCCTCTCCACGCATCATGCAAGCTCAGCAGGTTCGGCTGGGTAAAACGAGAGAGAGGGCACGCGCCCGACTCTGCTATCAGACGACAAACCAGGAGGTTCCCGTTCTCCATCTTTGGGCTGTACCGGCGGGCTGTACCGAACATCGAACTCTCCCTCGTGGCTACCGTTATGAAGTGGTTCGCGTTCTTAGAATATTTATGGCTACTCCAAAATCAGCCTTTAGCGCTCGGTTGTTTTATTTTAGTAAATGATCACCTAGCGTATCTTTGTTCCGTTACTTCAATAGCAGTGGAGTTAGCCGGCATCTCAGCCACTGCGTCTATTGCGCCAGGAGAGCACGTTTTTATTTATTATTCCAGACTTCCACTCATACCACTCACTGTCGCTAAAGGCCTATACCAGTACAAACTTCGTATAGTAAAATAGCGACAGCAACCGGACGTACTTTTCGCCGGAGCGACCGGCTACTCTGACACAGTTTTTCCATTTTTTATTTATTTGCACGCAGGTAACAGCGCAGCTAGACTCAGTTAGTCTTTTTATCGAGCATAGAATTACACGATAACTTTCATATCAAAATCTGCTCATTCGCGCTTGAAATTGCCAAAATTACGCGATTTTAAACCGAGTTTGAACGCCAGTCGGATGTTAGGTACAGCCCACTCGGTGGAGCAGACGACGCACGGACTGAGTGGGGGAGGGGATTTTTTCTCTCTCTCTCTCCTGTTCCTAGTGGAACGGCCCTATAGGGCGAGACTTTGATTTTGACTTAGACTTCAGTGCCACAGGAATTTTACGAAAAGATCCTCCAGAACCTGGATCCCAACGCAGACCCGCTAAAATCTTCGTCTCACCACAAGTTCAGAATGTGAATGCAGGAACCTTTACGAGAAGGCGTTGTCACTGTGCCCGTCCAAGAAAGGGTCTTCTGCCGAGGTGAGACCAGAGGAACGCCAAGACGTCCCATTTGATTGCAAGATTATCAAGCCGACGTTGCCTGACATTGCCGATGTCGCAGCACAGTTGAATCAGCAGGTCCTAAATCTTGTGGGCGACGCCAATGCAAGTGTTGCCAGCTCTTTTCTCTACATTATTCGGAGGTATGCCTATATAACGACGAACCCCTCGACCTGGAGGAGTTCTTCCCAGCGTAAGTCAGCAGCATTTACGGGCCGCCCGCGGCATTTTAGTGCCTCCTGATGGGCGAGAAGGTGCCAAGTGAACTTGTATTGGACAGCGTGCTTGGCTTAAATATTTTAGTATCTGTCAAAATTGCGTGGCAATTTATTTTTTCATTTTTATTCTATTTATGGCAATAACCATGCTAGAAAAAAAGGAAGGGGGGGGGGGGGGGGGGCTTCCGCCAATTATAATGAAACAATGGTTTGTGCCAACTCCTTATCAATGTCTCCCACAAGTTAATGAAAACAAAAATGGCAGATTCAAGATCGAGGGTTGCCGATAACTATATCGGCAACCCTTCAATATAATTTGTCAATTTTAGGGCCTCGGGAACCTTTGAATTGGCAAAGTAGGCGTATATGATGCGTTCGGCTCAAAAACTCGCGTAAAGTGCATTGAAACTTTTGTTATATTTTTTTAATATCATTCTTGTAATAGTTTAGAACTTGAACACCACTTCAAAAATTGTTGTGTTCTCATCACTTCTTTCGAATTACGCGTTCGATATCACCATACACTTCAATTCAATTTCCCCGCCATATTTAACGGGGAAGTTTAGGCGCAGACGTGCGGACCCACCGGCGGACAAATTTTTGAGAGTTTATATCTATGGGCTTCCGTTAAAGAGCATTACATGCTTTAACAAGCACTCTCTCGCTCTCTCTTTCCCCCCGCCCCCTCTCTCTCTATATATATTTTTTTTTTCCCTGTTCTTTTTTTGCGTGTATGTGTGTGTTTGCGTGCTTGTGTGCGTATGTGGGCCCGCGTCCAGGGGTTTGAAGGCCCGCATAATATGCCTGAGCCCGCACGTGAGTGTGCGTATATACATATATTTGTACCATCCGTGTCTCTCGCGTATCAGGCACGCCTTTGTCCTGTGCTTTTCGCCTTCTGCAGGTTATTTGCGACGATACAGTTTTCCGGAAAAATATGCCCTCCTCCCGTCAAATTGCGGCAAATCGGAGTGCGAGCAGGTGCTGTGGCCACATGTGCGCCCTCACGGGTTCGGATGTCAGCCGAATCAACGCGTCTGCCTGTTTTCCCAGCTTTTCCGGCATGGCTTTAGGCAGAAAAGGCAGCGGACGGCGTACAAAAGCTCGCCTTCAAACAGGCAAGCTTTCTTGTGAATGAGAAATCTTAATAAAAGCTCACGAAAAAAACAAAAAAGCACTAATTGAATAAACGTTTTCTCGATAAAAGTTAAAACAAAAAGAGCTTACTGCAAAGCCGTCTGATTTGGAAAAAAGCTCACTAGCCACTTGACAAAAGCAAAAAAAAAAAGCTTATTTCTTTTTAGGTGGGGGGGGGGGGGAGGGGGGGGGGGGAAGGGGTTGTTAAAAGAATTATGAAATTTTCTCCGGGCCCGGACGAAATTGGGTGAGCTCTTCTCCGGTGAGCTTTTTTCCATCATTCAAATGCAGCAAGCTTTTTTATCGCTTACACAACTCTTTTCGATCGTGAGACCGTGTGCGACGTTGTCAGGGTTAGCTTAGTTTCCACAGTGCTTCAGTCTTGATATTTTGCGCGAGCGCGTATAGCCTCGTTTCATGTTTCATCCGCACGCGCTCTCAGGCGAAGGAGAGGTCGAGCGAAGTAAGGCGCGCGCGGATGTAGCTTCGACCTCGCTGCGGAAACTACGACAGCCTCCTGCAAGGCTTACCTCGTTTATGCACATCAGGACCTTTACCTTATCTGGTGCTTTGTGGATACTTTCTGGCCCTAATATTAACTGTGATATTCTGTAAAATAAGCACTCATCATTACTTTTGAAGTGCATGAATTACTGAAACCGTGGCCACCACCCGTGCAATCAAATTTCATCGAGGAAGGAGGACAGGGCAGAGATTCCTCATCAACGAGCGAACAGGCCAAGTGTTCCTTCCCGGTGTGGTGTTCGACCTTTACTTGACAGGGAAAAAAAGCAACATGCCAATGCGTTGAGGAACTGAAGGATCGAGAGGAGGAGATGTGAGCGCGAGGTGACTTCAGAACGCCGCGCTCTATTTAGAATGGTTAGTGGGTAGACCTAAAGCTGGCTGCCTTTGCATTGCACAGCACTCATCGAACGCGTTCCGATTCGAGATCCAAACGCCGGGTGCCATCGTTCCGCATTCGAAAGCGTTCGACGAGTGCAATGGAAATATAGGCTGTCCTTGTCTCCACTGCACTCATTGAATGCATTCGAACAAGAAAGCCAAACGCCGGACGCCGGCGTTCCTCGGTCTAATCTTTAGTACTTTAGATCAGCAAAGAAACAAATGCAGTTTATAAAGTACGGAAACAAGTAATGACCCGTCGACATACCCGCCACCAAGCGGTGGAAAAGGCGGCGCATACTAGAAAGGGGTAGTGGGATCAGGCACCGACGAGCGGCGAGCGTAGAAAGGTACCGGACCTACGCGGCGGCGCTGCGGTCATATAGGGGTTCGAGAATCGACCGGTTCCGAGCGTGCGTTCCGAAGGCATTCGGCGCAGGTTTGCTTGCGATTTGGCCGTTTTGTGGGATGGCAGCGCGAAGTGGCTCCCGTTCTGAACTGATCTTTACCCCGTGTTTTCTGTCGTTTGTGGCCAATAAAGTGTCAGGCTGAATTAGTCTTTAATCGCAAAGCAAATGCAATGCGAGCCGCCCTGGCTGCTCACTTCAGCCTATCCAACACATGCTTTAGTGGCGTCCTCTCGAGCTGAGCGCTCACGGATGCCGACGCGGAGTGCGGCAGCCGTGAGCGGTCGCTGAGCTCACTACCCCTCCTCTAGTTCACGGCCACTCAAGCCATGATCAACGAAGCCATGCGGAAGGTTATTTTTGCTTGTTTTTGTAACTTTAATTTGCCTATAACTTTCAAAATGAGGCGAGATTCGAGAAAAGAAGAGTTTCATTAAGTCACTATGCTCAGTGGGCTCAGGTTCGGTGGAAACTAAAACCATTAAAATAGTTGTTGCAGGGCCCCTTTAAGGTCTACCCTTTAACCATCCCAACCAGAGCTCGCCGTTCTGAAATCACCGCGCACTCACGTCTCCTCATCTCTCTCACTTTCTGGGCGCGTAAGCTTCCAACCAGCCATCTTTTCAAAAGTAACAGTCATCTAGTGGCAGTCTCAAAAGCTCAAATATTTCCGCACTAATGGCGGTGATAGAAGAACAAAATTGCCATACTTCAGGCGTCCTCGACTTCGTGAATCAATCAAAGTTGACGTACAAGGACATACATGTTAGAATCAATTCTCTGTTGTTGTTTATTTTTATGTTTTCGAATACGTTCGCATTTACTTGCGTGAGAAAACTCTGTAATGCCGCCATTAGAGCGTCGGGTTTGGCTCTGCACTAGGTACTGACTTTTGAAAAAGGCATATTCAACAGGAGTAGCTCAGAGTGTTCGCGCGAACGTTTGATAACGCGTCCAGTGGGAGATGGCACTAGGTAGGAAAAAAACTCTTGCTCAGTAACCCGCTATCGGATGACATGCGCTGAGGTGGGTTTCTTTTTTTTTTTTTGTGTGTGTGTGTGCTTTTGTTATCGTGTGATAGCGGAGCGGTTTTGATGAAGTTTATAGTTGCTATACGTGCTCGTGTTAAGGCAAAAAACTTCGTTGCACCGATGGTAAGAGGAGCCACGTGATCACGTAATGGTAATAGGCTACGTGAGTATGTAATCATTATAGCCTACGTTATCATGCAATCACCATGTCAAGTAATCACGTAAACCATATAGTTATGTGACGCAGCGGTATCGCGTGACGTCATCTTACGTGGTCTTGTGAGCCATTTCACGTGGTTCCATGACTTCGTTTCGCATGATCAGGTGACTACATTAAACTTAGCCACATGACGTCATGTCATGTATTCGCATTATGTCATTAGCCGGGGTCACGCGACGTCATTACACGTGGTAACGGGATATCGTTGTGCGTGATAACCTTGTCACAACGATCACGTGATTCATAGTGAGACCAACCACGGGATCACGTGACCCAAAGCCACCGATAACGCAGAATATGCAACCACTTCACGTATACCTAGGGCATCACGAGAGGAGGTAGGTAATTTGCGAACATTTTAGCCTACCTCGATGATAGGCTAAGGTAAACAAATAGAGAACACAGTTGGGGCCGGGTTCGGATCTTCTCATAAAACCGAAGACGCCGTCCCCTCTGCACCAGAATAAATGGATGTGTCTTATAAGGCCCTTTCACACTGTGCCGTTTTCTTACGTTGCGTTAAGTTACGGGACCTTACGTCTGCTTACGTCGAGAGAGTAACCGGGACATTCATGCTTCGCGTGAAGCGTGCTCACTATGGTGCCTGGAACGCGTCTCCGACTGGTGTGTTTTGAGGCCAAAAAAGTGGTCCCTCGAGTTTCGCCTGATGACGTCATACAAGCGTCATGCTGTCGCCGGTCGCGATCCTGGCGGCTTCCCAACAGATGTGGTGGAAGTGACAGACGCCTGTTCTGCTGCAGGTCGCTTCCCAGTGTGAGAGTCCACGGAAGCTTTGGCAACCAGAGGTTGGGACGCCGTGACGACAGCGACATTCACGTTTGCTCGTGCTTTTCGCCAGGATTTCTACGACCAACCGCCACGATCGCGACATCCAACAGCATGACACTCAGGCTTCTATGACGTCACTTGCTGCCACTCTTGAACCACTTTTGATGTATGGGCAGCATTGGGCGCTAAACATACCAGTCGAAGACGCGCTCCAGGTAGAGGTCAGATCGGACCGGAATATCAGGTCCGACCCGACCACGCCCGATAAAGCCTTGGCCCGAATACGGCCCGAGCCCGAGTGGGCTTTCTAAACGTAAGCCCGAGCCCGACTGCTCTTTTTGACATGCATGAACCGAACCCGAACCCAGCCCGAATTACGTCGAACCAGACCCGAACCCGGCCCCGCGACTGCGTTTTCTGTTAGTTTTACCTTTGTTTTATACGACGCCGTTCACATTGAACGGGAATTGCCAATCTCGGAGGTTAAACACATTTGTGTCAAATGTTTGCACAGTCGTTTCATTTACGCAGGCTGCTTCTAGAACGATGATGCGGACGACAGAAATATGGCTCGATGGAAAGAAAAACAAAGAAAATGATTTAAGTACGCACGATAATATATTTAAATACTTTTTTGACCAAAGAACATTTTTGAAATTAAAAGTGTATTTAGTTCGCGTAAATTTATAATTCTCCTTGTTAACATTTGAACTAATACTTGCTTTAAGTTGGAGACAAAAACAGGCAAACAACAAGCACTAAGTTTAAGAACCTTTAGCAGTTTTTCGATGCCCTGCTGCGCAACGGAAAATAAGATGACAAATATTGTCACAGCGTTTCAAGAGACGTGAATAGAGTGAAGAATATTAAATATATTGCAGAACTTTAGTTGAACTCGTTTTTTGACATACAACTGGGGCTTATTCACCTCCCAATTAAAAAAATTTAAAAGAATTAAAAGTAAGTAGGTACACGATTATTTGCGCATTAGCGCGAGGGAACAAGATGTTATTTACACACTCCGGAGACAACCTCGTCTTTCGCTGTTGAAGCACAAATCCAGCAGAGCTGAAATTTCGCTCGCTGCTCGCGCTTGTTGCGGGAATGCACAGGATTCTCCGCGCGATTTGGCTGAGCATGGGATATTTTTCTGCGCGAGATTTCCACCACTCAAAAAGGTCCCCAATGTCCGCACAATTCTTGTCACTGTCTAAGTATAACGTTCCGCCTCGGTGATGCTAGGGCGAGGTTTCTCGGCTTGGCCATTCTTCGAAACCCGAAGATTATCCTGCTTTCAGCTTTTTTGCGCGTAGCTCATACATTTCGTCTGGTTCAAGGAGCATCTCTGTACGAGAGAAAAAAATCTAGTTTATCGTCAGGCTCACTAATGAGGGGGGGTTGTGTGTATGTTTATACAGCCTAGAACTTGGTCTACCTCACAGGGGCGACGAGTCTCCCAGCTGTAGATGAGCAATTTAGCCAGTGCAGTACAACCGCTAGCCTGGGGTCTTTAACGTGCACCACGCAGTAGTGATACACGACCGCACGCCGGTACGATGCTCATCCAGATCGAAACGGGCAGGGGTGGGGATTGAACCCAGGATCCCTGGGTTCTGCAGCGCGAGCTTTCGCTCCACGTGCTCCGACCTGGTGTGCGCTAGCCCACTCGGCCACCGATCCCCCCTCACTAATGAGCAAGGCTTTCTGGATCGCAGGGACCGCGTTCTCTCATTTGAGAACCTCTGTACTCTCATATCTAGACGGTTGCCACAGTTTAGCGTATTTTGTATAACACCTAATGACCCGCGGCACAACATCCAGATTGACGCTTTTTGTGTTAAAACAAACTTTCCGCTGCTATTTTTGGTTTTCGAAGATAAAATAAATATTTGCCCAAATTCCGAATTCTTTGGCAAGGTGCATGGGGTCTTTGGGTCCCGATGCCTCCAACTAGGCCCGACCCGAGCCCGATGCAGTTCGGGATAAATCGGCCCGAGCCCGACCCGAACCCGAACAGCATACTCTCACATATTGGCCCAAGCCCGACCCGACTGTGAGGTCGGGCTCGGGCTTTCGGGCTAGTCCGAGCCCGCGCAGATCTCTAGCTCCAGGCACCATGCATAGTGGTAACCAATTGAAGGAATAGTTTTGCACGCGACATCCGAAGCACGGATGTCTCGGTGACTCATAACGTATAATGTAAGAAAACGTAAAAGTCCATTCACACAGCAGCGTTTCCTAACTTTCTCTTACGTTACGTCATGAGTAGGATTTTGTGTTTTTGCTACATACCGATAAACCCCGATAAATAACCCCCGTAGGGGATCCTACGAATAAAGCTGGAGTCACATGTCATGTGCAGCGTGTCTTCCGAGTGCAAAAATGTTCATAATTTCACACCCAGCTGGCATCTCAAAACACGCTGCACATTCTGCCTATCTCGACTTTATCCGTAAGATTAAGAAACAGTAAAATATGTTAGTACTCGTGGCTTCAAGATGGGCGACATAAACCAATCCGCGATTGGTGCCGGAGGGATTGACACTCTGAGTGACAATCACTGCAGTTTAATTAGGAGGAAGCTCTGCACAGGGCAATCCCGGATTAGAAAACATTGCGATCTAACAGTAAAGTTTGCGATGTGACATTGAGTATGACGCGTCTAAGGTCGTATATATATATATACTTCATGTCACACAGCGAAAGTAATTGTACAGTGAAAGTCTGCGATGGGACATGGAGCATGATGCGTGAAAGGTCATATACATACTTCACGTCACACGGCAGGATTTATTGTACAGTGAAAACATTTTTCCTGTATGATTCGACGACCTTTCCCATAAATAAAAGTTATCAAATACCCACGTGCTCTTTAAAAAGTAAACGCGCGCGTGTTTATTTTAAGCCTTTATTGAAAAAGAAAAGTCCCTTGTAGAGTGGCATAGGTTGGTAAAAAGGCGGAGCCAACCGTAAGGCACTAACCAATAGAGAGGGTCGCGTGTTCTCATCGTTTATCGTTGTCCTTCGCCTTTTACTCAGGCCGTATGTTGGCGAACGTTGGCATGGCCACGTTCCCCAAATCAGAAATAACTCGTTTTTCTCTTCGACTTTTGGAACAAGTTCCTGTTTTCAGTTCAATATTTTCATAAATATCAGGCTTATACCGTCGCGACAGCCTGTTTTTTTTTTTTTTTTTTTTTTTTTTACTATTTAATTTTTAAACATGGTTAAAGTTGCGCACAAAAAGACAGGAAAGGAGGAAATTTAAATTAAATTAACGACAACTGGCATTTTCTCATTCTAAGTCGTAACTCGAAAAAGCAAATAAATAACCTTTAAAATATACGTTTCTATTACCGCGCATGCATTTGAGGCAAGAAAAAAAAGAAAAAGAAAACGTTCATTATGTAAAAATGTGTTTTTCCTTTAACAAACGTTTTCTTTTTCTTTTTTCTTTCTTACAGTTGACTTTACTTATGTCATAAATGTTGCTTCCTTTCTGATTCCGCTGATAGAAACATATAACGATGGCATCCATTCCTTTTGAGAGGAACGCATTGCTCGGAACACTGTTGCCTACACCGCTGGTACATCACGTCACCCTTCCCAGGCCTCCGCCTCCATGTCCAAGTTTTTCTTTTCCAACTAGACATCTTTTCTCTTTATTCCTGGCCATGTTTTAAGCGGCGTGAGAAACTAGACGGGATACTCTCGATTCGCTCGTAGATAATTTCCTCATAACACATAATGGGCGCACAGCTGCTGCGCCCAATATTCGTGGCAGCCATATTCTTTTGGCAAGCACTCTGAGGTCTGAGCACGCAGTGGACGCGGGCGTCGCGTCTGCGTTCGGTGTCGACTCGGGTTCAATCGCACGCTTCTCTTTGGGAGCGATGCCCAACATATGGCAATCAGAAATGTTGCTTTAGTGGGGTTTAATAAAGGTCCGTCATGCCTGAATGTCTCCCTCCAATGGATGTTCCACTAGTGTATACTTACCGCGCGTCCTCCTTAGCGCCCCTTCGATGTCCACCTCATGACGTCGCAAAAGCGCCATGCTGCTGCCCGCGATCCGTGGTGGAAACCCAGCAGCGGGGTTGGTTGCGGCATGACGCGCCCCTTTTGGCTGCAGGTCGCGCTCAATGCTCGACAGACGACCGAAGTTTCGGCAGCCAGGAGTTTGGACGCCGCGACTTACCCGCGACGACAGCGACACTCGGGTGCATTCGTATACCTTTCTGCCGGAACTTCTACGACCAAGCGCAAGGATCGCGACACCTGACAAGTTGACGCGCCCGCTTCTCTGACGTCATGATTTTTCTATCTTTCGGGACCACATTTGATGCATGGGTGGTATATCCGGAGAGATGCAAGGGCAAGAAGCTTTGGCCTTCTATTTCCAATTTTACTCTCGAGTTTTTGTTTTATGTTGTTGTGTACCTTCTCTTCAATGCCTAACGGGTCTAACGGGTATCAATAAAAAAAAAAAAAAAATAATAATAGCGAAGAAGTGCGTCGTCTGCCCCTAGAACGCAGTGCATTTGGTTCGAACGCCAGCTTCCGGCGTTTGAGAGCGTTCTAACAGTTGGTATTCTATAGACAAAGGCAGCTATCCTTTGCCCCTACCCATTAATCATTCCAAACAGAGCTCGGCGCTCAGGCGTCCCAGCCCGCTGTCTCTCTCGGCTCCTCCTCTCCCTCAGTTTCTCACCGCATAGAACGCCGAACACACCCGTGGGAGACACGTTTCAGCGACGATATTAGAGAGTTTTACAAGATTGTGCCGATACCCGACAAAGATACGTTGCGCAAGCAAAGGCGTCCGAGGAATATATTTTCGTATCATCATCGTAGTCATCGGAACGATCTACTAAAACTCCGTAGTAAAGGGTCTGTTCCAGGTCCCAACGTCTTTCGTCATTTCACCGCTTGATCTTCTTTAGCGAGCAAACCCGCTGCTGCAGGAGGCTGCACCTCGACGACGACCTTGATCTTGCTTCCTTCGTAGGGAGGGGAGGCACGATCGCTTTCGGTTTTTATGGTCTCCGTCGTGGCCAGCCGTGACGAATGGCTCCTCCGTGGACGCAGCCCTCCGACATTCCGGGACAGAGACTCGGCGCGCGGCTGCGGCTAATCCCCGGTCGCCGCCGCGGCTGAATCGCCCTAATCTCGATGTTAAAAGGATTACACGACGTTCAGAGAGCGTCCTAGGCGTTTATGTCGGAGTCCCTTATCGTCGCTTGGCATCGCCGTGGCCGGGGCACTGGCAGAGGGACGGAGTGCGAGGTGTGAGGCTGGTCGCCGGTACTAAATAATCTGCAATCGATCGGAGATGACTCGCAGCGAGGCGCGCCGGAGGGTGCGGGGAAAGTTGAAGACGTCGGACACTGGGAAGTGGTCATACCTGGGCTGCGGAACAGTGGGCTTTGAATGACGAGGTGATGCTGCAAGCACGTCTATCGGTTCCGTTCGGAACTCGGGGAGCTCGCCACTGACAGCGTGAGGAACGTGTGAAGGGGCTCATTACCTCTACGATTCGCTCTTGGTCTTCCTTACCGGCTCATACCGCAATTCTATTCGCCCAGGAGTGATAATGAAATGATGTCTCTGAGTCGTGACGCCCGGCATTTCTTCAGCTGTCGGCGAGTATGTCTCAATAGAGGTATCATTAAAGCGCGTCTCAGCATTCGGTGTCAAAAAAGCTTCAGGTAATTGAATGGCAAACCACATCTTTATAAGGACAGAACGAGCGGGTTGGTATGGATAATTAAACTTGAGGAAGAAAACGAGAAGGGACGGACAAACACAAACTTCCATTGAACCCAATATATAGAGTACACTATTTAGAAAGGACGTTGCTGGAAAAGGAGCCGGCCAGTGGATGCTCCTCGGTTGCCCCGAATGCCCGAGCTATTCTGTCTGGCGTCGCTCGATGATCCTTGATCATCGAGCGCACCACACTCCTTCGTGATGTCGAGCATGCTGTAGCGAAGACGCTACAAGGGAAACGGCGGCTGCTACAGCTGCCGAGTTTATTGTGCCTCTCGGTCCAGCAGCGTCGTGACGTCTTTGCATGGCGTCTTTAAGATAACAGAAAAAGAAACTACATAAGGAGAAAGGGTGGGAGAGGAGGACGAGGCAGCGTCGCGTGTCCATACGCATTTCGCTTCTTTGGATGCGCCGCCCAGAGTGCCGGGAATACTAAAGTCCTGGTTGGGCATTTCAGTGACGTCAAAAAAAGCATTTCATGCTTTCGGCCTAACTCCGTGTCCGAGAAGGGGCTGGACATTTGCGGTTTCAATACATAGAGTACCAGAGTACAAATGATAATTTTCCAAATCGCAATCTCTATCGACCAAAATAGCGAAAGAGTATAGGTTATAATGCAATTAAATGCAAAGTTGCAAGCGAGCTGGACAGGAATGATGAAAATAATCCCTGGAGAAGGGGAACAAGGGGGACAAAGGACAAACACAAAACTCCAAACACAGCTAGGTGACTGGTGCGCGCCCGAAAAAATCCGCCTGGTCCGGGTATCGAACCCGGGACTTCCTCATTACAGGTGGAGCGCTCTACCAATTGAGCTAACCAGGGGTTAGACGTCAGTAGAGGAAACGGGTTTTATCAGCCGCCACCAGTCTAACACCAACAAGGGTGAAGCTTGTAATTTAAGGGTATGATTATAATGCAATTAAATGCAAAGTTGCAAGCGAGCTGGACAAGAATGATAAAAATAATCCCTGGAGAAGGGGAACAAGGGGGACAAAGGACAAACACAAAACTCCAAACACAGCTAGGTGACTGGTGCGCGCCCGAAAAAATCCGCCTGGTCCGGGTATCGAACCCAGGACCTCTCCATTACTCGTGGAGCGCTCTACCAATTGAGCTAACCAGGGGTTAGACGTCAGTAGAGCAAACGGGTTTTATCAGCCGCCACCAGTCTAACACCAACAAGGGTGAAGCTTGCAATTTAAGGGTGTGATTATAATGCAATTGAATGCAAAGTTGCAAGCGAGCTGGACAAGAATGATGAAAATAATCCCTGGAGAAGGGGAACAAGGGGGACAAAGGACAAACACAAAACTCCAAACACAGCTAGGTGACTGGTGCTAGGTGACTGACGTCTAACCCCTGGTTAGCTCAATTGGTAGAGCGCTCCACCTGTAATGGAGAGGTCCCGGGTTCGATACCCGGACCAGGCGGATTTTTTCGGGCGCGCACCAGTCACCTAGCTGTGTTTGGAGATTTGTGTTTGTCCTTTGTCCCCCTTGTTCCCCTTCTCCAGGGATTATTTTCATCAGAGTATAGGTCTTCTAGGAGGTCGGTGTCCGAGTGAGTTTACGCACCACAAATCGGAGAACGTGGAGCGAACGCTCCAGCTGGAAAACCTAGGTATCTTGCAAGTTAAATTCCCTCTACTCCTTCCCGTTTTGATACGAACGATTCATCCCACCGCCGTGGAGTCGTGTATCACTACTAGTGCGTGATGCACGTCAAGGACCCCAAGTACCAGGCTAAATTTCTCGTCTATAAGAATGTAAACCAGTGTCGCTGTACCTCAAATGCAGGCCGACCTTACGCTTACAATTAGAATTCCAGAGCTCGAAGCGTCGTGCAATATTCTAAATAGAAAGAGAGTGAGAGAGAAAGAGAGAGAGAGGGCAGGCGGGTGTAGAAGAGATAGAATATAACGTATTAAGCATTTATAAAAGGTTGACCGTTTTGAGGAACCACTTAACGTTTCGTCGGAGTTCGAACTCCGAGCTTTAAATTGTATCGAATAAATCGAAATTATTTCAATTTAAGTAACGATAATCGAATCAACACGCGAGCCTCTAGATATAAGGTAATTTAGATCGGCATTTAATCACAGCTCCCCACAGACCCACTCACCGTTGCACGCGTTTAATTTCGCCTAATAGTAACAGCGCAAAACAAAATACTGCGAAACCTTCAACTTAAAGGGATGCTGAACCAAACATTTCAGTGTCTATAATAAGTGGCGCACTATCTTTCCATGAGTCAGCAGCCGCCGGTGTGCGCACGCACACGCAACGAAATTGACAACATCATATCCCCCCCTTTACACTTAATGAGCTTGAATGGGGGATATGATGACGTCGATTTCGTTGCGTGTGCTCGCGCACACCGGCGGCTGCTGACTCATGAAAAGATAGTGCGCCACTAATTATAGACACTGGAATGTTTGGTTTAGCACCCTTTAACATATTTTTGTTTTCATTTCCTCTTCTACGGGTCAGAGGCAAGAGCTCACCAAGTTACGGATCTCCGGAGACGGCCTTGAACAAAGTTCGACAACTTAACCCCGCTTCCACACACACGCACCCACGCGCCAAGTTACGGCGCACTATATAGTTCTACTTCTCTCGCTGTTATAGGCCACCTTAACCTTAACGGCAATCTCGAGCGCGGACGTTAACCACATGCAACCACGAAGCGCCGCAGCATCTACCCACACGATAGAACGCGACACTGACTGCCCACACTCCCGGCCGCCCGAGGCGCTCCCCGAGCCCCTAAGTAATTAAGCTACGATTTAGAGTAACGTCATTTCAACCACCAGACGGATTAACGGATGGCACGCTAATGGCTATACCTTAATCATTACGGGTGTTAACTTGCGCCACTAAAGCCGCGGTCGTACCGCTAATACATAATAAGAAAAACAGTCCGCGGACACGGTCTTTGGCGTGTTTTGTTCCTTGTACGACGGTCACATTGGGCATACAAACTGTCTGCAGACATCTTCGAAGCATGTATGAAGCAAACATGCTTCGAACATTCTCGAGGCATGTCGATCCGCGGATAATCCTGTCATACATGTCTGCAGCGACACCGCATCTGCTAACCGATATCACCCCGAACATCCAGACACCAGCTCGAGAAGTGGCATTTTCGGATCGTCTAAAACAGTCGCAAATTTTGCCCGCTCTGCACTCAGCACCTGAATAGCACCGCCCAGGAGAAAATTGGGGAACGCAATGTCCATACCCTAGCTAAGCGTCTACCTTATCGTGACTCCACTACCCACGGACCACGACACAAGTCGACACTGCGGCTGCTGCCCACGCTCCCGCGGTCTCCAAAGGCGTAGCGGTTCGAGCCCTTGACTCCTTTTCCCCGGATAAAAACAGAAAAGAAAAAGAAACGGTCGGACTGCGAGTGGCGTTCCTTGGACGAGGTTCTACGGTGGCCCCCGTCAAAGCTCTTCTCGGCGGAGTCCTCCTCGGTCGCTCGTATAAAGGCGCCCAGAGAGACTCCCTTCGCTGCTCGCTGGCCGCCGTCGCGCGGTCGCTGGGACAGGTTTTATTGGCGGTATAAATCGAGCGTCTTCGCGGCCGTTGCTTCCGCGTGAACTGAAAAGTTTCCGCTCTCCCTCGGGAGCCAGGAGGGTTTATCGCCCCCGAGATTCTTTCAATTTTTTTTTTATTTTCTCGTATATTTATTTATTTATCAAAAGGCGCCTTATAAATATATTATTGACTTTCTAACGGGACGACAAGTTGTCTCGGGTTACGCCTCGTGTAGAGGAACGAGGACATGGACATCATCTTCTTTATTTTCATTTTATTTTTATAGTTTTAAGTTATTGTATTTTATTGAGGGGGCGAGCACGTCTGCAGGCGCCACGGTGCATTTACGGATGTCGTTCGTCCTCTTTGTCTGTTCTGGCTTTCCTGAAGTACGCCAGGTAACAGAGTTATTTGGGAAACTTACGTAAACTGCGCGCGTGAGTTGAAAATAGTTTTGTTCCGTTCCAGGCGTCATTTCAAGTTAAAACGATATACCTTTTTTGTCTTCGGAAATGTACGTCCTAAAGGGTAATTTCCTTGGTCATTGCAGCGAGAGGACTTCGTTTCTCTCCCTGCGTCCTGTGTATTTTTTTTTTTTTTTTTATATATATAAACGTAAAAGATGAGTTAGGTTCTTTATAACTCGCTCATTTCTGAGGTACACTTCCACCCCTTATCTGCCGTCGTTTCTAGCTGCCGCGAAATCCCCTTCTCCTCCGTGGTCCCCCGAAGAGACGCGAAGCAAACGACCGCATCGTGCAAGGTCACCCCGTTCGCCGAAACAAAGCCAAGCACGGGGATTGGCCGCCGCCCCGCATATGCAGCCACCGCGCGAGCTGCAGCTTTTAGCGAACAGCCTCCCCACGGCTTCCTCGGCACGTGACGTCCTGCGTGCACATATCCAGCCACCGTCAACGATAACAGCCGACAAGCGTCTCCAGCCAAGCCGACCGTCGCGGGCATGCAGCATGCAGCGCGCGTCTCCCTTAAATGCCGTTGTCCCCCGGAGCGAGCAAGAGAGCAGCAGCAATTCAGCTTATCGGGTTCGCATTGTGCCATGGCCACGAGCGGCGACGGTGACGCTATCACCGCCTCGTTGGGCGACACTGAGGACGCGCGACTCGCTATACCTGGCTCCGGGAGACCTGCAGGGACCCCGGTCGCTTTTTGACGCGTCATCCGGGAACTTTGGGGGGGGGGGGGGGGGGGGGGTCTTGGTTGAAGGGGACTCTACTGCGAGCATGTGTCGGAGGCCCCACAATTGCAAATGGCGTACTTATCGCGACGGGTGTCTTCCGGAGGGGACTTCTTTCTCACGGCAGCTTGCTGGCTTACCTTGCCTCTGAGCGATGGTCGGACAGCACGCACCGACGACGACCCTCGGCAGGAGGATTCTAATGGACGTGGCTTTTCTTCGGTGGGCTGCCCATTTGTTTCGGTGGGCTACTTTCGCAAAAAAACGCTACTAAGGAGCGGGGAAGAGAACCGTGCTCATAGATTTATCTCTCGATCCCGACGGATTGTTGGTAAAGCGTCTGGCACGACAGGTTTACGGCGAGGCTACATGTGTCCAGGGGTTCACGTTTGATCTATAGGAGGGTCGCCCAGCTGTGCGCAGCTCCCAGTATTCAGCATAAGGAAGGAAGCAATAGTAACTAGAAGGATTCTTCAAAAACACGAAACCTAAACAAAAAAAAAAGCGAAAATGTCTTTTTTTTTTTAGTTTCACTTGGCCATGTTTTGGAGCGTAGGCTTCGTGTTCATTTACGTCGCAAAGATCAGCCCGGTGTTAATTTGTTTTTGCTATCACGTGACCTGAAACCATGAGTTGCCCTGTAGTCGCTAAAAGCTTCAGAAACACGGGGCGGGAATTTTATTCTCGAGAATAACCAAGCCCGTTTCTTAAGCTGTCAGTGAGTCCCCATGACGGTCTTCACCCCATGTTTAGAACATGTACCATATATATCACGCATGTTATTGGCTCTTACTTGATGAGCGCAAAAGCCTCAAAGGTTTCAAACATTAAAAAAAAAAACAAAAAAAAAACGTTGGGGTGTGCGTATATTTATACAGCCTAGAATTTAGTCTGCCTCGACGGGTGTCTTGTCTACCAGCTGTAGATGAGAAATTTAACCAATGCACTACAACCGCTAGCCTGGGGTCTTTAACGTGCATTATGCAGTAGTGATACAGTGTACTAGAATACGGGGTAGTGTTGGGACCGGAGCGGCTCGCGTGAGGCGTGTGGTGCAGATCGCGACAGGTGTCGACACCGGTGAAGCAGTAGGGTCAGTATAGGGAGTATTCACTGGCGGCCATAGCTGTGTGCGCGAATGCTGAGCGCGTGCTGATGGCGAGCTTCCACAGTTCTTTTGCAACGTGCATTCCGCACCATCAAGAGTGCCGGTCTTAGCAGCCTATTTATTTGAGCTCGTTCTGAGCATGCGCTCTAAACAGCACCCGCAAATATGGCGTCCAGTGAATACTCCCTATATGGTGTTGGTCATGCGCGTGCATCGGGTGCACGCGCACGTGCGACGGCACGTGCGGACTGCAGCTATTTTCTACTGCCCTGTCGAGTACAGCGCCGCGATTGTTCTCTACACGCGCAGCCTCACAAGCTCCCATTGCTGAGCCGCTCTTGTCCAAACACTATACCCCGTATTCTATTACATTGTAGTAGTGATACACGACCGCACGCCGGTACGATGCTCATCCAGATCGAAACGGGCAGGGGTGGGGATTGAACCCATGGGATGCTTGGGTTCTGCAGTGCGAGCTTTCGATCCACGTGCTCCAAGCTGCAAGTGTGCGCTCGGAAACACCGGCCACCGATCCCCCTACAAATAATAGAGAGTTTTAGTAGATCGTATACGCTGCAGAAAGCGGGCCCAGCGGGCGTACATGTTCAATCCACGCTTCGGAGTTACGGTACGAGCTCCCGCTATCAAAGCGTAGCTCTATATAATAGGGTCCACTAATAGGGTCTCTAACGCCACTCTCAATAGGTTAACTGTTAGCGCCGTCATTACTGTGCACCCTGTAAGGTCTTTTTGGCTGGCGCTGTAGCATAGTATAAAGCTAACAAGGTATACAGCATATTGCGACGCCGGATACAAGCTGCGCAAAATTATGGATCCTTCAATTGACCCAGTCAACCGTAACCTAGTGCTCGCTCACGTCATTGAGTGGGTAACTGAATAAGTGGATTCGTCGCGTATCGGCGTGGAGTATCTGCTCCATTCCCCTAACTTCAACCTGCCAGATCACGCTGGTGCGTTTTACGATAATATAGTGACATAACTTGAATGACACCGAAATGCGTCGCTTCTAACACCGGAAATACATGCTTGTATTACGGTTTTTGGCAGGGTGGAGAATATAAATCTAGTTTATTTAAATTGCGATTTTAATCAGGCCGGTTTTACCATGATGACTTAAATTAAAGTTTTCGCGCAAATGAAACCCTGAGAAATATATTTTTATTCGCCGATTTTTTCGCGTTTCTTTTTATGGGCGTTTGTTTTGTATTTAAATCAATAAACCGCCAATCAAGAGAGGCTCATAACAGGCTGAACACGAGCACAAATCGGTGTTCTTATGAGCTGGTCGCAGAATTACCACTTTGTTCATTAGTAATGTAATGTCCTATTGCAAGGAAATCAGAACGCAAAAAAGAAAAGAGGGAAATTACGGTTTCTTTTACACCTCGAAAGATCAATCTGAGTTTGTTCTAGTATGAGAAATTTACGTCAATAAAAAGTTGTTAATTAAATTGTACTTTAAATTTCCGATGGTTATTTTTCCCGCGCTGTTTTTAGTGATCGGGCACATTGATCAACCCATCTGCCATGTTTAGAATACATACATTAGTAAAGAATTACTTTTTTTCTAGCTACTTTTATTTAAATCACAATAATCTAAGTTAAATACAATAGTAGATCTAATTTATTTCCTTCAAAAACAAATTCACCCCGTTTTTCGGTAGAGCGATTATAACAACGATTCGTAGTCGCGACTTCGGTCAGCGCTAACCTGACAAGCGGCCTTGCGGCTACTTGGCTGTAACCCTGAGCATACACATATGTGGGCTAATGGTGAAGTGAACGCCAAGGTGCCATCGAAATAAGATCGTCGATCTTAAAACTTTGGTTTTGAACAAAACTCTTTGCGAGACAGCTGCATCCTGTGGCACTGCCGAGAGATTCCTGTTTATATTTTGTCCAAGCTATCTCCAAGTATAATCCATTCATTTGTAATAGACGCGCCGACAGCTCCGAGCTATAATTACAGAATATAATGACCCCACCCCAGCCGCGGGTTTATCACGATAATAGAACAATATTTGTGTTGTATATTTTTCTTTAGAATCCATTATGCTCTGCTTCGTTGGTCGTGACTCGATCGGTCATCCAAATTATGTTTGTTTAAGCCAGTCGAAGCGTATCTTGTCAAGGTAAAGGCGCCATGATGGAGTTGCGCGACAAGTGAATGAACGATACATCTCACCTGGCCTCGCTCTATACGCACGATCCACTCTATTAGTGCGGTGGAAATAAAAACGAAGCGGAGAAGAGTATGAGTAGTTTTGAAAAAGGGGAGGAGATTTACATTAAGAGCGATCGAGTTGCCTCGGTGACGAGGTCTCGGCAGATTGATTCACGCATTAGTCATCACTTCATTGATTTGGCGAAATAAAGGCATTTCGGTTTTCTTTTCTTTTTATTTATTCCTCGGCTGAAGGCGAGATTATGCACGTGCGAAAACCCATGCCCAAATCCCACGAATTTTAGAACATGGTATAATACTTGAACACCACCATTTAAGCAAACGAACCACGGGGGGTGCTATTTAACGCGCAGAAATATTAAATCTTATTTTAACGAAACCAAATATTGTCCGTCATGGTGCAGTAACTACCCATGGTTCATCGAACATAACTGGAAACAGTTTTTGCGTGTCCCAAAATCTTAAAAACTTAATCATATTGTTTTTATGTTTTTTTTTTCTCACGCGTGTTCCGAACTTTACCCAAACTTCCACAAATGACTAAATGTTTGACGCCATATATTGACCGTTCCAATCATCACCTCCTGCGCGCTGCCTGCTTTGTCTTCTGGGCTCGCGTTCAGTGTGTGCGCAGTAGCCCTCTTCTACGAAATATCAGACACGGCACGTCTGGGTGGAGAATAAATATCAATATGATTTAAATCGTGACTTAAATTGTGACTCAATCGTCGTGATTTAAACCAGACCAGTTTTACTATGCTCAATAAAATAAAACCAGCCCCGCAAAAATAATCCCGAAAATATTTATTATTTACCGTTTGTCAGTTGTTCGATGCGTCCGTATTTAAATCAAATAATCAACGAACAAGAAAGATTTAAATAAGGCTTAAAGCGAGCAAACGAAGAGATCGGAGCGTTGAGCTCGATTTCTACTTCGCACTTTGTTCGTCAGCTAAAGTCCTACGTCAACAAAATCAGAACGCAAAAGAAACGAAAGCTTGAAAAGGAATGTCCCATTGATATCAAGTCAAAACGCGAAAGAAAAAGCAATAAAACTTTTTAACTCACTCAAAGAATCCGGCTGTTTTTGTATGGCGGGGCTTATACATCGAGAAAAAGGGATTAATTAAACTGTACTTTACAATAATTCTTTCTTCCTCGTTGTTATCCATGATTGTATGAATCGACCAATCAGTCTGCCACCTCCAGAAGTACGTATGCGGACAGCAAGTCGTCGTCTTCTTCCTGCCCAAGAGCTGCGGCGACGTCAGTAACACCGATCTCTGATTGGCTCTGATTGAAGGATAGTGGGTAGACCTCAGGGCAAGCTGCTTTGAAGTCTGCCCACTATCTTTCAATCAGAACCAACCAGAACTCGACGTTCTGACGTCACCACAGCCCTTGCAAAAGAAGCAGACGAACTTGCGGTCCGCATAGTGTTAAAGAATCACAATTTACTAGATTCAGTGATTTGAATGAAATTAATCTGATTTAAATAAAATGAGTCAAACTTTATTTTATCGAGAATTTTTTTTTATTTTTTTTACCTTGCCGTGCATGCTTCACACCCCAATGACTCGGCTTTTTTTTTTTTTTTTGCTTGGATAAGCTTTTGAGGGGCTTATGAGGGCAGAAACTGACGGAGAGGAGGAGGCGAGAGCGCAGGGACGTGAGAACGCCCAGCTCTGGATTGGAATGAATATAGTAGGGTTGTGCTAATAGTGGTTCGAATCGAGTAGCGCTGCAACATTCATAGCCTTGACAGTGCTAGGGAAAGCCAAGACGGCCGGTTCTTTCAACAGTGCAGAAGCTAGGGATGACGCTGCACTATCCGATTCGAATCACTATTCGCACAACCCTGGAATATAGTGAAGAGACACGTACCCCACTGTTTCCTTTGTCTCTCTCTACTCACTGTTCGAATGCGTTCAAACGCGATCACCAAACGCCGTCGTTCGTCGTTCGAACTTTATCCGTTCGTCGTTCAAATTCCACCTGTATAACTCGCCTTTCATCAAAATATCTTCGGTGGCTATCGCCACCTCGCATAAATTTAAAAAGCTGTAAGCCAAGAGCCAGCCTAAAAAATTATGTAAGTCTGCTGATCTTGCGATTAAACTTCAGCTCTCCGCGTGTCTAGGGCAGGTTTCTAGAACGCGACGTTGCGTGGGCGCGCCTCTATAGGAAATTATTTTTTTAACAAGCTATTACTTTCGTTTCGGTTAATTTTTTCCCCCTTTTATGTATTTTGCGTTAAGGTTCTTCCAGCTATGGGGCCATGTATATGGTTGTTATGGTTTATTAGTCAGGTACTTAACTCGAATGATTTCGCTATCCATTCTCAACGGTTCAGGTTTTCGGACATGGTGCAGTTGGAGAACCGACGCTCAAACCTCCTCATGGTCTAGCCGTGACGTAAAATATTTATTAAAACGTCGTAGCGAGCGATACGGGGCGACAAATGTCATCCTTATGTCATCTTGTACACCTTATACTTTGAGTAACTTGTTCAGGGCAAGTGACAGTTTTTACCCTGTCCCCTTAACTAATATACGATTTTTAAAACTCTCTAACATTCTACGAGCGTTCTAAACTCGTTGTATTTATAACTAAATAAATATATATTCAAAAACGTGCGAGTAAGGCGTCCTCCTAAGAGGGTGGCGAGTGCACATTGCATCCTTGCGCTACAACGTTTACTTTATGATTGATGGAAACCTCTTGCTGATCACAGCGATTTGCCCTCGCGGGCTTTCTTCGTCTCTAGGATGCTGGCTTAAACATAACCTTTAGTTAATGCCACGTGACCTGCCGCACGCTGGTTGTAGAAGTGTTTGGCATTCGACGCCGACAAACAAACGGCACGCGAGAACGCAGAAACGTTAGCGTCCTTCGTTCCTCCGTCCCAAACGCATCGCCGGGTGAGCGGCCCGAGTTTCAGCCAAAAACTTCAACCTCCATTTGTTTCTTAGTGATTTTCTTTTATTATTGTCTCTTTCGAACGTGGTTTGGGCAGTCGCTCCCCTCGCGCGCCGAGCCAGCCGTATACCTCGCCCAACTCTAAGCTGACAGCACGGAGTGGGCTACGCACGCTCGCCGGTCCAATCAACCGCCTATACCTCCCGCCACCCGACCTTGCTCTCTGCACGTAAGCACGGGTGACAGCGTGATCACGGGCCGAAAGGTGCGAGTGCGACTGGTCCGACGAGCCCGTCGGAGGTGGACGGAGCCCATCCGAGCTTTCCGCGAGGCAGAGGCGGGCAGGGCCGACTGCCTGCCGTGGTCGTCGACGTAGTGGCGACACGACTGCGGCGACTGAACCGGGTAGCCCCGAGGCGACCTCCCAATCCGACCGTCGATAAGGGCTGCCGGTTGTCGCTGTCGCCGCAGCTGCGCCATGGGGCTTCACCCGCTGCCGCCGCCGGTCCGCGCGCGCTGTCTCCGCTAAATGAAGTTGTGAGCTGGAAGAGCCGTTCACCCTTTCGGCGGTCACGAACGGACAGAGATGCGCGCTTGTCTCGGTCGCGCCATTTCGATCCGCGATCTTTGGGGACGATGCATCGCGCAGGCTTCGCCATGGCAACGGAATTAATAAGCGCCATTCTCTAGATCACACCAATGAAATAGCCTTGCCTTTCAGATATCTTGGATCTAGACATCTCAAATAAAAAAAAAAGTAAAAAAAAAGAGAGGTGCCGAGCTGCTTTTAAAACAACAAAGACCCTTAAAGCCGGGGTCACACTGCTCATTCTGCGTACAAAAGACAGCCTGCAAACACGAGTTACCGCAATATCCGTGGTTCGAATGCCGTCTGCCATGTTTCCTCCTTGTACTCATTGCCTTGCGGCATTCGGAACACGGATCTCGGGATCACTCGCGTTCAAACTTGTATGATGTGGTGTGGGGCTTAAGGCACCCACACTATTTTTTTTTTTTTTCGTACGGAATGCATTTTAGCTGGCTTGGATCTAGAAAGGTGAACATAATTATTTAAAAGGTATTAATCTGTCTTAAAAAAAAAAACTCTTGTTTTTATTTGTTTGATAAACCGGGAAGCACGGAACAAGTCGTGCATACATTTGCGTGCATTATGATTCAGGAAAGCAAGTTCATTTTCAGATACTATCGAAGGCATAGCGACACACGTATCGCCTAAGTAGACAATGCGTTCAACTTCGACAATTTCACGTGTTATCCTGTTGTGTTTTGTTACGAGGGTTGACTACAAGTACCGGAACATGTCCTGTCCTCTCTTCGTCCTCGCCTTTGCTGCGCTCAAGCGCAAGTTTTATTAAATGACCAACCAACTATACTCCGTTTATGCTCTCAAGCTCAGACTAGCAGCTCGACCTTCAGCTCGAGCTTTCTGTCCTTGCTAACGCAAGTGTGAACGCGCAGGCACAGGCCTCCAAAGCACTGCGGAAGCCAGCGAGCTCGCGCTGAAGGTGGAGCTCCAAGCCCAAACAGCAACTCTTTCCACTAACCCATTTTGTCTTAAAAATACGGGCTCTTAAGTTACCAATGCTGCTTTCTTTTTTCGGTTCTAGAACCTGAGACAGTGCTGAACGATTACCTAAAGTAAGGCCCAATCCTATGCATCTTTCATGAAAGGGTAACTTCGGTCAAAATTCGGACCAAAACAAACTGCTAATAACGATTTACGAAGAGTAAACACAAGCACTGCCAAAATATTACAGTAATGGGAAATCGCGATTCACTCTAAAACCGATGTTAAAATTGCTGCCATCAGCTTCTGTGGGCATTCAGCAGTCTGGCTGTTTGTCAAGAAACCTTGTGCCGTGATGTCATGTTCATACTTTTTGTTTTCAATTAAAAAGGTTACTTTTGAACTGCCACTTCTTTCGCCGTGTTTTTCTGCAACGTTTTCAGCCGTCCCAGCGCACAATTTCTTCTTGTTATGTTTTAGAGGCCGTAGTTTGTAGGTACTCCGATCCCGCACTAAGATTATTGACTCCCTCAAGCGCGTCTTGGTGCCGAAGGTGGCATTCAGTGCCCGCCATGTAGTTTAGTTTCCTGCTTAGCGCGAGCTCACGATTAGCCTCCACAACGCTTCTGCAACGTGCATTGCACGCCACCTAAATTGTAGTTCTTGTCAGAAGATAAGAGGGGGCTTATTCTGAGCCTGCGCTGAGCCTGCGTTCATCGTGGCGAACTCGCTTTTCGGCCGGCAACTTTATTAATAGAGAGTTTTAGTATTGCGTATGCGAGCAAATGCAAGCCCCCTACGTTAGCGTTAACGCTGCGTCCTCCACACTGCGCACGAGCCATACGTACTGCAGCGAACTATGCGTACGTACGCTCGCTATCGATTTTTGCGAGCGTACGTAGCGGTCCCTTGCGTGCCATTCTCGTTGCTCTCGTCGCGCACGGGAAAGCGCGAGGCTACTCTAGTTTGGAAAATGGCTGCGGTGAGGCAAACCAGGGGAAGTGCTACGCGCGTTGTACGGGTTCGCCTTACCATTGAAGACGACCTCAACCTTGTGGAAGAAAGGGAAAGAAGAAGGGAAAAAGGGCGAGGCTCGTGGCGGGCGAGGAACGCGGAGTTCGGAGTTGGAGAGAGACGAAAGAGCCGGTGCCGAGCAAGGCCTCCAACTAAAGACCCGGACCACTAGAGACAGCCTTGGCCCTCCTCTTCATCGGACTCTGAACTTAAGTACAGATTAAACCTTTTCCCAATAGTAGCGCTTCCCCGTGTGGCTTCCTCAGAGTGAGTGCAACTCGGCCTGATCGGGCGGTATTGACAGGCGACCCACAATCTCCTCAAAGAAATCAACGCGACGGACCCTTTCGAGCGTACACAAAGATAGGTGTCGATAGCCAAGAACGTTGGCAACGCCGTCGAAGCCAAAAAGGTGTTTACCGTGCGGTCGGCACGCGAGCGGCGCGACCTATTGCTTGTATACTTCTATGCAAATGACGAGGCCAACATAAGATAGTAGGGATCCGGCACAACACACTGGAGCGAACCATAGATCGAACTGCTGGTCGAACAGCCCTAAAAAAAAAAAAAAAAAAAAAGACAAAACACGTTCACAACCCGCAACTGGAAAGATATTCACGCACTTCATACCAAAGCGAGGAGATTCGCGGTGTTAAATTGGCTTGACCGAATACCCACCTTTTAATTGTTTGAAGCAGTTCGCAGGAGCACATCTAAATGGCGCTGCAAGTCTTTACGTATCGTTACGTATGCGTTTGCCTTCCGCTATATTTAAAGTGCGCGCTCAACGCGCTCCGTAACGTTATGTCGACAACTAGCGTGCGTTGTACGCAGTGCTGACGCAAGGGTCTTTACGCTATTCTAAAACTCTATAATGTGTACTATTGCTACAGATGTCTGATATCTACGAAGGAAAGTAGTCAAACCCACTCAAACACTCTCACCTGACTGAACGGAACTGCTCTTGGGACTAGGCCAGTTGTATACATTTTGCGGTACCGCGGTACGAACTTTGCGTCGAGGCCCCTACGCACAGTTGAGAGCGTCTGACCAATACCGTCTAGAAGACGAGGCCTACGCGTGACGTTTGGATAGTAGATCCCCGACCCGCCCCAAGCAGCGAACAGGCTGACGCTTGACGAGAGTATGGGCCGCGTCACAACTACGTCATATTCACTGGCGGCCACAGCTGTGTGCGCGACTGCTAAACGCGAGCTGATAGCGAGCTTCCAGTTCATTTGCAACCTGCATGCGACCCCATCGGAATTACCGATCCTAGCAGCCTATTAATGTGAGCTTGTTCTGAGCATGCGCTCTATACTCCGTTCACCCTTAAGTTGAGACTGCAGCCACTTATTTCTATTGTAGTATACACCAACTCATGTTTACAAACAAACCGGAGCGCCCCTAGCGGACGCCACCGGCGTTGCGCATGCGCGGTGGATGGTGGGCAAGAAGCCCGCCGTCGCCCATAAACAAACCATTGAATTGCGTTGTTGTCGGCGTCGGTGGGAGTCCCCGTGCTCTTTTTCGTGTTGGAATTGTTGATTCTACGTCCTCCTAACAATGTCTGACTACTTGAGCGGCTTCAGCAAAACTATCGAGGCAAAACTTTGCGTGAATAATGTGACGTGCGGCGATTCATTTCACGTGGACGCCGCAGAATGGGCGATAAAGCCTGACTCCCACGATGAAATTCTGCTCGCTATTTTCAGTCGCGACGTCGCTCGGACTGCAAAAGCGTGGACCGTAGCTGAGATGGAGGACATCTACACTGAAAACCGCAAGTAGAATCGGGCATTACAAGTCGGTGATGGCCACTGGTAACAATGATCAACAACTTCTTGTACCTGTTTACACTTAGCCGACTTACCCCAACCAACCTTCAAATGTGTTTTGAGGCCTGCACTTAGTTCTTATCGCAATTGCCGGGTCAACGTTTGGTTTACGGGCCGCTGTCGTTTGAACGAACTGACGACAAAAAGCAGCCAAGTTTGAAAGAGCAGACGACAGTTCGAACGCACGCACAATGGAGTACGGGCAAGAAGCACCGCGACCCGCGTCAACAAACCATTCGAATGTCACGTTGTAGGCGTCTGTGTGAGTCTGCATACTCTTTTTCGCGTTGGAGTTGTCGATTCTACATCCTCATCGCAATGTCTTACCACTTGAATCGCCTGAGCGAAATTATCAAGGCTCGTTACGCCGCTAAACTTTCCGTAAATAATTTGACGTGCGGCGATTCATTCGCATGAACGCTGTAGAAATGGACGCCAAAACCATGAAGAGATTCTTGTAGCTATTTTCGGTCGCGACGTCGCTCGTGCTGCAAAAGTGTAAAAGTTAGCGGCGATGATCGACGTCGATACTGAAAATCGGAAGCGGGAACAGACCAAGCGTAACAAGTAGGTGATGGCCACCGGTACCAGTAATTAAGATCTTGTATCTACTGTTTACACCGAGCCTACTTAAGCCTTTGAGGCCTGCAATTACTTCTTATTGCAATCACCGGGTCAAAGTTTGGTCTACGGGCCGCTTTGTTTAAACGAGCAGACGACAAAAAGCAGACAACTTTGAAAGAGCAGACGGAAGTTCGAACGATCAGGCGGCCGTGTGAATTTGAAGACGCACTGAACCCGTCGGTGGTCCGGACAACTTGAGGGTTTTCTCTCGTTCATGTTAGAACAAAGCAAATACATCTGGCGACCACAAATTGTGGCCCGCACACGCAATCGTAGTTCGACAGCGTCTGGTTTGCCCTTTTCACGGCTACTATACACGTTCTCGGACGAACGGAGGGGGCAGAAACACATGAAAACTGATCTTCAAACCTTTCCAGACTGTCTTGGTAAAGCCCCCATCGCAGCATTTTCACGAGAAGGCAGGTTTTTTGTCTCGTTTCTTCCAAAGGAACACAGGAATGCATGTCTGGCACGGCGACTTCTGCCCACCGCCCCAGACCGGAAGTGCGTCCGGCGCGCCACCACCGCGGCGTGACGTAGGAGAGTTGAGTTGGTGTATAGGGTGGATCCCGGATCGCGAGCCCACCGGTGGCACCACCGGCGGCCATTGCTCGACACCAGGCAATGCACGCAAGTCTATGGGAGAAACACACAAATGTAGGAAAATTGAAGCTTGTATGCTGTGCTTGAAGGCGAGTATATTATGATGTGATGCGATCATTATATCGGGTGTTTGTAGGTCGAATCGGTGTTTGTCAAGCGTTCGAATGCCAATTAAAAGAATCCAACCTGCCGGAGCACCTGCGGCTGAGCTGGCAAACTTGCTCCCGTAGTGAAGTAAACAAAGGAACTTGCCGTCAATAAGACCGTCCTCGGAGAAGCCCAGAAGTTGATGAAGGTCGAAAGAGTTCCATGTTAACAGCGGCTTTCCGTGAGTGAGCAAATTCCGCGTAGCAAAGCCCTTGAACTTGTCGTCTGCTAAACCTAACTTGTCGAAACCGCCACCAATTCTGCGGTAACTCTATAGGTAACTCTGATTTCTCTGCACTACATTTCTCGCCCAGCGGAGTCACTCTCGATCACAAAACATTTATTTATAAGAACTGTGAGGGCTTTCAGTTTTAATGTTTGTACACATGCTATTTGACAGGCTTCCCGAAAAGCAGCCAGAAAGTTTCAGTGCCTACAACAGCTTAGAAACGGGGGAAACGGCACTTGTTCTCGTTTTCCCCATAGATTCCCATGCATTTGGTGGTGTCAATCAATGGCGCCGGTGGCAACACTTGGCCCCAGCTTCCGAGGCCGCGGTCCCCGATCCAGCCTACAATAGAGATCAGTGACTGCATCCAATGCTATACAATCGCGAGCTAGCACGCGCTCCTAGCTTTGGCGCTTTGAGACGTACATTTCTAGCGAGAGCGCTCATTCTGTGGAAGAACGCTTCAAAGCAGCGACCTCGAGCTCTCGTGCTTCTGGGATTGGCTGCATTCTCTGATTATGAGTGAACGGAGTAAAAACAGCGCCCTCAAAAATGGCGTCCAGTGCCAGCGTCCAGCGAAGGGCTTTGCAGCCCTACGCACAGCAGTAAGGCATTTTCACTCCTGCATTTGACGATCCGCGTGAACGTCTAACTTCATCGTATGCTATATATACAGACATTCGGCGTGAGCATCTGTTTCATTATCTGCTATACAGACCATTGAAGCAGGCGATGGAGAAGACGATGTCGCAGACAATGTAGCAGATGATGGAGCTCATCTAGGCTATTAGCGGCGAGATGTTTCGGTGGCGCCCTCGTTCGGTTACCTTTCGTGACGTCATTATCCTGTGAACAACAAGTTTGATGGTGTTAGAATGTGCAGGATGAAAGCCTGAAATCATAGCGCTCTCAAATGAACACTGCCAACACCGTCAAAATCGAAGTTCTTACTTTCATCTTATTTCCGACGATGAGACATCCTTTGCTGACGTCATAGTCAGCATTCGGCCAATTGTGGTAGGCCGACCACAACGACGCTTTCGATCGCTCACGTCTCCAATAACTAGGGGGCGTTGAGGGGATCTACTATAGTCAGTTACAGGTTAAGAAGGTAGCGGCAGATGCCCCTCAAAGGAAATCAGATATCCCTCCGCCACGTCCGCATCCAATAGCGTCCCACCGTTTCCGTGACGTCGCGGCCAACGCGCGAGGAGGGTCTTGCCTTTCTGTACATATTTGCTTTATCTTTCGACTTTGACTTAGCATTGTGGAAGCCACGAGAGGGAGATTAGAGTCCTCCCCCACCGACGGAAACAAATACGACTTTCAGGGATTAGCTTCCCCCCCGATGGATACAAAGGCTGCTTTCAGTGGCTCGGTTCCCTCTCCGATGAATACAAAGGTCGCTTTCTTCAAAAGTGGGTTCGGAGACAAGTGGGAATCCATTGAAGCGGAACAAGGAGCGTTTCCAGTGAACTCTTCTTTCGACTGCGGAGAGATTTGAAACGGGCGCATCACACTTGTGGGAGGAGCTTCTCCTACCTTCTTGACTTGTAACCGACTATAGTGATGACGTTTAGAGGGGGAAACGCGCAGGCCTTGTCGTGGTATTGGTTTGACTGCGTTGCGACTGCGGGAAACCAAGACATCCCTGCTTCTTAATTACGTCGCGTGCCAAGCTGTTCCTTCAATTGGATTCCACGCTTTATACGAAGCACAGATGTGCCGGTGCGGAGACTCACTTTCGTTTCCCGACGAACCGCAGTCGAACACACTCAAACGCTCTCAAACGAAAATGTGCGTAAGGGCATCCTACAGATCTAACTCAGTGCCGATACGCGCGCCTCTCGCGGCGGCGTCACGCATACTCATCGGGAAGCGACCTCGGCAGTCGCAGCTCGACTGTATAGAGGTACACCGGTGGGTGTTGCAAGGTCGACATGTCTGCTTGGGCTACAATATTGGCGGAAGCGCGGGAGCAGCGGGAGCGCCGGCGGAGCTCTAGCGCTCCCCCTACGCTCACTCAAAAGTGGTTGCGCGCGGCGCTGTCTGCTAGGTGATCGGTAGCGGCTCCTAGCGGAGGCAGGTTACCCATAGGGGCCTTAACGCGATGGCCATAGAGCTAATCACAAGGGTTGTCATGCTCGAGCCGTTAGTTTCGGTTTCGCCGTAGACCCTCGAAACAAAACTTGGAGATAAAATATCTACAAAACTTCAGGAGGCATCGAAAAGAAATTACACATCGTAATTCAGGGACACTTCCTTCACTAAACAGTCCTAACCCTAAAATTGAATAAAAATGTACCGGAGTTACCCGTGAAGTCCTATTAAATACTGTAAACGACTAAATTTTTGCGAGGACCTAATTTTCGCGAATTTCGCGAATCGCCTACAATTCGCTAAAAATACGTCCCGCGAAGAATTCGGTCAATATGTGAACGCAACGAAAGCTGCACTCGATTCACGAAAATTAGAACCCGCGATTAATTTCAAATTTTCAGCTTTGGCCCGATTCGCGAAAATTTGAGCCCGCGAAAATTAAGTCGTTTACAGTATATTGTTATATCTTAACTTTTATCTTTATGTTTTTTTGTTGTTTTCCTTTTGTTAATGGCGGGCGCCGTTTGAATTGCCCAAGGCTCTTCGCAAAGGCGAGGCCAACTCCGCGCGCACGGATGACTTATCTTCGTTCTCGGCTGATAGCTTTCATTCGGAGGGTGGCTGCTCGAGTTTTTACGAATGCCTTACTTAATGTTTATACGGAAGATTAGACAAGCGATAAGAGTCGTTATTTCGAAGAAACTAGATCACTTCTTCTGTGACAACTTGGAGCTGGCTACTACGTTGCATTCGACCGTTTACGGTGGTATCACATTCGAGGTAGCCAAAAAATAAACGTCAAAACGTGTTTTTTTTTTTTTTTTTTGCTTCTCTTCTATGAAGTTGTTTTGCTTTTTAACGTGAAACGTTCTTTGGCAAGTTGTTTAGCATTTCGTGAAGCTTGATAAGTGAAGCCTGATAAGCGTGGCCGCGGAGCGCGATACTGGTCGGGCTAACGGGGAGGGCACGGGACGAGAGGGGTAGGCGAGGAGGAGGTCGACCACCTGTGCGCACTGAGGGAGAGGAGCTCGAGAGTATGGAAGGCTCTGCAAGCTCACGAGGTTTATCAGCCCGATTAGCGGTAGTATATCGTTTCATTATAGTAATACCTACCAAGTGGACACGTTGTACGCACTAAAACATCCGATGAAGAGCGGCGTGAGAGCATCGCTAAATGTTTGTCTGCTAGAACGTTTCACATATCCCACACGATTGCCTAGCAATTTGCCATTTATTTTTTGTCAACCTCCGATGAATTGGATAAATCAACGAGAGTGATGGAAATTGTTTTATATATACACCAGGTGTAGATTCCACAGTCAGGAAACAAGTTGGGAGACTCGGCGTCCCGAGCTATCATCGTTCCGCAGAGATTATGCGGCCTGAGTTTATAAAAACGCCCACGAAGCATAAAGCAAGAAGCCTCATATCAAAGCACACGTCCTGCGTCTCTTATAAGCGGTCACCGACTATACCACTTTTACACGTAGTGGCCACGCAGATTGAGGCACCTATCACGACGTGATACGAGTTCTTGGGTGCCTCCTTTAATTAAGAAAAGAAAGGTTGCCGCCTTAGTTCTCACTCAGTCGTTTCATCACGCGTCAGCGAGACAGCCAGCTTCCACAAACGCGTATATAAAGTATCGGGAAGCACAAGTCGATGTTTTCCGATAGGCTCGTTGTTCGATTTACCTGCACGTCCTGCACCGGCGCAGAAAGATGTAGGGCGGTGTATACGATACCGGTCGTATCTCAATACACGCACCGGAAGTACGCTGCTTTACACTTTAATGCACCGGTGCAGGAGGTGCCCGTAGATCGAGCAACGAGCATGACGATGGGCTCAAGAAGGAAGGTCTGTAGCAGCTGACAATCTTGTTGAACGCGCGGTAAAATGACTAAAAATCAAGCGGCAACTTTTTTTTTTTTTTTTTTTTTTTTTGAGGACGGCACGCAAGAGATTGTGTCCCATTGGTGCCTAAATCTGCGCGGCGATTACCCGACGGAGTAGCTGTAGTGTATTTTTTGAAGTTTTGTGTACATGAAAACAGTTTTTATCACTTTCGAGTTTGTTTAACATGCTCGCCAAAAGATAAAGAAAAAAAGAAGCCCCTGTTGATTATTTAAGGGGGCTATGAAACGAATTTTGGGCTGGGATAAATTATTTTAACTTGGGATTTTACTAATCGCGTATGTTTTAGTGTGTAAAAGGAAAGGGGCTAGGAAGGTAAAAACCCGCATTCATGCACAAAACTTCTAAAATATGGCGGACTATTTCGTGTCTCCTTTCCTTCGAGAGCTCTCCGCCATTTCATTATGTTGCATCCGCGATACGCCGATGCCCAAAGCACTGCGTCAATCGGAGGTACGCGCTCGTCAACAATCAATCAGTCGACGGATATCTCGATTCGCGTTCTTGGCCAATGAGTGCCACAACGCCACTTATCATCACTCGCGAAGGACCAGTTTTATGGCGTGCTTAAAAAAACACGGTGGAAGCTTGGAGTCAACGCATTTGTTGAGATACTACGCCACGGGATTTTTCATTTCGCTCTCGAGTTGAGGAAGAAAGCTAAGGTGGAAGACGTTAAAAAATCCTTTCATTGTCCCTTTAATAAAGGGCTACAGTTGGTGCACATTCTGAGCTTGGCCCGTGCTTTGCTCGCTTTCCGAAGGGAGCTACACTCGGGAGGTAGTAAGCTGAGCTGTTGATTTGTAAACATTACAAGGGTGTATATCTAGTGCAATTTTACAACCTTCGACGGCGCTTTGAATGGTAACCGGACAAAAGCTCACTGGACAAAAGCTCACCGGACAAACGCTCACCGGACAAAAGCTCACCGAACAAAAGCTCACCCGTTTTTTCACAAACCCGGACAAAAGCTCACCTCTTTTTGTTTTCTTCTACTACCCGGGCGAAACACAAGCTTGGGGATAAGACGCGATGGGCATTGCAACATATTTTAGAAGAACTGGCATCCCACCCCATGGAAAGGTGGGGAGAGATATAAGCCATGACAGGCAGAGAAGTGACGATTTGGGACCAAAATTTACGTCACTGAAACTGAGCGGAGCTGATAAGATCAAGCTTGCTTGACTCAAGGTATGCCGGAGCACCCTTGTGCCACGCCCCTGAAACTTAGTGAACCGAAGTTTTTGACCCCGAAGAGTGACCGAAGAAGCGAAGTCACCCTCGGTGACCTCGATTTTTCATTGTGCTTATGTCACGCTAAAAGCGCACATAAAGGTTAGGCACAATGTCTCTTCATTACTAATGCATTAGTTTTCTTAGGGTTCGGTCATATTTAAAGTGAATGGCAAGGAAAATTAAATTTTTCCGTCATTGAGCGTCGTAGATGAATTTGAAATAAAGACTTCTCAGGGTGATGTGAAGGAAAAACTGAAGCAAAACTAATATACAAAACCGCTGAGGTTTTTTCAAAAATTATTTTGAATTAAAGGGAGTTGGACCTTCTGGAGAAGTACAAGACAGATCACCAATTTAGAAAGCTGTGCGGGATTTTGGTTAGGCTGGCGTTCCTTCCACCATAGCTTGTGTCCGAAGGACTAACCTACATCAGGGAAAAGTCTACCGGTGACATCGAAGACCTGCTGGACTACTTTAATTGCACGTATGTCAATGGCCCCTTCCGTTATGCTTCTGCTCCTTCTGCGGCGGCACCCAGAGCGAATAAGTTGTTCGCTCTCGTGTTAAGACCAACATTAAATTTTCGCCTGGCGAGCTTTTGTCCGGGTCGGTGAAAAAATGGGTGAGCTTTTGTCCGGTGAGCTTCCGTCCGGTGAGCTTTTGTCCGGGATTCCTTTGAATGGTGCCCGATGCACCCGATGGAAATATTCAGAATTTTGAAAAATGCCCCGACATTTTTTTTTTAATTGAATTTTTATTATACTGCGCTTGGTTTCTGCGGACTATAATCCTTTTTTTTTCTGTTTCGGTTCTCTTTTTCTGGTTGTGACAGCTAAAATGTAATTGTATAAATTGCCCTTATTTCGGTTTAATTTCCGTTCCTGATAACATTCCTCGCTCATAAATTACTCTTAAAAAGAAATTACGGGCCAGCGCAAGCTTGTCATCTTACACATATGACCTTCCCTAAGGGCAGGCATTTTAATGATCTCGATTTGAGTCAAAACGCCCACAATAAAAGAAGGCAAAAAAAAAAAGGGACAAGGTGCTAACATATCTACCCGCTTTTTAGCGACCACTTACAGCCGTTCAGTGTTAATGGCGTTGTTTCCTACAGGCTTCCCAGATTACCCGCAGAGATCTGGAGCAACCACTTACAATAACAGGCACGAAGAAACAGAAACGGGCGCAATAAGTAGAACTTGTCCGCTACAAACTAATTTCGAACGAAGCGGCGGGTCGTTGCGACGTAGACGGCGTCGCTCTTTCTTCGGTTAGGTGTACGGGAGCGTCCGGGTCTGTGTCCTGGTGTCTCATTCATTTTTTTAGGCGCTTAGATTTATCCATAAACTAAGAAAACGAAAAAAAAAATATTTGTGATTCTTTTTTAAACCTAATCTACATGTTTTCTTTTCGTTTAGTAGAAGATACACAGGTCCTCCTGGTTTTCCTCGAAAGGCGTCACATGCGTCTCATTGTAAGAAACAAAATGGTCGATGAAATAAAAGCGGTCAGTCGTCCCGGAAAATCCAGGTTTCTGCACCGGAGCGTCGTCGCAGTCGTAGACTGGTATCCCCCCCCCCCCCCCCCCCTTTTTTTTTTTTCTTTCTTTTCTTACCGATTCCCGTTTCGATGTCGACTCTCTGCTCCTGTCGCCTCGCAGGCCTGTCCGCGCGGGGGCCCTTTGAAAGGGTGCGGCAGCGCTAGCAACTGGAAGCTCGTTTTATTTTTCCCTATATCTACAGCTTTTCGTTTTCTTCTTCTCGAACTCGGTTTATTTTTATCGGTGTGTGGCAATTCGGTCTTCCCGACGCGTCGGACGGACGAGCGGACGTAGTACGTACAAACGCCGGTCGGTATCGAGAGCTGGCGATCTCTCTTCGGCGGAGTCATCCAGGCGGAATGTGCCGCGAAAATCGTTCGACCCGCTGCACAAGCATGCACTTGCGTAAGCTTCCGCTCGTATATATACGGTGAGCGGTGCCTGCCGCTCTTCGTTATCGCTGTAGCTGCTGCACTTTTTGGAGCTGTCGATTAGTGTCTCATTGGAGTCGGCGTGTTTTTTTTGTTTTTTTTTCTTGGGCTCCGCTCGCACACGCTATCGTACACGCCAGGTATACTGCTGTTTGATCGCGGTCTGGTTACTTGTGCTTTTTGTTTGGTACATAGATTTGCTTCTTTGTGGTGATTTTGACGCCCATTTCCTCGACACATCAGGGATGTGAGTTGACGGCTTGTACCGTCTTTTTTTTTTTTTTTTTCCTTAAATATTTTTGAGACGTGATAAAAACCGGGGGGGAGGAGGCAATCGATTTTTTGCTGTTCTTCGGCTTTGTGGGATGGGCAACATTACGACCGATTAAACCTGCGCCTTTTATTTTTTCTTTCAATTCAGAGATCTGAAAGAAAGAAAAAAAAGTTTGCGCGTGATTAGATTTGGCCTGACGTCTAACATTAGAAACGAAGGAATGTCAGAGGAAGAACCCAGCCAAGCTTTCCCGACTTGTATGCCTTCCGCAAGAGAGAAGGAAAATTAAAGCGTTCGCTGATTTGTCAACGAACTTCTTCTGTGAAAAGAACGAGATCAATAATTAAATGAACGCCTGCCTTCCGATGTCTCTGAATAAAGTTATTTGAAACAACGATTACAAACTACCCGGCCGATAGAGCATATTACGTCGAAGAAAATAATGCAAGTAAAAGCAATGCATCTGGTACAGCGTGTAGCCAATTGTCACTTCATCGCGTTAAAAGGCGTGGCAATGTAAAAAAACACTAACGCAAAAAGAAAACAGCATTAAATAGAACCAATATGTGAATTGTTGTCTCGGAGGAGGAAATGAACTTGAATCATATCTCTATCTCAAAGGCACTGTCGGCGGTTGGTCAGTTGTGTTGAATATTTCCATTTTAAAATCCCACTTTGTCTACTGACCGGAAGGTATAGCATCTACCGTATTGGTTAATTAATCACCTTAAGAATTAATATAGTTTTATAATTTTCTTGGAGGAAACAGGTTAAAAACATGGTTAGAGTAAAGTATGTTTTATGGTGTACCTCGTTCATTCAATAACAAATTTTGAAAAACTTCGGTGTTTGTTTAATGCTTTTGTCGGTAATTGAATGTTAGGTGTGACACCGAGGCAAATGAGATGATAGCCAGATTATGATCCTGACTAACTTAACTTTCTTACATATCATTAATATCTAGTACCGGATTAAGAAATTTCGGGGCCCTGAGCTAAGGTGGCTTGTGAGGCCATCTTGATGATGATGATGCTGACAACGATGATGATGATGATATGACTGGTTAACACAATCTATTTTGCGAAGCTTAAAGCCAAGGTCGCGCTCTTTATAGACGCTTTACAGCAGCTGTGCATGGGCGCCGCCATAACTGACCTTCAGTTTTTGTTCCCCCTTATTCCGTTCGCTTCACTTCATCATTACCACAGCAGGACAGGTTATTGCCATTTTAGATGCTACTGTGTTCTTGTGCCCAGCATAGGCCCTTGTGAAGACCCGTCAACGCCCGCTTCAGTGGCTCGGCATCTCGGTAAAACAAGAGAAGGGCGGCTATGGCGGCTCAATCTGGCGCGTGTGTAAAGCGTCTATACATCACACAAAAGACAGTCTGGATCCAGATTCGAACGCGAGTCACCGCGAGATCCGTGCTTCGAATGCCGCATGGCAATGCGTTTGAGGAGAAACTCGCCACGCGGCATTCGAAGCACGTATATTGCGGTGACTCGTGTTTACAGACTGTCTTCTGTGCGATGTATGAGCAGGTGTACCCCGGCTTTAAAAATGTTTACATGTGTATTTCCTTGAACAATGCTCGCTCAAAAAGAGATCGAATTCTGGGATCACTTTAAGAAAATTACTATTTATAAGCCAACGAAACGCGGCAATCAAATGATTGCCACAACTCGCTTTCCAGTAAGCGCTCTACGGTTATAAGTGCCGAGCAACCCTTTGCTTGTATAGATCAGCGTACACAGCCGTACTCGGTTGCCTGTGGCTATGATGGCGGATTGCTAGTGTGTCCTGTGGCAGACGCTCACATGTAGTAGTGAGCTGGAAGGACAAAATAATAATTGGGGTTGTGTGGATATTTACACAGCGTGTAGTTGGTCCTCCATTTCAAAGTTGTGACGAGTCACACGCTGTAGATGAGCAATTTAGCCAAGCTGGAAGGACAAAGAGGACGGACCAGCATTTTTTACCAGTCTCTTTGGCATTATCAATCAATGTATTGCACTCGGTAATCAGCGTCTAGACTTTTTTGTTTTATCCGGATGACACAGTTTTTAATGAATGTCTTAGAACAACTGGTCACTTACTTGGACAACGTTGGTAGCGTTTCTCACCTTTTTTTTTTTTTTTTAAGGTCTGCTTTCCCCTCAGACTGTCCCATCAGTGGCTTGTACTCTGACATTTGGACTGTAAATTAAAAAGAACTGCAGAACCGGAAGAACAAGACCTGGTTACATCGCCAGTTTTTGTGACTCGAACCAAAGCATTAGGATAGAACTGGTGCAGACGAATGAGGTTATATTTTTGCCTACCTTATTTCTTTCGCTTATAGTTCAACAAAATGAGACACTGAGAGCCAGAAACACGAAACCCAGTAACTAAGAATGTCATTCATTTGTTGTTGGTAACTTCTCCCCGTTTTTGTTCTCGTTAATTCCAAGGAATGCTTTTGTACCTTACTTTTATTTATTTATTTTTTTGAAAGCCGGAGTTTTTTTTTTCTGTTTCGTAATAGGAGGAAACATTTTAAACTCATTGATTTAGAGAGAACGTTCTCTACTTTTCTCAGAGACCCCCGATTTGCTAAAAGGTTCAATATGAAAACAGTGAACTGACCGAGAAGTAAAGTCATGAGAGGAATTGGTGGCAAAGTGGGATAACGCACCTCATCGCAAACCCCAGCTCGGAGCACGTGGAGCGAATGCTCGCGCTGCAGAAATCAGGGATCCTGGGTTCAATCCTTACCCCTGCCCGTTTCGATCTGGATGAGCATCGAACCGGCATGCGGTCGCGTATCACTACTGCGTGGTGCACGCTAAAGACCCCAGGCTAGTGGTTGTACACTGCTCTGGCTAAATTGCTCATCTACAGCTGAGACACAAGTCATCCGTTGTGACGGACTAACTTCAGGCTGTATGAACATACACAAAAAACACGCAAGTAAAACCATATGTGAAGCTTGTGGCGTAATTACGTATTTGACTAAAGGCCCACTATTGTTCCTAAAACAAACGTAAAAAAAAGCTCCATTGAAAAAAAGGTTTAGATTTTTTGGGGCCTTTTATTAGAAAACGTTTTGCTGAGACCGCCGTTGAGACGACAGCTCTGTCACCGTCGCGGGGGACCATCGGAAGGCGCGCTTCGAAGAATATGAGTTTTGAAGTACTATAATAGTACACGAGCTTGAGTAGGACAGAGGGAGAATACATTTACTCACTCTTGGTGTCAATAAATGTTGACAGTTGGTGTGTTTGCCCCTCTCTTCTCGTTTTCTTCCTCAAGTTCAATTTCCCTTTTCTTTCTCCAATGAGGGACGAAAAACCCCAGAAGGCTGGGGGCCCCTCAGCGTGTTCTTTTGCTCAAAGCCGTTTTGAAAAGAACGCAAAGAAGTAGCGTGTGGGGCAGGTCACACTTCAAATTCTTCAGGCATTTCTGAACACGAACCAAAAAAAGCTTGCGCGCAGAGTGTTGTTCGGTTTCCAATCACTTCGGTACGATTATGTTGGACGTGGCTCTCTTTTTGAATGTTGTGGAAATATTTTCCTAACTATTTGGTTTAGTATGCTTATAAAAATGTTCTTTTCTTTTTCATTATTTTTGGTTAAAATAGTTTGTTTAATTTTTTTGACGACATACAGCATAGGATTTTTCGAGGGCCGGGGACCCTGGGCTGCAGATCTCTTAGCCCGTACCTTAATCCGGCACTGTTCATGTCGCAAGCCAGCACTAAATTCCAATATCAAGACGCGTCCATCAACCGAATCTTCCACTAAAAACCAGATCTGACAAGTTAGGTTAAGCCAGCCATGTAAGCCGTGAGCACAGAGTTGACGACCGCAGACCCTTTAGGAACAATTGAAATACTCTTTTGTTAATAATTATTGTCAATTGATTAACTCACGGACTGAATGTGCATGCCCACGAAGCGCAAGGTCCTTATGATGGTGTACAACTTACAAGTACACACAGATTTAATTTCACTTCACTTATTTTCACTCAAGGCCCGAGGGCATCACAGAAAGTAGTGAATTTTCACAAACACAAAAAATATATGTGTATAACAATAAACAAGGCAAAAAATAGGAAAATGGCTAAGGAACAACAAGGAAATTTGTAATCGCAATTTTAAAATCAGCAGCATCAGTTATTGGGGCTACGAGCATGGAAGGGCGGTTCCAATCTATTAAGGTTTGGGGAAGAAAAGAGGCGTTGAATGAAAAACAAAAAAAGCAAAAATATCACCTTTGTAATATTTTTGCTTGTTCTTAATTGTATCAGTCGCTTGTTCCCCACCGTCGCCAATTCTGGCTACTCTTCACGCATCGGGCGCTTGTATACATTGGCGTGGCGACTTCGGCGAATTCGATGACACCTAGTGGCTGGAACCCAAAGCTGTCGCGGCAGGTTCGCCCGCCAGATTGTCGGAGAGAAATAAATATTAACAGTGTCTGGGGAGTCAGAAGACGAAGTTGCGAAAGTCAGCTCGAAAATGCGGGCTGAAAATCGCCAACAGAGCTGACTGGCTTGGGCACGTACGTTCCTAGTGGAAAGGTACATCCGCCTGAAAATTCTTTTTCCCATGGCTCGACACCGGATCTTGGGCCGGTTCCCACTATGCCGTCACGATAACATCAAAGTACCGCTCGCAACGTGTATCCAGCCGCTCCTGCATTTTGACCCGCGGTTAATGTTACACAGCGAGTCTCGGGGTGGACATGGAATGGGGTTACAACTTCTAGTAACTCTTGGGGTTTCTGGCACATGTTTCTGTCCCAATATGAGGAGGTGTCTCGATTGTGAGACTGCATATATATATAATAAAAAAAAAAAAAGCAAAATGGCTCGCATGCGCAAATGAGTAGCAGATTCTGCAGGAGTGGGGATCTAATCGAACTGACTAAGGCTTTTTTTCCTTTTTTAGTGAGCACCAAATTATTAAACTACCGTTTGATTGTTTTGGGTGACGCGAGAGCCTCAGTGCACGTTTTGAATTTATGATTCCCATTATTGCGTTTTCATTGTCAGTAAAATTTCAATAATCCAATCGCTGAATATAAATTCATCGGTAAATCCCTAATAACATTTGCTTTAAGATCTAGAAAGTTCGAAGTACATTTTAGATAGAGGTACTGGCGAACGTCATTCGAATTATCTTCAAATTCAGTCGTGCACTTGCAACACTGCCTGCCAGTGTTTGTTTTTTTTTAATCAAAATTTGTGTAGATAATGTTATATGACTAATTGCTGGTTTTATCAGCTTTTGGCTGAATTTCCCTGTTTCTGCTTCTCAACAAAAAAAAAAAAATCTTTCCAAAATAAAATAAATCGAAAATACGACCCAATTACCATAGCCTGCGACAGTTTAAGAATGAGCAGAAGAAGCTCCGCCTCTATAGCACGTACCATGTACTTCATTCAATATCACATCCTGATATTGAATATAAAAAAAAATCTCTTGTTGCAGGCAGTAGGTTCTCAATTTTCCGCAATCTTTAGCCCGTGCGAGATTGACATCGTCTCAGTTCAAACGGGCTGCACCGAGGATCAATCGTATATACTTCAGAGACACCCGAGGCGACCGTAAGTTTGTGACCTTGCACAGCACGCGCGCGCGACCGTCGCGCGGATGCCTCCCCCCCCCCCCCCCCTCCCCCCCCCCCCTCCCCCTAAAAGCAGCTGTTGTTCCCATCTCTCACGGACCTCGTTAGAGAATTGACCGGCAAGACACACTGTCCTCTTCCGTGCTCTCCGTCCATAAAACTTCAGCGCGGCTCTACTCGTGAAAAATATGGCGCCGTGCCACCCGCAGCGTCCTCCGTTTAATCCTCCACGCCTGTCAGAACGAGACCGGAGAAAGAAGAAACCAAACACACACACAAAATAGAAAGGCTCAAGACCCATCCGCAGCCTGTTCAAAAAAATAATAATAATAATTGCGCGTAAGAACAAAAATAAACGCGAGGACGGCGGAGGACGCCTCAACCTATCCAAGCCAATCCAATGCCTCGCATATGTCACGTGACCCTCGAGAAAAAAGCGGCAACGCGCTGGATGCCTCGTCACGTGATATGTTCTCGGCGCTGGAATTAGTTTGAACAGTTCGTGGCGTCCGCTCCGCTCTATCGTAAGGTATAGTAAAACCGAAGTGTAGGGGAGGGGGAAAGAAGCATGAACAAGAGCAGCACGGTGCGATGTATACACTTTGAATTATTCAGCGAGGCCGCCTCCCGGCTCACGCGGGAATCGCACGGGATCACCCGCGACCGACTCTACTCCGTATAATCCCTGGAGTGGATTTTTACACGTTTAATTCTTGTTGATTGCGACTACGTCCCCGAGACAGGAAGAAAACACCGGGTTCTTTCTCTTCTCTCTCTCTCTCTCTCGGTCGGTCTCTGTTTCGCTCTGAGGGTTTGGAAATAAAAAATGTTCCTAATCTGTTTTGAAACAGACTGCTCATGGAGAGGAGAGGAAAAAAAAAGGGGGGGGGGGGGGGGGATAGTTTCAATAAAGCCGTTATTTACGGAGAGTTCTCAACTTGGTTGCTTCGTTTTTCTGCTTACGCTTTTCTGTAGGTTTTCTTCGTTGTTTTCTTCATTCTAATACCTTTTTTTTTTTCTTAATTACTGTTGTTGTTTTAGAATTTTGTCCTCTTCCGTGGGTGATTGATAGCACAACCATATTTATCGTTTATAATGTGTCGCTTGATTTTCCTGTTTTACGAAATGCGCGAGTGTCTATACCCATATGTCATTCACGATTCAGTTTAACTCCGAATACTGCGCAAAGGAACTGTTTATAGATGATACTCATCAAAAGATATGTATTGCGCGAAAGATTGATATCAGTAATTAATAAAATATAGCTCAATACGCAGATAAAAACAAAACAAAAAAAACTCTAGTTTGGTCATTTACCGACAGACATGAGAGTGCATAAGTTTGTTCGTTCACGCCTCCCAAATGTTATCGGCGCCTGGAGATAAAAGATGATCGATTTTAGACGCGCATTTAAAAACGAGTTGGAAATTATACGATTAAATATTTGCATCCGTACAAAGAAAGAACCAAAAACACCCGCAGCAACATAACATGAGCAGGTCGGGTCCTATGTTCCAATATGTTTCTAAATCAACGTTCAAATATGACAATTTACCTTCACTCCCAAGCACACCGACACCTGATTCAAAAACACAACAAATATAATGATGAAAATAATCCATGGAGAAGGGGGAGAAGAGGGACAAAGGACTAACACAAAACTCCAAACACAGCTAGTTGACTGGTGCGCCACCGAAAAAATCCGCCTGGTCCGGGTATCGAACCCGGGACCTCTCCATTACAGGTGGAGCGCTCTACCAACTGAGCTAACCAGGGGTTAGACGTCAGTAGAGCAAACGGGTTTTATCAACTGCCACCAGTCTAACACCAACAAGGGTGAAGCTTGCAATTTAAGGTTATGATTATAATGCAATTAAATGCAAAGGTGTAAGCGAGCTAGACAAGAATAATGAAAATAATCCCTGGAGAAGGGGAACAAGAGGGACAAAGGACAAACACAAATCTCCAAACACCGCTAGGTGACTGGTGCGCGACCGAAAAAATCCGCCTGGTCCGGGTATCGAACCCGGGACCTCTCCATTACAGGTTGCATTCAATTGCATTATGATCATAAACTTAAATTGCAAGCTTTACCCTTGTTGGTGTTTGTCCTTTGTCCCATTGTCCCTCCAGGGATTATTTTCATCATTCTTGTCCAGCTCACTAGCACCTTTGCATTTAATTGCATTATAATCATAACAATTATAATTAGAATTTACATTTTCGTCGCACAATCGTTTCTTCGATTCCTTTTTTTTTTTCTTTTTTTTTTCGTCAGTCACGTGGAGTTTGGTAAGCGAAATAGTGGATCTTTAGTTTAGTTGATTAAAGTGTCGTTTGTCTGTTGAGAGTGCCTTTCTGCGTCACGTGCCAACTGCGAGGAAGTCCTGAGATCCGCGCACGGCGGTTGGGGAACCATGCGTATTCCGAGCACACAACGTGCACTCGGAGACAGCCGAAAGGTCTTCGGGCGCCGTACTTAAAAAGCCAGTCACGAAACAGGAGTACCGTGGGAAGCTGTCCAAACAAAAGAAGCAAACAAACAAAAATCAGGAGGAACCGTACTCAACTTTTGTTTGTGTGTTTCAGTTTCCGCTTAAATTTAACCGTTTCTTGAAAAAGAAAAAGAAATACATTTGTTAGTGTGTTGCGTGCAGGTGATCGCACCGGAAACAGAGAAAAAAAGGGTTCTTTCTTTATCAATTTTGTACGAAAAAAAAAAAAAAAAAGGTTTCTAAGCAATATACAGCGGTTCCCGTTAAAACGAGTCGCGCTATTTGGATTTTTCTTGGTTTTACCTGGGAAATAAATTAACTCCGCGTTCGGGTTTAATGACACATTTTCGTCTTATCGTAATTAGCATCGCATTAGCAGCTGGAAGGGCGTTAATGTTTTACCGCGATGAGAGTGAATGAGGTTGATTAAGAAACGGTGGCTCTGCGGCGCTATCGATGGCAGGTGTCCGTCGCTTGACGCGCGTGACATATGTGATTACTATGCGATAACGGGACCATCTGCCGTCAAAGGACAAGTGTGCATGCGGTCTGCTTTCGAGCTTCATTAAGTTGCTAAAAGTTCTGAATTTTTTTTCTTTGCCTTCGATTTTTTTTGAGCTACCATTCCCGCTTCGAGCAACGTTCTACTTTTTAGCGGCTTCCGGAGGTCGCGACTTGGATTCTGAATGTATATTGAGAAGACAAGCCAAGTATACGTCTTGCTCTGCAGAAATGTGTACACATTTCTTTTATCTGGTCATCAGCATCTCTAATGAACGCGCTCGGTAAACGTTCGAAAGGATTGAGATATTTTTTTTTTCTCTCCAATAGAAAGCTGTCCTGCAAGAGGGGAGGAGGGGGGGGGGGATAGAGAAATGACACTGGTTCGGGTCCTTTGTCAGCCGTTTTATTTATTTATACAAATAATTAATTCGTTACCCTCACCTATAACACTCAAACAACTCGTCCAGTTGCTCGCGACCCCACGACGTAATGAAAACGATATTTCTCCTGAATGAACAGAGCCATCATATTACCGGTGTTCTTTTTTTTTCAAGTGTTTATTTAACTTTAAACGCTGCGTATGACGTGTGTCACCAATCATAAACGCAACGAAGTACAGGCCACAACGCCGTTAAATGTTTTATGATCGTGTCGCTGTTTTCGGTTTTGACTGCTGGAAGCCTAGCTGACGTCACGGACCAGGAAGCACGATGATGGTGGTGATCACGTGGGCGCAAGAAACTGTGACGTGCTTGCACGCGCGTTCTATGCGCAACGGAAGGAGAACGGACGACGAAGAGACCACCGCGTCGCTATTATTTTGAGCATTATCTTAATAAAACGATATTTAGTAAAGTTATTAAAATATTTCTTATTAAGTTACGAAAATTAACAAAATAGAAATATATTTCAGTATTTAATCGTCGCAACAACAATGGGAACTGTTTGAATAAATATATTCATTTATGCACGGCTCAGCGCAGTCAATGAAAGCCGTCGAGCCGCCATTTTACCAGTTCCAGACTGCTAAGCGCGGCGGCAGTGTCGTCTCGGAGATCACACATCTGCAGATTCAGCACGATCTCGGCGATTCGAGCAAACGCAGTCAGAAGATTCGACGAAGGGACAGATACCACGATGGAACCCTGGGTTGACCGCGAACAACAAATATATCCGTATTTATTGCTGATGATACACCATTATCATTGAGAACGTATGCGGAATGGAAGTTCGTCTGCTTCTGGCGCAGCAATCATTCCCGTCAGAAAGCCGAGCTCTGATTGGCTCCGATTGGAAGGATAGTGGGTAGACCTCAAGGCAGCTAGCATTGTGGTATACCCACTATCTCTCCATCAGAGCCAATCAGAGCTCCGCGTTCTGACGTCAAGGGAACCTCTAAGCAACGTCACTAAATTACCTCAGTTGTGGAACTCCCGCGGAAGGGGTACCCCCTCTCGCTCACTTAGTCCGCCTCCCGTCGTTCGAAGCGCCATCTAGATTTTCGTTAACGAACTGCGTGTTTCATAGGGTACGGTGGAACGCCATCTAGACGCCGCGCTTCGAAACATACGTATCCCACAGAATACACTGCAGTTAGCATAGCAGCCGTCCGGCGCGTCGAACGACGGGAGGCGAGTCGTGGTGAGTGAGGGGGGGTACTGCTCGTGTATGCAGCGTCTATGAGTAGTTACGTAGCTGAGCAAATCTAATAACGATGCCGCTAAGCAAGAAGCAGACGAACTTGCACTCCGCATAGGAAACGGTCGCCCCGTAACCAATAAAACTGTGGCATAAGCCGACAAGGACGCCGAAGAGCCAATCACGAAGTAAGAAGTTTGAAGCTAATGAGTCACGCCCCGCGTTTTTTAAGCTGTCGGTGGCTGTACGGCGAACGAGTCTTCCTAAATGCGTCTTCGGAGCATCGGAACGGAAGGAGCACGCCGATCAAACGGCAAGATAAAGAACGTGTAGAGAACGCGCAATGATAATCGAGGCAGCCAAACTCGCTCCGTCTTTACACAGTTTTAGTATAGCGTTGCTGCCTCTTACGTATACGAAATACGCAATAATATAGCGTACGCCAAGAACGACCTGCTCGGACCGATTTTAGTTGTGCGTTAAGTTTCCGAGTGAACACCTCGCATGATCTTGGTTAAATTTTCCAGCTGAATTCCGCGTGCTTATAGCGCCACCATGCTTCTCAAAAGACATCTTAAAAACGAAAATGTTTCTAATCATTTTATTTCAAATAAAACCAAGCCGAAGCTGCCTGGTCAAGCGGGCTTTTTCGCGGGGTATGGAGGCTACGAGCACGAGTGCGTAGCCGAATTCGATCACGGATACTCCGTCAATCGTCCTGCAAACGGCACCTTCTATCAATGCTATCGCGGGTAGAAATCTATGACTTACTGATGTCCAGTGCTCAACAACAACTTCGGCGATTTTTTCAGAGTTGTTCGTCAGTCGGCAATCAACTGGTCGAAGAGGCTTAGCGTCGAGCAGGTCGCAGTGTTCACGCATATTGCGAGCGGTGGACATTTTCCCTATGCACTCCGTCAGCTGCACGGCGACCTGACTCGACCGCGGTAGGTCACAGACGGAATAGCCGAGCCGAACACCTCGCAATTTCACGTAACACTAAACTTCGCGAACTCCACGCCGCTCTTGCTGCGCCAGTTGAAGTTTCCGCCATCTTGAAACTGGGGCTCTCGGTGTGTACGAGATCTCGAGACGTTCCCGCAAAGCCCGCTAGCTCGCGACGCTTAACCCCCAGCGTTGCGTGTGTACGCAATACGTTGGCCCTTCTGTTGAGTTCTGCGCATGCGCACTAATGACCCTTAATTCCTTTGCGAACGCAAAGCTTTAGTGTACGTTCCACTAAAACAATCCCTTGCTTTAGGTCGGGAAGGGGGGGGGGGGGGGGGGGGGGGCGGGACAAAAAGCACCTGGGCGCGTTAGGGAGGGGGGGGAGGGGAGGTGCTGAACAAACGCATGAAGTGCGCAAGGAGCAGACGAACTTACACGCCGTATAGTTTCGGCGCTAAGTTAGGACGCTCCTTTTGCGGTGCTCTGAATTACTTGCGCAACAAGACGTTCTATGCTGTTTTCTCCGGTGCGGTGGAGATCAAGCACACAGAGCTAGAAAGCGCCCCACTTCGGAGGATCGCACCTCAGCCAGGAGCACGAAGAACGAAAGCTCGCGCTGCAGAACCCAAGGATCATGGGCTCAATTCCTACCCGCCCTAACCGTTTCGATCTGGATGAGCATCATACCGGCATCATACAACGTCATTTTATGTTTAAAGCATGAAATGCTTATTAACGCTACCCCCAATCCCAAAATATTGTCCGTTCGTCCGTCCGCCCATTTCCCACTAAATTTAGCGGGGAAATTGATATCACGAGACCTATACACGAATTCAGTTGCTCAGCTAAATTTAGCGGGAAAACTGATATCACGTGACCTGATGTAAAGGGACATACAGACGGATTCAGTTTCCTTACTAAATTTAGCGGGAAAGTGTCGTCACGTGACGTCACCTGACGTCACGTGACCTTGGAGAAATTGATACGTCGACTGAGTTTGCCCGCAGGCGGATCTTTTCAGTCGCGCACCTCTATTTGGAAATCTGTGTTTGTCCTATGTCCCTCTTGTTCCCCCTCTCCTATTCGTGTCCGGCTCGCTTGTACCTTCGCATTAATTGCATCATCATCATAAGCGGAAAGCCCTTCTGTCCGATGAAAAAAAACTGGGGTGGAATTTTCTTAGAACCATTAACCCTCTCGCTGACCAAAGTTATCGTAAATACCTTCTTTTTTTTCGGGGGGGGGGGGGGGGGGGGGAGGGGGGGGGGCATTTTTTTTTTAATTTGGTGTTTATCAGATAGGTCTGAATTTACGAAAATTCTACCAACGGGTGTTTATTTTAGTTTTTAAGATTTATCCGAAAACACGGAACCCTACCTATAATGCATTTCATGCATTTAGGACTCTGAAGGGGGGTAAAAGGTGGCTCCAACTTGTATTAGTTACGAAGGGGGTCGCTGGCCGAGTGTGTTGGCGCACCGCAGCTCGGAGCACGTAGAGCGAAAGCTCGCGCTGCAGGACCTGCAGCGATGTTGGACTCAATCCCCAAAACTACCCTTTTCGACCTGGATGAGCGTCGTACCGGCATGCGGTCGTGTATCACTATTACGAGGACTTGCGCCCGTTACTTGAAAAAAGTAATTAATTGCAGTTACAATCACTTGGCCTAAAAAGCAATGGATTACCGTTACAAATTACTCCCCGTAAAAAGTAATCGAATAATTACTTCGTTACTTTACTTGGTTACTTTTGCGTTACTCCAAAGAAACACGAAAAAGACATTAGGGAGTTTTAGTAGATCGTTTTCGAAGGCCTGCTCCCGCTACGGGCGCGCGCTTCAGAGCAGGCATCGAAGTGACAGCGCAAGCTCCCGCTACGAAGAGCGTGACCTGAAAATACGATCCACTAAAACTCTCCATTGTCTACTGCGTGTTTGAAAAGGGAAATTTTGGGCCCCATCAAAATTAAAACAAAAATACAACACATTCAGTACTATCTACGCATCATTTTAGCTTAATAATTTTAGGAGAACGAATCTATAAAGTCTTGGGCGGTGGAGGCTCGCACACCATTCGAATTAGTCCGAGTGTGTCATCGGCGAGCTTCAAAACAAGATTCCCCTGAATATGGGATTTTTCTATGTTTGCTGCACGTTGCATAAATAGGGGCTGGTTTACTTACTAAAACTGGCTGGCTGTGAGACCAAGGTGCGGTACTTGCGTGTGGGTACATTTCAAAGACTCCCGCTTGATGAAGGTCGTTATCCGACCGAATGACCCGCTTGATCTTCTTTCTTGATCACCAAGCTTATCAGAACCAAGACGTCACTCGACAGATTAATGCACAATCTCTCAGCTGAACTGATTTTGCTGTTTAGAAATTATTGAAAAAAAAAGCACGATTTTCAGTGAACACCACGGTTCCATGTCTTCCATGCCCGTTTACAGGCGGCTTCTCAACTCTTGTGTCCGAGTAAGTCACCGTTTATTTTGAGAAAACTCGGGCTGTGTTTCCTTTCCCTAAAATATCTTTCTAAATGCTCGCAGGCGTAATACGCTGATGAGAACCCTAGCATTCTCGTTCCTAAGAATACCGGTTCAGCTTGGATGTTCCAAGACGTTTTGTTTTGCTCCCCGGCCAGCTTATTGCAGCTGTTGTGGAAAGTTACTGTTTAAACTGACAGCAGAATTGATGTTACATGTTTTTCTGTTCCAATAAACTGTTGCCATCGCACCCCTCATGTTTTTGCCCTACACATCCGCTAGTGTCAAGTCAAGTGACAGAAGCCACATAGCTCGTTGTTCCAGCCACTATTCAGCTTTTACAGCGCTGTCAAGTATGAGCAGGGTCAAGGTCTCATTAGAGCTTCCTCTCTGTTTGCGGGGCACGGTTGCGGGGTGAGCGTATGTAGGCAGCTACATTGACAAGCAAAGGATGGTTTCGTGTGAGAAAATAATAATAAAGATTTGTTTTGGAGGGACAAGGTGCGGAGTGGTGCGGAGGGAAGAAGCAGGGTTGAGGAGGGAGGGAAGCCAGCCAACATATGCACCACGGTTACTGTTTTCATCGGTCTCACTCGACACGAACCCCACGCGACGGTTTATGGTCCATTAGCTTTCTGATCTTTTGTACGCTCGAAACAGTCCCTTCGTTTTCCAAGAAGTCGAAACCTGTTGCCTTTCTGTAGACAATCGAATCCTCCCAGCCTGGCTGACCGTACGAACCAGTCGAGAAACGGGCTCTGGTTGGGCTGTCGGGCCCCTTTCCGTGAGTTCCTTTCCCTCACCAGCGCTCTCTTCAAGAGCGAACCCCCGTCTTGTGTTACCACGCTAAAAGTGCAAAGGCCGTTGCATCGCCCTTCTTCAGCTCTATTTCTCCCTTCGATGTGACGGAAGAATTGTAACGAGTAATTTCAGTAATTCGTTATTGAAAATTAATGATATTACCTTACAGAATACATTTTCAAAAAAGTAACTGATTAATTACTAAATTAAAAGAAAAGTAATTAAATACAAGTGATCCCGTTACTTGTAACATTACTTCCAAGTCTGCTATTACGCGATGCACGTTAAAAACCCCAGGCTAGCGGTCGTGCTGCTCCGACTAAATTTCTCGTCTCCAGCCGAGACACCAGACGCTCAATGGGCTGACTTCTCGCCGTGTAGAAAAACGCACAACACAATTACTTTTTTTAGGACCAGATGCATTATTTACGTTTCAAATAGCAACAACCTCATTAATGCAACCGGGTAGGCTTAGGGGCGACCAAAACCCGCGGCGGTTTTTTTTTTTTTTTTGTCGGAGAGGGAGGCAAACACCTGGCCGAGAAGCGACGCGAACAAACGGCGAGCGAGTCGTCGTCGTCGTTGCAGCGGGCGCGACACCGGAAGCTGGAGGCAATTGCGCGTGCACGCCTCACCCGCTCTCCCGCGCCCGATGCACGCGTGCAGGGAGCGCCAAGCGAACCGGGGAGCCGTGCGCGGACGAGCGTGAAAGAAGCGCCGATAAGCCGGCTGGCCATACATAAAGGCTCGCCACTGATGCGGCCACTGCGCGACGCCTTCTCTCATACCGTCGTCGCCGAGTTCGGTGATATTCCGTTTGTGAAACGTCGGGGCGTATAGTTTCCGCTGGTCGGATTTGGTTTTCTGAAAAGCGATCTTCCGCGGTGTCGCCTTGCGTGACTCGACGTTCTTGTCGCGTGTAGTGCGGAGGAGGTGCGGAAATTGGAAGCGATGACAGCCGCGTCGTTTATGTTCCTGATTAGAGAGCGCGCGAGAAGGTTGATAGAATCGCGGCGGCTGGGCTGTGTATGGTACGCGTGTGCGTGATAGGGAAGGCGTTCGAGCGGGCGTGTTTAAGGCACGTTATGTGCGACGTAGAGCGGTTTCCTCGCATACATGTGTTGAAAATAGATCAAACTGGTCGAGTACCAGCGAAGCAATGTTGAGCAGCACAATGGCAAGCCTACACACGAGATCGGGGCCTGCGCTCGTGGACGGCGAGCGCGGAGCTCGTTCACTTTTTTTTTATTACCATTTCTTTTTTCGCATCGAACGCACGTCGGAATTAAAGCTCTTCAGTTTTGTGAAGCTGCCGCTGTTCCTGGATCTTCATATCAACAATTTGGTGCCGAAACCCGGGAGTCAAGGTCCGGGACATCACACGAGAAGACTCAGCAGCGCAGTGGATCCCCATGGAAAGGCTGAAGACTAAAAGAACGACCCGACGCGCGCAAAACACAAGACTCATCAACGAGGCAAGTGCTCTCTTACAAAATCAAGATTCAACGATTAGCCAGATTACCACTGTGGCCGAAAGATTGCGCGCCAATAACGATGAGCTCAGGAGGTTGAACGAAGAGTTTGAGGGACACATACCAGATGGTTCGTTCGAAACCGAATTTCAGGCAGTCGTCCAATACGAAGATGAAGCGACTGCCACCATCAGTGCCCTCCAATGCAGAAAAGATCTCCTAGATCAGATATCGTCTCGAGGGGCCCCTAGGGAACCTAGTCGTCACCCAAACGACACCCAAGGCAGCAGACAAGCTGGAACTAGGTTACCGAAGCTCACCATTACGCCATTCAAGGGTGAAATATCAAAGTGGTCAGCGTTCTGGGAACAGTTCGATGAAACAATTCACAAGAACGCCAGTCTGTCCACCAGCGAAAAGTTCGGCTACCTTCGAATGTATTTGGGCGGAGAAGCGGAAGCAGCTGTGGCTGGATTACCAAGGACAGAGACTTGCTACGCGGATGCAATTGAGATCCTCAATCGCCGTTTTGGAGACAAGAAACGATTGGAGCAGGAATATTTCTCCAGTCTGAGGCTGATTTCACCTGTCAAGTCAGCCAACGATACCTCAGGTCTACGAACGATGTTCGACCAGGTGCAAATCAATATACGAGGCCTCCAGACATTGGGTGTGAATAAGTCAAGTTTTTCGTCGATGCTCTGCGATATTTTGATGCGAGCTCTTCCACGTGACATCGTCGTGAACTACCACAGAACCGCTCATTTGTCTGCGGCAACTGCCATGCCTGGCCCAAGCAGCCAGCCTGACCGCTCAGAACTGGATCGACTACTTGATTTTCTAGCTATCGAAGTCGAAAGTCGGGAGAAAAGCGAGTTTAAGATCACAGAAACGAAGAACACAAAGACCACAAGATATGAGGACAACATAGCTCGACGTGAATCGTCTAGACCGACCTCATCGGTGCTCTACAACAGACCCTCACCACATAAAACGAGATGCTGTTTCTGCAACGGAACAAGCCATAGTTCTGCAGGCTGTTCTTCCTCTCTTCCCCTGGACCAGAAGAAACAGCGTTTGACAAAAGAGATGAGATGCTTCAGATGCACTCTCAGTGGCCATCGAGCAAGAGACTGCAGACGAAAGATCAGCTGTGCCACATGCGGTGGAAGACACGCTAAGTCCATGTGTGACCCGACGCGGATCAAAGCTAAAGAAGGTAAATCGGACACACAAAACAGCATGACGGTTTGTACTACATCAATTCACCGAGAATTCAGAGAGTCCGGAGCGGTGCTTCTGCAAACCTTCCGGGCATGGGCTGTCAGCGGTACCTCATGTAGGTATGTTAGAGGTGTTATCGACGGAGGCAGCCAACAGACGTTCGTCACCGAGGATCTGTCAAGACACCTTCAGCTTAAGTGCGTTGGCTACACCAAGATGGCGCTCAACACATTTGCTTGTGCTTCAACTCAACAGTGCAAGAAGCGTCGTGTAGTGGAGCTTGAACTTAGAAGTCAATTCAACATGGACGGATGCAAGATCGAAGCGATCGAAATCCCAGTGATATGTCAAGACATAGCTACCTTAACGACAGATTCAGTCTTCGTAGCTGACATGGAGAAAAATGGAAAGTTTATTGCCGATCGCCTCATGTTTCCAGCGGTTGCCGCACAACCAGGCATCAGTATTTTGATTGGCTCTGACCAAATGTGGGGCTTTATGACTGGTGAAGTCACTCGGAGTAAGACCTGCAGCACCCTTGTTGCATTAAACACCAAGCTTGGTTGGACCTTCCAAGGACGGACATCCATCCTGAAGTCACAAAAAAAACACTCGAACTTGGTCGTCTGTGTCCTGCAGATCACCGGTACAGAACAGGTTGAAGGCGCTCTCCGATCATTCTGGGAGTTAGAAAGCCTGGGAATCACAGATTCAGAAGACCAGATGTCCGAAACAAGCCAAGTGATGCGCCATTTCGAGCAGAACATTCGCCGGTCTGGCACACAGTACGAAGTGGCACTACCGTGGAAGGACAATATAGGTGTCCTTAAGGACAACAAGCAAGTAGCGATGACGAGACTGAGGAAACTAGTAGGTCGACTCTACAGAACTGACTCTCTAGTACTTCATTACGACGAAGCAATCAGAGAGTATCTGATAGCGGGTCACGCTGAAGTGGTACTGAACGAGACAACTGGTGAAGAAGGCAGACTATTTTACATGCCACATCGCGAAGTCATCCGAGAAAATGCGCTGACGACACGACTTCGAGTTGTTTTCGATGCATCCTCGCACGCAGCTGGGTGCAAGTCTCTAAACGAATGTTTAGAGAAAGGAGACAACCTGTATCAAGACCTTCTTGGAATATTGCTGCGATTTCGGGTGAGCCGCTTCGCCATAACCTCCGACATCCAGAAGGCATTTCTGCAAATATCTGTAGCAGAAAAGGACAGAGATGCATTCCGTTTTCTCTGGTTTCAAGATCTACCATCTTCGACCTTTAAAGATGAAGAGGTACAGACATGGAGGATGAAGAGGGTTCCTTTTGGTGCAACCTGTAGTCCATTTCTTCTGACGGCTACGATCCTCCAACACCTGAAAAATCTGCCGACTGAAAAGGAGGAAGTGGCTGACGTACTTCGTAACTCCTTCTACGTGGACGACTTGGTTACTGGCACAGCTACCGAGGAGGAAGCCATCAAGTTGTACCATGACGCCAAATCTATTATGCAGAACGCAGGAATGACTCTCCGAAAGTGGACGACGAATTCACAAGCGCTGAGAGATGTGCTACTTCAAGAAGAGGCAAATCCAGAAAACACTACGCCTATCCTTGAACAAAGAACAATGAAGGTTCTGGGAATTGTCTGGGATCCAGAGAAGGATGTTTTGAAGTTTGCGTTGCCAATTTTACAAAACTTCCTAGAGCTGCATGATGGCACTAAGCGATTTGTTCTACAAGCAGCGTCTAGGATTTTCGATCCCCTGGGAGTCTTGTCGCCCTTCACAATCCGTGTGAAGACACTGTTTCAGAAACTATGGGCGAGAGGAATCACTTGGGACAGTGCTCTACCCGAGGATCTGAACAACGAATGGCACGAATGGTGTGGTGACCTGCCAAAGATGGATGCACTCGTCATCCCCAGATTCGTATTCCAAGCAGGACAAGGCAAGGACACCCAGATTCATATTTTCTGCGACGCAAGCCCGACTGCCTATGGAGCTACAGTGTACGTAACAACGAAGTCCTCGCCACCTGAACAACCTACACTTTTATTGGCAAAAGCACGGGTTGCTCCAATCAAGAAACAAACTCTTCCTCGCCTGGAACTTATGGGAGCCGTCATCGCATCGAGACTCCACAAATATCTTGAGAAGACCATCCCATGCATTCCGTATGACTATACGTTGTGGACGGATTCTCTCATCACACTTGCATGGATCAAGAGCGACCCCAGCAAGTGGAAGACTTTCGTGTCCAACCGAGTTGCAGAAATACAAAGGGACACCGATCCTTCTCATTGGAGGTACTGTCCGGGAAATGACAATCCAGCGGATTTGCTTACCCGTGGCATCACAGGTTCTCGACTGGTGTCGAGTGATTTATGGTGGTCAGGACCAAAATGGTTGACTGAAAACGAAAATGAATGGCCTGATTTGAGGTCGAGTAACGAAGCAGAGACTGACTTGTTGAAAGAAGAGAGAAAAGCAGTTCATGTGATATTGCAAACAACACCACCTGAACCGCTGTTGGATTTGACAAAGTACAGCGAACTCCATCGGGCTTTAAGAGTGACGGCGTGGTGCCTTCGATTTCTGAGGAACTGCCGAAATGGCAAACCGTCACATGGACCACTGAGTGCCGAGGAAACCACTGCGGCCGAACTATACTGGATCAACAACGTTCAGAACAGTACTTACTCAGACGAGATAAAATGTCTCTCGAAGAAAGAAAATGTTCACAAACAATCGTCTCTAGCAGAGATGAGTCCATTTTTGGATGAAGACAATATCATCCGGGTTGGAGGCCGGCTTCAGATGCTGCCAGCATCGGACAATGTGAAACACCCAATCATATTGCCGAGTGAGCACTACTTCACCACCCTGGTCGTACAGAACGCCCACTGCAAGGTACTTCACGGAGGAGCACGAGACACGTTGGCGCAACTCCGAGAACGATTTTGGATTATAGGAGGGAGAAGATTGGTGAAGAAAGTGATCTTCAGCTGCTGTTTATGCAAGAGGTTCCGCCTCACGGCTGACACTGCCCCAACGGCTCCACTTCCCCTTGACCGACTGAAGCAAGGCGCGCCCTTTGATGTTGTAGGCGTAGATTTTGCAGGTCCTTTGTATGTCAAGACAGCAAGCGGCAGTGTGAAGTCCTACGTTGCACTTTTCACTTGTGCAGTGTCTCGCGCCGTTCATCTCGAACTTGTTTCTGCAATGTCTACAGAAGCTTTTCTAATGGCCTTTCGACGTTTCACGGCACGGAGAGGGTTACCAACAACGATCTATTCTGACAACGCACCAACATTCAAGAAGGCATCAAAGGACCTATATGCGTTGTTTAGAGCGATGCAAGAAGAAGATTTTACGTTTCATCTTGCCAAGAACCGAGTAACATGGAAGTTCATTGTTCCCAGTGCCCCATGGTGGGGAGGCTGGTGGGAGAGGCTCGTGCGAACGGTAAAGGCCACCCTACGGAAAGTGCTAGGGAGGGCATGCCTAACCTCTGAAGAATTATCCACTGTTTTGACCGAGGTCGAAGGAATAGTCAACTCCCGACCTCTAACAATGGACAGCACAGACGCCACGGAGCCCAGGCCGATAACCCCAGGAGATATATTGCTTGGGAAAAGATTGGCGTGCTTGCCCGACCCAACAACGGAGACGGAGCACCAATCCAAAAGAACAGACCTACTCAAGAGGATCAAGTACCGACGGTGCCTAACGGACAACTTTTGGAAACGCTGGCAGCACGAATACTTGTTGCAGCTTCGATCAGCGCACCATATGCAACCAGCTTCTGCGTCAACCCTAAGTGTAGACGACGTTGTTCTCGTGCACGATAGTAATGCACCGAGACAATTGTGGCAAATGGGAAGAGTGCTGAAGACCCACAGAGGAAGAGACGGTAACATACGGTCCTGTCAGGTAAAACTGCAAAATGGATCGATTACCGACCGACCAGTTCAACGCCTTTATCCCCTGGAGGTCAGCGCGTGACTCATTTCGCGGTCGGGATTGTGTTGAAAATAGATCAAACTGGTCGAGTACCAGCGAAGCAATGTTGAGCAGCACAATGGCAAGCCTACACACGAGATCGGGGCCTGCGCTCGTGGACGGCGAGCGCGGAGCTCGTTCACTTTTTTTTTATTACCATTTCTTTTTTCGCATCGAACGCACGTCGGAATTAAAGCTCTTCAGTTTTGTGAAGCTGCCGCTGTTCCTGGATCTTCATATCAACACATGGGTCACTGGAACCTTGACGAGGTGGAGGCACGCGGTGAAAACGGTATACGAAAGCGCGGCACTATTAATGTTGCAAAAATGAAAGCAATAAACGTCAGCTTTCCTTTTCTTTTTTTTTTTCTTTTTTTGGTTGGTGATATACGATTATTGATTATAAAATATTTCTGAGTATCTGGGGGAAAGGACTATAATGAAGGCATAATTAAAATACAATTATTGCATTTTACCAATCCTTTTTTTTAATTTGTCCAGCAAACTATTAACGATTATCTTAAAAAGCAAGCTGGATTTATGAAGACAGAACGGTTCAAACAAAAACCCAACGCTGCAAATTCATCTCCGGTTTTGTTTTTCTCAATTTCAGTTATTTATTATTATTAACATCATCTAACCAATCTCTCTTTATAGTTCTTCTTGATTTTTTCATTTAACAATAATGAATTTTTCGTTCTGTGTGCATAGCGAGGGCGGAAGTCTATACCTACTGTAAAGGTGTATCCACACGACGGACCGGGCCGCGGACCGAATGATCACGTGATGCGCGGCCCGCGGGCCGCCCGGCTGCAATGAGCATCCACACGACGGACCAAAAGAGCAGACGACAGAGCGAACGGGCCGGTCTAACCCTCGATCTCACAGCTCGGCCAAACCCATGCAGCGAGCTGCTTTGAGGCTATTTGTAAGGAGCCAAGATGGAGGTTGAACGAAAGTGACGTTTGGCCGCGGTGGTCCTGGCGTTGACTCTTGAGAACGAGGAGGACTTAAGTGAACCGAAAAGGTCATGGGGACATCTTTAGATGATTATTTGAGTAGTCGTCGCGACTATTGTCCCACAGAGCGGGGAATTGCTCCACGAGCGCGATGAGGTAAAAAGTTGCATCGTCGCACAACAAAAGGTTCGTCTTCTTCGTCTCCAACAGTTGGCGCCAAAAGGAAACGACTTTGAATTTGGATTCCAATCCAAACAACAAAAGTCAGCTTTTTGCCAGACTTAGCGCTTTGCCAAGGTCCGGGCGAGAAAAGTCGCTTGGCATTTCTCAGAAGCGCGGGCCGCGGACCACCGGCGGACCTCGAAAACCGGTGGCGTAAGATCACGTGATGCGCAGCCCGCGGACCAAACCAGCGATTTGGTCCGTCGTGTGGATACACCTTAACGGAAGAAACATATACACCCGTATTCACCAGGCACTAGTATTAGCGGCGAGATGTTTTGATGGCGCCCTCCTATGGTTCCCCCTTGTGACGTCATTACCTTGCGAACAACAAGTTCGATGGTGTTTGTAAATAGCATGGTGGAAGCCTGAAATCATTGCGCTCTCAAAGCAACACTGCCAACACCGTCGAAATTAAAGTTCTTTCATTCCTCTTATTTCCGTCGATGGTATACCCTTTCCGACGTCATAGTCAGCTTTTGGGCCAATCGTGGAAGGCCGACCACAGCGACGCTTTCGGTCGCGCACGGGGCTAATTGGCGATGTGAGCGATCGAATGCGTCGCTGTGGTCGACCCACCACAATTGGCTGAATGCTGACTATGACGTCAGCAAAGGATTTCTCATCGACGGAAATAAGAGGAATATAAGAACTTCAATTTTGACGGTGTTGGCAGTGTTCATTTGAGAGCGCTATGATTTCAGGCTTCCACCATGCCCATTACAAACACCATCGAACTTGTTGTTTACTAGGTAATGACGTCACGAAAGGTAACCAAACGAGGGCGCCACCGAAACATCTCGCCGCTAATATACACGTTTGCAAGAAAGGCTCCTGTGCGCTGCCATTTTGAGCGATGCTGGCGCCCCGTACCGTTTCCGCCATGCTGGGGTGCGCCAGGGGCACGTCATTGGGGTGCGCGATGACAAGATGGTGCCGTTTGCTGCATCGCCGATGGCTTACGTTAGCGGCACACTTACTGTCTCGGAACGCAGGAGGAGGTATCCACACAGAATCGTAGCGTCACATATTGTAAGACGGGGCATCTTTCAGGGTTGGAGCTGACTTTATAACGATCGCAGCCTCTGTTCCTGCGTGTTGTGGAAGCCAGAGCTGCCGCGAGCGCAGCCATCGTTGATGCAAAGGCCACGCGACTTTTGGCGCATTCTGAAGAGAGCGCCTTGAGACTTTCGATCTTTTTGAAAATTTTCGATTTGTTACCGCTTTAGGCATTTTATTTAATTGTCTTTGCTATTTGGCTGTCGAAGACGACACGTGTACGTTTTATAATTATTTTTTTTTTTAATTTCTTTCTGCGCTCAGTGGTGTACGCTTCGGCGAGAGACGCTTGGCAACATTGTACGACAACCAGCGAACGTCCTGGCTGGAGAGTAGGTGCGCCTCACCTTGGCGCGCGGTTCTAGGTTAAGCCGGGATCCCACTTGCAAAGGTGTATACTCCGTTTCACCTTATGTTGTACCGTCGACAAGGCTAGAAGCGCGAGCTCATAGCGTTGGGAGCTACTCTTAACGCACGAGAGCTTGTGCCGCCGAGATGGGCCCTAGAGCAAGGAGCTCGCGCTTGTAGCCTTTCCTGCGGTATATCATAAGGTGCGTTTGACCACTGACTAGCGACGTCATCGACTAAAATGATCACGTGGTGGGCGACGGTCACCGCTAGTTGACGCTTGGTATTCACCGGTCGTGTGTAGGGCCTAGTCTGCCTGACTAACAAATCTTAGTCATGGGGTAGGACTAGTTTAGCCAGTGTTTAGCGGGCGACTAATGACTCACCGCCATGGCCCGACTCGTATCACCGCTTACCGCCAGTGCTAACGAAGCACTTACTGTCTTGGAACGCTGGGGAACACATCTAGAAAGTATTGAAGGAGTAAATATTGCGTAAATAGCCATGGTCAACGGTCGGAGATACTGCTAAAGAGATCTCAGCAGGGCGCGGGACGACGAGAAAGAACGCTTTTATGGACGCTTCCATATTTGTTCATGTCTCTGGCAATGCGGCTTCCGTATTTCTCCCTTGCGTTTTTTTTTTTCTTTCTAAAACTTCGTCTCAAACAATTAGCCTTTCAGCGTAATTCTTTTTGTCCTGATAAACATTGAAATATTAGGTTTTATACGATAAAGTACCAAATACGCAGCGGCGTTTAAGTACGAGCATGCGTGACCTATCTTTTTATGTCACTTCCGCTTGTTAGTTCTGACTATATAGTCACGCGCTCGCTTCGCGCTCGTGAATACCGCAGAACTAGTCGATCCTTAGTCGCTGATTTTTTTTCTCTTAGTTCGCGACTACTTAGACGCGATACTAGCTTTAAAACAGCGCTAGTTAGTCACGACTGGTGAATACGGCTGATAAGGATCGAGACAGGCCTCCATAACCTTTTACGCGTGTATTTTTCTCCACATGTGTTTCATGCTTCGGTTTTTTTTTTTTTTTTTTTTTTTTTTTTTTTTAATGGCATACAACAAAATAGTCCTATTATTTTTATGGGATTTCTTTTTTATATTATAGCGGTATAAACTGTTTTTATTAACATAAAATGGCTAACAAATGAAGCTGCGACAGTCGTAATAAATTAAAAACAAAATAGTCATCTCCTAGCAGGGTCTCTGCCATCAAACAGCATGTGGTGCGTAAATGTGTCGCTTGCTAAACTGAAAGTAACGGCAGGTGTGTTCTTTCGTTCGTTTATCTCTCTTTTCTGCAGAAAAAAAACAAATGATATAGCATTCGAAACGATCCAGGAGTTGAAGCCGGTTGACACTACTTTTTTATATTGCTCGTGGAAATCTACAAATGCTTGTTTTACAGCATGTGTGAGATCAAACCACCAGCACTGGCAGGTCAATTGCAGAATTTACTACAAAACTATTAGCCTGTATAAACACAGACAATTCAGCTGAGTATATGCGATGAGCTTCTTTACAAGCTGAAAACTAACAACTCAATATCCAAACGATGTGAACCTTTTTTCGGTATGGAGTGTAGATACCGACCTTTCTGGCCTTTCGACCTTCTGTATAGTTCAGAAAAATATTGGTAACCGCTGGGAGGCAAAAGTGTTAGGAAATTTCTAGACAGTTGCGTATAAACCATTCCAATAATCACCTTCTCAACGCCGCCATCTTTGCATTGGGGAACGTAAAACACGTTCCGCGTATGCGCGGTTGCTCTCTTCAACAAAATATCAGACGCCTCAGTGACTCGGCATATTTTGCCTGGATGATAAGCGCCGAAAAGGTGTCGGCGGAAAACATCAAAGCGCGTCTTATGTGAGAAAGAAAAAAAAAAAATACGAGGAGCCTGACCAGATTTTAACTCAATGGAAAAACGCGTCCAGGAAGCCCGCTTACAGGAGGGCTTCCTGTCTTCTCATTAGAGAGTTTCAGAATGGGCAGCCGCAACGCTTTTGGGTTCCTCCAAGCTGCTCGAGGAACCCCAGGCGTTGGGGCGTCCTGTCCTAAAACCCTCTATTGTGACACGGTCTGTGGAGATTTCGTGCGTCTTGGCCGTTCGCCCAGCTAGTAAGCTCGCTACAAAAATAGTGCGCGGGAGAACACAGGCCAGCTGATCCCGTAACGTGCGTGTGACCCAAATTTCGCCGCAAATTGAACCTATAGGGAAGCAGTCCGGGGCGGAGGGACAAGGACCCCTTAAAGACGTCGTCGTCGATCCTGGCGGTAAGGATCGCTTATACGCCGTTTAAGCCGAGCACGCCCGCGCGCACGCGACGCCCGGCAACAAAGAACGGGAAGCTCAGGTCAGCGCGGCCCCATAGAATGAGCTCGCGTTTTGGCGTCGTTTCAGCGCGGAGCAGCCGTGAAACGCACACGCACACACAAACATTGAGGGAAGTGTGTGCGGAGCCCCGAAAACGTGACGCTTTGTACTCTCTTGTGCGCGCCCAGTTTTTATTTGGACCGGCCCTGCCCGGCTGGTTGATCTGATAGCCTGGCGCTAAAGAGAACGGACGCCCTGCCCTGTGTCTGTCGACGGTGTCGGTTTCCGAGAGACGCCGCCTTCGCGTGCCGCATAGTTGTGCGTCGTCATGCGACTCTTCCTCGAGCCCCGCTGTCGTGAAAACGCCTAGCGCTCTGGTGCAAAGTATGAAGTCACACGATCCACGGCTTTTGATGCCAAGCCAGTTGAATCAAGAGGCGATGACTTTGCCGTATACCGCAAAGCTTCGCCGGTATGCAGCAGAGACGATCGCAACGTGTCCCGGACTGGAGCCACAGGTATTGAGGCTCTAGACCTGGCTCGTTGAGAAGCGCCGAGCCGAACAAAACAGGTGATGGCTCACATATAGAAAGACTACATGGATCGCGTTGAAATTGGAGTATCAAGAAAGGCAAGAACGTCCTTTGTAATTATGGTAATGAGGTGAAGAAGAAAATAAAAAGAGGATACGAAAAGTGATATTCAGTTGGCCCATGCACGCGCATACGACCCGCCTGTTGGGCGTATACCATATTCACTCGGGTGGTATTCACTGGACGCGCCATGTTTGAGCGCCTTATCCGAAAGGCATGTCCGAAACTATAGCTTCCATCAGTGCCATGAAGAAAATTTTTACAGCGGAGCTGTTAAGGGCTAGTTTCCCCAGGATCGCGTCCGCCAGCAGATAAACGTAGACACAACACTCCGGACAGCTACCGCGATCTATATGGGCGACGGCGGCAACCTTTCCAGCCGTTTCACTCTGACTTGCCAACTTGCGGCCGGCCATTACTTCATTCCAGTGTTGGACAAAATACTCGGTTAAAGTGTTTAAGTTAAGTTACTAAATACCTGCTTCATAAATTATTTAAAATACTACTCAAGTTACCTTCACTGCAAAGTAATTTGAGTGGAGTACAAATACTTAGAAATGTAATTCAATTACTTTTGAAGATACTTCCGGATTGCGTAATTTGTATCGACGTCAGTGACAAACACAATTATACAGTTGCGGAAATCTGGTTTATCAGAATGGTTCATTTGCACGCAAAAGCACAGAACAGAAAAAAAAACACACACAAAAAAAACACCGTAAAGTTATTCTATGAAGACCAACTATAAGGAGCAGGATCTCACTGATACGTGTTACAAAACGTTTCTGGGACAAAAAAAAAAAAAAAAAGAGGTCGCTTCAGTTATAATGACATCGTTGAATATCACGTCCTGCGGCGCACCTTAGACGCATTGTTTAACTACAATTTATATTTCCTATTTGAAAAAGTTAACTATACACGAACTTGGAATACGGAAATGATTGAATGGATAACAAAGATCCCACATAATGGCCACGGCATTGGTCGCACCTTCTTCAGGCAGGTTGCGTTCAGAAAGGTACACAATGTTGGGGGATGCTTTGTTGGCATTTCGACAAATCATCTTGCTCGTAGTCCGTTTCCTGTCCTGTTCTCTGCTTATCAGAGTTCGCTTACAGACAGTGTTTGTGAGAGCAATAGGTGCTGGACTGACGACAAAAAAAAATACTCGACATTTTGCAGTAGCAGAATTAAATATATAACAAGCAAAAAAGAAAAAGGAGTGTCTCCTTTTTGTGTTCATTTTTTATATTCTTCGACATTTTTTTCTTTTTTTTACACTGAAGTCTGGATTGTTGTCATGGGTCATTTCCCGTTCTGCGTTCCGCCACAGTGTGGCAATCTTTACTTCCGTACAATCAACATTTTGTTTGATGATTTTTGCAGGAAACTCTAGGAAACAAAAGGCGCCTTGGGAAGGCTAGGGGAAGAACTTCATTGCACGAACTTTGGTGTAAAATATGATTCACATTCGGCACAAAAGCGATGTTTTCACGAGCCCAATCTAAGTCACCGTAGCATGAGCTAGCAACATGATTTGGTTGCTCGAAAGAATGTTCACCTTTGCTCGTGCCACGCCCACGCCACTTCATACCGAAAAACTCGGAAAACGGCGGAATGTAAAAATTGTATTTGAGATAATGAGTACAATGTAATTAAAATACACTATCAAATACCCTTCATCAAAAGTATTTGTAAGATACCAAGATACTTGAAAAATTATTTGAAATACAGTATCTTGAGTAGAGTATTTGAGATAGGCACAAGTCTGCTTCATTCCCACCATAGTACAGCTTCGCTGGTTCTCCTTCTTCACCAGAGTGGAAAGGCTGAAAGTTTTCGTTTTGTTTTCTTTCTGCCAAACGATGAATGGGAGTTAGTTCTGAGCGTGCGCTTCACACTAAAGGCCCGTTCACACGATGCATTTTTCGCGCGCATCTAGTGTCGCGAAAAGTAGTTTCGCGAAATGGTTGCTCCGTCTGAACGAGTCCAAAAAGGACGCGCGTCCTTTTCGTACTCGTTCAGACGGCGCAACCATTTCGCGAAACTACGTTTCGCGACACTAGATGCGCGAGAAAAATGCATCATGTGAACGGGCCTTAAGTGCTCAAAAATGCCGTCCAGTTAATACTACCTTTAGTTTCCCTGCGTGTTTTCCAGGCTCTCACTTGACATTTTATCGTTATTTTTATCGGCAACGTTGTCCAATATCGTGACGTAGACTAGCGAATTAGCGCAAGATCCTCCTGGACGACTTTGAAGTTATAGACGGCCTGATGCTGTTTGCTTGGCTGGAGGCACGCATAGCAAATCAGTGTCATTTACGTAAATGGCGAAAAAAAAAGGCACAGGTATGTTTTCTCAAGCAATCGTGTTACCTGCTAATTGATAATGAGCATGGTTTCCCAAATACCCCCTCCAACACAAAACGCGTTTTTTTTCCCCGCTTAATTTCGTTTTTCTTATCACAGGAAATAAAATTGTGTACTCGTGGTTTTCGAGGACCTAATTTTATGCATCTGCGTAACATTTAATGGGCGTGTTACACCTGGAAGTAGATACACCTACCTTAATTTAGATACAACGTGAAACCTACTTTAAAAGATAGATCTATAGCCGTGAATGTCGTGAACAACGTGAACTAGAATTCAGCATAATCTGAACCCTCAGACAAGAAGAAATAAAATAACGGACAAGACTTCACAAATAACTAAAATTTTACGTAGTCTTGTCTGTTATGTTTTGTTTCCCCCTGTCCTCGCGTTTAAAATGATGATGTTTCATTAACCAGCTCGGTAGCTCTCCTTAAAACTCAAGTTCCCACTTGACCTTGAGCGCTGGCGTCACTTCGCCGCACGCGCGAATGTATACAAAGCACATGTATGACGTAACGCTGACATTTGTATCTCACTTATGGGGCTGGTCGACAATGAGGCGAGCTCTGGCCAAGACTCCTTCGCTAACTCTAATCACATCGCTAACGCATCATACTGCCGCGTACATCACAGAGAAGAAACGCTTCTCCGTTCATCTACAGAAGATTCGTATTTACTCTTACCCCAAGTGTAAAAGCGAGGGCCAGAATGAGCTTGACTAGTCGCCATTTCCCTAGATTACTCCCGAACATTTTAGGTCCAATATTCGAGTTACCGAGTGTAGTAATAAGTATCCGAGCGCGGCTCTGCCGACTTACTGAGACTCTCCCGACGACGACGCACTTCACGCCAGCGCTCGACTCTGCTTTCCACCGACCCCGACGCCAGCGACGCTGTGTATACTTATCTTCATTTATCTTCTTGTTTTTTATTCGTTTATATTGGGCACAAGTACGCCTCATTAAGCGTTACAAATAATGGATTACCTGTTATCCGTCACTCTTTCAAGTAATTTTGTAATTGCCACGTTACTTTCTTGAAGCAGTAATTTGTAATTGTAATGTAATTTTGTTACGAAATGTTGGTAACAAATTGCTCTAATCACCTGTTACTTTTTAAAAATATGAACATGATACAGAAACTGAATCGATCTGAGTGTGCGACCATCCACTCGACCAAAGCTCAAAAACGAGCGCTCGCGCCCATGCATTTTTCAGTACTGCATGCAACTATATCCTGTTCGCGCGAAATTCCCGTTTCAAAAGGGAGCTTTCGTAGATCGGAACCCTACCTCCGAATCTCCTAACGGAGATAGACGCTGCGCTACTGAGCATGCGCACCACTAGCTTTGTCTGCAGAATTCCAGGGATCATCTCCGATCGCCCTAAGCTAGCGGGATGGCGGCTGTGGCCGGCGGACTACGTTCAGTGCGTCTTCAAGTTCAAACGGCCGCCTGATCGTTCGAACTGTCGTCTGCTCTTTCAAACATTTCTGCTTGTCGTCTGCTGTGACGCCGGCCTGTTGATCAAATGTAAGCCCGGTACTTGCGATAAGAAGTGAGTGCAGGCCTCAAAAAACTTAAATTTCAGGGCAACTGGTAAGCAGGCTCGATGTAAACAGTAGATACAAGGAGATTTTGATCATTGTTTTCAGTGACCATCACCGACTTGTTATGCCTAATTCACTTGGTCCGATTCTGCTTGCGATTTTCAGTATCGACGTCGACCATCTCAGCTACGGTTCACGCTTTTGCAGCCCGAGCGGCGTCGCGACTGAGAATTGCGAGCGAAATCTCATCATGCGAATCAGGCTTTAGTGTACCTACTGCGGCGTCCACGCGGAATGCATTGCTACATGTTACATTATTCACGCGAAGTTTTGTGGTGTAACGAGCCTCTGTAACTTCGCTGACGTCGCTCAAGATAGTCAGACATCACCAGGAAGACGTAGAATTAACAATTCGAACGCGAAAAAGGGCAGGGGGACTCACACCGACGCCGACAACATCGCATTTCAATGGTTTGTTTATGGGCGACGCCGAGCTTCATGCCCAGACCCCCATCGCGCATGCGCGGCGCAGGTGGCGTCCGCTAGGGGCGCTCCGGTTTGTTTGTAAACATGAGTTGGTGTATTCTTATATATATATTTTTTTTCGCCTTCATTGGTGATCACAAAAGGCAGCCTGCAGCAAACACTGCCTGAGGTCTTCCCTGTATAGGCGTGTTCGAAGAACTTCTACGAAGCTGTTTCGAAACATGCTGGAAGGTGCGTCCGCATACCATTCTTTCATTATGTTTGCAGACGGCTTCTTTCGTAGGATGTACGATCAGTCTCACTGTGACTTGACAAACGTTTTTTAGGAAACACGGAAATGTACCGGACAATGTTTTTCTGCGTGTTCCACAGGTATAAAAATGCACTTCTTAAGCCGGGGTCACATCGCTTGTACATCATGCAAAAGAGAGCCTGCATACAGATTCGAAGGCGAGTCACCGCGAGATCCGTGCTTCGAATGCCGCATGGCAACGAGTTCAAGTAGGAAGCTTGGCACGCGGCATTCGAACCGCGGATATCGCGGTGACTCGTGTTTGCAGACTGTCTTTTTGTGTAATGTATGAACATTGTGCCCCCGGCTTTAGGGGGACATAAACTAACCATTTTTTTCATTAACAAGATAAACGCAACTGCAAAAAAAGTAATTTATCCCCCATAAAAAAAAAAAAAATAATTATCGCAATATTTAGGTTAGGGTGAAAGATTTCGAGTTAGAAGCGTCCCCAAAACATGCTCTACTTGCGAGACATTGACCCCAATTTAAAAAGCTTGACGTCCAGGTTCTCCCCCTAGAAATGGCACTTTGATGCTCTGTGCTACCAGATCCTCGCACTCCAAATCTGCGACCGGGCATTTTGTGGCTCTGTCGTCGAACTGCCAGGCTTTGTGAGTATTAGCCACGAGATGTTTCGGTGGCGCCCTCGTATGGTGTCCCCTCGTGACGTCACTACCTCGCGAACAACAAGTTCGATGGTGTTTGTAATTAGCATGGCGGAAGCTCGAAACCATTCCGCTCTCAAAGCAACACCGCCAACACCGTCAAGATTAAAGTTCTCTCATTCCTCTTATTTCCGTCGATGGGAAATCCTTTGCTGACGTAATAGTCAGCATTCGGCCAATCGTGGCAGAACGACCAGAGCGAGGCTTTTGATCGCGCACGTCGCCAATAGAGGAGGCTATTGCAGTGACTAAAAGCTCTACGCTATCACCGCCGCACGCGCCGCACGCGCACGCCTTCCCGGTATAAAATATTCGAAGTAAATAACCAAAATAAAGCGTTGACGAACGAGCGTTCAAAATGCCATTTGTTTTTGGCTTTTGCTTTAGAATTACTGTTGCAGACGCCGGCACGTACGGCGCGTGGAACACCATTCCCTGCATTATTCTTGATGCTTGAGTAATTTAGCATTAGGCACCGTTTTCAAGATCAGTAGCCTCTCAGGTAGATAATAAAGGTTTCTCAAAGATTCACCGCTGTGCGACCCGCGTTGGCCATGTCTACGCTCGCACCGCCCTCTCTTTGTCGTCGTTCCAAGCCCCCGCTTGCGTGCCTCGTTTCCTTTCCTCCCGCTATACCGGAGTGGGAGTTCCGTCGCGCGTGTCTAGTTTCCTCTGGCTCCTCGGGGCGGGTCTGTGTCGTGTGGTAAAAAGCTTCGCTGGTAACCGCCTTCACAATGCGGAATGGCTCATGATTTTTTTCTAGAGAGTGTAGCATTTCGTTATCCTAAGAACAACTATCAAGTGTAGACACGGTACGCGTTAAACTATCTTATGAAGATCGCCGTGAACGTAGGCGTCTACCGTCTGGAAACTAAAGAGTGCCGCTAAACGTATGCGCTGATAGAACGCTTCATTCATGCAACACAATCGCCTAACAATTGGCCATCCATATTTTTATATGTTCATTGTCTTGTTACTTTAGTAGTAGAAAATGGCACTGCACTTTGGCAATTCGTAACTGTTGAATCGATACCCTCCCCCGACCGTGTGAAGCTCGATGAATATCGTAGTGGTGCGCATTCACGTTTAACTAATGCGTAATGCATTCCCATAATTCCTCGTCTACAGAGTGAAACGATGTCGACGTACTACGGCAGATGAATCTCATGCTGTTTTAATATAATTTGTGTTGTGTGTTAATTAAAGCGGCGCCAACTAAAAATGGCAGAATTCAAGAAAAAAAGAAAGAAAGAAGAGATCAAATCGGGATTTCCTTGAAGTGCATGAGCATTCCGATAAAGCTTCAGGCTAAGTGTTTGTCGCGATAATTTTATGTCAGTTGATACAGTGATGATCCGGGTCATATTTTGTACATTTCTGTACAATATATTCGCATTGGGAGAAGCACTCAGCTCTACATGCAAGGTGTTTCACGAAATGCGGACAAAATCGTTCTTGCGAAGAGTAGGCATTGCAAAGAAAAAAGGTTGATGTAATATTGGTTCCCGCTAATGGGGAAGTTTAGGGAGAAAAAGTGTTTGATATAATTAGGTTAATAATTACTTTTAGTAAATAATTAAAAAACATGGTAAGCATAATTGAAAAAACGATAAATCCACCCATATTATAGAAATATAAGGCGCGCGCAGGGCATTTTACGGCGCACCGTAAAATGCACTCAATTTGGTTGAAAAAGGGGGTCTCAGGAGGCAACGCAAGGAAACAAAAATATAAAGCTAAACCAGGCTCTTTAATATCGCAATAGGTACACCGTAACTCTTTGCATTTTACGATAGAGCAGCGCAAATGTACAGCCTTTGTCGGTTCGATAGAAGACGTATCTTTGGAGCAGACGTCGTGCGGGAAAAGCCTTATGACGAAGACGAGCTCAAATTAAATAAAAGTTCGCCGCGTTTCTTTTTTTTTTTTTTTTTTAATTAGGCCATTTTGTCATTACAGGTTAGTTCAAGTCATTGTAAACGAGAGCTTAAAATATGAATAGTGGAGATTTTTTTTTTTTAATAAATACGTGCAATTTCGCCACACTTAGAGAAATGAGCTGCATTTCTGCATTAATAACAGAAGTGCAATAAGGGCTAAGAATGTTTCCCTTATATATTCGTAAAATTCATATGAAAGTGGTAATGTGGATGTACTTTTCGTCGTTTTATATGGAGTAGTTCTTTGGTAAATAATTTGTGAGTGCGTCTCTAAAGCGTGTTTTATAATTTGTTTTTGCATAAACATTTGTATTGTAACTTCTATCATACTGTGTACATGCCGTAAACCTTTCATAAAATAAATATCGAAAATGATTACTGCTTGCGTGCTTAGGTGTGAAATCGACGGCTGTGCAAAGTACTGCCCCATGGCGAAACCTTGGCAATTCTCCCGCCTCAAGCTCCAAAATTTCATAACTCTGGAAGAAAATTAGTTATAGCGTTCGCATATAGCTGAATGCTCGTTCCAAGAACATGGCTTTACCATATATTTTTACGCAAATATATAAAAAAAATATGACCCGGACCATCATTGGAATTTCTGACGTGGAAACATCCTGCAGATGCTTATCCACAGCTGAAAATGTCCATCGCAAAGTCTATCACACTCACAAAAAAAAAAAAAATAAATAAATAAATAAACAAAAAAAGCTTAAGCAATCCGCATTTTTGCTTTTTCGGCGATATTATGCATGGAAATTAAAGCGACCTATTTTGTTGATTAATTCATCAATAAAGGGATGTCGATTTATCGTGTCAAAAGTTTTAATCGACGCCCAGCATTACTAAGCTCCTATTAAGAAAATATAGACCTTTTCTGTGTACCCTTGTCCCCAGCCACTTCATAGGCGTATCCGGTATGGGCGACGAAAAAAATAATCCAACGTTTCAACCTGCAAACAGTAAAAAAAATAGAGGGGAGGCAAAACGAGAAAGTGTGACGGTTACGCTTACATCCTAAATGCCTTCTATCGGCGTGGCAAAGGCAAAACAATGTTTTCGCCCATACTGGAAGTGACGACAATTGAAGATGGCGGCGCACCTGCAAAAAAGCTCTATAAACGTGTGGTGTGAACGTTCACGCGGTGAAATGTCGATCCGCCTTCGAGATATATGCTGGATCAAGGCTATAGAAGAGCACTTGAGCCAGTGCAGTAGGCCTGCAAGCCTAGATTTTTCAGCATCCGATTAAGCACACGACTTCACGCCATATTCAAGCCGGCAGAGCGGGGCCGGGAATGGAAGCTTGAGGTTCCGCAGCCGTCACTTTCTCCCTTCGATTGATTCAAACATCGTTACTGACAAAGCACAGCTACTTTCATGTTCATTAGGTAGCGGTTCCATTTCTTTAATATCTGCACTTACATTAACTAAATCCCCGAGCCGGATTCTTATTTTTCTTTTTAGTGTAACCCGCACCGGTTTAGTCTTTTTAGTAACTTTCTTTATTTGCCATATCGAAGGGGTTCTCCCCACGTCGCATACAACGTTTCATGTCTATTCACAATCACATCGCGTTTAAAATTCGCTCCCATATCCACACCTCCTGAGCCGAACCCGACGATCACATTGCGCAATCACACAAGAAGTCCGAAAGTCTTCAAGAACGCAATCTCTGCACGAAGCAAAATAATTTAGGCTATTTTTACAATCTGCGTGTTTCTCGCCGTCTTTTGTTTGCTTCTTTTCTTTTTTGTCTTTGGGTTAGTCGCGCAAGTTACACACCAGTTTATCTGCATTGAGCGATTCACCCGGGTTACCGCGCCATTACAGAACAAAACTTCGAAGCTCTCGTTACCGCCCCTAGATAACTTTAACGTTCCGAAGAAGAGCCTATTACCATCTTTTTTATCGCATTTAAGCGCTAATTAGGGGAAACTATATTACCGCTAAACCTTTTTTTTTCTTAACTATTTCGGCGCATACGTATACGGCGTGTCTACCCTTTGCGCGTACACGAGGCTTTTAGAACAATTGAATCGGGTCCGAGATACCTTCTACGGCCAAATGCGGCATAAAGAACCCCCTAATTGCCCGTCCCAACAGCGAATAGAAAATCTCGGGTGCAATGACTCGAGGTATAATCCTCTCAGAATGGCGCACGTGCCACATGGGCTAGCGAAAATTAAAGTCTCTGCGCGGGTGGACCTCGACGGGCGCTAGAAGCCACCGCAGCCAGTCTAAAGCCGTGTTAGTGTCACGTGCACTCCAGAGAGGAGCAGAGATGATACCCTCGATGCGCTGGATTGGCCAGGACAGTTCGTAGCGTCTGCTGCGGTCCATCTTAAGGCGAGGCGGTGTGTATAGTTAGGGCGCTGTTTCTCCTCTCGCACACTGCATACGACGCGACTGTTGTCGGCACGCGGAGTCGCGTCCTATGAGCACGTCGCTGTAATTACCGGGAGTGGATGCACGATAAGGGGAGTCAGTTGAGCGCTCGATGTGATAAGCGGAAGAAAGAGAAAAGAGAGCTACGCGAGGTATTCTTGTCACGCAGCGGAGAGGTCTATATACTTTATGAAGACGGATGGTCCCCCACCCCGTTATGATTTCGCTCGTGTGTCTCCCTCTGTTATTGTGCTTTGTACGTCTGAGCGAGGGGGTGTGTTTGGTCGTGCAACTTTCAGCTTACGTAACTTTTTTTTTTGTGTGTGTGCGTGACTTGTGTCGAAGGTAGTTGACATCTGGTAGTTTCGCATCGGGCTCTTTTCAGTTGTCGTCTACACTTTGTTTTACCTTGTACGCACGTTGACTTTCCGGTCTTAACCGATGAACATAAACATCCGTTGGCGTGAATTTTACGAACTCGGTTTAAAGCGAAAAACACCGATTTCTCGCACGTTTTGTATTACAAAAGACTGTCCCCCCTCTCCCGAAAACATCCGGTCTCAGACTAGAATTCTTAATGTGTTAATTAGTTTTTTTTTTTTTTTTTTGGCGATAGTCATCGTTTGTTAGCGTCCGTTCATATCGGATCACCAAAACACGATAGCATAAAAATAAATGGAGACCGGGAAACATTCGCCGACTTTCCTCATTAGTAAGCACCGGAGAATCTACGGCCTATTCTTATACGATGTACCACGAATCACGTGACTACGCGTCCAGCGCGTCACTCTGTCCCTCCCGAGCGTCATGCGACTCTCACAAACGATATTCCATTGGTGTTGGGATGTCTTGTAGCGCCATCTGCGGTCCATCGTAGAAGACTCATGAAGTGCACTTTGCGGAAAAAAATAACCGGCAGTTCGGCTCTGAATAAAAAGAGAAAACTAATTTTCGGACGATAACGCAATTAAACGTAAAGGTGCAAGCGAGCTGGACAAGAGTGACGAAAATAATCCCTGGAGAAGGGGAACAAGAGGGACAAAGGACAAACATAAATCTCCAAACACAGCTAGGTGACTGGTGAGCGTCTGAAAAAATCCGCCTGGTCCGGGTATCGAACCCGGGAGTCGGGACCTCTCCATTACAGGTGGAGCGCTCTACCAACTGAGCTAACCAGGGGTTAGACGTCAGTAGAGCAAACGGGTTTTATCAGCCGCCACCAGTCTAACACCAACAAGGGTGAAGCTTGCAATTTAAGGTTATGATGATGATGCAATTAAATGTAAAGGTGCAAGCGAGCTGGACAAGAATGATGAAAATAATCCCTGGAGAAGGGGAACAAGAGGGTTAAAATTACGCTACTCGACTTCCTGTTAATGCTTTAAAGCATATATGCTTTGAAGCAGACTTAGGAAGAAATACGTTGAAAAATTACTTTTTCAAGTAATTTTGTAATTGTCACGTTACTTTTTTGCAGTACTAATTTGTAATGTAATTTCGTTACAACATATTGTTTATTGATTACTTTAATTACTCGTTACTTAAAAAAAAGAGAAAATGATGCAGAAACTGGAGCAATATGAGTGTGCGACCATCCACTCGACCAAAGCTCACAAACAAGCTCTCGCACCCATGCATTTTTCAGTGCTGCATGCAACTATACTCCGTTCCTGCATAAGCAGACCGTGCGTCCAAGCTGTAGGCACGAGACCGCAGCTTGGAGACGTTGCGCTTACGCTTGAAAAGCCCGTTTCCAGAGGGAGCTTTCATAGATCGGTTCCTTACCCCCGATACTCCTAGCGGAGGTAGACGCTGCGCTACTGAGCATGCGCACCACTATAGCTTTGTCTGCAGAATTCCAGGGATCATTTCTGATCGCCCTAAGCTAGCGGGATGGCGGCTGTGGTTGCAGTTTTCGCTGCTTTGTCAGCTTACAGGTGAAGGGAGTGCACCTACCTTCTTTCTCTTAAACACGATATTTTATTTTTTAGAGGGACTAATTACCATAATGGGGGCGCATGAAGAATGGAAAGTAGTATTGCGAAACATTTTTGAAAACACAAAAATTGTTTTCATTGTTTTCTTGATAAGCGTACCGGAAAATTAACGTGAAATTAATTTGTAACGAGTAGTAATCTGTTACTTTTCAGCGTGAGTAATTTGTAACGGTAATCCATTACATTGGAGGCTCGGTAATTTGTAATCGCAATCCTTTACACTTTCTAAGTAACGGACACAAGTCTGATTTGATGCGCGTAATCACAACAATTTGACTTTAATATGACTATTTATTTATAAATAACTTTATTTAGTTCATCATATAATGCAGTTCAGAACGTCCCAATCTCTAGGTGTTTTACTGAAAGGAACAGAAGTTAGCCGTGACTCGTAAGTGTTTTCTTATAAAAGTTGCAAAAAAAGAAAAAGCATTCCAATTAGGGTCATGCGAATGAGCTGGAGACAATTGCCGATGTGCTCCACCAAAAGCGTCACTGTGATCGGCCTTCCACGATTGGCCGAATGCTCGCTATGACTTCAGCAAATGATTTCTGATTAACGGAAATAACGGTAATTTAAGAACTTCATTCTGACTGTGTTGGCAGTGCTGGTTTCAGAGCGCTAAGTCTTGAAGCTTCCACCATGCTCATACAAGCACCATCAAACTTGTTGTTCGCAAGGTAATGACATGACGAGAGGAAACAATAGGATGGGGCCACCAAAAACATCTCGCCGCTAATAGACGATTGCAAGCAGGGCATCTGGCCACCGCCATGTCTCCGCTCGTACGGGCAAGTGCGTGCAATTACAAGCTGGCCAAAGGCCAAAGCTACGTTCACGTGCACGCTGCACATACTTGCACGCATAACGAAGCTAAAATGCCGGAATTCTGATATACGACTTGATTGTTATGCCTAATTTGGTTTAATTAACATATTAGTTACGCGCGAACATTTATATGAAACTGCGGTGATAAAGCAGCACGAAATGACAAAACAAACAAAAAGAGTTATTTACGTGGATAAGGAAAAAAGAAATGTACAACTTGTTTTCTTGTTGTTGCTTGAATTGACAAGTTGAAATTTAAAACGCAAAGAGCGCAGAGTTTTTCACGAGCGGTATTGGTAGGTGCGCGGGTTTTACGTCTTTTAGTAGATTATTTTTGCATTCTGATATCATCAATACCTTTATGCACAATTACCGCTACGTGCGCCGCTGTACGTGCGCAGTATCGTTTATTGTTATCGGAGTGCGAAAACAGTCTGTTAAAACTCTTTGTTGTAGGATGTTTCGAACAGACGTTATTTCTAGGAAGTATATATCGTTTCGTAGTAGAAGACTAAGGATTGCCTTGGCTTCGGCTGACCGCAGTTAGCACCTGTCTAGTTTGGACTCGCGCGGTTCGTCTTCTTTAACAACTGCTTTTCAGCAGAAATTTACGGCACGATATATTTTTTCCCACAGCGATCAAAATTCCCATCACATAACTGAACTTTTGTAAAATATTTCATTTTATTCGGACAGAACCGGGAAGTTTAAAATGTCTCGATGGGTAAGTGCTGTCCCGCGTGTACTCTATATCGGCGTCGTTACGATGGGCTATAAACTGAATCCCGAATAGCCGCCCGCTACTTTACCGTGTCTCTACCGGATATCGGGATCGAGTGCGCAAACGATCTACTAAAACACCCCAATCTCGTAACCATCATCCCAGAAGCGTTCGCCAACTTCCTTAACGGTATACACTTTTTCCACGAAGGCGCCGCCATCTTGAATGTCGTCGCTTCTGGTATACGTTAGAACATCGTTTTGATCTCTCCACGCCACTGGAAGGTGTTCATGGAAAATGCGTGGTTGTTACACATACTCTTGTTCTGTCTGTCCTATATTTTCTCGCGTATTTCAGGCTGAAACGCTTTATTATTTTTTCGTCCCGCATACCAGATACGGAAACCACGTGTCTGAGAACGAACTTGAAACGAAAGACGTATATGTACACACTAGTCGGCGCTGTATATTTAAAAACGGATTCATTTTTATGTTTGCTTTTTTACAGCCACAGCCATTTTGCCGAGGTTTCGCACTGCAGCGGATCCTCAAATGTTTCCACGTCGTTGTTGCACGTGACGTAACGGCGTCACGTGACGTCATCCTGTTACGTGACGTAACATCGTGGTCTCATGTGGTACAGGGGCGGACGATACGAAAAAGCCCAGGCGAGCGTGTGACCACGAAAACCTCCATGAAGTGCTACGGAAGAATACCGATTTATCATCGAGGCTATTGTGTGAACGAGCGGCCTTCCAGTGGCTGTTCGTTTTTGATCGGTACTCCCCACTTGGTCGGCGAACAATTAATTGCTGAGTCCACACCGGCAGCATTAGTGCTCGGTGAAATAAAATAAAACCGATGATCGTCATTTATACTGCGAACTTATTAGAGAGTTTTAGTACTGTGTGTGGGAAAAAACGCAAGCGCTGTACGTTTGCGTTAGCGTTGCTTGCTCCACCCTGCGCATGCGCGTTGTCGCCACGCGCCCATCCAAGACCGAAGTTTAGACTCCGCGCAGGCGCACTATGAAACACGCAACGTAAACGCAGACGCACAGTGCGTTCACTCGTAAACGCAGATACGGGAACTCACTATTATTCAACTCCTAAAAAATGATCGCTCAACCCGCCGAGCCGGCGGGTTCAACCACGCTTGATCTGGATCTTTGTCGCGGAATGCCTCTATATTCGGCGAAATCATCAACGTGGAAACAGCGTGAAAACACGAGGACGTAGAAGAAACACACGGGACTAGCACCACTCTATGTGGCAGCGTAGCTGCCAGAGTAGCGCGACGCGTTTCCCCTGTGCCGCCCCTCACCGCGACTGGTCGCACGCGGTACCATAGCAACGAGCCGAGCTGGCACCGTGCCCATAGCAACCGAGTGACTACTCGTCACGTGACCTCGCAAGAGCCGTGATGTCACCGGTAAGATGGCAGCGCCCAGAGCTGGTGGATGCGAGTTTGTGCAATGCGCGGTAGTCGTAATGTGCCACTGCTTGCCGACGATTTCGGACTTTTTCCTGCTCTCTGACGCAGGTATACAACGTGAAGATCTGAAAGAATGAGTCTTTATACATTTTCTGTGCAAGATCGCTCTGGATATTAGCACCTGTGCGCAGTGGCGTCACGATGGTCAGTGGCACCCGGGGCGGCACCCCGCCGCGACACCCCCCTAATCTCGCATGGCCCGCCGCGACTCTCCTCCCCCCCCCCCCCCCCCGCTCTCGTGGCACACCGCGACACCCCCCTGAGCACTGCACCCGGGGCGGTCCGTCCCCCCCCCCTTGTGACGCCACTGCCTGTGCGACAGCATCAGTCATATCGCCGTAGTGGTGCTCAGATTCCCGGATGTGTTCGAGGACCGAAAAGATTTTAGCATGCAATTTTCGCATACGCTTGGCTTTGTTTCAACGTTGGAGTGTCTTACAATCGTTTCAAAATGTATGCGTCGCATGTTGGGCCTTGGGGAAGTTGTTTGAGAAAGAGGTAACCGCATAATTACAGAAACTTTTAGCGAGGAAGCTCCTGCCATCTTTACGTTATGTACTAATCAACCTTGACATTTTTCTAGCTTCCTTTGAAAGTTTGAATTTCTGGGAATCGAAACGAAAGGTATACGTCGCGTGTAGGGCCTAGAGGAATTTGCTTCAGCCCTGGGTCACCGAATAATTACAGCAACTTTTAGCGAGGAAGCGCCTGCGATCTTTAGAATTTTGTACTAATCGACGATTTTACGAATCGTCAGTTCTTAATATTTTGATATAACGTGCTTTCGTTGCAATAGCTTGCATTTGATCCCAGTGTGTTTTGTTTGTTTTCTCAGGTGACAGATGGCGTTTGCTCAAATGACGTATACGAAATGCCCTGCTATATAACAATGCGTCAGCACATACTATTAAACTTAATGCTCAGAGATGTGTTCGTCTTTGTAATTAACAAGTTACAGACAGTTATTTCTTACGAGTGTAATATTTATTTTCTGCAGCTGGGCCCGTTCTAAATATCCTCTTTGCAATGCCTAAAAGGCCAAAATGACCTCCGCCGACCCCAGCTCACGCACTGGACGCGAAAACTGCGTCACTGGGACGTATGCGCTTCTCATCGATCAATTCGTCGACTAATATTTGAATTCGCGATTGTGGCCAATGAGTGCACTGACGGAACTTAACATCACTTGCGAAGGCCAAGTTTTATGGTGTGCTTAAAAAGCACGGTGGAAGCTTGGGGCCATCGCACCGGTGACCTATCATGTCACGACCGCGTGATTTCACAGTTCGCTTTTGAGTTGAGGATTGTAGCTAAAGAAGAAGTTAAAAATTATTTCATGGCCCCTTTAACACGAATATGTGGGCTACACCAGATAAAAATATTGACTTTTTGCATGCCGGTAAACTTCCGGACGACCACCTGGCCTGTCGGCAAAAGCACCTCATATCCGGCGTCCGTCTCTTTTGATGGCGTTAACAATCCTCTGGGAGGCGATGTGGCACGTTTTGGACTCCCAGGAGACTAGGGAGAAGGAAGTGACGTAGGTGTGAATGAAAGTATCTTAGCAGCACCACGCAGCGCGTCATCAGCGACTCCACCAATCGACATCCAAAGAGCGTTGTTGGCGTCACTTCCTTCTCCCTAGTCTCCTGGGAGTCCAAAACGTGCAACATAGTCCCCCTGGAGACCACCATGCTGTCCTTCTCGGTCTAACCCCGTCGACTGTTCATCGTCCAAACAAGGGTGAGACCGTCGTCGACGTCGCTCCTCGCCAGTCGGTGAGATAATCTCATAATGAATGAATGATTGGGTCATGAAGAGGAAAGATGCTAAACATACATTCACTTACGATGGGGCTGTTGAGCAGCAGTCATGTCCCGAGGCAATCGTCCTGTCGTGGCCGGCGTAATCGGATTTTGTTTCATAGGAGCGAAGTCCGAAAGTACAAGGACGGTGCGTACGTCCCTCGAAGCGGCCGCCATCCCGGCGGCGCGGAAAATCACTCGTCTTGTCCGTGCACCTACGATACTTAGCAGCTCTCGCCGCCCGACAGTCCCCGGGCTGCAAATCGTCTGACATCGCAGAAGAAACAGGCACCGTTCCTCCAGAGGCCCGTGCCGCGTACCGCCATGCCAAGCGTCTTTTACCACTTTTCAACGAACGAATAGAGATATCAACTAGAAAAAAAGTTGCCGTCCGGCGTCGCTAGCAGCACGGTTACCATGGCAACCTCCCAGGCCCCAAATGGAGATCACTATCGGCGCTTTTGACGTCGTGCATCTAGATAATTTTGCTTCGTGTCGCTACTCTGGCAGGTATACGCTGCCATATACAGTGTGTCTACACGGGACGAGCGATGATTATGAAGTGGCGAATTTTATTAGGCAGGCACACGAAAACGATTCTTCAATCTATGGCAGTGCGATCTCGCGCAGGCGCATTACATGACTACTGATAAAATCGAAATGACAGGGGTTAAGAAAAGGCTAGTCGAAATCCCAAAGTCTCATCTCATTGTCTAGCAGTGCAAATGTCGGTTGGCTCACGCAGTATAGGCTGCCATTTTTTTCTCTCTAGACAGCTGGTCTTTGTGCTCGAAAATTACTTCTGTGTCACTTAATCTTGGCTCACGCCCACAATCATGACAATGCATTGCAAGGTGCGAGTAAGCAAATCCCTTCAACAAACTCTGGTACTCTCTCAAACATTTACGTTCAAACACCGCGCCCCGTTTTACTGATGTATATATCTGCCCGCACATGAAAGCTATCGATACACTTTGAGAAAGGAACACGATACGAACTTCGTGCCATGTTTCACGGTGTAACACTGATTATTTGGTTTGTTCTTCTTTCTTGCGCGCTTTCCTACGGCGGAGAAAATTTGGCTCGAATTGTTTCTGACCGAAAAAACGATATTCACTCCGTATCTCGAGGCGACTCCATTCACGTGCGAAATGCGTTTAGCGTAAGGGATCATATCCACATTCTTTCTGTTTTAGACGTCACTCTCCCCGCAGTCTCTGCCGGCATCTACCAATTGACACTTTACATTTCGCAGGCCGAGATAAACACCGAGTCAGAGAATGCTGCATCTCGGAGCCTCGCTATTCGGGCTGAAACGCTTTGCTTTGTTTTCGCCATTAAACATGCTTTCCTTCATTTTGATCTCGCAGGGTTTTGATAACGCAGACCGAAAGAAGACACATCAATACCTTGTTTTATTAGCTTTGAATGGACGGACCGAAAATCAAGTAAGGACTTGCAAGCCGGGACAAGTAGGGAAAGACTGTGGGGAGAGAAACGTGGAAAACAGAAATAAGTTGGTTACCATCCCTTAAGTTTACCTCATATGAGGTGGGTGTCGTTTTTTTCCGAAAGAATCAAGTTGAACCATATTGGCGCTGCAGTAGTGTACCGTTGGCGCAGTGTATAAAATACATTTAATGTGCGGGCAGGTATATATATATCGGTCGAACGGGCGGTTTTTTAACATCCGTTTTAGAGAGCACCAGAGTTGTTTGAAAGGATCTGTTTACTTGCCTATTGCAATGCATTGTCGTGAATGTGGGTGTGAGCCAAGGCTAAGTGACACAGAACTGATTTTTAAGCATAAAGGCAAGCCGTCAACAGAGATAGTGGAGACGTACAAAATAAAGAAAACGATGAGAGCCTCTTGCGTCAGCTGACCGTCGTTGGCATTGCTAGACAGTGAGATTACATTTTTGAAATTCCACTAGCTTTTCTTAACCCCTGCCATTACGTTTGTTTTTATTAATAGTCATGTAATTCGCTTGCGCGGGATCGCACTGCCATAGAATGAAGGGTCATTTCCGTGTGCCTTCCGAATAAAATTTGTCAGTTAATATTGTCAGCGCTCATTCCGTGTGTTTCTTCTACGTCCTCGTGTTTACGCGCTGTTTCCACGATGAATTCCCACCAACTTGCCCGACTATCAATTCTTTGAAATCATAATATTTCAACAACAGCTGTGGTCAGGCGGGGAGTAGCGACAAAAATTCAACAGCTTTTTTTTTCTGATAGAAAGCACGGTAGATCTTGTAAGTCACGCGCTCGCCTGGGCTTTTTCACATCATCCGCGACTGACCAACAGTGTCACGTGACATCGTGGTGTAACCTGATGTCATAGCGGCACATGACATATCAGTGTCGCGTGACGTCACGGTGTGAGGTGACGTCGCAGTGTCGCGGGACATAATGGTGGCGACGTCACAGTGTAGTGCCACGTGGAGTCACAGTGTAACATGGCGTCATAGGGTCAGTGACATCACGCCACCAAGAAATTTTCCTTCCCGCTAAATTTAGCGGGAAACTCACTGAACTAAGTTTAATGGGAAAATACCTGTGTGCAGTGTGCTTCTGTCGTCTGTTTGCGGCTGCAGTGTGTGCAACGCCTTGGCTGTCGCTCTAGATCATTTCAGGGACACGGCAAAGAAAGGGGAAACTCTTTTTTTTTTTTGCTTTCTTTGAATTTGTTTGTTGTTGTTCGCGCTCGAAGTTTAAAGGGAACAACAAATCAAACTCAAACCGTCGACGCCACAACTTTCTGATGCTAGGAAGATGATCCGTCGTCTCAGGTGGTCTATACGGAACAAGCCAGCCGGCCCAAGGCACAAGCCAGACATCACTTCCTTTTACTTTACGATCCCCGTTCCGCAAACCTCATTCCAGTCTGAAACCATGTAGCGGACCGGCGTAAAACCACCGGACCCTTTTGGAGCGAGCTAGCCCACGCTGTACCAAGTCGACCCAATCAAATAATGGAGAGGTTCCCCATCCCCCGTGCTCAGTGTAGCGGTCTGAGTGAGGAAGCGCCCTGCAGGGATCTCGGAGCGGTCGACGCACCCTTCACGTTTGACTCGACTGCAATGTTACGCGCGCTCCGATAAGCATCGTCACCGAGCGTCAATTCTCAGAGGGGAACGGCGTCTCGAGAATCTAAAGAAGAGCAGTGTCTCCTCCCCGTATCGATGGCTCACACCGGTTTCATCGAGAGGTCCATTTCGATTGCCGCATTTTATACGCCGTGGAGCACAGACGGGTCTAGTGTGCCCAGCTTGGGCCTTTTTTGTTCTTTGTTTTTTGTTTTTGTCTTAGCCGGTTTTACAACAGGGCGCTCCTCGTCTAAGCCGATTGGAAAAGTGCGCGCGCTTGCTGTGTCTGACGTGGTTCGTATACGGTACGCTATGGTGCTCCAGCGTATCTGGAATTGCTCCGTGCACGTCGCAGCACCTCGCTATGCTGCGACCGATATAGTCTCTAAAAATACCCGACAGTGCGCGAATTCTGTGGGCCCATGCCGTGCGTGGAGAAGCACCGCAAATTGGGACGCCAGGATACGTGACTCGCGCAATTGGCTTTTTTTTGCCACAAAACACCGAACACGATACTTCGGTGTAAACGACCCTGAGACCGCGTAACGTGACGTCATGTTACGAATGCCGTGGCGTCGTGAGGTGTGACGGATCTGAAACTGGGGCGATTCGTCAAATACAAAATTTGGACCGAAGATTACGGTGCGCGCCGATTGGATTCTTGTGACGATCACATCGAGCTTTTTTTTTTTTCTTTTTGTCTCCAGGGTCCAGGATAAATCCGAAAAACTCCGAAAAACTCCCGCCGGTAAAATTTTTGTCAATTCAAGTTTATCCGATAAACTCCAAATCGTTATGTGCCCATGCACCCCCCCCCCCCCCCCCTCAATCCCCCACAACAAAAGCAAAAGTACTTTTTTTTTTTTTTACAATTTGATCAGCGCAGGATCAATGGTCCTGGGAAAATGACACCATAATTATCTTTCAAGCCTCGGACCGTTGTCAAAAGGGGGTCTTACTGCTTGTCTCGTCAAGGTTGGTTCAGGGAAACAGGTCATCGTACCATTCGTGTCACGACAATAGCCACTCTTTTGGTTTCCAGTTCGGGCCATGGGATTCGGGATTTGGAGACAGGAGAGGGTATGTTCCTGGGGGTAACAGTGAAAGATATGGACCTTAGAGATTGTATAAAATAGGGAAGAGGGGCAGTTGAAACTTCTCTATTACATCCTTAACCACTCCACCTCGCGCGGCCGCGGGATAAATTGATGGGATGACTACGAGCTTCCTTACGGCTACCTCCGGCAGTTTATTGATTCTAAGGTATCGAGTTTTATCGAAGCCACACTTGTGTGCGACTTTTGTCGTGGGACAAATTAGTATTGCCAATGACACCAACGCCTAATTCAACTGAAGAAATCTTAATCGATACAAGCGCGTTTATTTCTTTATGTGGCATACGTTTGCATTCGTTTATTATTTAATATTTTTAATAGAAAACACTGCGAAATTAATCTCCGAATTTCGGAGAATTGGTGATTTACGAAAAATAAACTAAAATAAACACAAAATTTTCGCTAAACAATAAACTCCGGAAAACACCCACCGAATTTCACGAAAAATAAACTCCGAAAACACGTAGCCCTACATATATCTTATTTTTGAGCGACGACACATATTCGAACATTCAAACTTTACACAGTACGGAGTATAATACTTAATAATTTGTTTTTCTAGATCGTTCATTGTGAACAGACGTGACAGATTTAAACTAGTAAATGACGGAGTATTTTAATGATGTTTTACGTATGTTGAGAGCTTCTTTGGGAGGTAATAAAGATGGCATTTGTCAGGGTGTGCTGTGCACGAGACGTGTTTTACGTGCAGATATATGCACCAGGTGCAAACTGTCTAAGCAAAACCATTTTTTTCTTCAACCCAAGTTGTTTTTGTTTTTTTCTGCTGATATATTCCGGGTGCGGACTACAGGCCGGGAAATATAATTTACTACTCTACAATAATCCCATAATTAACTGCTCCACTGTCATGTAAATATAGCGAACTTAACCGTCTATAAGAGGTGTTAGGTCTTGTCGTCCTGAGAACGTCAAAGAGATATCCTCTAATCTCCGGCCTCCACTTCGAACAACCGGGAGAAGATGCACAAATAACATGTAAGAGCAAAAAGAAAAAAAAAAAGGAAAGAGAAAAACGAGCGGATTTGGTTGGAATAGTTAGTCAACCCAGCCAGATGTAGCGAGGTGTAAAAGAATAAGACGACTAAATGAAACAGCCGAGATTTTAAAAACGACCGGCGTGCGATAAAACTGGAAAAACGTGTGGTGCTGTAATTGCGCTGCTGGCATATTAATGAACCCGCGCGAAGTAACACCAAAGTCCTCTCGGCCGCGATAAAGAACATGCGATTCAAGGGGTTTCGCGCGTTGCCACGGTGCGTGCTATAATGCTACGGAAATCCCCTCCCCCCCCCCCCCCCCTCTTTTTTTTTTTTGTGAGGTCAGAAAAGAGCAGTTGATGCGGAAAGAAAAGCAAAACAAGAGAGGGCACCTGGAAATGCCGCGTCGAGCAATTTGCGCCTCGCAGAGCCCTAAATCAATCGAGTCTTCAGAAAGGTGTTTTTGTGCAGGTTTTGCTGGCGGCCGGGCTGCATTCAGACGAGGAACGGAGATAGCAGGGCGACGCAATTTTGTCGCAACCTGCAGACAGCGTGAAGATTCCAATAAAAACGCAGTTTCAAAGCACGATATATTTAGTATCGTGTCAATCGGGACGCGGGCTTCTGTCCGATTAGCGCCGCGAAGTAGCGAACCATGTCCACTGTTGCTATCTCGAAAGAATTTAAAAAAGAAGCTAAAGAAATTTCGTAAAACCGCTAAGAACTGCTGAATGTAAGGCGCGCGGTAGGAATTATTTTTAATTATATTTACTGATGTAATCAGTCTAAAAAGACCGCACTAAATAATTAACGCTCACAATGAAGCTCCTCTTTTTGACTCCAGTGCTTCCGTGCACACAGCAATGTCAAGTGGATATCTTTCTGTTACCAGGTGTTATCGGCTGTGTTGTCCAATCATTCTGCCGACGTGCACCTTTATGTAGTTCAGATATTTTGTGCAGAACCTGGCGGCAGGTCAAAGCTGTATTTGACTGGTCTGACGTCGCTTAAAGCTTTTAGTATCAAGTCTCAAAGATTAGGAGTAATATAGCTCCTATTCTTTTTAATGAATTGTTTCGCATAGTTTTCAGGGCCCATGTCGCCTGGCAGGGTTGGACAACGAATTCATTCACTAAAACCCAAGTCAGTTTAAAGTTTTTTTTAATGTTTGCCGAGGTAATATATCAATGGCGTTGCAAGCTTTATTTTCACTTACAACAATTTGTTGAGAGTAAGTAATATTAACAGCCCCATGACTAGAAAGCAGAAATTAAGCTATTTACTATTAATAAATATAATACAAAAAAAGCGTTTCAATCCACCGGAAAAAATAAAAGTTATTATGACTTTAACGCCGCTAAAGATCTCGCCAACATCAATTTATCCCGCTAGGTAAATCAGGAAGCCGGCAAATTTAACGGGAAACCGTTAAACTGGCAACACTGACCATCTTTGGCGACCGATGATTTATACATCTCCCACCACCACCCAGAATATTAGACACAAAGTACACAAGCCTAAAGAACAACACCTCCCTTGCCTCCCAGATCAACGGTCCTGGTTAAGCCCATGGCAACTCCAATGACGTGGATGAGAGAGAAAACGTTTATTTAGCCACGAGATCATGGCGGACGGTGTTGCGACGGCCTTCGCTGGGGGCTCTAAACTCAAAAAGAACGTTTTCCGGAGGCCACGAGACCATCTGGGATCTCCGGCCCTCGCAGAAACACCGGCGTCCGTGTGGGTGCCTGTTTGTCTGTGGGCCTGTCGGTGTTGGGTTTCGGCAAGAGCGTCCACTCCTTACATCAGCCACCGGAGCGCGGCAAGAACGTCGAGGGATTACATCATATGCCCCTCGCTGAAAGAACACCCGGAAATTGCATCAGCCGCCCCCGCACTTCCGACACCTCATGAACACTCGTACACTGGCGAAATTAAGGCTCCTCTCTCTCAGAGGGCCTTCTCACCCTCGGAGGGCTATATAACATGGGCTCAGGGAGCCCGAAGTCGCCGATTGCCGATTAACCAGTCGACCACGCTACCTGTATATTCACTGTACATAAAAGTTCTACTTCAGTAACCCCACTCCAGGCCTGTTTCCTTGGGGCCATGCTAGCAGCGAGCTACAGTCCCGACTTTTGGTTCCGCACCTGAGATCGTCACCTCCCAAACGCAACAGCGGCTGCACTACGGCAGGGACCTTTTGCGAGGGGGGGAGGGGGGGATGGGAGGGGGGGGGGGAGGAGGCTAGAAGGTTCGGCATAAGCCAGTGCTATCGAAGTGGGACAAGATCGACTTTCGCACTTTTTATCTGAAAGTTTCGTCGCCCTCTGGCTTAATCCACTTCTCGAGGATCGCGGCTTTTTTCCCCGTCGAGTGCTTCTCTCCGTTCCGCCGCGAAGTGTTCCCAGATAAGGTGGGTGAGGTTGGGTGCGGTTGTGTCCCTCGCATTCCGGGGGCCCAAGATCCAAGTTGGTATCCTTCTTCTTTCTTCTCGGATCATCTCATTTCTTGAGGAGGTGCGGTGTTATTGCACATCCCGTCTTCACCCGCCTCAAGAGCACCGTTCGGTATACCTTTTATACGGTCGGGGTCTGGCGGGGTTCTCCGGGACCCTGTCCCTCATCTATTTCTTGAGTCTCCCCTTCTCCTTTGCAGCGAGGGAATTTTGGGGCTGTATACTCCACCTCCCAGTTACTGAAGGAGGCAGCCGAGTGACTTCGTTGATGAGGAAGCTACGACTCGTAACTCTGTCGGCCGGCTCATTCCCCTTGACCCGGCGTGGCCCGGGTACCAGCATAGCTGGAACCGGGTGCCATGCCTCTCGAGAGCCAGGATGACGGTCAGCATAATTCTTTATACGGTGGGGCTGGTAGCTCGGTGTTCCTTGCACGCCCTGAGAACTACACTGAGAGTCCGTGAAGACCAGCACTAATTTATTTTTCTTCGTTCGCTGATTGCTATTACATTCATGTTTCATGACTGCGAACGCTGTATGCGCCTCTGCTTCTTTCTGTTAGTCGGTTTGCTGTCGCGAAAGCCCAAGCCCCCTTGCCTCGCAGGTGAAAGGCCAGGGCCGCTCTGCCGTCACTGATCGCAGCGTCTGTGTATAGACACTGCGACCAAAGGTCTCCACATGCTGTAGCATGTGGAGACCTTTGGTCGCCCTTCCCCGTTGGCCGGTATAACGACCATGGTCCGGAACGCTCGGCCTGGTTGCCGTGAGCTCCAACCTGTTCGTGAAAGTAGCAGAGCCGCCTGGCTTGGGGGGCTCTCTTCTTCACTCTCTCCCGGGGGGACCTTTTTCCGTCCCCCCGCTCATCCGCGAACCTGGTTGTTTTGGGTGAGGACGCCCGCGGGAGGAGGAGATCGACGCGCGTTCCCGACTTCGGGAACGCAGGGACCCCTCCAGACTTGGGAAGTAATCCTTTACTTTTTCAAGTCATTTTGTAATTGTTACGTTAATTTTTTACGAAAGTAATTTGTAATGTCATTTTGTTACAAAATATTGGTAACAGATTACTTTAATTACTCGTTACTTTAAAAAAAAAATATGAGCATAAAACAGTACCTCTAGCAATAAGAGCAGAACATGGAGCAGCATAAAGAGAGTAAGTTCAACAAAATAGACAACATCGGGAAGGGGAGAATAGCCGAAAATAAAACACGATTTTTGGTATGACCGGTCACTAGAATCACTAGAAAAACGGGTAAGTCATGTACAAATGTACGAAAGACAAAGATCAAGTAAGACAACGCTGAGTAGGCTCTCCGTTACCTTCCATCGTGTTTTTCTTCTTCTCCTGGGCAGGAGAAAGCTCTTCGTGCTTATTTGTTTTTGTCTTTTACACCGTCTCAACCTTTCCAACTCCTTCGACGTCTCCCGCCACCTTTAATGAGATCAAACGCGGGTCCGCACCCCTTCGATTCGCAGGTTCACAACTCGCGTAACAGACGGTGTAGCCTCGCGCAAGAAAATCGATTTCTCTCTCTCTTTGATGTGCGCTACTTTATTTCAGCACACTCTTGAGGCACGGCTGAAAAACTCCCGGCGCGAGACTAATAGCATCGTCTTGGATGTTACGGACGATACTACTTTTTCTTTACTTGTCTGGGCATGGTGGTCGAGTGCACTCCTCACTTTACAGTCAACTGTCAACATAAAAAAGGGGGGGGGGGGGGGGAGGGGGTTAGGACATCTAAGGAGTACTGACAGAGAGAAAGAAAGAGAACGCGATTGTTTTGTGAGACCGATGGCCACCGCTGCTCTCCCTCGCTATGCCCTCCCTTCCCCTGGCCTCCACGAATATTGGCATGAAAGGGAGAACCGATGAACGATCGATCACCCGTAGCCGCCACTTTTTCTCCGAGTGGTCGAGTTTTCGGTCATGGAGTGTCCGTCGTCTCCATGGCCATCTCTAATAAGATCTTCAAAATTCAGGGCATTAAGGGAAACGTAAACCTAGAATTTCAGTGCATACCTTGCTTGCCGCACACACACACATAAAACAACACCGATTTTGATTAGCAAGAGCAACAAACTCTAATGTAGGGAAACACATCAAGGTAAGCTGGGACACCTGCATTTTTTTTTTTTTTTTTGTGAATAGCAGGTGAAACATTCTCAAAAGGGAGCTTTCGGAGATCGCTCCATTAGCTCCGAATCTCGTAGCGGAGGTAGACGATGCTACTGAGCATGCGCACCGCTAGCTTTGTCCGCACGATTCCAGGGATCATTTCCGGAGGCCGTAAGCTAGCGGGATGGCGGGTGTGGCTGCAGCTTTCGGTGCCTTGTCAGCTTACAGGTGAACGGAGTGCACCTACACTCTTTCTCTTAAATACGATATGTTATCTTTAGAAGGATTGCCATAATGCATTCGTATGAGAAATGAAAAGTAGTATTGCAGAACATTTAAAAAATATATAAAATTGGTTGTATTGTTTTCTGGATAAGTGTACAGAAAAAGTAACGGGAAAGTAATTCGTAACGTAACGAGTAAAGTAATCCGTTACTTTTCAGCGAAAGTAATTTGTAACGGTAATCCATTACAATTGAAGCTCGATAATTTGTAATTGTTATTCATTACAATTTTCGAGTAACGAGCACAAGTCTGGACTCCTCCCGAGGATGCGATAGAGATCGGACGTGTCGCGAAGGTCTTCCTTTGCTCTCTCTGGACTGCGCTGTCGGGACGGTGTCGACAGGGTGAGCCTTTCATCTGACCTTGTCGGCGCGGGGGTTTTGGGACAGTGTGTCTTTAGGTGTTTCAATAAACACCGCTGGACCCAGTCCCGTTGTGGTACGTGCGCCTTCTTTTAAGAGAGGCGATGAGTTGTGCGGCTGACATTCGGACCCGCCCGTATCGGTGTTTTCGAGCGAAAGCTGCGGGGTTTGGGAGTAGGCCTTGCGTTTGCCGATTAGAGACCGCCGCTGAACCCTTTGGTTACCACCATCCGTGACCATTCCACAGCCGCTACATTCCAATGTCTCAGTGCTACCTTGGCTCCTTCGTGTTTATTGCGTGTTGTTTCCAACCTTCTGGTTGGGGGGCTCCCCTTTTCCTGGATATCGGTACCGGGGAAACTACGAAAATCCTTTCCCAGGACGGAATTTACTCCAGGAAGCTCACCAAATCCACCGTGCTCTGTCCCAGGAGGTTCGTAAAATCTCTTCCAGCCATCGCATGTTTCAGCTTGAGCTCGTATATTTGCTCCTGTTGCTTCCGAATCTCTTTGAACGTCGGGGAGAGGACACACCCGTGCAACTCTTCCAGCACGTAAACCCCTGCCCTGCGTTTCACATTTCGTCCGTCAGGCCCCCCACCAGTTTTCCCATGCACACTCGGATAAGTAGCTGAGGCTTCTCCGCTTCACGTCTTTACCGCATGGGTGGCATCACCTTCTTTTGGAGTTAGGATCAGAGGTCGTGTACACCGTTAAGGTCACTGTAGTGATCGACAGCTCAAGAAACGCAGGGCGTGCCGGGTGTTGAGCATCTCATCATCTCTCCACAACCAATCATACTGCGGCATTACTCGATAGGAAGGCCGAAGTACAAATTACGCAAAAAGCCCCGCCCCGCAACTCTATAATCAATATATATTTTTTTTTTTATTTGGGATTACGACTGTTGTCGGTTACCCCGAATTACAAGGTATAATATATATTTTTTTCGATATTGCGTGTAGTTTTATAAATATCCCGAACTCAAAGTTTGGTTTCGGGCGTCTGTGCGGCAAAACCGAAAGTTTCTGCTACAGGGATGGAAACACTGATCGTCAGCCGTACGGCCGCGATGCCTGACGTCGTAAGGGTGCTGCGGTACGCGGTGCAACCAATCAACCGGAGTTCCTAGATTCCCCCAGTTGTGGTACTCTCGCGGAGGGGGGTATCCCCCGCACTGCTCCCGTCGTTTGAAGCGCTGTCTAGATTTTCGTTTCAAAACTGTTACTTTCATAGAAGTACGGTAGAACGCCATCTAGACGCTGCGCTTCGAAACGTACGTATTCCGCAGTATACACTGCAGCTCGTTGAACGACGGGCGGCGAGCCGTGGGAAGAGAGGGGGGGGGGGGGGGGGGGGGGGTATGTGCTTGCGCCAGCAGCATCTATTAGCTATTCCTTAACTGAGCTAATCTAATAACGTTGGCTTCACCACCGAGTCACGTCAGGAAGGTGCTGCGCCAGTGTTCCTAGACTAAAAGCTAACCCGCCTACTGCCCGCTAAAGAGCGCGGATGGTCGCATGTTTAAAATCGGTTTCAGGGGAGTATACGCGGCGTCACTTTGACGTAATATTTCGACTGTGATCATATTTCGTGCCACTAAAGCGATAGCAGACATTTCTTTTGGTTCGTTTTCGACCGGAGTTGGCCTTCATGCTCTCGTGTCAATGACCACGATGCGGGCGTTGAACAGGGGAAGTTAAAAATTTACTCAACAAGAAAGCAAATTTGGTCGCAATGTTTCTGCCGAGCGAGTTACACATGGATCGCCTTGCCAGCATTCAAGCGACGCCGGCGCGCCATCACCTTGCCAGGTGCAAAAAGCACGCCAGACGCAGGCGGGGGAGGACGGTGTATTGTGCGTGGTTTGTCCGGTTCGAAATGATATCTGAGTCTGACTAATCGGGACGGCATGTAGCTATACTGAAAGAAGGATGATTGCGCACGAGCCTAGCCAGCGTGGTTCTCGCATACAGATGCAGAAACCGGACCAAAAAAGAGTGCAGTCAGGCAACATTTCAGTCACCCGCTCCACATTCCAAGGTATGCATAAGGACTCTTACTCCAGCCAGTTTTAAATATATCCTCCTTGAAACAGACAACCAAGTGAGGGAGGCAACGTCTTTAAGATTTAATGGCTCCGTGCGTACCCCCCCCCCCCCCCCCTTTTCCGCCTCCCCCCAAACCCCCTCACAAAAATAATGAATAGCGTTAGCGTGTTTTTTTAATTATTTATAAGAGTTCGTAGACAATTTGTTTCATAAAATAATACTGATAACACTTTTTTCGCAAGGTAAGGTTTAAAAAAAATTTTGAGCCAGATGGCTAACTCCAACCTTTACACACACGCATTGGCATTGTGGGTGTATCGTCCCTCCCCCATCGTCTCTACATGTCGTAAGAAGTGGCGCTGGATCGCGCATCATCAATGGACGATGCGCGATCCTTATAGCTTATGGCAACCCTTCGTTAACATCTTAAGCCATCACTGAGTTTCTTTCCGGTTCCACCGCTATCGGAATTAAACCGCAGGCCCACGCTGGTTTTTAAATAACATTTCGTGTTTTCTTTTTTTCTTTATTTTTTATTTTCTTAACTTTCTTTGTACACGCGCATTCGAGCCCCATTTAAACTATAGTTCAGTTTCTCGAAGATCGCCACTTTATGAAACCGTGCACAAACAAAAAAAGATTACATCATCCGATACCACCTCTCCCCCTTCCCCCCGTGGCGCAAAATGACCCTTGCAGCTCTCCCGCCATTAATCTCGTTAGCAATCAATTACCCCCCCCCCCCCCCCCCTTTCTCATTCTTTATCCAGAAACCGACCTCTCCCCTTCTCGTATACCTGGGTCTTCAACCGGACTTCAACGAACCGGGACGTTATCTATCTCTGTTTACGCTTCAAAATGAGGTGCTAATCAAGAATTAAAGCTTTCGGCGTCGATGCAGTTAGGGCTGAAGAAAATGTACGCCTAGAGCTTCGGCACTTCGTTCTCCGATTTTCTTCTGGGCGCCGCCATTTTGGTGTTTAGAGCGCCAAGTTTCCTGAATTGTCGTTACTCTTAAGCATCGCTTATGTATAGTGACTCTATGATGCAGCTTTAGATCCGTCTCAGGATCGCTGAGGTTGATGAGCGTATACGCTCGATTACACTGGAAACAGCTCGGAGGCAGGCACTGATATCTATGTCTATTTGCTGGATCGCTTCTTGCCCTCTCCGTGAATGCGGTTACTGGCGGCCATCTTATTGCTAGAGTTATATTACTTCTAGCCAATGTAAAACTGTACAACTAGTGCACCCACTATCATCCATTCATGACAGACAGCGTTGTGGCAGTTGTGGTGGCAGGCTGCCATAAAAATAGCCGTGGGTGATATTTTGTTCTTGATTGAAATTGTTCCACGAAACATAGTGTTGAAATCCGGCGTGAACAGTAGCCCGATCTTTGAAGACCCGGTGAAAGTTTCACGAAATCGCAGCACCGGGAAAAAGCAGCACAGCATGCATCGAAAGTCGCATCGAAAGAAGCATCGAAAGCAGATACCGGTACGGCGTCTGCTGTCGATGCGAGCCCCCGGTGCTGCGTTTTCGTAGAACTTTCGCCGGGTCCTCAAAGATGAGGCTACCGTTCACGCCGGGTTTCAAGAATCTGCTTCATCGAACAACTTCAATCAAGCACGAAATATCACCCACGGTACAGTGTACTAGATCCCCGGCTATTTTATGGCAGCTTGCCGCCATTGCGCTGTCCGCCATATTACTAGATGACATAACTCTACCAAAAAGATGGCCGACCGTGGCCGCATTCCCGTCCATAGGCGGATCTGGTCAAACGCGATCCAGCAAATAGACATAGAGATCAGTGGAGGCAAGCAGGGGACATAAACAAGGGGGTGAACAACAGATCGTACAAGCTTCCTTCTTCCAAATCCAAAAAAAGGGAGGGAATGAGGTTGTTGCCTATTATATACTATGTACGGGGTGTCCCAAGAATAAGTAGACTCTTTTTGTTGTTGTTGTTGTTGTTTTTTTATCGCAAAAATAAGTACGTACAGCCGAACGCTTATTCTCCTTCCGAAAGTAACGCGAGCGGTTCAAACCAGATACCAAAGAATCAGCTCTAATCGTTATTGTATTAAAAAATTATAAGGGATTTTCGGAAACTTTCTATGGGAAAATGGCGCTCGACAGAGCTCTATACACTCTTAGAAAAAAGGGTATGGATAGTCCTCCCTTACGGGAGGAACGGTCTTGTAACCTATGTTCCTTTAGAAAGGGAGAAACCTTCGTCCATGAAGCAGGGGAGCAAAGTTCCTCCGTCGCTTGCATCTCAATATGGCGGCCCCGAATCGAGCAACTCGAGCCCAATAAGGCTTAACGAGGACGCTACGTCTCTTGTACGGGACGGGAGCAGCAGCAAATGAAGGCGTAACACGAGCTTTCCGCAAACTGTGTTTATTTCCGAAGCCAGATTCCCCCAAAAGGTACAGAAACCTGCGTTTCGGAAGCAGTTACTCAGCCTTCTCGGCGACAGCACTGCGATGTTAAACGGCGACAACCGATACCCAGTCACTTCGCGCACTTTGCGTCTTACCTTTGGCGTTCCTCGAGTCACAATTCCTTCGTCAACCGCACATCACGGAGAAGGGCAAACTCACTCCGCGAAACCAAAAGCCGCTCTCGAAAGAACAAACTCGAAGCCGCTGTTTATCACGTAGCGTGAAAGAAGGTTAAATCGCTAGCCACCAGATGGCGGGGTCAAGCAGAGTAATTGCGAGTAGCTAGGCTAGGTGGCGCTAGGTACCGCCCAATTCATGTTCTACAAAAAAATAATTTTCTCCTCCACTAAGCAAACATAACACTTATTACAAGCATCAGGTGAACATACATTAAGCACATGCACTGCACACATAAATATCGATACAACGGAACACCACACTGACCAGAACACTACACCCGTGCTCTGCGTTTCCGTCTTTTATACTGGTCGTTTTGAACGCACGGAACTTTTCGGTGACACCCTAAGCAATAAAAAATATTCCCAGCATGTTGATTTTTTCCCAGCAATGTCATACCTCTGAGAGTATTTTGAATGGCTCAGGGGTTGAATCTCTTATTAAAAAGTAAACGCTCGATCATGCCATAATTATTTGAAAGCCAATAAATCAAGCCGCTCCAATGCGGCTCGAAGCCATGAGTTTGTTTCCCCACACGGCACGTCGTAGCCTGTCTTTCTATTTGTTTTTCTATTTGTGCTGTTCGCGCAAAGCTGCAATTGCCGTCTTGAATTAATCTCTGTAGAGCGGATATTCAGTCAGCTGGAAGTGATGCTTCACGGACTGAGAAATCGCTTTTCGATCAACTTGAATGCAGTCAAAGCCGCGACTTGCGGCAGGTGTTAAGTGTACGGAGCTACGCCGTGGCGAGCCCGAAAACTTCTACCAGCGTTCCAACATGACTATCCGCACGTTGATCGATTGCACGTAATCCCTCAAGTGGTATTAAACTTTTTAATGTAAAGCGGAGTGTCAACCTGCGACACCCCGCCCCCTCCGATCACAACCCGACCAGCGGCATCAATGCCCAACAGTTTACGATCTCATCTTCTTGTTACACCACTGATACGCGAACACATGGTCACATCGGCGATAATTACAGTCTTCTGTTCACAACCCGCAACACTGCCATCACGATGTTGCAGCTATGTTGCTGACACGCACAAACACAGAACCACGTTGAACGCCGGTTGCACTCGGCATCGGAAAACAGAACCGAACTCAGGGGGGAAGGCACCCAGGCTGCCGGCAGCAAAACCTGCCTGTCTTGGACGCAGTTCCTGCGGTTTCCATAACGTCGAAAGCATCGACACAGTACCGCGTGGTTTCGCTACTGTAGTGACTGTAGTGGCTGTAGTTCCGTGCCGCGCGAGTCCCGCAATCCGGAGACGGCCATCCCCCAGTGTACGTGGCGCTGCTGGCACTGCACCGGAACTTCGCTGTTTCTAGCGGCTTCGTTTGCTCGTTTGATAAAATTAGTGATAAAAACGTCAATGAAACCGAAATGTTCTGGACGTTTAAACTAGAAGACGGAATTACAGGCGGCCTTCGCTGCTGCTGAAGCTCAATCAACTCAACAGCTATTTATTAAACAACGTGCGCGACCTGCTTGAAAAACGAAACCGAAAGACGATGAGTCGGGAGGGCGAAAGCTTTCTCCCGTCTGCCTGGAAAAGGAGAAAAACGTTTCGTTCCTCCCCTTTTCTCGTGTCCGCTTGGGGACGCGTCGGTAGAAGGGAGGAAGACGCGCCGTTGCTACTTTTTTCCTCCATTTTTTCTTAGTGTGTACTACGTGGAGCTCTATAACGCCAGTTATCGAAAACGGGCAAAAATGGCCACCATTTTCTCATTAAAATTTTCAGAAAATCACCCACAACGTTTGTTTGAATAAGAAAATGTTCATGCTGAAACTTAGGCCCCTGGTTCGCACCGCAAGCGCTACATCTGGGCGGAAATTAAGCGTTAAAGAGACACTGACAGGGTATTTATGCTCGCCGAGGTTTTTAGTTGTACGTGACATAGGAGAGCCCAACTACCTGGAACAGAATTTGGGGCTCGAAATTCGGTTTCGCTCCGCCCGAAAACCGCCGATCGAGAACTGGCCGGTTTGAGTCGCGCTCACTCTCTTTTCCTTGATCACGGGCCGTTTTCTAAAGTTTCGACGCGACCACCAAATTTAGTCAAATTCGTGGGTCATTGAAGGCACACAGTCAATACTAAAATTAGAAAACAAAAATATGAAACCCAGCTTTTGTGGCTTCCAAAAAGCTGCAAATACGTTGATTGAAAAAAAAAGAAAAAAAAAAAGGTTACACAGACAACCGGAGGCATTCGTGCGTCCACTGCATAGTTCTCAACATGGCGTCGTTTTGCGTTTCGTGGGACTCGCGGGTGGCAGCGGACGACGGGCGTGGGACCTCTACTTCAGAACTGTTGTTCACGGTACCGGCGAATTCTGTCTTCCTTCGAAAATTTCGGACCTATCAAAAGAATTGATATTCATCCCGTACGACACGCCCGGCCACAAGCCGATCGCACGAAGACGTCGCCGAGCCGTCGTCCCTTCTCGTGGCTGAAGACATCGCTCGCTCAAACGTCAAGCACGAAGTGCGTACATCCAGTTGAATACGCACGCGTACGGTTTCTTTAGTTGGTGCGAATGTGGCCAATGCGTGGTGTTGCCCGACTTCGAGCCGGGAGTGCATGTACTGAAGAGAAATCGGCAGCAAACTTTCCGACATACGGTCGACCGCATGCATTACTACGAGCGAAAGAGTTCCTTCAGCACCTCGGAGAATATAGAAATAAAAAAAAAACCTTGAGTACCTCAGTGTGCAATAAAGAAAAAAAAATCTTCGGTACCTCAGTGGAAAGATGTCCGCTTCACACGCAGCGGGCACGGGTTCAATGGCTAATGTGGACGCACCTTTTTTTTCTCTTTTTTACATTTTGCGATATTCCCTTACAAAAATATTGAGCGAGGGAGTATCCAATTTGTATACTGAATTGTGGATTCAGTGAATAGATTACTTATTGAACGTGTATCCAACTTTTTATCGCGTTTCTTGAGCTAATTGGCCGACCACTGGGTTTCGAAAAGCTGTAGACTAAAGTGTCTAAAATTCAGATGGAATGCCTGTAGACTTTCTATCCAATGTTAAGACATTTTATTGTATACCTTCTGTATCCAAATTGACGTGCCAATTAACTGAAGAAAGTCGTTAAAAATGAAGATACATTGTGGATAGCAAATACTGCTAGAATGTCTGTAGATCTTCTATCTAAAGATCAGACACTTCAGTCTACAGCTTTTCGATCCCGAATGGTCGGCCAATTAGCTCAAGAAACGCGATAAAAAGGTGGATACATTGTGAATAGAAAAGGTTTGCTAGAACTCCTGTAGACTTTTATTCTGTAAATTTCAGATATGTATGCCTATATAGTTTGTATCCAAAGTAACCGGCCAAGGCTGATGTCGTCCTCCGTGTCCACCGCAGCCATCTTTATGTGGTACTCCAGAAGCATGTCATCTGGGAGAGCACAACGTCGGACCGGGCAGAGCATTGCACAGAAGAAGTCCTCGCTCACTCCCAACGCCTTGAGTCCTCGCGAGCGTGTACGTTGTCGTACAGCGTCTGAGGACTTTAGTGTTCCGTGACGACGACACATGAGGAATATCCATCAGGCCCTCCATGTGGTCTTGGATGACTGCTTCCTGGCTTCCGAACGTCTTCCGCAGGAGGTCCACGGCGTCGGAGTAGCACTGTGTGGTGGGCTGTTAAGCCGGCAATGGCAGCTGCTCCATCGCCACTCAGCGCTGATCGCAGGTAGTTGAACCTCTCCGCCGGCGATAGGTCCGAGTTCAGATGGATGGCGGTCTCGAACTGTTCCCAAAACGGCTGCCATTTCTTCCGTTGACCGTTGGATTTCAGATGTTCAAGTTTTAGGAGTTTGATTCTCGACTTCGCTGGCGTTGGTGATCTGTTAGTGCTTCCGATCAGGCTACTCTAGTTGGATGGATTGTCGCGTTCCGCACTGCATCTTAGCTGGCTCTTCAGCTTTGTCATGTAGGTCACATCTTGTCCGCATATTCGAGGAGGTGGGTGAATTCGAGGTCTCCGTCTTACTCCGAAATGAGTGGTTCGATGGTGGCGTCGGCGGTGTTAAGTTCACCCTGCTCCGCGATCAGTCGTCCGATGAGTAGCTCAAGGTCCTCGGTGTTGGGAACGCATCAACGTCGTTCACTACCCGCGTCACTTGTGACCGAATCGCCTTGCGCTTTTTCTTGTGAACTTCCGTGCTGTCGTCCTAATAGAAGGAAGAATCACTCACTTTTCTTTCGGCGTTCGAAGTGTTCGCAGTGCTGTAATCCCGGGTTTCCAGCCTAAATTTTTCTGTTACAGCTGTTTTCTTTTGCTGGCAGATGAGGCGCTACTTGAGTACAACAACAACAACACTTTTTTTAACTCCGCTGCGAACAGCTTTCGTTCAATAGTCAAAATGTCGTGCGCAGAGACTCGCTTGCGTTCGCGTTCTGGCCGTCTCCTCATTGTCCTTCTTTTCCTCGCCTCCCTCTTCGAAAGAGAGGAGGACCCCAACCGCCACAGGCGACGGGGGAAGATGCAGACATTTGTGCCTGCAAACCGGTTCCGATCCGGGGGGTCACGTACGGCGCAGTAGAAGTCACCGGGGGAAAGAACGCTCTTGTCTCCACGAGAGAGTTCGTCCCGAATCTGGGATTCTTTGTTAAACGTTACTACACAGTGTTTTTTTTAGCTGCGCGAAGATTTTTAAATAAAGGGGGGAAAAATAAAATGAATGCGGTTTTCAATGCGTGTTTATATGGCTTGACGGACACTAGACGGGAATATAACCATCGCTATTATCAGACTAATCAACTAAACTTTGGTATTTAACTTTTTAATTACTGTAATTAGGATATATTTTTATTGCAAACTTTGAGGTGGTCGTATGCCAAGACTTTCATTTTGTGTAATTCGAATAGCCAGTGTGTGTTCCGCGACATTGCTCCCCGAATTTTGCACTTTTATCCGACTAATGTAGCGAAGGTTTGCAGGAGGTGAGCAGAAAAAAAAAAATCAGAGTAAGTAGGAAATTCGGGGGCAGATATTTCGGAACACGGAAAAGACAGAAATCTCAAAATTAAAAAAAAAAAAGAAAGTAATTTATAAAGGCCAAAATAATAAAATGATTGAACTTCAATAACAGCGTCGACCCTGGTCTTGTCCAAAGCAGGCTTTCCGTCCACATCTTTTGGACGTTGCTCTTTACACAGTACAATGGTTCTATATGGTCTGAATGTAAGCTTCAATCTTGTAAAATGTGAGTTCATTAGGCTAAAAAGAGCAGAGTTCTGCCCACTGTGTATTTATAACTTCCGTGTTCATAGAAGAGAAAGAGGCTCATTTCTTTATACTTTACTGATCTGTCAAGTTATTTAGTTTCATAGACCACTGATGTTGATAAAAAGTATATAAGAAGGAGGAATAAAACATTAATCTAAATTTGGCACATAAAGGAACAAGTGCAGTGTATAGGCTTTTGGTCTCAACAATTAAAGGCTATACAAAGTCTCAACACTACCATTGAATGAGAGTATATAAAAAGTGGATCATAAAAATTAATCCGATCTCAATACATATTGTAACAACTGCAGTGTATAGGCTTTCGTATCAACAAAGGCCATACAAAGTCTGAAGACTACAATTGATAAAATGTATATAAAAAGCGGACGATAAAAATCAATTCAATTTTGATACACATTGTAACAACTGCAGTGTACAGACTTTTACCTCAACAAAACCTATACAAAGTCTGAACAATACCATTGATAAAGAGTATATACAAAGCGGGCGGTAATAATGAATCCAATTTCGATAAACATTCTAACCACTGCAGTGTATAGACCCGTGTCTGAAAAAGGTGTACACAAAATGTATACAAATACGTTGTTAGAAAGTGGGCAGGGAAGAAAGTCGCAAGGATCGTTAAGAAGTCGCCAGGATTTCAATAGACTGGGCAACGTTTTTTTTGTAAGGGTTTACATTTCTTCTTTTTTTATCACAGAAAAAAAAAATGTTGTGGACGATACGTGTCTGAACTAAATGGTATGGGGTTCCATTTTTGACACCTCTGTCGCACAATGCCACTTTCACATGTGAAGCAGCTCTTCGCGCAACATCTTTGGAGTATTCTTTTCGGAGCCGATCACGAGAATTCCCCACGGACACTCACTACTAATTGCCAACACTTAAATGTACAAAACAACTCATCTTGAAGTAGAGAACAGCGAGCGGAACAAACATAACTGCAAAGGAATCGCACGGCGACGGATCCCGCCACTCATTTCGTCTGCTGCGCACGGAAGAAAAAAAGAATCGCACGCTCGGGTGTGGCCACGTGACTTCCTCCACTCATTCTCTCCTTTCCACTTCTCCGTGCGGTGTGTGGGTCTCGGTTTCAGGTTCGAGCAATTGCGTTTTTTTTTTTTTTTTGCTTTATTAAAAGAAGACGCGACTCTGTAGCAAAATATTAATTGAATAGTATTCCGACACCATAATGAATCGCCTGAAAAAAAAATTAAAAAACGTTTTCGGGGGGTGTCAGTGTCCCTTTAAGCGAGATGTAATTCTTTCTTTCAGTTTTCTTTTTTTTAAAGCGGGGGGGGGAGGGGGGGGAGAGGAGGGGGGGGGGGGGGCACGCTGTATTTCTGGGAGTGTATAGCCTTTTTTGGCGAATTGATCGCTTTTCAGCGAGCGTATATGGAGCAGCCACTGGAAGCCGGGCCCTTTCTCGAAAGGGCTCGCGCGCTTTAAAAAGCGGGTCGGCGACCCCGGTAATCCCGGCGGCTGCCGCGTGTCAAACGACGTCCGAGCACGACACGGGCCCACCAGAATTAATGCCGCCACGCTTTTTGCGTCCTTTTCTGTGCGTTTGTCTGTGCGCGTCTCGGTGTGTGTGTGTGTTATAACTCTTATACGCGCGGTGAAGCACACGAATGCACGAAAAGGCCATCGCTAAGAATAAGAGAAAGCACTCCGATTATCCCCTCCTTGCAGCCCTTCTATTCATTTAGAACCTTGCTGAGATGACCCAAGTCGGTTTCATTGGGTTATTTTTTCTTTTTTCAATCGGTGAATTGGCAAATCGGTTTAGGTAAAAAAAAAAATTAAAAAAAAGTAGGAAACTATTTTGGGGTCAGTGATTCCGCCGATTTTAGATTCAAACAAAAAATGTCAACATGTCGCACACTTAAATTTGTTTTTGCAATGTTTCTTTCTTTCAATGCCCAAATGGGATTATATTTGGTTTTAACGGCTCTTTGGTGAAACTATCTGATAATAGGGACTTAGCAAATCGTTACCGTGTTCTGTATACCGTACCTCGCTTAGAGTTCCTATTGCGTTATTCACGCACTGGTTTCCGCGAGCCTTCAGCGCATATCACAGCTACGTCGAGCCACTGATTAGAAGAGGTCATTGCCAACAACGCCTTATTGCATCGTGTGAGACGCCCTTTCATCCGTTTTCGAGCAAATATGCGGGCAATATTTTTTTAACCTGAAACGTTCTTTGACTAGTTGTTTAGGATTTGGTGTAGCCGGATCATGCTTTCCCGCTAGATTTAGCGGGAAAATTGACGTCACGTGACATCGACGCCAACTCAGTTTCCCCGCTAAATTTAGAGAGGAAAATAATGTCACAGGACGTCATTTCACGTCACCTATACACAAATCCAGTTTATCCGCTAGAGTTAGTCGACAAATTGACGTCATGTGATATGACGTCACGTGACCTATGGACACATTCAGTTTACCCGCTAGATTTAGCGGGGAAATGAACTTCACCTGACCTGAACACCAATTCAGTTTTCCCGGTAAATTTAGCGGAAAAAATGACGTCACATGTCACGTGTCGCTTCGTGCCACGCTTCGTGTCACGTATCCTACGTACAAATTCAGTTTCCCCGCTGAATTTAGCGAGGAAATCGACGTCACGTGACCCGATGTCACGGGACCTGACACACGTTTCAGCCTCCCCGCCAAATTTAGCGGCAAATTTACGTTATCGCTAGACGTTTCTTATGCTAGAACGGTTCGCGTATCCAACAAAATTGCCTACCAATTTGCCATACATTTTTTTTATCAATCTCCGACGAACTTGATAACGGAAACAAGAGTCTCGAAAATGGTATAATGTACGCAGCATTTATATACATACTGTACCTACTTTCCAGCATAATTACCACGCATATCTAGGCAATTGCCATGACATGGCCCAAGCTTTTTAACGACCTTCTCAAGGACGGTCTAAGTCATTCCATGTCCAACGCAACCGTCGGTCGTCGCAGACGTTGTCTCCCAACACTCATCATCGCGTATACGCCTGTCGTCAACGCGGTGGCAGGTTCACGTGGCGAGACGCAAACCGGTCCCTTGAATTTCGATGGCAGCTTATGAAATATTTGCAATAAAAACGCTAGAACAAGAAAAAAACATATACAGCGATTATTTTGAAAAACTAAGGTGCAATTAACCGTTTCCGGGTGCCATTGATCATTTTTTTTATTATTGCGTCCATCTTGCATGCTTTGCTGTTTTCCTTTTAGTCTTCATGGAACAGTAATGAGCACCGCTCTTGATAAGTGAACGTCATTTATTTTGATGCGCAGTCGGTCGATTCGTCGACTCCAATAATTGCATCAGCCAGAAAGAGGCCAGGCAAGCGTTCTGGATATGATTCGTTTCAGCTGTAACGCGGTAACATTTTAGAGAATTCAAACTGTCAAATTGTTGTCAAACAATCTGAGTTATTCCCTTTTAAAGTTCCCAATTTGAACCTATCACGATGTTATGAAAGCCGGTGCTTTAGTCTTCATACCTTTCATTTGTATATACCTCTCTTTATCGAGTTCGTTCCAGAAACTCGGAAAACGAAGTAATGTTTTGATTTCTGTTAATCCGGCATTTCTGACGAGGGGAGAATCGGTGGTCGGAGTATACGTGCAGTGAAAGCTCCCGGTGCGGAGTTGCAGGAATCCTGGGTTCCACACACACCCCTGCCAGTTGCGACTGTGCGGTTGTGTATCACTTCTGCGTGGTGCACGTTAAATAGCGCGCTAGAGGACGTATATTGCACTGGAAAAATATATATTCTACAGCGTAAACCAGTGTCGCCACTTACTCTGCAGTTTCGGACTCGTCGCACGCCGTCTAAACATTTATAATAGCGACTAATTTGTCTGTTCTGCCACCTACGGTTTCTTAACGAAATTTGTTTTCAAGTGCCTTTTTTAGGGAGGTTACTGGCCCTCACTGAAGGTATCAAATCTAAAAACCCCGAAGCACAGAGTAATAAGATAACAAACACGACGACTTCTTGTTCGTTTTTTTTTTTTTTTTCTCCATGTCTCAACGGTTTAGATTATTATGTATTCTAACCAGCTCACCTGTATGCTTTCGCTTCTTGCAACTCAAGATCTGCCTGATGAAAAAATTGTGATTTCGTCAGGAAAGAAATGAAAAAGACTGAGTTTGACAGACTCTTTTTATCAGTTGCAGTATTTTGTTTAACGACGACTGGACGTGACTTCTGAACAATTTTTCTAACTTATCTGTTTATGCGTTCAACACTATACTTCGTTTCAACTTTAACTAGCACTGCAATAAAAAAAAAGATTTTTTTTTTAAGAGCATAGATGGAATACTTTTTTTTTACCGTAATTTTTTTCACGAGAAGGAAAAAAATTCTCTCAATATTTACGTCGTTTGACGCAATTTAGGTGGAGGTCACGGCCCGCTCTAAGCCCCGCCCACAAATCAGTTACACCGCCCATTACTGCTGGATTTGCTTGCTGCTCGGCCGAATACGCTAACAAGCCTGGTGTCACCCTTTCCCGACATCCGGCGCGTTTAGTCTGGCGTCTTCCTGCCCCCTCTCCCTATCCCCGGTGCAGAGTAGCAAACTAGAACTGACGTTCGGGTTAAAATCTCTGCCTTTCCTTCATAAAGCACTACTACTACTACTGGCAACGCCTGCTAGTTGTGCGAGCAGACGCGCGGCAGCCTCAGGCATAACCTGCTATTTCACCACCGTCTATTGTCGTCTGCCATGCCCAAAGGAAGCGGAGATGAACGCTGCCCGTCGGCGTCCGTTTCCGCCTTCGTCCATCTGCTATTACTCCCCCGTCTAAAAAAAAAACGTTTACAACGCTATGAAGACTCGACAATGAAAGCGGTGTCTTAGCGTTCCATCATGCGCGAGCGATGGTCCAATACAAGTGTCTGTCATCGTCTGTCGATGTGCGATAAAATCTACCCAGAGGACTAAAAAAAACAACAAAAGAAATATGCACTCATTTCAGCTTTTATGTCCTTGTTATTTTTTTGCATAGCGTTCGGGAGCAAGGTGGGAGAGGGTCACGACGCGCAAATAAAACGTGACCTAAAATTATTCGCTTTGGCTGCAGGCCAGGTGCACTGCAAAACTTGAGAGCTACTTGCTTGAGAGCTAGTGCACAGAAGCTTGGCATTCCACGTGTTTGCACCAGCAGGAAGTTGAAGTATCCTCACTCTGGGAGCTGAAAAATTCCACCAGGTGGCGATGCCCAGACTTCTCGCCACGAATAAGCAGTGTGACCCCGGCTTAAGGTCAAACAAAGGATTGTCAGCTTTACTTTCATTTTTGATTGGGAAAATTCAATGATTACAGACTTATTGGTTCATGGGACTATCTCATTATGCTACGGTGTTTTTAATTGTCAAGCTTATGAACTAACACGGTCGCCTGACATTTTAAGCTTTCAATTGTGACTTCGCATTGTTAGATTTTCCCAGCGGATAAAGCAGACGTCTCAATTCTTTGCTCGATTAAATCAAGTCTGTCGCGCGTACTAGCAATATATTCAGTATAATTGAATACGTTGAATACCACAATCAACTATGCTTCCAAAAACTAATTTTAAACGGCACAAAAAAAAAAAGTTTCCGAAAGGAGTTGCAGAACACACACATGGCACAGGCACACACACACGCGCGCGCACCTCTCCCTCTTTTTCCCCTCTCCCACAAACACACACACACACGCATGTGCGCAGAAATCCTAATCTCAAGGAGTAAACACATCGAGAAAGGAGCGTGGACTCCGCATCAGGTAATAGCTTGCGACATCTACCGGGCGTTGAACTAACGAACTAACTGTCGAGCGTCAGACCGATAAGAGCCGCATATTATCTACCTCTGCATGGGCTTGACTGTGCCTCGGACTCTTCGCACGGTAATTGTCTCACAGGGCGCAGAACGTGACCCAGCGCAACAACGCAGAACGTTTTCTCTTCAAACTAAACAAGGACGAAAGCTTTAAAAAAAAAATAATAATAATAATAAACGGAAGCAACGCCCGTGTCGTATCTGTTTCACGGCTTCAGTTATCGGAACTTTAACAGCCCTCGTCTTTTGTGCCCGTGAGGCTACAATGTATCCTCTTTTGCATGGGCGCCGAAGCGAGCGCACGCGTTAAAAACAATATGAAGAAGTAAAGATCGCGATAGGGATAAGCGAGAACTAATTAAGATGAACCGTCGGCCTTTTAACGACAGCGCGGCCAATCCAAAAACTTCGCACCAACTTTGCCTTCCCCCGTCGTCACGCGTTATTTTTCTCGAGCCCCTAAGAATTTCTGGTGATTTGTACACACGAGACCCCTCTGACGTGGTTTTATTTCTTCGATACCGGATGGCGCCCACTGTTAAGATATACTATATATATATATATATATATATGAAGTAATGAAGTTGCACTTGGAGGCGTCGTTGGTGTTTTAAAGCATTTAATGAGTCGACGTTATTAGCGTGCCGAAACTACACAAAAAAAGCTGAAATTGTTTTAGAAATTGACCAAGCAAATTGGGGTGGTGTGTGTGTGTATGTTTATACAGCCTAGAACTTGGTCTGCCTCACAGGGGCGACGAGTCTCCCAGCTGTAGATGAGCAATTTAGCCAGTGCAGTACAACCGCTAGCCTGGGGTCTTTAACGTGCACCACGCAGTAGTGATACACGACCGCACGCCGGTACGATGCTCATCCAGATCGAAACGGGCAGGGGTGGGGATTGAGCCCAGGATCCGTGGGTTCTGCAGCGCGAGCTTTCGCTCCACGTGCTCCGAGCTGGTGTGCGCAAGCCCACTCGGCCACCGTTCCCCCTATATATATATATATATATATATATATATATATATATATATATATATATATATATATATATATATATATATATATATATATATATATATATATATATATATATATATATATATATATATATATATATATATATATATATCTGGGTGTCGAACCGGAACCGAACCGAACCGAAAACCGGAACCGAACCGGTATTTTTTCCGGAACTGAACCCGAACCCGAACCGTTATATTGTTATCGCGATGAACCCGAACCGGAACTGAACCGGAAAAAAAATAACGGTTACCGGCTCATGTCAAAACGGTTCGGCCACGCGCTGTTGACAATGAATGTGCTATCAATGCCATTTGTTTTTTAAGTGCCGTCAACTGACACACACCTCGCTTACATATTTTTCTTCTCCACTCAGTCTTAGCAATATAAACGCTGCATCCATGAATCTTGACATAGGAACCAGTATTGCGCTGGTCGCGGCTTGCACGGAAGAAAGAGAATTGGAAGGCTGTGCAAAAAAAGAAAAAATCGCGTCACGGGATTTCATTTTTCTACAATCTCGTAAATCCTAAATGCTGCTGTGTGCTCATTTCATAACACGTTTCTAGAACGCGCGAGTTCTTGTAGCTTGCTTCCATCGGAATGAGAAAAGAAAAGGCTGTGGAGTTTGATAATAATGCATCCGGTTTCGTATAGGCACTTAGAAGCTAACATATTTGTGAGACAGCGAACTCTTCTATTTTAATATTTATCCTATTACGTCCTTCTGATGTTGCGTTCGGTGAAGTGTTTTTCATATTCCGTATCTTGTGTAATGAAAACTTCTTTAAGGGTCTAATTTGAGTTACCGAAGGCTAGTTCAAAAAAAGAAAGCTGTATTTTCTCCCCACTGTTCCTTCAATTGCTTACACGCCGAGGTGGCGGGATAGTTAGCGAGTTCTACTTGTAAGTGAGTTTGTAAGGAGGTCGCGGATTTTACAGCTACTGCGTCGGACCAAATTAGATGAAGTCCGAATGCGTAAACGTCGGTGAGGTAACCTTTGAGTGCACATAAAGAAACCATTCCTGGTAGAAATCCCTGAGCCTTACACTACGATGTATCCCGTTTCGTATGTGCTGATTTCAGATGTTTTATTTGTAACTTATTTTGATGTTGCAATTTGTCATTTATAATTTCCGAACCGGTTCGCGAACCGGTTCGCGGATCGAATTAATCAAACCGGAACTGAACCGGAACAAAATAAATTTACCTGAACCTGAACCGTAACCGAACCCGCATTTTTTCGGTTCGACACACTGATATATATATATATATATATATATATATATATATATATAGAGAGAGAGAGAGAGAGAGAGAGAGATTATGTGTTTGATTGCACCAGCACCTCGAAACACCCCCCGGAAATATTTTCTGATTACGCCACTGTGGACGCGTATCGTTTAAAACATTCGGAAAAAGGGCGCGTATAGTATCGATCTTCCGATCAAACGCGCTTTCATTGGCAGGCACACGACCGCTCCCGTTTATTAACTCTATACATATTACTTCTATCGAGTCGACCTCTCGGTCCATTTCTCATCGACGAAAACACGTACCCCTGACAAGTGCACGCGGGTCGTGGATAGCGGAATAAGCGACGAAACGCTTATTAGCGTTGCCGAAACGCGTCGTTTGAGAGAACGAGTGATGTATAGTTAACTGGCGAGAAATCCAGGGAACTACTACTAATTTTTAAGAGTTTGCGAATGCCCCCTCCACTTCGGTGACAGCTATATAAGCAACAAAATTCTTTAATTATTCCTTCCGATTAACGACCGAGAGCCGAACCTCGTTTCTCTGGCCGCCATATGTAGCGAACAATGCTATAGACCTTCTGGTTAATTGCGCCGTCAAAAGCTACATATAAATGAACCGCGCGCTGACTAAAGTAACCTTGTATATAGCTTTGCAAACCGGATCAAAAATCCGCTCGCTCCAATTTTCGCGCCTGTCCTTCCTTATTTTATATTTCGCTTTTTCAACGGGCGTAACATGCGGTTCAAGTGCTCCGTCAGACAAAACAAAATGACCTTGCTAATTGGCAGACTAAAAAAAACAAAAAAAAAAACGTCAGCAAGGTCACACGATCTTGCAAATAACGGTATCGCGACCTCACCATCGCCTTTTTTTTTTCTTTTATTATTATATATATATATATTTTTTTTTACTTGACGATAGAAGGCTTCGGACGCTACGAGCCACTTCGAACAAACCAGCGCGGCGAAAATGTCACGTGATCAGGTGATATGCGTTCGCGGGCGTCCCTTCCAAGGGACACGTGACGCTCAAAGGCGGTGGTGGACTGGCTCCGATGGCCACTATAGCGTCCGCTTCGTGCTATCCTAAGGCGAAGCGAAAAGCGTCTTGTTGCATTTTTTGTTTTGTTTTTCATTTGTACGCCATCATGACACGATCAGAAAGTTCTCCCGAGGGGCGTCTGACTAACGAGTGGGGGACAGAGTCAAGCGGCGTTTCAGCGCGCGATCGCTCGCCCGTGATTAAGAAATTGTTTTGTAATCACGCTCTTGTTGCGAGCAGGCGTATAACAGAGGGAAATAAAATATAAACTATACAGAAAAAGTAAATATTGCGGTGTTTCTGCGTTTAGGCCTCATAATATACGGAACGGTGTCTCGGTCATTTCAATTCTTACATCGGACGCAGTCCTTGGCGACATTCGTCGCCTTTTTTCTCCTGATAATCTCGGTCGCAGTCCTGAAAAACAAAAAGTATATATATATATATATATATATATATATATATATATATATATATATATATATATATTTAAAAAAAATCACTGACCTTCTTTGTTGTGCTGTTGCCTAAGGCTAAAAACTAAAAAAAAAAACAAAGAACCAAAAATAAAACAGAAACTGAAGCGCGCAAAAATCACTCTTCTAAATTAAAAAAAAAAAAAAAAAAAAAAGTTACAGGGAAATATTAGAAGGATAATCGTGATACCGTTTTCTTAACGATAAAAAATAATAAGGCGGGGTATTTGGACAATAACTTATTTACTTTAAACCCGAGACAATGCCTCCATAAAATTACGGGCACGCATATACATACACCATTTGAATTGCTGAGTTTCAGGCGCACGGTGCATGTGTATTAGCCCCGAGTGCGAACACAAGCGTCGCTGCGGTCGCCGCGCCCTGATTGGGTGAGGTGTACCGTGACGTCAGGAGGAGGACTCCGCTCCGCGATCTCGCATGGGCTCGCTTCCCAGCACCGGTTTCCTGGTTTGGCGTTGTGTGCCACAAGCTCTTCGAGGAGCTGGACTTCGTTTACCCCGGTGTGCAAGACGTTGAGTTAGGCCGATATTGACGTGCTTCCGTACATTTTATAAGCCTGCTTGTCCATGTTACCTTTAAAATTGAGTTACAAATCCCGAAAGCTATCGGAGGAGGCAATTCCGCCGATGAACCTCTCCGTCCGTCCACACGACACAAGGCAATTTTGCGAGGGATCGGTGAAGCGGTGGCGCAAGTGTTTCAGACGCTGGAATTCTGTTCCCTGCATGTTCATTATTTAGGACGATATTACATGCCGCTTTCAAGGCATTTGAAGTGGCATTTATATCATGGGCCTTTGGGTATGTCGGCAAATTAGCTTGCGAGCCCGACTTTGCGCTGCCACTCTGCATGCGCTGGTTCGCAGATGTTTTAAAGGCCCTGTGTCTGATTATCCTGGAAGTGCTCGTGGAACAGGGTTGTTTTACATAAATGTAGCTTCTTCCTGAATCAATTATATATATAGTTTATATACGTATGCCGGCATATTTCTTAGAAGATGCACAATTACTGGAAATTAGTTTGTATGGTAGCAGCAAAAACGGCCGAATTGCCCCCAGTTGCCTGTATGATATGTATTGAACTGCCCAAAATATGCACAGCAATAGTGCCGTAATTTGGAATGTTTATACTTTTTCCTGGCATTTTTATTCCAGCCTCGGGTATTCGGAAAATACACCGTTTAGTCTGAATTGTCATTTCCAATTAAAAGAGACACTGCTGTAGGTCTCCAAAAAATTTCCTGAGCCTCCAAACTCCCTACAGCTGGGCTCTGACAACAGAGGAAAACAGGAGTAAAAGCAAGCATTCGAACGTCTGTCCAGTGGTAGATGCAGCACTAGTAGCAGAAAATGTGGAACCTGTGAAGGGCGACAGTCTGCGTGAGAAAAGCTTCTGGTATTTTAGATTCAGGACAATTCGATTTAAGTAAAATCTCAATTTTAGGGCTTAAGGGACTAATAACGAGCTAGACACCTTCGGTTACGTTTGTTATACATCACTTAAGGGTTGATATAAACAAGTCCACAGATACCACCCGTGTTGTCCATTGAAATAGTATCTGAATCCAGCAAAGGTCAAATGCGAGCAATGTATATAAATAAATGCTCTTTGCTTTTTACTTTCCCCCTGCACTTGGGCTGTCTCACTTGTGATTCTCTCCCCATGGCCCAGACTGTATTTAGCATGTTGCTCAAGCAGCATATGCAGCTTTTCTGCTTCGGCGATCTTGTTTAAAAACGGAGATACAAAAAAAAATATATATATAGTATACATAACCTGCCAATTCATTCAGACCATCAGCAGCATTTATTGTGTGAGATGTAAATCTATAGAGATGCTCCTGCAATTGTGGCCACATTTCTTTATTTTCAAATACCAGCAGCGATTCATGCCATGCCTGCCCTGTCCCTTACAAAAATTTGTAGTTAAATTCTTTTGAATTTTTGTTGAAAATTTTCAGGAGTCGTATTGAATTTCTTTTTAAACTTTTTTTATGTTTTTTAGACTTTGTTTTGACAACTTATTTAACTCCTAGTAAAAATTGGCCACTTAAATTTTTTAGAATTCCTTCTTACATACATTCTTTTGAATTCCTTCTTACATACATTCTTTTGAATTCCTTCTTACATAAATTCTGTTGAATTCGTTTTGACAAAACCGCAGATTGACGTTAAAAAAACAGTATATTTTTAATATATTTTTAATTTCGTTAGGAAAGAGTGTCTTTTTGATACATACACATCCCACAAATAAGCAATGTAAACAAACACAAACACCATCAAGCACTCAACACGAGAAACACAGTCCTGTTGACGGCACCAGAGCCTTATATAGCCTACATATTGAAGGTAATCATTTGGCCGGTGACCCCCTCAGCAATTACTAAGTTTCCAAGTCTCCGGTCTCCTTCTCGAAAGTCTGTCAAATGGAAGACAGTGTTTCGAAGTTCGTGGACTCTATCTCTTACTGAAAAGCATTGGTACAACTAATAATAATTTCGTGTAGTCGCTAAAACAACATCCACAAAAACAGCTCAGAACAAATATTATCGCTTCTCTGCATAGCACCACTCGGGACGAAGCCAGTCAAGGTGGTTGCTCCACTTTAAAATAGTTATTTTGCTCTTCTTTACTAGTTGAATAGGGTCAATAATGCAACGATGGTCATTTACAAAGTGAGAACGGCAGGGCGTGTTTTTCGAACGCCTGGCCTCCAGCACACGCCCCATGCCTTCCGTCGTGCTTTGACTGCGCAGTCGAGCTCGAGGAGCGCGAGACGTCGAAGAGTTGTCAAGAATAGAAGGCTCGCGCTGGAGGCAGGAGAACGGAAGCTCCTCCCTACGGTTCTCAACTTGTCAGAGACTATTGAGAAACGTAGTGACATTTGACATTTAGTCAAGATGTATTATGTTCAATAAAAAGTCAACAGAAAGTCTGTAGCTTTTCTTTTGACACTGGCTACAGAAAGTCAAGTGAATAATTTAAACACGAAGTAAATAGAACGTCTGCAGTATTTCTGATAACACTTTCAACAGGAAGTCAACAGAAAAAGATCCAACGTAGAGTTAATAGAAAGTCAATAGCTTTTCTTTTGACTCAGGCAGAAGAAAATCATAAAAAAGTTTCAACACAAAATCAACAAACTTTTTGTTGACCATGTCAACAGGAAGTCAGTCAAAATAAAGTAATCAAAGTGAACAAGAAGTCAACACATTTGCAATAAAAAGTAAAAAAAAAAAAAAAAAATCCGTCATATCGGACTTCGCACACGACCGCAGACCAAATAAAATAATAAAAAAATGTCTCTTTTTATAAAATATTATAAAGAAATAATGTCAATGGGTTTTCTATTTATTTTTTAGAAAATAACCTACAAAAAACGTTGTTGCAACTTCTTTTTATTTTTTTTATAAATAAGTCTACAAAACAAAATCTATTGTTTTTCCTTTTGAATTTTTTTAGAAAATAATCTACAGAAAAACGTCTTTACAAGTTCTTTTTAATTTTTTTATAAATAAGTCTACAAAACAAAATCTATTGTTTTTCCTTTTGCATTTTTTTAGAAAATATTCTATAGAAAAACGTCTTTACAAGTTCTTTTTAATTTTTTAATAAATAAGTCTACAAAAAATTCAATATTCTTTCTTTTGAAAGTTTTTTGACAATAGTCAAAACAAAGTGCGTTTATAAAGGAATTCAGTAGGATCGCGGAAAGTCAATAAGAAGTCTAAAAAAATTAAAAAGAATGTTGAGACCCGTTTTTGTAAGAGGTCAACCATGCTTAAAATGTTGGTTGAAGTTTCGCCTGTAGCTACAGGCCACACCTCAATAAAGGCACATATATAAATTTATGCTTCCTACGAAAAACACGCCCAAAGAAATTCAATAGAAACGAGCGCGCCGACAGCTAGCGTCGTCACAGCCTCCATAGGGCGAGCGGGGCGAGTCGGGGAAAAATTCTCTCCTCGCCGTGACGTCACCCCGGTTCGCCGTAAGGGGGCGCCACGCGAACTTCTCGGGGCTAATATCTGAGCGTGAATGTCCGTTTATATTCCCGTGTGTGTGGTTCCTTTTCGAAAAATAGTATGGAATGGAATGTTTAGCGTAAGAGTGCCCCGACATGGGGAATCGTCTCCTGCCCGGAAGGAGACCGGTTCCCAGTTTCCTACTCTCCATTGCCCCTCTCACCCTTTGCTCCTCCTCTCCCCAAGGGAGCGGGCCTCTGAGCTACCCCAGCCACTCCCCGCAAAAAAGAAAGGAGGGTCTCCCTCTTTCCTGAATGGAAAAGAGGAATTGAGGAAAAACTTCCTGGGGCTTTCTGCTTGTTCGTCGGCCTTTAAACGGCGCCCCCCCCCCCCCCCCTTTCTCCGGGAATTTAAAAACTTTCGGAATGGGTACCCGAATGTTAGGGAGTCTTATAGTAGACCGCTGGCGCCTTTGCGCATGTTAATACTGCAGATTGGGCGAGTTGGTAAGGCATCATTACGAACCAGCGCAAGTAGACAGTTAATCAAAATCCAAACACACAAAAAAATACACTCACACAGCGCTGAACTATCAACTGAATCGAAGAAGAGGAAGTTTTAAATACAATTCAGTTGATAGTTCAGCGCTGTGTGAGTGTATTTTTTTGTGTGTTTGGATTTTGAATAACTGTCTAGTTGCGCTGGTTCGTAATGATTTGCGCATGTATTGTATATCGTTATCGGAGCGCGAGGACTATGTACTCAAATTCTTTAGAGTGTCTCTTGAGCGCACACGTACACGTTACCCAAAGAGGTAACTCAATATACACTCCATTAAAACGTCAATGTCCACCGGTTCATTGAATTGACATACGAATTGACTGGAAAAAGGAGAGAGGGCCAACCGATGTCATAATTTTAGGGTTTGTTAAGCCATATTACGAGGCATATCACCCAAAACCGTTAACAAAACTTCTCACTATAATCGAAAAAAAAATTAATTGGATAACTGCTTATTTAAAACACAGACAACGGCATGATCATTATAACAAAGTTGATTACTTCCCGTCACATGGGGTGCTCTCTCAATGGACCCCATTTGTTTTGGGTTTACATAAATTACATAACAGCTGACACTGATGCTTCGCTTAGACGGTTTGCAGGCAACTGTACCATATATCATAATATGAATGATATCAAAGACATTAATAAATCTACAGGAGGCACGCACCGCCATCCAGGGCTCCAAACAAAACGACAAATAGATATCAATTACAACAAATCAGCCGCAATAACTATATCGTGTGAAAAAAAAAATTTATGTGTTTTAGATGTACTATTTGTTAACCGAATAGACGAGTACAAACATCTTGGACATTAGTCCAATAATAATCTCAAAGTAAACTGCCTAATTCCGCTCATTCACATCAAAAGTAGAATCTGGAGTTCCTCAGGGATCAGTTCTGGCACCCCTACTTTTTCTCATTTTTATAAATGACATTACAGTGGACAGATCTGTTCAAATTCGCTTATTTGCCGATTATTGTATAATTTATAAGCAAGTCAAATGCTCAAATGACCAAGTAGTCTTAAACAAGTGTTTAGAAATGATCTCAGAATGGTGTGATGATTGGCAAATGTCTCTAAATGACCAAAAATGTGCTCATATGACGATTACTAGGAAAAAAAAACCACTGAATTTTAATTATACTCTTCAAGGAACCGCTTTAAATACTGTATACGTGAATACAAATACCTTTGATTAATCATAACTTCAGATCTGCGTTGGAACTCACATATTGACTATATCTCCTGAAAAGCAATGAATAAATTATGGGCATTAAAAAAGGAAACTGAAGGACTGCTCGAACAAAACGAAACTAATGGCGTACAAAACGATTGTTAGATCTATACTCGAGTATGCCGACGTTGTGTGGGATCCTTACACAAAATGTAATATTAACAAATTAGAAAGAATTCAGAAGAAGGCATTAAGATTTATATTTAACAAGTATGGCAGAAACACCTCGATTTCGGAGCTTTATGTACAGGCCGGCCTTCCGCTTTTAGAAAAACGTAGAAAGATCAATCGACTGAAATTTATTTTTATCTAATAAATGGGTACTACAACTTAGATTATCTAGATTACTTTCACTTCAACAGATCTAGGTTCGCAAGAAATAAACACAGTAAATCAAACACTGAAATAAAGTGCAGGACCGACTGTTACAAATACTCTTATTTTCCTCGTACTATCCATGCCTGGAATGCGTTACCCGAACAAATTGTTTCTTCAAATTGTCTAACGTTGTTTCTAGCATTGATAAACGAATTACCAGAGTTTTGAGGTTTCAGGCCTTGATACCCCTCAAACGAATATTTTTCTGCTCTTTGTGTGTTCGTGATCATATATGTAAAATGTTTTTTTTGTTTTTTATTTGTTTTTTGTTTTGTTTTGCTGCGTTGCCACGCTCTGTGCTTGCTTTTTCGTAAAACATGATCCATGTATCCCTCCTACCTTGGCCACCCCACGGCGGCCGGTAGTATAAATAAATAAAAAAAAACTGGCTGTTTACAAAAGATTGCTTGGTCCTTTTATTATTTTCATTTTTAATTACACAATCTCACTGCCGTAAAAGCAGTTTTTTTTTTTTTTTTTGCGCTTTTTAATGAAGGATGAAAATAAAGAAATAGAAAGTATTAAAAAAACGTTTGCTGCTCCGTTTATTTGTAATTTTGTTAACGACAGATCCATCGTTTGAGCAGAATGCGCCCAATCCGTTGAGATCCCTCGTAAGCGCTATGGCACGCTGGCGCCATCTATCGGCTAGCCCAGGAACGCTTCAAACCCGAGTGTATATATATATTTGCGTTTTTTTTTTTTTTTTTTTTTTTTTTTTTTTTTTTAGTTCAATTCTGTATCCGCGGGCTTGAAATAATATAATCACAACTGCCTTGCGAAAAAAAAAAAAAAAACACTGAAAGGCGACGACCGTCGTGACTGTGCAGTTTTGACGGTGCTTGATTGGCTGCGTGGGATCGTGTGTCGGCTGTACGCGGACTTATACCCCTGTCAGACGGGCACCTTGAATGTCATTTACGCTAAAGGCCTTTGGAATTTTCAAATGACATTTAAGTCGTGTCGTGTCAGACGGGCAACTCAAATGTCATTTAGGTGATGTCTATCACGATAGCGGTCTGTTGTTAACCCGGAAAACTAGTGTTTATTTTATTGTTTACTAAGTAAATAAAATGTAATGAATTCTTAGAACATAAAATTCAAACGCGGAGATGAAAACTAAGTACACGTTTTGACGGAGACAAGGTGTTTTGTGGCAACGACACGACGTCAGCAATGCCAAGTAATCCGTAGCCGTAGCCGATCCGCCGCTTGGCTCGTCTGCTTTCGGAAATCCGTGCATCTTGCTCGCCGTTGTTCCTCGCGCTCTTTCGTTCTTCGCCAGATTCGTATACCCCGTTGACGTTTACGTCTGCGATTGATTCAAGCGAAGACCCTGACCATGTAGCGATGGAGCCTGCTGACGACAATGATCGTAGTGCGATGGATCCGGAACTGTCGGAACCTAGGATCGCGTTCCTGACGCGCAACTGAGACCGCGAGTATATTAAACAAATATATCGCAAAATGTGTGCGAGATATACACGTTATAAGCATTTTTTTCTAAAAATAATTGCTACAAACATTGTTTTCAATTGTATTTATATTATTTATAATGTTTTATTTCAATTCGCGGAACTTGTACTGACCGCTGTTGACGAGACTACACATTTACGAGCCGTAAATGAGTTTGGGAGAACTCAGTTGAGCTCGAATGTCATTTAAGTCGAATGTCATTTGAGGTGCCCGTCTGACAGGGGTATTAGTGTGAAGCGGAGCGCGCTGAATAATAAACGTTCTGGTTTTAGTTTATATATATATATATATATATATATATATATATATATATATATATATATATATATATATATATATATATATATATATATATATATATATATATATATATATATAGCGTTCTCAAAATGAAAGCAGAGTAGAAAGCTCGCTCCCGAACACGCCCATACAAGTTCAACTCAAAAAGGAAAAACGAAAAAAAGAACACAACGCGTTTAATCCATTATCCCGAAGACGCCTTGTCATGCGTGCCACCGCATTCCTCGAATGCAAATTGCCCATAATTTTCGCATCCTGTCGTCCGTAACATCTCGCGAACGAGCGAGATCCCGCGAGATTAGCGCATTCCTCTCCCGTTCCCCGCGTCGACGAGGCCTCGACCTCTCGCGCGGGGAACGCCCAGCTCATTAGTATGTGGCGCAGGCTCCGCCCCACGCGTTCGCCCTGACGCCCCTCTCTCGCTTTCCATTGGACGCTCGCCGGAGGGCGGTGCTCGAAAGCGGGGCACCGTTTTCATTGGCCTCGATGGGACGCCGAGCCGCAATCTCGATGAAAGATGTCTTTCTCGTTCGGTTTGATTAATGAATTGGGCCCCTCGCGAGGTTTACGACGCTATCTCGTCGACGCGGCTCGATTCCTTACGTGAAATTTCTCCGGAATTCGAAGGCGATCCTCAATGAAGGTTCTTTCGCTCTCGCTCATAATGTCTCGAACGTAAAGCGAAAAAAAAGATAGAAAATACTGTATTAAGTCAACGAGACTTGCACCTCGATACGTCGCTTTGGAAGGAATGTCAGAAGAACGCGCTACAAACAACACGCTGAATTCTTGGCTCTATGACATGCTAATTAATTCACGAATAGACTGGTCTCCGAGTGGTGATTGTTCTCGCCACAGCGAACTTTCAACGCAAGGGAGAATTATAAAGAACGAGCGAATGATAATGTTCTGTTTCGTGATAAAGTTGCATACATTGTTCTCTTTTTCACACTTGCTCTTTTATTATTATTATTATTTTTAACAATTTGTACGGAGGAGCCGGCACCGGTGAAGACAACGCCAGCAAGCCCCAATCAAATTCCATATATTAAAAGGACAGAAGTGATTTGAAAGTTTGAAGTAAATTGATGGTGGATATTCTTTGTGGATAAGGTTTACTTGGAGAGACTTGTACTGTACTTGACACAAGTAATGAAATTACTTATATTTAGGTTTCGGAGTTTTCGGTTTAAAGTTTAAACCGATAAAAGTACGCCGAATCCATTTGCGGAAATTCGGTTTTAACCGAAAAAAGTCAGTTTGTAGGATCGGCGTTTTCGGTTTAAACCGATAAAAACCGATAAAAGTACATCTAATCCGTTTTCTAAAATTTGCATTTAACCGAAAAAGGTCTGTTTTTTTTTTTTTTTTTGTGTTTTTTTTGGGGGGGGGGTGGCCTTTTCGAGGTGGGTGGTGGAGGGGGGAGAGAGAGGGGGGGGGGGGGCTTTGCAAGGTTCGACATTGTGTGACGCCTTCGTGATTGCCCTCTCCCAAAGTTCAACATGCAACAAAAGAGGTCTTGGATTTTCGTTCGCGGGACATCTGTGTCCTTTCCGTGATCAAGTTCCCGGCCCTAAAAAAAAAAGATCTTAACACCCTCTCTCAAACTTCCCTGTGGTTGAGAACATAACTACAATGGAGTATTTTTTATTTTATTATTTATTACTTTTTTTTTTTTTTTTTTTTTTTTTTGCCATTCCGCTGGTCTTTTTTACCGGCGCCCCAGACGGTCACGTCGCCAGAACGGGGAGGAAAAAGAAGCGCGCTGAAGATTATGCCCGCGAATTCCGCGATTTTGAGGTGTGTCCTGACGGAAGTTGTAGCGAAGACCCTAAAGAAGCGCTAAAAATACAAGGACGAGGAAGTGAACAGGCAAGAGCGCTTGAATGATCACAAATATCACAGCTGCAAGATCATCTGATCCGGTGTCCGAATGTGTTTCTTTCATATTCACCGAAAAAAAAAAACGGTAATTGAATTTTAAAATAAACACCGAAAAAAGTATGCCGAATTTTGAAAAAAAAAAATAAAAACTGAAAACGCGGAACCCTACTTATATTCGATACTTTTTGAAGTAATTTTGTTAATAATTCGATTACTTTTATTGAGAAGTAATCGCAATAGTAATCTTATTACTTTGTGGAGTACTAAAATTACTCGTTGTTACTATTTTTTTCTTCCCCTTTTTAATGGCGCACTTTGCGCAAATTTCCTACCAAGGAGGCTTCGAACTTACAGTCGGTGACGGGTGTAGCCCGAAATAACCCATTCCCGTTTGAATTTGTCCCGTTTTGACCCATCCCCGAAACGACCTTCCCGTTTCGACCCATTCCCGAAACGACCTTCCCGTTTGAACCTGTCCCGTTTCAACCCGTTTCCAAAACGCCCTTCATATTTGAACCCGTAGCCAAGACATATTTTACGTTTGAATTCGTTCCGTTTGAACCCGTTGGTATAAAGCCCCGCACATCTCAACCTCTTCGCTAAAAGTGTTCATCGTTCTAATCCTGGTTTGCGTAGTTTTTCTGCTTAAGAATATGTCCCGAAATCATGTTAATGCAATTAATGCAAAGGTGCAGGCGAGCAATTCAGTTATGTTGTGAAATAGTTTTGCTTGTAAATTTCCTAAAATATGCAATTTTACTTTCAGACAAGCTTCAACGAAATATATTTCTACTTGGACCTCTTAAAATGTTTCTTCTAAGATGGTCCCCAAAATGTGTAACTACGAAATGGACTATGCACACTGCGCAACAACGTTACCACGAACAGGATGTTGGCGATTTTTCGAATTTTACTTCGAAATGGTATTAGAAGGTACCACATTTTACCGCTTAGGTTAGTGGCTCAGATGAGCACCTTCAAACACACTAAAGCGGGAAACACATGTACGACGAAACCTTCCGATCCGACGTGCGGACTGCCGGAATGACCTTGGGGGGAGAGGGTTTTCGTAGCATCGGAGAGCGTTGAAAACCCTCGCCTCCGACCGTCGTATTGCGCGGTCGGACGTCGGATCGGACGGTTTCGTCGTACATGTGTCTCGCGCTTAATAATGTTAGTGCACTCTTCTCATTTTTTTTTTTTACACAAACAGCTAAAACCAACAATCGCTGTTCGCGCTCTGTACAATAATAGGGAGCTTTCGTAGACCGTTTTCGACGTCACGCGACGCTGCTCCGCAACCCGCTACGATACCCAGAACTCTACAGTCAAGGCCATCGGCGCGCAGGCGCAGTAGCGGCTTCTTCGTTGCGGAGAACTTACCGAAAGGGGAAACGCGATCTACGAAAACTCCCTAATAATGTCTTACAGTAATGCAGGCAAGCACTTTGAGCAAGCAAAAAATAGCCTTGCCTAAGTTTTTTATATCGCGACGCTATTTTTAGGTTACCCAAAGCACTTGCGTACGTTATTCTAAAACTTCCTTATAGTGAACGGGATATTTTTTTAAAAGTGATAAATCAGACAGGCTGACGGGCATACGATGGCGACTTCATTTTCTTACAAGTTCAAACACAGAACCGTCGCGTACACAGGCAAAGATCATAAACCACTAAATGCTATCGCCTGGGTTGAGGAAGTCGAGCGGCAAAATCGCGCCATCAGAAAGGCGACACTCCAATTGTTCGCGGCGGTCACCTGGCCCGCACGGCACCACCATTTGCAAGCTGCTGCAGCGATATCCTTGTCAAGGCCTCATCCCGTTTGCAGGTCGATGAAGTTGTAAATGTTCGGGTGAGCCCTCCCTGACACAGCGTTTATGTTACGGTGCCATGTCTCTGAGGGGTTGTTTCGGGAGAGGGAGGAGGGATGTGGGACCAAGGAGAACAGACACTGGACACTTGAACCTAATCAACTGTTGACGAACGGTACAAACGAACCGAAGGATGGCCAAAGCGGGAGGGTTGTTTCGGGAAAGGGCGAAACGGGAAAGGATGAAACGAGAAGGTTTTTTGAGCCGGGTCGAAACGGGAAGGTACAAATGGGAAGGTTGTATTGGGAATGGGTCGAAACGGGAACCACCCTCGGTGACAGGTCAAGAACGAAGTGGAAGTTCCTCCCCCTCTTTCCAGTTTAGTAGTGCGAACGCTGGAGAGGAGGTCGCCTCCTCTCCACCGTTCGCTCCGCTGAAGTGGAAAGGGGTGGGAGGAGCTTCCACTTCGTTCTTGACCTGTCACCGACTATATATTCTCCGACATGGTTTACTAAAACTGGCAAATTAAAAATCACCTCAAAAAGAAGAAAAAAATTAACAGTTTGGTTGGGACAGGTTGTTTTTAAGCGTGAAATGCTTTTTATCGCTATTCCCAATCCCAACATTTTGTCTGTCCGTGCACTTTTCGCTAAATTCGGCGGGGAAAGTATAGCTTCACGTGGCGACAAGCTACCGAGACACCTTGGGGAAATTGACGCCACGTCATCCATACGTCAACTCAGTTTCCCCGCTCGAAATCTAGCGGGAACATTCACGTCTAGTGGCCAAGACTTCAATCCAGTTTCCCCGCTATATTTAGCGGAAAATTGATGCCGCGTGCCCTATAGTACACCAATTCGGTTACCCGCCAAATTTAGCGGTAAAAATTCGCGTATTTTGACCCGGACATCGATTCAATTTTTCCGCTAAATTTAGCGGGAAAATCGACGTCACATGACCTGACGTCATTTGACCTTCACAACCATCCAGTTACTCCGCTAAATTTAGCGAGGAAATATACGGCACGTGACACCAATTCCCTATGATGCATTGCATGCATTGTGGGACTTTAAAAGCAAAGGTCTCTGCCAATCTTTTTTTTTTTTTTTATAATTTATTTAGATCGAAAAATGTTGATGTAATGGTGCTCTTGTACACGCAAGTAACCATTTCTTCGCGATAATTTGCATGGAGAGGTGCCGCGAAGCATAATGCAGTTTGCTGATATCTAACAAAAAAATATGGCCTGGCTATTTCGAGGACGGACTACGAAGATCCAATCGGGACGTACCATCTAAAATTAATATTTGTAAAGTCGCGTAGTAAATTGTAGTTTGAAAGTTTTGTAATTCAAACGTTTCAACCGTGTCTTGGAGTCCATCTCTACTACCCACAGTGATAGTCTACTTCATACAGGCATGAAAAAAAAAAAAAAGGAAAGAAGAGGGTAATCATTTCAAAAGTGAGTACCGTAATTTCCGGACTATAGTCCGCCCCCGGTGTATAGTCCGCAGAGGCAAATTTGGGGTCAAAAATGAAAGTTTTTGCTTAGATAGTCCGCACCCGCTGCATAGTCCGCACCCAGTGCATAGTCCGTAACCTGGTGCTTAGTCGACACGAAATTCTTCTCATACGCGGCACACCTTGACATATGTATGTTTCCTTAGCTCACAAAAAAAAGCCTATAATATACATAAATTATCAAAAACATACTCTTTTATTCAAAAATCCGTCCCGTCTCGTCATAATCAACGATATTGAAAAACACAATTCCTGTATAGTCCGCACGCGTAGATAGTCCGCACAGCCAGAAATTTCAACTTTTAAACATGTATATTCCGCGGACTATAGCCCGGAAAATAGGGTAAGTGAATTAACCTGTTTTACACTCAAAACAACCTTAGAAATCGTCACTGAAAAGATTTTTTTTGTATATATTATATAAATGTAATTTGCCTAACGATTAGTCTTTGTATATTGTTCTCTCATTTCATTGAAATGCATGGTTCGCCGAATTTTATGTGCATTTTTTTTTTTGCAACTTAAGCATCTCAATTCATTTTAACTTTCAACGTTTCTCGGAGACGTCAGCTATATTTGTCTCTGGGCTTTAGAGTTGTCAACATTTTTCGGGGCGCAAAAAAAGTGTGAGTTTGCTGTCAGCAAATTAAAAAAAAAAAAAAAAAAAACGTTTTCCGCGCTACTAAAAAGGAAAAAGTGTGTGGTTTTTGTTTTGTTTTGTTTCTTTTGGGGGTTTCGAAGTTTGAGGCAAATTCAGTGAAAGCCCAAATCTCAACCTAAAACGCCTCAAGCACCGTGAAGGTGGCTTTTCTGCATGCACACTAATATTGTGGGAAAGGCGCCTTCACGAGGATGGTGAGGCCTGCGTGGCGCAAATTTTTACATTGAGTTTTTCCAAATGGCAGGCTCTAAATCATCTCTTTCTTTAAAGTCAGTGATATAAATCCTCGCAGCGCCTTCTACTTCTTCTTTAACGTGACTGTAGGTATAGGGGCACTATCGCTCAGTCAAAGCTATCTTGTGGTCTGACATCCGAAAATACCGGATGTCACACGATTAAAAAAGTAATCACATCAAGAATAACGCGTGCGAAAAAAATTTTTGTATTGCTTTTATGGTGTTGAGAGGTTTTACGTAGGTTCGGACAATATTCTGCGTAAGGACGCGGCGTCTTAAGCCTGATCCAGATGCTCGCGATTTCGCGTTTCGGAACAGCGACGTCCGAGCACCTCCAGTTTCCACCACTCGCTTTACTTTCGCAGGAACGACGGCGCAATTGCAAAATTGCCAGTAAATTCGCATCTCTTGAACCGGGTGGTATAGGTCCTTCTGCATTCGTAGCAATTATCTCCCTTCGATGCGTAACGTTTTTGACCGCACGATATCAGTAAAAGCTTAAATATGTTATTGACAACACTGTTCAAAGCTCCAGACTCACAAAAAAAAAAAAAAAAACTGAATTTATGCTGGTTTAAAGGAGAAAGCAGACTGCAATTTTTTGTAGCAATAAAACGTCCGTACCTCGTTTCACATGGTGTGATTTTGCTTCGCAATTTTAAACCTCGCGCGGCCATAATAAAATAAAAAAAGTAATCTTTGGACACAGCAACAGTTTAACTGCAGTCCACATTTTTTTTTTTTTTTTTTTTTGTCGCGCGAGCGACATTTTGTTTAAAGCATATGAAACTTGCAAGCAAAATCGTCCCATGTGAAGCGGTCTCCTGTCGACCGTGTCTCTCGAAAGTTCAATTATATGCCCGTAGCTTTCACGTTTTTGAGGGCAAACCTGGCGATGAAATTGTAGCTTTTTTATAGTTGACGCCCCCGTCGTGCGTCATCGCTCTCTCGGTCATGTTACTTACGCATGCTAAGAGCTGGCACAATCTCACTGGTCGATACAAACTTACGACAAAACGAGACTTAAACGAAATGTTAAAAAAAAAAAAAAATTCTCCCGGGTTTAATTGATTTTCTTCATTTTTAGCGTTCTCTCTTAGCACGCGTTATGAGGCGCTGACAGAAGCGTGACTCGAACGAGGTGGTCGCGTCTTGCGGACGCTAGCGAACGCTACAGCGTCGTTTTAAACCCGCATTACGTGGTCGCGCCTCCCGCAGACATGCTCATGTAGGAACGAACGCTTCGTGGGAGCGTTCTTTAAACTCCTCGTGCATGTTGTGTTTCTGCTTGCTATTCTCACTTGAGACGTCGCTTCGCGTGGCAATAAAACCCGTCAGTGGCAGCTGAGGAACATTCTGCGTCCACGGCCCTTTTATGCTGCATACATGGCCGACTCGGCAACCTGATGGTGCCGAATGAGCGGCCCCAATTGAAACACCATCGATGCGATGGCGCTCATCGGCTTTGTGTGTTTGCTATAATACCGACGACCAAGCCACTAGTGTCTCCGAATGTTTCGTCGGCTAAGGGGCCGGATCTGTCGCAGTCTCCAGAACCGTAAAATAAACGAGAAAACGAGTAAATACTAAATAGGAAAGCCTAAATAAGCATTTAATAATGAATTTGATAAACATGAAAAAAGTAAGGTGGATGAATACATATTTTATGTTATTTTAAATTCGATATGTCGCTAATTATTTCTATTACGAAATAATTGTGACCCACGAAACTCATTAGGCACAAACGAAGGTGCGTGGGAACTTTTTGTATATTCACGCCGGGAAAAAGACTGGTCAGACTGGGTATAAACCCGATGATGACGACACGGAATGGATATGACGCGGGTGTCTACGCGCAATATGCGAGAGAATGCGAAGGAATTTTGACACTCACACAGACGCGAAACGGGAGAGTACGACTAGCGATGTTGGTGATGATACTATGGCGAGATAACCATGATTCGATGCAATTTTTTCTCGTTTTATATATCCTCTATACCCCTTTTATTTAATGACTGGGTAACTGATCGCTTAACCTGCCGATGATTTGATTAGTGCTTTAATCGCGATTAATTTTTTTAACCGGTTAATAGGTAAACTTTTGACGAACCAAAAGAAAGTGAAAATTACGCGCTTTCTCCGAGTAGATGTAAACGAGTACGCCTGTATGAAGAGAAAGATTTCGGTCAAACTTTCGCCTAAAGTAGTAACTCCTGGCATGTGCGGTATACGTTACACGTGACCTGCCATTTCAACTACAATCCAAGGAGGTTGTTCTTGCCAAAGAATGTCAGCGAACCTTTTTTTCCCCAGACAGCTGAAGTAATAATCGGTGAGTGTGAATGCCTTTGAACGTGTTCTCAACTACACTTCGAGGTCGATTCATAATCAAAAAGGTATGTTGCGCCTTTTACTATATATTCAACAAAAGCAAAATTGTTATTTTTTTCAAATTAATTTTGACTTTTTTCATATATATAATATGCGTGGAAATGAACGAGTCCGATTGACTGATTAATGAATCGATTAAAGGGTGTCGATTACTCGGGCTAACATTCTTAATCGACGGCCTACTTAAATCGCTTCCCAGAAAAAGGCTAAGCCTCTGAAAGCGCAATTACGTCAACAGAGCGCCAGAGATTTTGAGCATGGTGAATAAACGTTCAGGCAAACCATGTCGAAGCCAATGCTAACCACGCTTCAATCATATTGCCGTGCGTTGAGTTGCCACATGGCGCGGCACGACCTGTTTTCGGCCGCCATATTTGTCGAGATTGGGCGACCCGTATAGGCTGCTGGAGTCGCAAATATCCAGTCTTCATTCCATTCCCGTCACCAAATCACACTTTTTTTTTTATTTTGTTTGTAGCACATACACAACAGTCGGGAGACGCGAGAAAGGTATATATGCTAAAACTTTCGCCAATCTCACGGCTTGAGTATGTTGAAATTTTGCACGCACCGAGAAGGCGGGGGGGGGGGGGGGGGGGGGGGGGGGTGTAGCAGTAGGGAACATATAGTCAACAATTGCTCCAAGTTGCTGATCCTGTTGCAAAAATGTGATGATTTTGCGTCAATGCTGCGAAGAAGGTGCCTTCTCTTTCTCAAAATCGATACTAATTACACGGGCCGCGGCACACAGACACTGTGCGACTTAAAAAAAATATTTTCAATGATTGATTGTACTTCGCTTAACGGGGGAGGCTGGTCTTAAAGTGGGAAAAAGTTGGGGAAAAGTCATTTTTGAGAAAATGTATTTTCTGATATTTAGACGTACTCACCCAGCTCTCTACAAAATAATATTTCTTTATTTAATTTGCAAATATAAAAAAATAAGTCTTAATTTTTTATAAACATTCAGTGGGAATATACATACTTTTAAGTGCTTCTTTTTTTTTTTCTCTCTTCACACTTCTTTCACAAGTACGGATGCCTTACAGGCGTTTTCTGAAGTTTGTCTTGGACAATATTAACACGTTTGGTGCCATTTTAATTGAGAAGAATGAAGCTGTGCGGTGATGCTATTTTTATAGTCTTCCAACTTGAATTCTATTCAATTAATTATTTTTTTAAATAACGAGAAAGCATGTCTTTTACGCTCAAATTACAGTCGTTTTTTAGTAACATAACTCTCCCAGTTGAGATCTAAAACTGCATCACCGCACAAATTAAACCGTTGTGAATGCAGTTGCATTAAATGTTTTGATAATTTACGAATATTTTTTAACGACCTGAAACAAATGACCTAATCATATTAGACCGATCTCCCATAACTCGGGTTTCGGTAAAGGTATTCAATATCTGATTGCATACTTGGAATAGGTGCGAGATGTGTATCAGTGTATAATATGATAAGTATTCTTTCATAAATAATAAAATCACTCTAAAGCCCCACATGCCCCCTTAAGCCTTCCTTTTGAACACTGAATGTACTGTGAAATTTCACAAACTTTCTTCAGTGTTCGAGGTCTGTTGAAGCGGGTTAGCTAGCTCCGTTGAGTGCGCTTCTCCCTTGGCACAAATGTACGACGGAGAAGGGACACCGAGGAGCAAACACCGCGCCATATTGCATATCTGACTTTGCCACAGCGCAGCCTCCTGCTGCACTGCGGCAAAGCACTCCATTTGAGCAAGGTGCACGCGCACGAAAAACGCACTCCATCCGAGCACGCGCCCGCATCTGGTATTTAAAAAAATACATAATCTTGTAGGCAAAGATTGGTGTGACAACTTTACTTTGTAGTAAACTTAGGTTTCCCATGGCGACAACTAAAATCTTTTGTCGTCTCGTTTTTGTTTTTGTTTTCCCTAACACACCTCTATTGCTGAAGTTCCAAGATTCTGGTAAAACCTCTATCCGCTAATGTCTTAGAAAATGTTAGCTAGCGAGTGAGAAATTAATTATATAGTATCAAACATGTAACGACATGATAAAAAAATAATTATTCCTGGGCAGAGCAGGGGTACGCTATCCTCAATGACGAAACTTGTCTCTGTTCTCTTCAAATGGTAATTCAAGCCCATTCGGGCATCGATGTACATGAAATGGTTATCGATTTCAACTCGTAATAAACGATGCCTTGCTCTTTGCAGGGAAAACGAAGCTGACAACCTCCCTGGCGCAAAGAATGAAGTCCTTTCGGACGGCGACACGGAGGCCGTCACTAACGTCAGCGAGGAAGCCGTCTACCAAGCGGCGACTGAGGATGTCCTCCTAACTGCCTGAGAGGGCGCCACGTGCAAGGCCCCAAGACAAGCAGACGTCAAGCTAGAGAAAGGAACTGAGGCCTCCTAGACGCTGCCATGATCCCAGCCGCGAGGCCCCCGCGCGGTCCGTGCTAGCCGTAGGAGCCATGTTCCAGAACCTGGCGATGCACCTGCCCTCGTACCAGGACGGCTCCGGAGCCGGCTCGTCGGCCTTCTTGCACCCGGGTCCGCCCGTCTACGTGCCCGGGTCCAGGCCCCTGCTGCCGGTGCCTCACCAGTACATGCACCACCACCAGGTGAGGAGGAAGCTGGAAACGGCCACGCCGCGGAGGAGCAATATTTTCTGATAACAATGCCGTAGTGCTGCTGATTCATAAGATGCAGATCTCTTGACACGTTGGGCCCCCTGCCTACATTGTGACTCTTGATTCATGTCCAGCGAGTCAAGAGGTCCAACAAGTCAGGAAATTTGATAAAAAACCTGTCAAGATTTTTACAGCGGAGCTGTTAAGGGCTATAGTTTCCCCAGTTTGTGTCCGTGGACAAATAAATCTTGACACAACCTACTGGACAGCTACCGCCATCTATGAGCAACGGCTGCAGCCAGACAACCGGCCTACCGATTGTCTGGTTGCCGGCGTCGCTCATAGATGGCGGCACATACTACAGATCCGCTGCTCTTCGTTCTTCAACAGAGTGGAAAGGCTTGAAGTTTTTTGTTCGTCTTTCAAAGCAGTAGCTTCTATTGACTTCCCGAAAATGCTCCTGGATCCATCAGCGCAATGCTCGAAACCCAACGAACCGCGTGCAACACTTTCAATGCCGATACGTCTCAAACCTCGTGTAAAATATGACAAACTGCAATGTCCTAAAAAAATGTTTTAAACGATTAAACGGTTACCTGAGCTGTAGTAAAAAAAAAAGTGTTTGGGAAGCAGTGTGTCGAACCGAAAAAAATACGGGTTCGGTTACGGTTCAGGTTCAGGTAAATTAATTTTGTTCCCGTTCAGTTCCGGTTCGATTAATTCGATCCGCGAACCGGTTCGCGAACCGGTTCGGAAATTATAAATGACAAATTGCAACATCAAAATAAATTACAAATAAAACATCTGAAATCAGCACATACGAAACGGGATACATCGTAGTGTACGGCTCAGGGATTTCTACCAGGAATGGTTTCTTTATGTGCACTCAAAGGTTACCTCACCGACGTTTACGCATTCGGACTTCATCGAATTGGGTCCGACGCAGTAGCTGTAAAATCCGCGACCTCCTTACAAACCCCCTTACAAGAAGAACTCGCTAACTATCCCGCCACCTCGGCGTGTAAGCAATTGAAAGAACAGTGGAGAGAAAATACAGCTTTCTTTATTTGAACTAGCCTTCGGTAACTCAAATTAGACCCTTAAAGAAGTTTTCATTAAACAAGATACGGAATATGAAAAACACTTCACCGAACGCAACGCCAGAAGGACGTAATAGGATAAATATTAAAATAGAAGAGTTTGCTGACTCACAAATATGTTAGCTTCTAAGTGCCTATACGAAACCGGATGCATTATTATCAAACTTCACAGCCTTTTCTTTTCTCATTCCGATGGAAGCAAGCTTCAAGAACTCGCGCGTTCTAGAAACGTGTTATGAAATGAGCACACAGCAGCATTTAGGATTTACGAGATTGTAGAAAAAAAAAATCCCGTGACGCGACTTTTTTTTTTTTGCACAGCCTTTCAATTTTCTTTCTTCCGTGCAAGCCGCGACCAGCGCAATACTGGTTCCTATGTCAAGATTCATGGATGCAGCGTTTATATTGCTAAGACTGAGTGGAGAAGAAAAATATGTAAGCGAGGTGTGCGTCAGTTGACGGCACTTAAAAGACAAATGGCATTGATAGCACATTCATTGTCAACAGCGCGTGGCCGAACCGTTTTGACATGAGCCGGTAACCGTTATTTTTTTCTGGTTCAGTTCCGGTTCGGGTTCATCGCGATAACAATATAACGGTTCGGGTTCAGTTCCGGAAAAAATACCGGTTCGGTTCCGGTTTTCGGTTCGGTTCGGTTCCGGTTCGACACCCTTTTGGGAAGTTGAAACACGTCTTACCGCAAACGTTAAGGCAGTATCCTAAGTGAAATAAACTTGAGTGGAAATAAATCTCTTACCCATCCCACATATCTGATAGTCAACTTTTCTCAGGTAAATTGCAACTGCCGTGGAGTTCAGTTTTAACCAGTCATATATCTCCTGACTTGTTTGAGTATTTGAGTCGCTGGATCTCCTGAGTCGAATAATCGCTGATCTTATGACCCATATTAGATCACTTAACTATAGTTGTACCTGGATCTCTTGACGCGTTGGATCCCTTGACTCGTTGAATCTCCTGACGTGTAAGGTCTCTTCACTTGTTGAATTTCTCGACCACTATTAAATCTGTTGTCTCCCTTGGGAAGTTTCTGCTTCCTTTCCAACATTCGTTCCTGCTTGTCGTCATATATGATCTCTGCTACTCTCGTCTCTGTTTGAGAAGCACGCGCCGCTACCGGGCGTTTGCCTCAATGCAGCGCATGTTTGCTATGTTACAGGCAACGTTACTAGAACACTCAGTTGGAAAACTCACCCTTAAAACCTGCGCCACTGGCGTCCACGGAGACCGAGCTCAATACGACAACAGCGCCACTCTTAATCTTTTTTCTTTACTGTGGTCCCCTTGAGCTTTCAGAAAGCCTGTTTTTTCGAAAAAGCAAACGAAAAAAAAAAATACTTTTTTTTTGTAGTAACTTTTATTGGAGTTTAGTATAAAATGACTGGCGCGAGATGTTTTACAAGATATTTAGAGTGCAAGGTTTTGCGGTACAATTAATATTGGTTCTATGCAAGTATGTCTCAGCGGTGATTTCAAGTAGCGCGTCCCGACCTGGGCGCATTTTAACTTCGGTAGTGATCCGCGGCACGTCCGTTTGGGAGACGGGGGTGGCACTCTTGAAATCCCTTCCACCGTATATGCTTCGGTGCCAAAATAGCCGAATAAAGCCAAAATAGAAGTCACAGCGGACGCTATTGAACTCTATGCAGTTCCTCGAGTGGCCGCTGCGGGAAAAATGGCGGCGTTGCGATCGCCATTAGCTCGGTCCTTGAGTACAGATCGGTGCCACTTTTTCAGAGCAAGATCTATGGCAGTTTCTCAACTGAGTAGTTCAGAAACTTTGGTTACAGGTTAAGAAAAGATTTCGAGGGAAAGGGAGGATGGGGGAGGAGGAAGCAGACGGAACCCTGGAGAGAGCAGGAGGTTTCCTCCTCGCCTCTCGAGCATTCCGTTTGCCTCCCCCTCCCCAGCCGCCCTTTCCCTCGAAAACGTTTTTAACCCGTAACTGACTCGAAGCGCCAAGCCCCCCCCCCCCCCCCCCCCCCGCCCCTTTTTTTTTTTTTTTTAATGTCGTTTATTCGTGTGAGTTGCCGATAACTGAAAATGTATTATTCTCCTGTGGCACCAGACAATCTATTTCTTATGTGTGGGCGCCCTCCCGCAGCTGTGCATGGGCGCAGCCATAACTGACCCTCGCTTTTTGTTTGCTGTCATTCTGTTCGCTTCATCTTGTCACCTTGGTTGCGTGACCGGTTCTTTACCTTTTAGACACCAAAGTGTGCTTTTCCTCAACGCAGGCTTTGTGTGCATTAATTTAGCGTTGCCCATTTTAGTGTCTAGGCATCTTTGTAAGGCAACATAACGTCAGCTATGGCGACTCAAATATGGCGCTCGGAAAAAGGGTCCTTAGAATCCAGCTTTTGCTTTGCCTTCGTGTATTTACTGGGCATTGTTGAGCTACCTAAAAAATCATGTCAAAACAAAGTACATATTTTTTTTTTTTTTTTATTTAAGGCGACGTGAAGAACAATCTCCCGTGATTCTTGCCGGATGAAGCCGGATGTGACGTGCTCTCCTTTGGCTCCTCTCTGAGCGCTTGCCAGAGAGGGCTGTTTATGACGAAAAATACAGCCATCAGGCTAAAAATACAAACGTGCGATTGTCATTTACGAATATCGTGGATCATATTCAGCCTATCTATGAACACGACGGGTGTATTTCAAATTTCTCTGAAGTATCCCTTTAAGTTTCTAAAAGTTACAAATTAACGCCCGAGAGATTCACCTTACGTGCCCCTTTTATATTCTTTACTAGATTAGGGATTTCGTATAATACGCATAAAAATTCATCAAAAAAAAAAAAAAAAAAAAAACTCGCACATTTTTTTGTGTTTTTTTTTAATGACGGTAAGTTTAAGTTATGATAGATTGAGTATAGAGACCCCTGTGAAAGCTTTAATAATAAAAAAAGAAAAGGTATACCATAGCCTCCTATATACTGACAAAGCCTGGAAGATGGCCACGAGAAGCGGCCGCCAAAATGGAAAAGGTGTAGTGGCAGACAACGGGTAAGAGGAGAGCCACGTGACTGGCGCCTTGCTGCGGCAAGACGCCGAAACACACTTCCCCCGAGCGAACAAGTGTGTTTCGGATCCTCGCCGCTGCAAAAGCTGCGCGCTCACATCCAGGTTCCCCGAGAAATGGTTCTTTGATGCTCTGTACGCTACCAGATCCTCGCGCTCCAAATCTGTGAACGGACACTCTATGGCTCCGTCGTCGAGCTGCCACGCTTTATGGGTATACAAAGTAGGAGAAAGCCCTCACTCACTCGATCGTCGTCACTGTTACGTGGTCGCCTCAAGAAACGCAGCCTCACTGCACCGAGGTCACCGAGACGATGTTAGGGTCCTCCACTCGCAGAGGACACAGATAAAAGCTTCGACTCGGCTAGACTCATCTACATCTTTTATGACCCGTGGCGCCGCAGGTGACTTCCCAGGCTTCCCCGTGACCTTCGTGCACGACCGAACAGTTCACAGTGGCTAAGAAGGGAACGCGTTGTACTTGACGAACCCCAGGAGACAAATATGCGTGCGTCATTGTACAATTAACGAGAAAAGAGTCAAAGTACAGGCTAGCTGGCGGAAGTCAACCATTTCGTCGTTTACCCTGAGACTGGGTTTTTTTTTTTTTTTTGAAGAGCAGAAGTAACAGAAAAAACAGACAGGCTCTTCAAAAAAAAAAAAACCCAGTCTCAGGGTAAACGACGAAATAGAAGTCATTGTACAGGGTGTCACAAAAAAAAAAATTTACACATTCTTTTTTATCGCAAAAATTAACTAGGCACCGCCGAACGCTCGCTCTCTGCCCAAAGGTAGAGCTAGAAGTCACAACCAGATGCCAAAGTTTCAGCCCGATCCGATGACTTATTCAAAAGTTATAAGTGATTTTCTGAAAATTTCAGTGGGAAAACGGCTGCCGACGGAGTTTTCGAATACATGCATCTCTATGGCACAAGAAACCGAAAACGGGCGAAAATGGGCTCCATTTTCCCATTCAACTTTTCAGAAAATCACTTATAACTTTTGAATAAGGTATCGCATCGGGCTGACACTTTGACATTTAGTTGTAACCTCTAGCGCTACCTTTGGGCGGAGAATGAGCGTTTGGCGATGCCCAGTTCATTCTTGTGCTGAAAAAGAATGTGGAATATTTTTTTGTGACACCCTGTGTGCGCAGAAAAATAAAAGGCCCCCTGTGGTGAATTTCCGATGGCCGAAAGCCCTCAAAGAGGCGACCAGGGGACACCGCTCGCCTCAACATAGAAAGCTGACTTTTCTAATCATCAAGAGTCGCGCATGTTCTTGACGCAAATATGCGATGGTTCTAAGATAAACCCATTCCATCATGATACACGTCGCCAGAAAGAAAAAGTTAAATCGCTATAGATTCTCACCCCGTCTTTCGTATTCTTTTGCTTCAGTTAATCCGCACTCGTGTTTTAGAACTACTATTTCAAACGGATTCCTTAAAGTTAATGGCCTCATCCTAGCTCAGATCTTTTTATAATTACCTACTCATCCGTAATTATGAACAGCAGCAATACAGTTGACCGTTAATATTAGTTCCCGTTGTTACGACGGGGTCACATGTTCTTTTATAGGTTTTCTGAACTCTTCGGTATTCTTAAACGCACTGTCACAAGTACCGCACGAAACGGGCGGGCCACAACAAATATTAAGAGCAGGATGCGTTGGCAATTGAAACAAAAATTATTTTCACAAAAACAAAAAGAAACATTGCAAGTTTTTTTTTCTTTAAATGAAAGATTTATTCGAGCCTTTTTATAGGCTCCTACAAAGACGCCTACTCCAGGAGGCACCCTGGCAGCACAATTGTTTCTGCAAACGTATTCAAGATGTCCTAATGTTCTATGAAGGAGGTCCTGCGGACGTTCATAGGACTTATGTGCCATCTGTCGGCACTGATGTCCAACGAAGATGCTCACACACTTATTTATTTATTTTACAATACTGCTGGCCAGTTCTCTGGCCCAAGCAGGAGGGGCAAAAAATACAACATATGGGTGCGTATGAAAAAAATTACAAAAACAATAATACAAAAGAAGACAAGACCACTGCTGCGGAAAGAATATTCGAATTAAGTACCGTTCTAATGCCTGAATGAAATAGGCTGACTGGATAATGGTTTCTGGTAGCAAGTTCCAGTCCGAAATAGTGCGAGAAAAAAAAACTGTGCTTAAAGGCATTTGTTTTTGCGAAGATGGGCTGTAGTGCGTGATCCCTAGTGTGTAGTGTTTTTCTCGAACTTAATTGATTGAGATATGGGAGTGTGTTTAAGCTTACTTTGGATGTTAGGATGTTGTAAAGAAATAAAATACCACTGATTTTTCGACGTGTATCGAGAGGTGTTATTTGGTTATCCCTCATAAGTTCAGTGGGCAAGTCCAATCTATTGTATTTACTAAATATTGTCACGGGTGGTGACCAAAAGAAACAATAAATACACAGAAAGAAATAGACGTTTAATGTGGCGAACTTGTGCCAAAAATAAAAGGAAATAGAAAAATAACAACAGAGCGTCGCGGGCGTCGAAGGCGGCGAAGCAGCAAGGTCGAACGCTGAGGCGAAACTGACTCGACAAGGTCGCGGGCGGCCTCTTATCTAGAGTGCGCCGCTATCTCGAAGATTCGGCGAAAGCAGCTCGAGCGTCGCGTGATCGGGCGAGAATGAACACGCACTTTCTAGAAAACAAAAGCAGGAACAAATGATAGAAGTTACATGCGGTACATGAATAAACGAGAACTTTCTGGAGGTCCGTGACTGAGCGTTGCTTTCTCAGCCCTGGGCGCGGCATTATCCCCCCCTTTAAAAGTGCATCGTCCCGATGGAGCACAAAAACGGAAAACAAAAAAACAAAAGGACAGCAGAATTGCTAGCCGGAGTTCACAGTCCACAGTTCACTCGTCGACGAGAGTGGAGAGTCCTATCGTTCGTAATACGGCTTCAGCCGGACGACGTGCACTACCTCGGGTCGCGGCTGACGTCTTGCAGATGGGCGGGTTCCGTCGGGAAGGACTTCGTAGTTTAAGTCCCCGAGACGGCGAAGCACCTTGTAGGGTCCAAAGTAGCGCTTGAGAAGCTTCTCGCTAAGACCGCGGCGCCGTATTGGTGTCCACACCCATACCCGGTCTCCGGGTTGATAGTGGGCGTCACGCCGGCGAAGATTGTATCGGCCGGCGTCGACATGTTGCTGGTCTTGAATTCGTAGTCTTGCCAGTTGGCGGACCTCTTCTGCCCGTTGAGCAACCACCTGGGCGTCATCGCTTCCGTCGTCGACTGGATCGTGCGGCAACATAGAGTCTAGCATAGTCGTCACCTTCCGGCCATACACCAGCTGGAAGGGCGTCACTCTTGTGGTCTCTTGTACGGCCGTATTGTAGGCAAATGTGACGTATGGCAATACCTCGTCCCATGTCTTGTGCTCCACGTCGACGTACATGGAGATCATGTCGGCGATGGTCTTGTTGAGCCGCTCCGTCAAACCGTTTGTCTGCGGATGGTATGCAGTTGTCCGACGGTGGTCCGTCTGGCTTAGACGAAGGATCTCCTGGGTTAACTGCGCCATGAACGATGACCCTCGGTCTGTGATCAGGACTTCGGGGGCGCCATGCCGGAGGACGATGGACTCGATGAAGAACTTCGCGACTTCGACAGCAGTCCCCGAAGGAAGGGCTTTCGCCTCGGCGTAACGCGTAAGATAATCTGTGGCGACGATTATCCAGCGGTTTCCGAGGGTCGACGGTGGAAAAGGGCCCAGCAAATCCATTCCAATTTGCTGGAACGGTTTGGTTGGAGGGGGAATCGGCTGAAGGCGACCTGCTGGCTTTGACGGCGGTTTCTTGCGTCGCTGGCACTCATGGCACGATCGCGTGTAGAGATGGACGGTTTTCGGCAGCTTGGGCCAGTAGTATTTTTCACGTATTCGGGCTAGTGTTCGGCTGTAACCGAGGTGTCCTGAAGTTGGGTCGTCGTGGCAGGCTTGAAGAATCTCTTCTCGAAGGCTGGTGGGGACTACCAGAAGCCACGACGAATTACTGGTTCCAAAATTTTTCTTATAAAGTACACTTCTTCGAATAGCGAAGGTCGGCAGGACTCGTGAAAAGACACGAGAAACGGTACTTCCTCGTCCTTCTAGATGCTCAATCAGGGCGCGGAGCTCCGGATCGTCTCGTTGAAGTCCTGCCATGTCGTTGGTGTCCACGGCACCTAGGAAACACTCGTCATCCTCCACGTCGGTACAGTCTGGCGTTTCGACGGGGGCTCTGGATAAGCAGTCGGCGTCGCTATGTTTCCGTCCTGACTTGTAGACTACAGTCATCTCAAATTCTTGCAGTCGAAGACTCCATCGAGCCAGGCGTCCTGAAGGGTCTTTGAGGTTTGCAAGCCAACAGAGCGAGTGGTGGTCTGTGACCACCCGGAACGGGTTCCCGTATATGTACGGACGAAACTTTGTGATCGCCCATACAACCGCGAGACATTCTTTTTCCGTCGTGGAGTAATTTTTCTCCGCTTTTGACAGTGTCCGACTTGCGTAGGCAATAACTCGCTCCGTGCCTTCCTGTAGCTGTACCAATACCGCACCAAGGCCGGAGTTACTTGCGTCCGTGTGAATTTCGGTTTCGGCGTGCTGGTCGAAATGTCCGAGGATCGGAGGTGTCTGAAGTCTTTGTTTCAGTTCGTCGAACGCCCGTTCTTGTTCTTCTGCCCATTGAAACTTCACGGCGTCTTTCGTAAGATGTGTGAGGGGCGCCGAAATTTTTGCGAAATCTTGAACGAAGCGCCTGTAGTACGCGCACAGCCCCAGGAATCTGCGGATGGCCTTCTTGTCCGATGGTCGAGGGAATTCGGCTACGGCGGATGTCTTCGCGGGGTCAGGGCGTACTCCTTCGCTACTAACGACATGACCAAGGAACTTAAGTTCGGCGTAGGCGAAGCGGCACTTCGTTGGCTTGAGTGTGAGCCCTGCGGTCTTGATGGCTTGGAGCACGGCCCTAAGCCGTTTCAAGTGCTCGTCGAAGTCGTGCGAAAAAACGACGACGTCATCCAGGTAAACGAGGCAGCTCTGCCACTTCAGTCCCGTTAGTACAGTATCCATGACCCGCTGGAAAGTCGCCGGCGCCGTACAGAGTCCGAAGGGCATCACCTTGAACTCGTAAAGTCCATCGGGCGTGACAAAGGCAGTCTTCTCGCGGTCCCGTTCATCGACCTCAATCTGCCAGTAGCCACTCTTCAAGTCCATCGACGAAAAGTACCGGGTGTGGCGTAAACGGTCGAGGGTGTCATCTATGCGGGGAAGCGGATAGACATCTTTCTTTGTAACAGCGTTCAGCCGCCTGTAGTCCACGCAGAACCTAAGGGTTCCGTCTTTCTTCTTCACCAGCACGACTGGAGAGGCCCACGGACTGCTTGAAGGCTGAATAATATCGTCGTCAAGCATTTCTTGAACTTGTTTCTGGATGGTTTCCCTCTCCTTCACCGAAACTCGGTACGGCGACTGATGAATAGGGGGCACGTCATCGTCAGTAACAATTCGATGCTTCGCAACCGCTGTTTGGCGTAGCCTTGACGATGTGGCGAAGCACTCACTGAACTCAGCGAGAACGTCAGTCAGCTGTCATCGTTGTGGGCCTGGGAGGGATGGGTCGATGTCGAGCTTTGACGGCGTGGTTCCCTTGTGGTGCGTCGGAGAGGCGTCTTCTGAGATCACGGCGATGGCGGCCGAGTCCTGAATTTCCTCGACGTAGCCCACAGCTGTACCCTTTGTAAGGTGCTGCGACTCTTGCCGGAAGTTGGTGACAAGGGCTACGGTACGCCCGTCCTGGAGCTCGGTTACGCCTCTTGCAATACCAATCCCTCGTCCAAGGAGAAGTTGGACGCTTCCTTCCAACAGTGCTATCCCGCAGGTGGCTTCGTCGGTCCCGACGGGGACAAAGACACTGGACAGCGGCGGCAGGTTTACGTGGCTGGTAAGGACTCGCACTGCAGCTAACGTCGCTTTGGGATCTTCCGCCGAGGGAACAGGTTTCCGAAGCGTCAGCTTGTTCTCCCCAAGGTCGATGATGGCGCCGTATTCACACAAAAAGTCCATTCCGAGAATGACGTCTCTCGAACAGTCTTGCAGAACGACGAACTTGACAGGGCAGGTTTCACCGTGGATCTCAACGCGAGCAGTGCACCTGCCGACAGGCGTGATGAGGTGTCCGCCGGCGGTTCGTATCTGTGGTCCATCCCACGACGTCGTAACTTTCCGAAGGCGACGAGAGAGTCTCCCACTCAAAACGGAGTAATCCGCTCCGGTGTCGACGAGTGCTGTCGCGTCGTGGCCGTCGATGATAACGTTGAGGTTATTCGACACTGTTACAGAAACGTCGTTTCGGGGCGTTGCGGCGTTAGAGTGGGAGAGCTCCGACGATCTTGGAGGATCTTGGCATCGTTCGTCTTCGGCAACACCACCTCCCGGCATTGCCGCGCCTAGTTTTCCCGACGGGACGCAATGGGTGACAGGCTGTCTCGGCGAGACCGGCGGAAGGGCGATGGCGAGCGTCGGGGAGATGGCGAACGGAATACTCGGCGGGGAGACGACTCAGGAGTTGAAGAGCGGCGGAGGTAGTCCTCGATGTCCCGAGGTCGCTCTCCAAGACGTGGTCGAGGGTCGTTGGGCGCGAACCCTCGTAGGCCGAGCTGGCGGTAGGGGCATCGTCGGTAGATATGGTCGGCTTCCCCGCAGTGGTAGCACAACGGGCGTCGATCAGCCGTCCTCCACACGTCGGTCTTCCTTGGCGCAACTTGTTCTGGACGAACGTGTGCCCGATCTTCCTGGCGTCGGGAATGCTGCGGCTCTGGAAGCACACGTCGGGGAGGCGCCATGTACGGACGCGGTGCTGATGGTGCTCGGCGGAGCATTTCGGCGTAGCTTACGGCTGGCTCCTGCTGTGCTGCTGCGGTGACGGCAACCTCGGGATGGAAAGCTCGGTGAACTTCCTCTCGGACGACGTCGGCGAGTGAGAGTGAGGCTGGGCGATCTGCAGCAGGTAGAATCTTCCGGAGCTCTTCCCGGACGATATCCCGGACGATATCCCGAAGGCTGTCGACACCGGTGGTGCTCAGGTCCGGAAGTGTAGCTGCGACGGTTGGAGAAGTAGGCGCGCCGGCGAGTCGGTGGTAGTGGCTTGCTCGGGCCGTCAGTGCGCGCTCGATGTTCGTGGCTTCACTCACAAATGCATCGACGGTCGTCGGGGGATTGCGAACCAGGCCTCCAAAAATTTCTGCCTTGACGCCTCGCATGAGGATTCGAAGTTTCTTTTCCTCAGCGGCCTCCGGGTCTGCTCGGGCACTTAGACGCAGAACATCCTCTACAAAGCTGGTCAGGCTTTCATTGGGGCCCTGCACCCTTGTTTGAAGCAGGTCCTCTGCTCGCTGGCGACGATGGTGGTTAATGAATGTTCGTTTGAGTTCGGCGACGCAGGACTCCCATGTGGGGAAGGAGGCTTCGTGGTTTTCAAACCAGTGCCTCGCAGTGCCTTCAAGCGAAAAGTAAAGGTTGTGGAGGCACTGCTCAGTCGTCCATCCGTTGTGGCGGGCTACACGTTCGTAGTGTCGCAGCCAGTCTTCGATGTCTTCGTGGATCTCCCCATGGAAAGGCGTCGGAGTCCGGGGTGCGACGGGCAGGACGACGACGCTGGCGGTGGACGGGTTCTGCGACGACTGGCTGTCCATCGTTGGTCTCGTTGGCTGCTTAGTCTTGGGCGGCAGAGGTCCGAATTCCGGGTGTAGGCCTTGGGTGCGACGACTGAACCGGATCTCGGAAGTGCTTTCGTTGGTTCTTCGTGGGCTAGGCGTCGGACTTGGACTGCGGGCCCTCGGAGGGGTACGCGGCAGGGGCATGCGGTACCCCGCACCTCCACCAAAATGTCACGGGTGGTGACCAAAAGAAACAATAAATACACAGAAAGAAATAGACGTTTAATGTGGCGAACTTGTGCCAAAAATAAAAGGAAATAGAAAAATAACAACAGAGCGTCGCGGGCGTCGAAGGCGGCGAAGCAGCAAGGTCGAACGCTGAGGCGAAACTGACTCGACAAGGTCGCGGGCGGCCTCTTATCTAGAGTGCGTCGCTATCTCGAAGATTCGGCGAAAGCGGCTCGAGCGTCGCGTGATCGGGCGAGAATGAACACGCACTTTCTAGAAAACAAAAGCAGGAATAAATGATAGAAGTTACATGCGGTACATGAATAAACGAGAACTTTCTGGAGGTCCGTGACTGAGCGTTGCTTTCTCAGCCCTGGGCGCGGCAATATAAACCTAACTGCCTTTCTTTGTACAAATTCAACCTGATGGATATCTTTCTATTGTGGGGATCTCAAATGACTGTTGCATATTCAAGTTTTGACCTGATGAACGTATTGTATGCGAGGAGCTTAACACTATACTGGGGACGTGTTTGAGCTTCCGCCTTAAAAAATACAGTTCAGCGAAAGCTTTAGAGGAAATATTTGAGTTGTGTGCAGACCAAATTAAACCATTAGGAATGCAAACACCTAAATATTTATAGCTAGTGACCTCAGGAATGGCAATGTTGTGAAGGTGATACTCAAATGACAGTTTTTTTCAATATTCAAATCCATATCCCAAGCTTCACACCAGTGCTCTATTTCGATAATAGATTCTTGAAGAGCAAAGATGGTCGTTAGCAGTGTTGATGTCTTTAAAAACAATGCAATCATCCACAAACAATCTTATGGAAACAGACGGAGTAACCACTTCGGTTAGATCATTTATATAAATAATAAATAGTAATGGTTCCAACACACTTCCTTGAGACACGCCGGAAGTGACAGATAAAACATTTGAAACATGGACGTTAACATCAACGAATTGGGATCTGTTTCTTAAGTAGACAGTTATCCAAAGAATAATCTAAGAGGGAAGTCCTATGCGTTCGAGCTTATAAAGCAGTTTTGCATGCGGCACCTTATCCAAGGCCTGACAGAAGTCTAAAAAAGGAACATCCGATTGCCCTGAATCATCGAGTATCGCGAGAAATTCATGAACAGACATAACGAGTTGCGTGACGGTGGACATTTCCTTCCCGAATCCATGCTGCTTAGGCGATAAGATCCCCCTATCTTCATAGGACGTCTATGCCGTAGAACATTTACGTCCATAAAACATGGTGGCCGATTATCTACGTATAGATCAGTGGCCAGTCGGACTTTCACACTAAAGCCGCGGTCGCTAAAGAAAATGCCTAGATGCTTGAGGTTTGTCCGCAGATACTTCTGTCGGTCTGATGCATGCAGCGAGCCTTTTGTACGACGAACGAGCAGTGCGTCCGGGGCTCGAAGCTTCTCCTGTTTCATGAACACAACGACTCGCTCCTTCTCGCCTCTACAGGTGTCCCCGATGGGCTCGGCCACCACGTCGGCGCCACCGTCGTCGTCGTCCGCGTCGGCGTCAGCCACCTCGATGGCGGTGGCCATGCCGTCGGCGGCGGTCACACCGTCGGCTTGCCACGGCGGCGGCTCTGCACCCTCGGGAGGTCCCCGGGGCCACCATCACCACCCGCACCCGCAGCAGGGGGCCCAGCCCCACAGCGGACACCTGGGCGGTGTCTGGGGCCAGGCCGTCCGGACGGCCCAGGAGCCCTCGGCGCAGTATTCGAGCCCCGCCCCCGCCCACGGACACCTGGCGCACCACGCCAGGTTCGCCTTCCAGGTGCGCCTTACTGCCCCGCATTCGCCGGAGGAGGATGCGTGGATGTCTGTTCTGTATGCATGTCTGTCTGGATGTCTGTATTATGTCTGTCTGGATCTCATCTGAATGTCTGTCTTAACGTGTGTCTAGATGTCTGTAGAATTTCTGTCTGGATCTCATCTGAATGTCTGTCTTAACGTGTGTCTAGATGTCTGTAGAATATCTGTCTGGATGTCTGTTGGAATGTCTTTCCAAATGTCTGTTTTGGATGATGTCTGGGTGTCCTCTGGATGTCGTCTGAATGCCTGTTCAGATGTCTTCTAAATGTCTGTCTGGATGCTTTCTGAATCTCTCTCTCAATGTTTGTGTGGATGTCTGTGTAGATACCGGTCGAATGTCTGCCCAAATGTCTTTCGGATGTCTGTAGAATGTCTGCGAGGTATGTCTGGATATCTGTGTGGATGTCTATTTAAATATATGTGTAGATGTATGTGTGGATGTCTGCCTGGATTTCTGACCGAATGTCTCTTTGAATATATGTGTGGATGTCTGTCTGGATGACTGCGTGGATATATGGATGCTTGCGTGAATGTATGTGTGGATGTCTGCCTGGATGTCTGTTTGAATGTCTGCGTGCATGCCTGTCTGGATGTTTCCTGGGTCTGCTTGGATTTTTGTTTTAATGTCTCTGTAGATGTCTGTAGATGTTTGTCTGTTTGTCAATGTGGCTCAGCGTGGAGACATCTCTCTCCAGGCTGCAGCCTGGAGAGATGTCTCCAAGGTGTGAACCATGGTTCACACCTTGGAGAGATGTCTCCAAAAATGTGAACCATGGTTCCCACCTTTGCCTTCAACTGTGACCGAGTGTGATCTCTTGTAACCGCTTGAAACACTCTGGAGTCCTCTGTCAGGTTTAACACCTGGAACATTTTCAACCCATTAATAAATAGACCGAACATTGTGCAGTATTCGCGAGATCAAATCTACTCACTATACTTATGTGATCTAGTCGCTTATAACATTTTCAGAATTATTTCAAGCTCACTACCAAAAAACAAAGCGTAAAAAAAATTGTACAACGTTGTTTACGTTTCAGAAGTGTTCCATGTCTACCAGACAGATGTCGCCAGTGTATTAAGCGGTTACAAGAGATCACAATGCACTCGATCACAGTCTAACGGAAATGTGGGAACCATGCCTTACAATGTTGCGTGGAGTGCGTGTGCTTGGGCCTTTTGGGAACACGTGAGGAAACGACACCATTCGTGTTCGACACGTAAAACCACACGATTCAAACTCCAAATGGAGAGCGTGAGGAAGTTACAAACAAAAATTATGATCCACATGGTTCTCTTCTAACAATGTCCCCAAAATTCTGGGTTTATCTAGGACTAGAGAGCCTACCTAGATCGAAGAGAAGGTCCAACTCAAACCGGGGAGAGCGTTTGCAATTTGGCGGCCGACGGCTCCATGCGGAGATTGGTGGGCAAGTGCGCATGCGCTGTGTTTTCGCGTGGCGAGGAGGGAAGAAGCCAGAAAGGCGGAGCCGTTCGCAGACGATCAACGCTCTCGGCACCTCCTCGTGGCTCGTATTGCAAACACAGCCCATAATAAACCACGTGACTCCGATCGGCAGTGGGGAACTTTTCTGTAATACAGGCTCTCTATCGGGGATATCAGAGCCGTTTATACTGAGAGAGTTTGGCCTTCTTAAGGAGATTTTGGCAGTCTGACAACCACAGCAGCGTAGTCTGACAACCGGGGGATGACTACTTCCGTCCGCCATATTGTGGATCTGCCTCATAGGAACTCTACGCGATTTCACAGGAATGAACAAGACAAAGAAGTAACGCCATATTGTGTTATCGCGAAATCCGCTGGTTCTAGCGGCCAACAAGCTCCGCCCATCGGCCAAACTCTCTCAGTATAAACGGCTCTGGGGGATATTCGTCACTTGCGCCCTCTAGTGGTCGTTCTCAACAAAAACGTTGTAAAAAAACTGATTTCAGCCGAATAACTGCAGGCATCGTTACACTGACAGAAAGAGTTTTAGTTTGCAATTATACAATATTGGTTTATACTATTTAAAACCTCAGGAACATGTAAATTTTTATTCACACACAAAAAAAAGTGTCGTCTTACACTCTTTTGTCCCACATAAAGCACTCCAAAACTTCAGTTCGACGTACAGCGCATTGACGTCGAACCACGTCCCCAAATTTTAGGAGGGGTTTGATAACGGTGCGATATAACTTAATAAACAGCTAAAGAACGTAATAAAGCCTACATAAAGAAAACAGTGAGATTTTGCAATAGGGCCAAGAAAACCCAGATTAATATTTTTAAAATATTTTTATTAGTTTATTTTTTTACACACGCCTATCAAGCCACTCGTGAAAGTTAGTCCGTCGGTTCGACGTGAGTGCGCCGTACGTCAAGCTTAAGTTTTGGGGTGTCTTATGTGGCACAAAGGGTATAAGAATATACCCTTTTTTTTTTTTTTTTTGAGAGTGTAGGCCTGACATATACTTTGCAATATATTGATTGTCTGTCCATTATTATCCAAAACCGTAAAATTATCGAGAATTACAATAGCGTCCGTCACATAGCACGCATGTTAATTTAAAAAAAACTTTTTTTTCATATCAACATGTTTTATTCATGACGGAACAACAAGTTCTAAATCTCGCAACCTTGTCTGATCAAAAGCGGCATTTTGCCAGGCCGTGTGTTTACGCGCAGACGCGGCTTAGACTAACTTTAACTGGCTTGGGCCTCGCTGTTTTGATGCCAAGTATAGTTGATACATCGATTCATGTTTCAAGCCAAGGCCGCCCGTGGAACGATGAATGCCCAGCAACTTCTGAAAACTGGTTTCTGCGCCTGCCCACAACATCCGTGGGCGAACACGCTAGATTATTCCTACTTAATGTTTTCTTTTTATTATATTAAAGATATTACTTTTACGGCGTAATGTTAACACGGTAAAGGGGAAGCTCGAGGCAGCTAGCCCACCAGCATGTCACTGTGATCTGTGTACATATATGCGTAGACTATGGGGGGCGGGGGGGGGGGCATCGGGGCTCGTGCCCCCTCCTAATGAAATCAGGGGGGGGCAGAGTCCTCCCCCCCCCCCTTCTCCCCCCGCCCCTCCGGGCCCGGGCCATGATCTTTACCGAGACGCTGTTTACGTGCCATGTAGTAGAGGCATGTAAACAAAATAACGCCCGCGTTGCGTTTATTGACAAAATACATGGGAAATGGAATCCCAGCGTGTTTCCGTTAGCTTCAATCTCCAGTTCTGGCACCTCCCCCCCCCCCCACCCCCCTCCCCCCCGGGAAAATGGAAAGTCTACGCCGCCGCTGGCTGTGTGTACTAATTTATTTTAACGAAAGACCTACATGTGCTATTATCAGACACAACGTAAGAAAGACAATGCGAGGGGGGAAAAGGTGCTTACGAAAGGAGCCGTTGTGAAAAGGATGTCGCTCCTCTCCGCTTCAGCTTTTCTATAGTGTCCGTCCTTTTGACCCTAGCGTCGTCTTTCGTAACTTGTATCTGACTTAGTGGGTGTTTGCCGCATTAATCCCATCATTAAAGCTCAAAGTTAGCAACCGACAAAATAATAAAATCATAAATTATAATTTAGACACATGCTACGTGCGGGTGGAGGCGCGTGGTGACACAAAGCAGCCAAGAAGACAGCAGACATAAAGCAGCCATACTGGCCCATAATGATCGACTCCTAATTACTTTTTGAAACGATGACTTCGAGTCTGGTTTCAGCCACATTCGTAGTAGTTCATCTACTCTATTCAAGTTACTGTTAAGTACTCTTTTGTGTAGTTTAGTAACTTTTATTGGCATTTTTATTTCGGTAATTAGTAGTTCACTTTTACATTTTTATTTTGGTAATTAGTGGTTTACTTACTAGTTAGTTACTAGTAGAAGTTACTTCTTTTCGACTAACTTCTACTCAAGTTACAAATTACTTTTGAAATTTAGTGGTACGTTTGCTTATCCACAAACATTCGTGCACAAAAGGAGAAGATCTCGGAAGATCAGCTGATATTCCCAAGGAAGGGGAAGAGTATAAGTCAAAACAAACCAAAGAAAAGCTATATTTTCATGGCTCTGCACGCTTCTCCGTCTTCCTCAATAACAAACAAAATCGTAAAAAAAAAAAGAAACGCGAAGGTGTATTTTGATTGTGTTTTCAAGTGAGGCCGAGTATCTGCGGGGTGTGTGCCAAAGACTGATGTTTCTTTGTGGCCATTAACTCGAGCTGACATGCGCGCACGCGTTTGAAAAAAGGGCTTGTCCCCGCTCATCCCCAACGTAGAACTCTCGCCTATTACAAGAGCTGCTGCCTTTACACACGGCATGCTCACCCAAAGGAGGCAAAAAAAAATGCAACACCCGCTCTGAAGCTCATATGGAGCTCCCGTTGTTTGTGCTGTACTTGTAGAAACGCGATGTAAAGGGTAACGCAAAGGTGACCTTCTTGCGTTGCCTCTCCCCCCAAAGCTCAGAATATGCAGGTCTTCCAAAAGCCGAAAATTGTTCGAGAAACCTTTAGTAATTCCCCCAATGCTTTTACACAAAAGAAATAATAAACAATCAAACACTGTCTGCGATATCAAGCTCAGGCAGTGCGAAACCTCGAAGTAGAAATGATACATCCGCAGTACATCATTGACCAAAAGACACAGAATTACAAAGCAATTAGGCACGCAGTAGCAAAGCCAGCTGTTAAAACATTTGCCGTGAAAACACAAGCCAGAAAATGGCTATATATTTCGCTAGCGGAATTTCGCTAACGGATCAAAACCTGTGTATTTTCTTGTTATCCTAAAAAAAATAATGCAAAAAGTAACTTCGAGTTATCTGCTACTTTTTTACGCTCAAGAAGGTAGGGCGAGGCTAAGACAGGCCGGGAAGGAGGAAGCAGACGGAACGCTGGAGAAGAGTGGGAAAAACCTCCTTTTCTCGTTAGCGTTTTGTCTGCTTCCCCCTCCCCGGCCTGTCTTACCCTCGCCCTACCTTCTTGAGTTGCAACGGACTATTGGCCTCGAGATCGACCTAGAGGTGGCGCTACGGTCGCGCTATCATCATCATCAAAGTGGGGATAGGAGAACGGCCGCCCCATAGGCTCTCCACGTTCACGCGCGAGACGGCGTAGATTGTTGCGTTTATATCGTCGCCTACTATCGGTGGTAAAACAATACTTGCGGAAAATGATGCGGTACTGTTCGAGGATCGAATCGTGTAGCCAGCGTGCGGCCTAAATTTATATAATCGCTACTGTGGGTGCGTCGTCTGCTCTAGGCAGACTTTGGAAAGCATGGATCACCACGACTGATGCCTGTCTCCGGCTGAACTGGAATATTTATGTTAAATATTTGTTTCTTTTAAAATGGGTGTATCGGTTCATCAACGTATGAATTTAAAAAAAAAAAAAAAAAAATTCGAGCCCAGAAAACATAATACTGGTACTGTGGGCTGTGAAATCGCAGCTTCCATGCTTTTTTTTAACTTCTTGCTTTTGCAGTAATATAAATATTTAGAATGAAGATAAGTTAGCGCTGTATTGGAAATTACCATGCTATTGAGTTTCTCTGCCCTTTTATTGTGCCATAGTGTGGGCAAGTCTTTTGGGGTCTGAACAAATTTACTGCGTTGCGATGAGGAGGGTGTGTCTCTTCTAGTTAAGATCTGGGGGGCTATGTTCGACAAATGTTTCGTTTCTCCTAAAAAGAGACGGAAGTGACAGAAGTGACGATATCGCGTCTGATTGGTTAGAGGCTCAAATGACAAAAGTTCCCTGATAATGTAGTGAGTGCGCAGGCGAGCTGGTGGATGTTAACCATGTTGTTCTTAGCCCGAGACTGAGACAGGAAAAGAGGAAAAAAAGGGGGAAAAAAAGTTCCCTCTTTCGTCATTTGAGCTTCTAACCCAGAGGTGGCCAAGCTGCGGCTCTTCGCGTGTTAAAGTGCGGCTCGCGTGTCTCTCCCCTAGCCCCCCCCCCCCCCCCCCCCTTTCCCGGTCATACGAGCGCTTCCCCAAAAAGAGAAATGGAACGCGTTTTAAATCGAATGCCAGGTTGCGGTTTGGTAGTCTTGTGCTACTGCTACCTTACGTACAGTTGGACTTCTTTTGACTTGGGATAGTTTGAAAGTAGTTAAAGTTTTGTTTATTGCTCTCGACAAAAGTTTGCCCCCCCCCCCCCCCCCCCCCCCCGGCTCTTGGAAATTGGTTTTGTTTATGGCTTTTAGGCTGGGTCAGCCTGGCCACCCCTGTTCTAACCAATCAGACGCGCTATCGTCACTTCCGTTTCTTTTCAGGAGAAACGAAACATTTGTCGAATATAGCCCCCCTGCAAACTGCACGGTTGGCAGGACAACTGAAACAAGTAAAACAAACGGTTCTAATATATCTGCCGTGACTGTAATAAACGAGTGTAACCGAGCAACGTAGCAATGTTCCAGTTATAATTTGCTTTTCTCGGTAGTGTGGGTTCACCCGCTTCAATTTTCTTGGTGGGGGCCGCGGATGTCAAGAGGCTAATACTATAAATTTCTGGCTAAATAATCTTGTATTCAAACACAGTAGACTCTGCAACCCCAACAAACGACGCGCACCAGGACACAAACAGCATCGCCAGCAGTGATACTCTTTTACTGATGAAGGCTAGCGACCTTCACGAGACTTTCCAATCACGCTCCGCCCTCACCTAACACATATCGGGACTGGGCAGTTTATCGATTAACTTTCAGATTATTCAAGTAATGCTTTAATTGCAATTTGTTTTTGTCGGTTAATTGGAGTCTTGTGCTGGAGAAAGTCAGCAAGGAGTAAGAAATGGCTGCTTTAATATTTTTGACGTCTTTATTTCTTTTGTGACACAGGTTTGCACGGTAAACCACTTCAGCGTGCTTGTCATTTCACCGAGGGTGATTATGCTGTTTAAATAATAACTTTAAAAAAAAAACTTCATTTTAAAAGGCTTCCCGTGTTCATACTTATGTAGGACTCACAGCGTGAAGTTTAGAATGGGAATGCAATACGCCATTTATGACATAGTAAAACCAGTAAAAAAAATGTGTAGTTTTAACGCCTTTCACGCAATATTACCGGCGAAAAATCAACATACGGATTTATTGATTGATTAATCTATTAAATGATAGCGATTAGTCGGGTTAATTTTTTAATCAAACCACAGACCCACTCAACAATCAATGCTTTATGAAAGCCACGGTTTGTGCGAGAGGACAAAGGTACGTGGGCCCAGCGATTGTATACAAACCAACACACTAAGATTATGGAAGCTTCCGACTTAATAATAATTGCTTTGCTGAATTTCTACGCATGGGAAACGATACAACACAACCTTTAGTAAGAAGCAACGGCAACAAAAACATAAAACATTAAATAAGGAATGTCAAGCTCAGCCTAAAACGGGCTTGCGTCGTCGAGATCCATGCTTCTGAGCGTGCGCCCGTAGCAGACGACGCACGGCGGTATCCCCGCCTTCGCGCGTTTCCAATTTCGGCCGCACGGTGGCGACACGGTTCGATCTCGAGGCGAATAGTAGTTTACTCAATTTGAGTAATTTCTGCTCTACTGGAATGGCTTTTGAGGCCGATACTCAGTAACTTAACTTAAGTACTTTTTGAGTAACTTGTACATACGTGTTTGGCTTCAGCTCTACAGTTTTGTCTTACTAAAGTTCACCTTTCAAAATCTAATCTTTGACTATACACTTAATGTCAGAATTAACTCTCTCAGAATTGAGCTTTGCCTAATAAGCGTCTCGTTGCCAACTTTGTCTTATTTTATCAAGTTGATATAGCAGCTCCAGGACTGCGTTTTCATCTTAAATTATTTAATAATTTTTGCCTCACTTCAAGTTTTGCTTTTCTTTGATTTCTTCGACTGCCATCGCTTTGGCTTGCTTCGCTTCGTTAATTGATGTTTAAAAAAAGGAAAACAGCGCAAAAAAAATGCGGAGGACAAGAAGACGAAGTGTGCAAACAGAGAGTTGACTCTTAACTGATTTATTGAAATAAAACACACAAATCGACAAGCCTCACGATCATAAAAGACATGAAGTCACCACCCATCGGCTGGTGTCAAACCTGCTCAAGAATGCCAACTTTTTGTCAAATAATGCGATAGAAGGCGAACTGACGCACCTATTTTTTCGCTTCGAATTATAAAAAAAAATTATAAAATTTCACTAGTCATCTCTTGACTGTGTCGTCCTAAAATACTGGTTTTACCAAGAACGTATTTGCAACCGAACCTATCACAGTGTACTGCCAAGTTGCCTGCTCGGAGAGCATGCACTATCTAACCGATAGTGCATGCTTTCTTAACCTCTCGTTCACACATTTGCCGTTGTGTTGGATGTAAACATTGCCACAGGACAATTTAATGTTGTAAACCACACCGACAGCGCACAGCACTGTCTCTTCAGTTCTGCATTTCTTGAAGTTTTCTCGCCTTATACGTCTTTCTGCCAATTCAGACTTTTTCCTTGACTGGCCTTTTGCTATCAAACACAAATTAGCAACAAAAAAAAGGGGGTCAATTTGAGAAATTATGAAAGGCAACAGTGTCCGAAGAAAAAATTCATCCTTGAACAATCTCATTTTGAAAATTAAAAAGCGTGCAACGGTCTTACATCCACACTTTACCCTAATAAAATAGAAACAGTAAATGCATTGCTTCCTTTCTAAACAAAAAAAAAATCAAACAAATAAAAAAAAAAAAGAAGAGAGGCACACTTAGCGCAGGGTGGTTCGGTGCTTATATGCTTGGCGCCGTGTGAACACCGGTTTGCAGGGTGCCTCCGGCGTGTCCAGCGTGGGTCCCGCGTCGTGCCGGGAGGCCCCCTCGGCGTACCTGGGACGCGCCAACGGCCTCGGCTCGTACGCCTACATGGGCGGCGAGGTGACCCCCTGGGTGGGCGTCGAGTCCGGCCTCTCGTCCATCCAGGGAGTCCAGGCAGCGTCACCCTTCGGAAGGCTCGCCGGTGCGTGGCTCTCTTGTACTCCCTTTCGCTCGAAATCCGATCGCAAACGACGACCCCATGGAACCAATCGGGCTGCGTTCAAAAAAGTGCATCGTCACGGCGCTCGATCGTTGTCTTCGTGAGCTCGCCGTCGCCTGCTAAACTAATCACGCGCGGGAAAATGCGCAGGCTCACGGTGCATTCATTTTGCGGGATTGACACACTCGGTGATCCTGTAGATCGACCGTTGCATCGTTTATCATCTGGGCAAAAAATGCTGAGTCACTGAGCTGTGGCCGCATGCGCAGCGTCTGATATCTTGCACAACAGCGCATGCTCAGAAAGCGCTCCACAGCCCAGCGGACAAAGATGGCAGCGCGCAGAAGGTGATTTTTGCAAAGGTCTATAGACCAAGTCGACTCACTGACGTCACGCCACTGCGGTGGCGCTGCTGTCGGTACTGCGCGTGCGCAGACGCTTCCCTCCTCCCGAATTTGGTTTCTGCGCACGCGCAGTGCCCACACCTGGTGTGGGCGTAGCGGGCTTGTTTGTAAACACTGTGTTGGTGCATGCGAAGAGCAAGCTCGTCTGCTTCTTTCGCAGGGGTTGTTCTGACGTCAGAACGACGCCAAGCTCCGATTGGCTCCGATCGAAAGATAGTGCGGTAGACTTCAAAACAAGCTGCCTCAAGGTCTACGCGCTATCCTTCAATAAGAACCAATCAGAGCTCGGCGTCTTTCTGACGTCACCAGAACCCCCCCTTCCCCCCCCCCCCCCCCCCCCAAGCAAAAGAAGCAGGCGATCTTGCGCACCGCATAGCAAACCCACAAAAACAACGAGCGGGTGACGACGCACTTTTTGGCGCTGCCTGATTGGTTACTTGGGGATCGTATACAGCGTCAGCTGGGGTCCGACTGAGACCGAAACGAAGTATGGGTATACCGTATACAAAAGTCTGCGAGTTGACTTACCTGCGGAACACGAGTGCAGCCGATCACGGCGAACAAAACGATGGGCAATGGACCTTTTTCCAGTAACGAGCGCCGTCTGCATGCGGACGATGGTCTTCAAACTACAAATGAAGGGCAGCCCAACTTGCCTCCGCTCGTCAGAATACATTGGCGTCGTGCTGCTCTATTGATCTTCGTTGCCTTTTATGCCACATACTAGCGTACGCTCAAAACAACAATCGACAAAAAAAGACGAAATACGGGCAAAGATATGTTAGATGACCGGAACTTTGCCCCGGCGAAAATGGCGACAGCGGGAAGCAAGGCCAGGGGACGGGGTTTACGCATGCGCAGAAGCTTACTGGAAAGAGGTCCATTGAACACTAGAAAGAGGTCCACTGAACACAACAAAATGTTGAGTTGGGTTAGTTCATTCATTGCGTACACTTAAGTGAAAAAAAAGCAACGAAAGATTGATGACTGACGACAATACAACTCGCCATGTATTGCCGTCGTCCTTCACTCTGTCCTTGGTTTTGGTGCTTAAATGTACGTAAGGCTCAAAACACGCTTAAACGCTAAAAAAAAAAAAAAACTTGATGTGCGTGGAAAATTTGATTATCACGTTTCACTTACTCATTATTCTTGCGAGCATCGTTTTCTCTTTTTGTTCAAATCTAAGTGTATTTTGAGCTTCGTGTAATTCGATGGGATCCCTCTTTTGTTCGCTGTGATTGGTTGTCCCCGTGTTTCAACAAGAAATGTACTTGCAGACATTTTTTTTTTTTTTTTTTAGTGTGTTGGGTGTTGGTGTTTTATTTTGTAGCGGAGCCCGCATGCATTTTGTACGAGACAAGGTGCATGATGGGGTTTGGGTTGCGGTTTTGCGGCACAAAAGATGTTGTTTCGGTTTCTCCCAACGCACGGTAGTGACGTGACATTACTGCGCTGCCGCTGCTGTTGGCCTAAAGCAGACTTCACTTCACGCCAATCTGGTTTCTGCTCAAGCACAGCGCCCCAAACCTGGTGTGGAAAAAGGCCGACTTGTCTGCAAAGAACGCGTCAGTCTTGAGACCAACGCGCCGTTTGTTTGGAAAGAACACGTCGGTCTTCAGACCAACGCGCCGTTTACATGCACGTCCGCGTGCAAACAAGTCTTACTTCACCTTTAAAGAAGGGAAAATCGAAACCAGATTTGCGGGTGCCGATGGACCAGAACTCTTCAAATTAAGACGCACGAAAGCATTTTTTTGTATCTCGAAGTGCAAACAATTGTAGACCTTTCAACGGGATTGTGGCGTATAGTTTGATTAAGGATGCCTTGATCTGGTGGATGAGTTGCTCACTGTCGGTTTTGGCGTGATGCTTTTGTTGCCGATTTTGTGTCCCATACAAGATTTCCGCTTTTGCCTGTGTTCCTACCTGCTTTAGCATCATCAACTGTTATTTCCACAACAAGGGCCTCGTGTCGACTACATCGACGAAGGAGGCTGGCATTTTAGCAAACCCAGTGTTTAATGTTTGTGGTCACAAAAAAAAAAAGTACTGTTTTGTTATTTGTAATGTGATGTTGTGCCGAGTTTTATGTCGATTAAGCGTAGGATCAAGGTTCTATAGATGTCAAAGTAAATATGTTTCTTACTTATTTTGTCTTTGATTGCATTCAATTGTCAAGTTTTCTATTTGCATGCCAAGTTGTGTGTCAGATACGAAGACAGGTTTGTCCTTAGCGAGATTCTCGCATATATCTTACGCGGACCAGTGCAGGCATTTCCAACAGCTAATTTCTCATCATTTAAAATATATTTTTTTGAAATCTAGGTTAGTCGCCCTAGATCAAACATCATCCTCGGAGCAGTTCAAAGCCTTACGAGTCAGTAATGATTGTTCTGCCACAGTAAGAGCAGTAAGTCGTCTTACAAAAAGAAATAAGAAATACCAACGAACAATTTCTCATAGATTAGTGCCCAGACAAAGCTCAATTAAAATAGAAAATATATTTCATCGCGGCTATGTCGAAGTGTAGCTGAAAGGTGACTATAGTCGATGACGGGTTAAGAGTGCGGAACAACCTCCTCCCTGAAAGCCCTCCACTCATTCCACTGAAACAGAGTGAAGGTTGGAGAGGAGGCAAGTCCCTCCTCGCATCCTCTCTAGCGTTCACTGTGCAAAAGTGGAAGGAGCGAAGGGCTTTGTGGGAGGAGCAATCTTAACCCGTCACCGACTGTAAATTTAGCCCAAAACCCGTACGCCAGTCTTTTTCAACTAGAAGTTAATGTAACCATCTGAGCTGCATGCGATCTTTACTGCGTTACTTTTGAGCACGTATACCCGGGGAGCGCGCGTACTCAAACGAGGCTCGTTTCTCTAAATTCCTCGTAGGCGCAAAGGGCCTGGAGGACGTCCGCGCTGAGGGTCACGTGAGCGCAGTGAGAACGATGCCGTAAGGGCAGCCTCCCTAAGGACCAACCTGTCTTCCCTGACGTCACGGTGTCACGAGCCCTGGCCTCGTCACCGCAATGTGATGTGCCCCACCGCCAACCTTCCCTTTCTACTCTCTCTTCGCTGGGTTCGGACGACAAACAACAAGGCAGGAAGACTCATGAAGTTTCTACGTCACCTAGCGGAGGCCAGTGACGCGGGGTGCAGATTGGACACGAGGGTTACGTCAGCGATCGGCTCGGACTCGTGTCCAATCAGAGGAGACGCTGCGGGTCCCGGCCGAACGATGACGCAGCGCTCGTGGCCAGTCTGCGACTCGCGCTGGCCTCCGATTGGTGACGTGAACGATCGAGCACCACGGCCTTATGTGCGTCGTCACGTCACACTGCTGGCAGTGAGGGCTGTGCATTTGGAAGGAGTTTGGCCTACCGGTATTTTGGTGCCTGGAACGCGTCTCCGACTGGTGTGTTTACCGCCTCCAAAAAAGTGGTCCCTCGATTTCCGCCTGATAACGTCATAGAAGTGTCATGCTGTCGCCAATCGCGATCCTGGCGGCGTCTCAACAGTTGTGGTGTATATGGCAGATGCCTCTTCTGCTGTAGGTCGCTCTCCACTGTGACAGTCCATGGAAGTTAAAGCAGCCGGAACTGGGACGCCGTGACGACAGCGACACTTGCGTTCGCTCGTGCTTTTCGCCAGCATTTCTACGGCCAACCGCCAGGATCGTGACAGGCAACAGCATGACACTCCGGCTTCTGTGACGTCATTTGTTGCCACTTTGGGACCACTTTTGATGTATGGCTGGGATAGGACGCTAAACACACCAGTCGAACACTCCAGGCACCATACCGGTATCGACTGCGGACCACTCACGGGCCATAGTTCCCTTGAACCGCCGTATTTGCACTTTTGAAGCGCACGCTTGGAACGTGCAGGTACGACAGGAGCGTGACTTGCTTTCCAGTCTGGCCTAGAGATATCAAAGAAACTATACATGGCTTGCATTGACGCTACATCAGTCGCCATTCCTCCGTACCATGCTCCTGTACCCGAACATTCTGCAGCTTATATTTCGCACCATCGAATTTGTTCTTCTCTACTAGACTTGCCGAGAATAACAGCTTCGATTGTGCGAAATGTATGCTGCAGAAGGTACAGGCACATGTGCGTGGTACGCAGCAATGGCGGCTGGTACGCTGCTACGATGCCGTATGACAGGGGTGGCCAAGCTGCGGCTCGCGAGCCGCATGCGGCTCTTCGCGTGTTGAAGTGCGGCTCGCGGCTCCCTCCCCCCCTCCCCCGCCTCCTTCCCGGTCACACAAGCACTTCCCCAAAAAGAGAAATGGAACGCGTTTTAAATCGAAAGACGGGTTGCGGTTTTGTAGTCTTGTCCTACCTTACGTACAGTTGGACTGCTTTTGACTTGGATAGGTTGAAAGTAGTTCGAGTTTCGTTTGTTGCTCTGGACAAAAGGGTGCACCCCCCCCCCCCCCCCCCGCGGCTTTTGAAAGTTTCGTGCTTTTGTTTGCGGCTCTTAGGCCGGGTCAGCCTGGCCACCCCTGCCATATGACGTCACGCGCAAGGCATGTATACGCTTGGAGTATCGACAGAGCTCATTTATCAATTGTCTCGTGGACGCCGCTATTGTGTTGCCATGCAGTGCAAAGCGGGTGCAATTAATGATAGAAGATTAGAAAATCCGACTTCCTGATTTGGATACGGTGTATACCAGGAATAATAACAACAATACTACTAATAATAATAATAATAATTTCCTTTGTTTTTTAGCAAACACCAAAGAAAAAAGGCTGTTTACAAACAGCTTGACTGGTCCCAAGCCCCACAGAAATACAGCAGCAGTGGAGCATGTTTTAAAATGTGGCCCTAATGTATTTAACAGTTAAGCAAAAAAAAAGTGTTTTCTTACATTAGACAAGTTACGGTATACACACATCAGGCTATATCGTTTTCTCTGTCGCGGACTCTATACGAACTTTTCTGGCGAACGAAAACGCGTTTCCTGCGATTTTAGATATCGTTTTAACGATTTTGGGAGACAAGATGACTGTCGCTATACTCTGAGCGTATACCTATACCTGTAGGGGCTATAATGTAGCCTTCAAATAATTACACTTCAAAAGCCGTGGTAGAAAAGAAAAAGAAAAGAAAAAAGGTCCGGCTCTTTGCGGAGCGTGACTAATTTCCCGCTTTATGTAGTGAATTAATATGTACGCATCTAAGATAGATTGTTGGTAGATTCGTCAAAATTTGTGCGTTCTAATGCGAAAGCATTACCTGCCCCATGGAGTGAGCCGACGTCATCGGCCGCGCAAACGGCAGCTAAATTCCCTTATTCCAAAGGAGCCAAGTGAAGCCGCGATCTGAAGCATCCCAGCTTTGAAGCCAGGCAAAAAGTCACGCAAAACGTCAGCTAAATTCACCTCTCCAAAAGGAGCGAAGGAGTGAATACCTGATGGATTATGCTCCCATTCGCTGGTGTGCGTCATCAAGGAGCGAGGCCGCCATTGGCTCTCGTGCGGCGTGTTTCCAAAAACCGCCACCCGAGAAGCCCTTTCCCGGCGAAGTGCGGCGGTGCGGGCCTGGCCGCTTGGCGGCTTGGCCACAGAGTCCAGAGCGGCTCATGAGAGCCCGCGCTCGACCGTCGGCCGCTACATCGGCAGTGCAGCTTGGACTCGAGCATTGCGTCAGCGTTTGGTTGCAGGACTCGCTCTCCATTACTGTATCGACGTACACGCTCGGTGTCGTCGGGTTCGGGACCAATCGCTGAGATGCCGCCGTCGTATGGACCTTTTCACCCTCCGCCGCATGGGCGCTGCCATCTTGGAATCACGTGATGCGGCCGCCATTAGGTTGCTTCAACTTTTTGCTCCGCTCTCCCGTCCGCGCCTTGGCGGATGCGTTGAATGCGTGTTTTTCGTCGCGTTTCACCGCGTCTCTTGCCTTACTCCGTAAAGTGTCGTCCGATACTTATACCTACCATGCAATTGCATTACACCATTTTGCGGCCAACTTCTGTAGTTAATTTTGTAACACGTACGTTTTGAATATTTTTTACCGTCGGCGTGCAGGATACGTGTGAAAAGGCTTTATAGGAACAGGAATCAGCGTTAGCACTTGCGCACAGTGAATACATATATGACTCGAAGAAAGCCTCGAGGGTTCAAATACCAATAACTTATGCGAACTGAGGTTTGGTTACTAATAAGGGCGGAACATTTGGAATAGGAAGCCCAATGTTATTATATATATGAGTGCGCATTGGTGGCAAGGAAGGAAACAAAAACATTCAGCGTAATTACCCACGTGTTTTTCCTGAAAACATGTTGTTTTGTAGTTTCAAAAGATCGAAAACAGTTTCTTTTGATCACACTAGGGAACTTGTGGACAAGACGCGGGAACAAACGTTTATTTTGAATTATTTTTATGCTAGAAATAATGGTACCTTAACATTAGGCAACTTGTTTGTTCGCAATATCACACCTATGTCGGTTTTACGTTCTTAATTGCGTGTGAGATATAAGCATTCGCTTTATCGGTTTATTTATGAATTCCACGGAATTGTATATCGTGCTTGGTCTCAGGTTCATAGTCTTTCAGTTGCTTAAGTCATTTTTAATATAATCATGCAGTTTCAATTAATTTATTTCAACACAAATATTTTGACTCCCCGCGTTAGAAACTGTCACAGACAGCTTGATAGTGCCTATGATTGACGAAATGTGACGCCGAAAAGAATACTTCTGCATGAAAATCCCCCGAGTGCAGCCGGTTGTTGACGGCGAATAGGGAGTTACTTTCAGTAGCTGGCGACGTCAAAATGTGCAAAGCGTATCGTTTCAAATCAGTGAACAGCTTTCTACACAGGTCCATTCGGTGGCGCCTGGCGTTCGACTTCAGCCAAACTTATCGGAGATCATTTCCTTTGCGCTCTTCAATTTCATTTGGCAAATTTTACGGGAAATGAATATCAGACCTTAGTTGAAGTCTGGCATTCATTTATCTCGCCATTCTCATACCTTGAGAACGTCGTCAGCAAATGTCAATATAACAAAAAGCTTATTTCATAAGGCCAATATTTTGAAAATGTGTTAATGGGTACCTTAGTTAAAGAAATTTTCTAGTCAGCCTAGGCTGAACTATCAAAATATTTCTCAAGCGCATAATTTCTTTAAATAAAACAGGCCGAGACAATATCACTTTTTTATGTGATCTACGCGATTATATGAAACTTTTCTAGTCATTATAAAAGACGTTTCCAGTCTCGAAGTTAGAAAAGGTTGGTGTACGAATACCAAACATCGAACAGTAAACTTGTCATTTCATCTGTTCTTGGTGATACAGCAGACTGTTAATTATGTTATCGACCTGCTTTTTCACTAAGCACTCATGCAATATAGTCTGTTGCAATATAGGACGATCAGTTCAATATCTGACTTGAGCGCGAGCTATCTACCTTTTGTACCGCTCGGTGCTCGCACAGCCAAAGCACGGCGGCAGGCAACGAACGCACGCTGCAAGCTTGTCCTGCTCTTTATTTTTTTTTTTTTCTCTTCTGGCAGCTAGTGTCCGTGGGTACGGCCGTGGACGATGGTACTCCTCCCTGTGCATCAGCGCAGTTGTTTCACCGCCAAACCTGGCCGAAATTAACGATGGACGGAATCAGACGCACATCGTGTTCGTAAAAAAAGATCGCAATTTAGGCTCGAAACCATTTTGTGGTTTGCCAAGTGGCTCAATACTATTGTTTCATTCGCTGTGTGCTACAAGAAAGAAATTTATATCGCAAAATAATCGAAAGCGGCATGAAACAGCATTACAATCGCGTGCACGTTGAAACCGAAACCGACCAAATTGAAGCAACTTAATGGCGGCGAGTGCGCCAGCGCCCTCTACCCACCGGTCAGGCAACTACTGAAATGAAAAGGTCTTATACGACGTACTCGAGGAATGACGAAGAGCATGTGGCCAGGCTTTTGGTTAGGATTCGTTGCGCCACAAGTTGGAGCGCTGATATTTTGTCCAAACACAGAGACACGCACGAACCGTAAAAAGGACAAGGTAACGCGATGCTTTTGTTATGATTGATTGGGTTACGAAAATATAGCACAGGCAGAGAAAGACGACAAACAGCATGAAGTTGCGTTCATATCACTGCCTGATTGGTGCCACCGACTCGCAACGTAGCTTCACACTCTCACATATGGTGAAACGAAGTAACTACACATAGGGGGGATTAGTCTACATACAGGTGGTTTTGATCAGGCCGGTTGCAGTAGCGAGCATTCATCACAGTACGAATTTATATGGGGGGGGGGGGGGGGGGGGGCGTTTAAATATCGCGCGCTAGTATAGAGGCGATCAACTGGGAGGACGTCTCCTAGATGGCACGACTAACCTCCTCCCAACCCCTGCTTTGTCAAGAGATGGATAGATGGCGCAAGCTGCTGTACAATTTTTAAAGGTTGAGTTATGCTCGTGTATCTATCCGTTTTATTTAACTAGTCTATTCGTTATAAAACGCTAATGTTTTATAAATAATATAAATTTTTAATTGAAATTGTTTAATTACACGTTGTTACAAACTGTTTGTAAACATTTTTTAATCTTTTTTTTTATTTAGTTGTTAGTTATTTTGACTTGCTAGTGGCGCCAGCTGTTACGTGTTCGCCAAAAGAGGAAGTGGTTGATTTACGCAATGGCGGCCCCCTCGAACCAAGTATGTTATTGTTTGTTGATGGCCTATTCTCTCCGATTCGACGTTTTTCTAGCCGTTTTTATCTCCTAGATTTGTTCATGAATTGATCGCGAACAACCAGAGTATCTTTACGCATGGGCGTTCCTCTTCCAAAGCTACCCTTACGCTTAGAATTCCGGGGGCTATTGTAAGCCTTCAAAACGAAAACACACAAGAAAACAACTTGCCAATCTCGGCTTTGTTGCTAGTGGCCGGAATGCTACGTTTGTTTATTTTTGCCCTTGCTGGTTTGTCAAAGGTAGATTATGCTCCTCGGTGGCTCTCTTACCTCAGCCTGAGTTAATTGCGTTTTTCTGCGTTGTGCAACCGCGGTGACCTAGGTTGAATTGAACCTATTGTTCTTCGCAGATGTTTTGCCGATACACCTATTGTAGAGCGAGCAGCGTAGTTAAATCGGTGCCACAGCGTCGATTTTTGTGGAGAACTTCGAAGCAAAATTGGGTCAGTCGGCGACATCGTCCATGTCCCGCAATTTCGAAAGTTTCTGTTTCATCCCCGTTCTTCAATGGCGACAATACTCTCTGTTTACACCTGGCATCTGTTTGTCACCGCGGCGTTGCCGAAGCTCGCCAACGGACGTTGGTAAGTTCGCGGTCGGAGTTTGCGTTGCGTGACCGCTCTCTTGTCTGTTGGCTGGGGCTAGTTATGTCTTGGGCGTGTTTCAATTTGGTAGCTCTGCCTTATCGATACTGGGATCTCATCACCTGTGCCCTTATATTGCACCAAGGTGGATCGAATTTCGGTTGGGAGGGCCCCTTTGCCCCTTTTGATCGCTTCGTGGGGGCGATCTTTTGGGACCTTGGGGGACTATGTGCCGTGGACGACGCAAGTAAGTGCAGTTTATCTAATCGACCTCTCGAAAGGGTTTTTAGGATTTTTATTTTGTTTTTTTGTTTTTTGTTCTGATATCGTAGCGAGCTGTAACCTTGAACTTTCCGTTTATATTTATCGGTCAGCGCGGGCACCTAATCTTTCGGCTCCAATGTGAATGAATCTTCGTTTAATCGGAGATCGTCTAGACATCATTTTTGTTTGTATTATGTTTTTGAAGTTGGACGGCGGTATGAATTTTTATGTCGCTGTTCCCTTCTACTCCGTTGTCATTTAGCTTGGTTTTGCATTACCGATTTTCTGGCGGGTCCGGCGTATACCTAATATTTGTTTTATTTTTATTTATTTTTTAATTTTTTGTGTGTAGCACTTTTGTTCCTCTTTTTTTTTTTTTAATTTTGCGTCAGAGTTTGGCTTTTGTTTTTCTTTATTTCAGATCTTTCACGAACAAAAGAAGTAGTGTTTGAGGTAAAATTTTAAAAACCTTGTATGACTCTTAATAATTGGTGTGCATTCCAGGATCACCAAAGATGCGAAGTTCGAACTTCCAAGAGCTCATGCCAAAGATATCGGGAACAAATGAACATCAACGGCAGGACAAGCCTTCCTAGGCCTCGCAGATTTTGAAAAGTGCTCCACATGTCACATAGCCATATCTTTCTATGTGTACTTATGCAATGTACTTTAGGAAAAATATACAGCATATTTCTCCCTAAGCCTTCAAATGGCTTCGCTCATTAGATTGTCTTCTATACATAGAAAAAGTCAGGCGGGTAGCCAGGATTTTGTTTCGGGGGGGGGGGGGGGGGGGGGGGGGGGGCCGGGCCGGGGCCGCCGCCCATGACAAAATGCTTTATGAGGAGGAGGGGGAGAGGAGGCCCCAGCAAAATAGAATATTTCAGGGGGGGCCCAGGCCCCATGGGCCACCCCCCTGGCTACATGCCTGGAAAAAGTGCCTTTCTGTATTGACATTGTGTATATGTGGTGTAAACTTGTTTTATTTATCAGTGATTGCCATTAATTAGGACACTGATTACAAATGGTCTTTCATATTTGTCCATGAATAATTTTGCTAAGCAAACACTTATGCTGTCAGTGCACTTTTTTGTCTAGATCTCAGTGCATTGTGCATGAATTGTCTTTGAAACGAAGTGCCGTGTCTGCCAATGCAATTTCAAATGTTGATGCTACCATATTTGATCTGTGTTTTATTATTCATGTTTCAATATCAGTGCCAATTGAAATGGTCATACTTTGGTTTCGATTGATAGTAGCCATTCTTATCAACACAGCACTCGTGGTTGCAACTTGGAGTATAGGGTCCTTGTATTTGTTGTCACTTCTGGCTCAAATTCTGCATTATCAATGTTGGTGATTTTTAGCCATGTCTTTCTGCGAGTAGAGGGAGTGTTTTACGAATCACTCGAGTTCTTTTGCGTTCTTATATACTGCGCCAGCCAGAGTAGTCGAAAATATAAAAGAGCATCGACTGGTACTCTATTTGTCCCGTCTTTATTCAAGCTTAGGACGAGCTGGCGCTTCAAAAGTTGGATAGTCGGTGTCCAAAAGGGCCGTGGGGAACACCACTGGAGCAGGAACATGCTGCTGGGTAGTGCGTTTAAAAACTACATAAACTGATGTCAGTACAAAGACCCTATACCAAAATTTCATCATTGTTATACAAGTTTTCGAGTTGTTTCTGCTTGTGTATTCTTTTTTGTTTTTGGTTTGATCACAGTGAGTTGTACAAATACTAGCAGTTTGGTTATTTGTGCCATCTAAATGGTAATTTTCTGAGGTATGTTTCAACAGTTAGTCCCTGTACAAGGTGTTTTTAACTGTTATTCAGTTATGGTTCATGAAGCATTGACTTTACATTTCTGGCACGGTGTTGAGTACCTTACTTTTTAAACTCCTTGTGTCTCATGTAGCATGTGAATTCACTGTTGGTCACAGCCGCTGAAGCTGTTGTCTTTTATGCTGTGTTTGTTTCCTTTTTTTTTTTTAGCCTGGGTAATCTGCCAAGGAATTTTCTTATTTCCAATTTTGCATTGATTGACTGTTGATGGGGCATGATTATACAAAATTTGCCATGTTGCAATGATTCTCTTAATCTAACCGTTACACCAATCCTCTTTCCAGCGGCATCGTATTATTTAATGGTGCCTACATTGGTCCCTTTAATATGTCTGAGGAATGTCACATTTTCTGGCATATTTGAAGCTCTCTGTACCTAAAATGCAGTTGTGTACCTACTATTATACCTAATTATGCAGAATACAATTGCTTTAGTCTCCTTTATGCCCGATTGGAAAATAGCTTTACTGTGCTGTTTGTTTCTCAAGGGGAGAGGGAAGAAGTCCCTTCTGTACACTTCACCCTACCTGCACGCAGCTGTTGAGGAAGGCTTTTAACTTGAAAATACTGGGCTTTCGGTCCATGACTTTTAAAACTAGTTATATTTGAAATGTATTTAAAATAAAGCTTCCGGTACTGTTATTTTCTTGTAAGCAGATTCTAACTGGGGTTTCACGTTTCACTAAGTAATTAACCTACAGATTTACATGCTGACATGCCAGGGAGCAGTAAGCGTGCCATATACTTGACCGGTCCCCAGTGTGAGCATACAGGCTTTCCCAATGTACTGGCTGTGCCTGGACTTGGCACACAGTCAAAACACTGGCAGCCAGCTTGCTCATGCGAGGGACGAACCAAACTTCTCATCTTACCGGTAATTACGCAAGTTCTGTGTTCTGCAAGTAATTTAATAGTTTGATCAATTGCCGTCTTTGCAACGAACAACTGTTGCTCGTAAACCTAAATTTCGGTTTGAGGTCTAAGTGTCTCTTGGGGGGGAATGTTCTCTGCACGGGGCCTGCAGACTCGCCGGAGTATGCTGGGTTCGGTGAAGCCAGAGAATGCGTCAACTGTGGCGCCATCTCCACGCCCTTGTGGCGCAGGGATGGCACCGGCCACTACCTGTGCAACGCGTGTGGGCTCTACCACAAGATGAATGGCTCCACCAGACCCATCGTGAAACCACAACGGAGAATGGTGAGCTGCAGCACGCTCCTTGCTTGGGTCGGGTCGGTGCACTGATTTTGTTTCTTGACTTCCTCATCCAGTTTTAACTTTCTATAGTTGGTGACAGGTCAAGAATTCGGTGCGTGCTTCACCCACAGGCGTAATGCTCCCGCCCCACCTTTTGAGAAAATGGCGTGTCGTCTGCTGCATAACGTGGCAAGATTGTCAGTATTGGTTTCAGGCGCGAGCAGAAGGGGCGAAGCTCGCCACAGATCGAGTGGGACGGCATTGTAGTGAAACTATGCACTTTATGAAGAAGAAGATTGGAAGAATTTCCAAACTTCTTCTTCTTCTTGTTTCGTCGAGGGTGATGGCAGGGCACACTTGTAGCTTTAACCCTCGACTCCTTCATGCAAGATAGAGGTAGGACTAGACAATTGATAGTGCTTACCCACTTATCAAACAACTGATTGCAACGACGAGACTTGGCAATAGTGCCACGTTTGACGGGTGGATGATACTACTTCGAAAGCATCACTTCGAGGCATCCTCTATTTCTTAAAGCCCAGCAAAGAAGGAGATACAGTCCAGTAAGGCAGCATAGCGGTGGTGTCACTCAACCATCTCGTGCCACAGCATTTTAATGTCGCCTCATGGAAGCCGCTGCAAAGAAACAGTTTTGGAACTCGACTCAGGGGGTGACCTCCAAAGCCACAAAGAAGCTATCGGCGCCAAAAAGGCATGTCGAGAGTCGAGACTAGTCTCGACGATAGCTGAGCCTATTCATTCAACCAAGCGGGTAGATTGAATGCATCGACAACAACACCACAGTTAGATTTTCACCTCATTCTACAGAAACTACTTTGGGCAAAAGTAGGTACCAGCGCGACTTTCTGACGTAAACGCGGGTAGCTAAAATACAAGAAAATCACCGCGAGAACCCAGTGTCCCTCGATATCGCCAACGGTGCACACTGCTTTACCAAAAAAGGAAATTTGTCCGTTAAGCCATGACATTAGTGATGACAAGGAGATAAGCGCTAGCGATTGGTGGGCGAGGGGTTGCCAATCTCTTTGAGGTGTATCTGTGGCTGAATTCGTAACCTGTCACCAACTACAGGTAATCCTAACCCTCTCAGACGAATTTTGACGAGATGTTATCTCGTCAAAACGGACATGTTGAGGCACCAAAAAACTGTGTACCTTTTTATCAGCTAAGGGGGGCTTTTTGAATAGTTGCATCTGGCACCATTTCTTGGGAGGACAGAGAAGTCTGTCTTACGGGCGCTTTCTCAGCACCTGACCTTTACAGAGAAATTGTGGTGTAGTTCTAAGGGTCCTTAGCAAGTTAGACCAATATTTCACAAACAACCTGTTCATGTAGACATTTGTTTGTATTCCTCGACAAAGTTGGGACTTGTTGGCTTGCCTTCAAAAAATTCCCAAGCTACAATTTTGACATCAGTCTCATAATGTTTGCTATAATAGACTGTCATTACTATTACTACCAATAACCTTTTGATATTTGAAACCTTATCATTCGTGTAAGGGAGGGCAAGCTTATTTGTTTCAATGTTCAAAGAGTCATTTTACAACCACAAAGCAGAGCAGAATACATAAGATGGCAATTAAATTGTTTGCTCTTTTTATACTTCTTCAGGCTTGTCACTTCCTTACAATGCATACTTTTTTTTTATATATGGTGCTTTGCAACAATCATTCTTTTACTGTTCTGTTTGCATTCTTTCCTAACCTTTGTAACTATGTTGCTCAATACCATTTGTATGACCCCAGCTGCATGTTAAGAAAAGTAGTCAGTGGGTAAACACCATTGACAATTTAATGTCAGGCTGTGACTGAAAACGATAGCTTCTTTCCTGCAGTGCCTTTAAATGTCTGGGTCATTAAAGGAACACTGAAGTGAAATTAAAGTGTGCCATTGACAGTGGTAGCTTCCTAAAGCTGCTTTTACAGTTATGCATTTGAGACAGCTTCCACAGCATGAGAAATCATTGAAACGGATCCAGTAAGTGCTGTGCCCTTGACTATCAGTCATGGCGACTCAGTCGAAATAGTAAGGCGAAGAAAAGGATTGCTCAGGTTGAATTCCGACGAAGGCAAGGCATGAATCTGCTGCTTTGGGAAGTGCTCCACTCTCACTTGCAGCCACGGTGGAAGCCCACACCGGCAAACACTCTCAGCGACCAGAGAATGTTCCACTGCAGCGACTGCTGTAGTGGAACATCACAGTCCAGTGGTTGTTGTAAAATCATTTAACGAGTGAGGAGGGAGAGAATTATCTAAAAACCTTGTTCCCCTTGGCATTTTCATATCTGATAGCTTCTTTTTGACAAACAACGCCTGTCTAAACTTTTTTTAATGAATTCCCTAGTTAAATATTTTTTTTTTTTTTACAATAATGTGCAATTCATTTATTACAGTAATAAAAGATCTTGAAAATTCATTCGTTATAACCGATTATCGTAGATAGATAGATACGTAGGTAATTCGGTTTTAATGGCACTAGAGCAACTGAGGCTGAAATGTGCCAAATACAGGGTGTAATTCGAAGAAAAAGACCTAGAGAAGGCGGATTCTAAAAAAAACACAGAAATGGACATTGAAATATTTTTTATGGCTTGGGTCTGCGAGGACACCGCTCCGACCAAAGCCTTTGGGAAAAAACAAGTAAAAATAATGCCCCAACCGATTATCGTATCTGGACTAGAAACTGGTCATTTCCAGCTTAGAAACTCTAGAAACTGATTGTTATAAGCAGTGCATCGTTATATGTGGTATTATAAGTGTATTGAACTGTAGTGGAACACAATAATTACCAAAAGATTGAAATTGTCTTCAGTGTTGCTTTAATTGAGATAGCGAAGAAATGAAAGTTGTAGGACAATCTTATTCACACCTAGAAACACCTTATTTACCTAACACCCCATTTTCCCAGATCTAGTATGACGTCATTGTGAACAAACTCTGCTTACTTTTTCTCCTGCAGAGCATGCAGAAGCGAATCTTTGCCATTTATGGAAAAATGGCTGCGAGTGATGGAACCACAAATCCCATTCGGACCTAAATATGGTCCAAATGGTCTGTGGGGGTCCATTTGAACCTCCACAGTATGCTATGCATGACAGAATCCCTGTACATAGCCCATATTCTAACATCCTTATGGATGCCATTGCACTTGCTGCCCTCCTGCCATAAATGGCAATGTCTTTTTGTTTTTTCCTGCGTTTGATGAGAAATAAGGCTTTCTTAGATACGGGAAGGCATGGTAACCAGAAACCCGTAACTATTGAGTTTCCCCCCAGTTTTGTTGTAAGTCTTCCTTATAACAAGCAGCTCATCTGTTATTGCCGTGCTTATGGACACGCAGCTGTTAATGAGACTGTCGATGCGGTATGTATTGTCTAACAGTGCAGTGTTCCAATGTGCAGGTTGTCCCAGCTGACCTTATGTCATCGTGCTTTTCCCAGCAACAACCGAGCGTTTCCCGTCGAGTCGGGTTGTGCTGTTCGAACTGCGGCACCACCACCACCACGCTGTGGCGGAGGAACAATGAGGGTGAACCCGTCTGCAACGCCTGCGGGCTCTACTTCAAACTGCATAATGTGAGTCCATCCTCTGCTGCGTACAAACTCTATAGCCTCGAGGAAGAACTGTGGCTGACGTTTCCCTAAGGGACTTCTTTTGGGCTAAGTTCCTTCGCAAAACGTCGACCGTGACTTTGAGGCTTCCGGGAGGTTCCGTTTTAAGTTGTTACACCCAGTTTCGAGAGTCATTAACTGTTCACAGACTGCTTTAGTCAGAAGCAATGACTAGAAGGCAAATGGGTCGATAGAGATTGTGACAGCATGCTACGAGGGGGAAATATAATCGAATAACGGAAGGTGGAGGTAAGAGTTAAGACTTTCACACCTCATGGAGAAACAGTTGCAGTTCTGACGTCAGATTGGTTGGAAATCCTCATTCGCAACGACACTTGACTATAGCAGGGGGGGGGAACCATTTCAGTTTTAAAAAGGCAGACGTAATGGAGGTGGAAATGTGGGGGGGACCCCGTTGCTGCCTAGCATTTTGTGCTTAGCTCTTGATACAAAGTTTTCCTGCTACTACGTGGAGGATGAGCGACTTGCGCGCAGGGCAGAGGTCCGCACAAATACGGCCAGCTTGTGAGCCATGGGCCGGGATCGGGCTTCACTGTTCCAATCACAAGGGGCCTAGGCCAGGCTGAGCCTAGCCAGGCCTAGGTCTTGTATTGAAACCTAGAATGTGGGCTGAAGAGAGCCAGACCCCGTAGAATAATCAAAGCCCGCAAACGTCGTCCCCTCCCTCCGTGAAACGTCACCGCAGTTGGATGGCAACAACTCGGCGATTGGACCCGGGCCCGATGCCATGCGTCCTTTGACGAGTTGATTGGACATGAGGCCCAGCCAAATGTGGATGCAGCGCTCGTGTTCAATCTGTGTCTTTGCTCCATCTCGCTCTGATGATGTCAAAATTCTAGTTTAAGTGCATGCTTTGATTGTTGTAGTGCCAACCAAACAAAACTGACACGTCCTTTTTTTCTTTTTTTTTTTATGGCGGAGTTGTTAAAGGTTAGTTTCTCCAGGATCGTGTCCGGTACCAAACAAATGTCGACACAACACTCTGGTTGCCGCCGTCACTTATAGACGGCGCTAGCTGTCCAGAGTTTTGTGTTTGCCACTTGTCTGCTTGCCGCCATCGCTCATAGATCACGGCAACTTTTCCAGCCTTGGCAACCAGACAACTGGTTGCTGCGGTCGCTCATTGATGGTGGCAACATTTCTTCGGAGGAAGAAGAGCGGGAACGGAACGAGCGGCGATGTGTGCAGCAGCACAAATGATTCCGCAACCGCCGCGAGGCCGCTATCGCCTTAAGTTCTACTGCATCGAGCGCTTCAGATTTCCTTGCAAAAGAAGAGCAGATCGCTCACCTGGAAAGCCACCGCCGAGAACAGAAGCTGTAGCTCCGCTGCTCTTCCTTCTTTACCAAAACAGAAAGGCTGAAAGTGTTTTTTTTTTTTTTGTGAGCACAAGTTGTGTGCAACTGTGTTTTAAGGGAACAGGAAGAGTGATGAGCAAAAAAAGAAAAAAGGATGGTTTGGGGTGCTTGTGTCGATGCTCTTCTACAGGGTGAAACAAGGAGACGCCAGGCTCTTTAAATCGACCGTAAAATTCGGTTTCTTAACCTATCGTGCTACAACTTTTTGCAGCATTGCCCACAGATGGTGCTTTTTTTTGGTAAAATTTGCAAAGAGCGAACTTACCTGAGGAAAAAGTAAAGAAAGAAAAAGGCTTAGCTCCTATGGAAACGCAGCGACGCCACCGGTCTTCAAAGAGCACGGTGCCGTTTCGCACGGGACACAAGAGATGGCGTAACGAACGCCGCCAACGAACGAGCAGACGGCGCCGAGAGCCAGCGTCTTCAGCAGACAATCTTTTCGACTCAAAAGCGGCGCGCGTTCCGCAGGCAACGGCAGTCGCAAAACAGGCACGGTAACAACAAGGAACTGCAGTTCCTTGTCTGCTAAATACACCGGCTCTCGGCGTCGTCTGCTCGTTCGTTGGCGGCAGTTGGCGTTGTGACCGCTTGCGCCATCTCTTGTCTCCCGTGCGAAACGGCGCCGTGTTGTTTGAAGACCGGTGGCGTTGCTGCGTTTCCATAGGAGCTAAGCCTTTTTCTTTCTTTACTTTTTCCTCAGGTAAGTTCGCTCCTTGCAAATTTTACAAAAAAATATGCACCATCTGTGGGCAACACTGCACAAAGTCGTAGCGCGATAGGTTAAGAAACCGAATTTTCCGGTCGATTTAAAGAGCCTGGCGTCTCCTTGTTTCACCCTGTACATCACCAGTGGCATGGTGGCAATTTTTGTTGCTGCAGCGCCACCACCACCACCGTAGAGGAAGCGCTTCTCCCCATTAAAGGGTCCGTGCAAGGACTTTTTTTTACTGGTTTTTAATTTGCACCGAACCTGAGTGCACCGAGCGTAGCAACTTAATGAAACTTTTCTCTTCTTGAATTTCGCTTTACTTTAAAAGTTATAGGCAAATTAAAATTACAAAAACAAGCAAAAAATAACCTCCTTCTTGACGTCCTTGGTTGCTTGAGTGGCTGTGAACTAGAAGAGGGGTAGTGAGCTCAGTGAGCGCTCACAGCTGCCGCACTCCGTGTCGACGGCTCGAGAAGGCACCACTAAAGCATGCTCTGGATCGGCTGTATGAAGCGGGCAGCCAAGGCGGCTCACATTGCATTTGCTGCGCGACTAAACATTAATTCGGCATGATATTTCATTGGCCACAAACGACAGCAAACACAGGGTAAAGATTAGTTCAGAACGGGAGCCACTTTGCGCTGCCATACCGCCAAACGGCCAAACCGCAAGCCAAACCTACTCGTCAAAGGCCTTCGGAACATTCGGGACCGGTCGGATCCTCGAGTCCGTATACGACCGCAGCGCCGCCGCATACATCCGGGATCTTTCTACCCTCGCCGCTCGTCGGTGCCTGATCCCACTACACCTTTCTAGTATGCTCCGCCTTTTCCACCGCTTGGTGGCGGGTATGTCGACAAGTCATTTCTTGTTTCCGTACGTTAAGTTGACGGAAGTGCTGCGCCAATTGCGCCAAATTGCGCCAAGGACGCAATCCTGCTACATATAGCGCCAAATTGTCATTTTACCGAAGAATTGCGCTATGCCTGCGCCGAGATGAGATTTAGCAATAAAAAATAAAAATTGAAGTCTTATCAGAGCGCGTGGCGGTACCGCGGTATTTTCCACGCCGCAACTGTTACGCAAACCAAAACTGCGAGGGCGCATTATCATCATCATCATCATCATTGAAAGGAACAACATTAGCAACATCTGAGACCAAAGCCGCAGAGGCTAAGCAAAGAACCATCCCACTGAGCAGCCTATTAAAAAAAAAAAAAGAGGCCGAGCATGTGGATGTTTTCAATGTTGGCCCGCCCTGTTCCCGTGCGCTAGCTACCAGCGAAGTCAAATCTAGCGCGAGCCCGATGCTCTGTGCATTCCTGACTCGCGCGTGGGCTCGTGCAGTGCGGTTACTGTTACGGGCTCCATGCGCGCGCTTGTAGCTTCGGCTGCGCTCGCACCGAAACTAAAAGAAAGTATAGTTTAGTTGCACCAAACTCTGGATGTAGTGCTGGTAAAGCCTCACCATCCTTTTCGGAGCACAAAGCACTGCGCGACTCGCGCGACAGCGGTGTCTGCTCCGCGGGTGTCACTTCTCTGCAGCGCGTTGGTGCATGCCAAGGAGTGCTGATATTTAGTTACTCTCTCCGTGCCCACTGGCTTGCCCGAACCCCAAGATACGAGGAAACCGCAAAAAAGGTAGACGCTTAAATATGATTGCAGGGCCCCTTTAAGCATGCGCACATACAGGATTATATCATGCTCACCTTTGCAGGCTTGCTCCATCTGTACCCGCAAGTGTGCGCATTGACAATGAGGATAAAAAGATGCCACTTGCCTCAAGGTTGTTCTCACAAGAGTGCTCTTTCGCCAAACATTTTTTTTTTTTTTTTTTTTACGAATCAGTGGTAATGTTTTGCTTCTTTTGCAGCTTCTGCACATGATTTTGTTTACTTTTGCTTGCACTTTTTAGTTTTTTATGGTGGATTTTGTCACCATATAGTCAAGAAGGGAGGCCACTTTTTTTTTGGTTCTTTTTAATTAGGAAGCGGTGTTGCATTATAGAGCCCAGTCATAGGAGGCTAGGCTTACAGCATCGTTTAACTAAGAACAGCAGCAGAAAAAAAAAGATGTGTGGAACACCTTGACCTAGTAACGTTTGGCAAACAGATGGCGAACATGAAACAAGATGTTTTGCATTTGTTCTGCATTTCCCTACCAGCATCTTTAGCTCAATTTGCTATACATTAACTAACCCACCTGTGCACAGGCTGGTACATGTATTGCTTACTTTCGGGTAGAAACACTAGTGTGGCATGCAAGGAAGCTGGGAGAAGAAAAGAAATCCCATTTGGAAGCCGATGTATCAACTGATATGCCAGTAGCGGAGCTGGTCGCTGCAAACTATAGGGGGAAAGGCTCGCAACATCCGTAGACATTAAGCTCTGCACAAGTATTTTTTGAAGTTTGTCTGTTGGTATTCTCATGTTCAAGAGCCTGAGACGGTTGCATTCTCGCTACAGCAACTCAGAAGCATGCAGGTGCAAGGCGCAAGCTTCAAAAAGAGACTCGGAGCTGAAAAAGCAGTTATCATCCGGTTTGCTAAAGCTCTCGGGCCTTTCGGGCAAAACCAGTAGGAAGAGCAATGTGCAGAAGACATTTTTTTATAGTGGTGGATGCATTATCGTCAGAACCACATGGATTCATCCGGTGCGATGTGTGCCAAGGATTTCTCATTAACAGCGGCTGCAAGACTGTGTGTCGGGCACTAATCAAACTTGGTGCCAATCACGGGAATGTTGACGTCGTGCCTATCCTCCTCGATGCAACAACTATTTGAAAACATGTGGCCAAAGTCGCATACAGTCTCTGAGAGGCAATGAGGCCATAAGTGGAACTTGCAGCGAGTGAAAAGCAGGTGTGGCAACCACTGACATGTGAACTGAGGACTTCAGGAAAGTTGCTTGTACCATGCTGACACCTTACTACATCGATGGTTACTGGAACGTTTAGAGTGAGGTCCTGTCCACCTGTGAATTTCCTGCCGAAAAGGAAAGACCGGCAAAAGCATCAGGAAAGAACTATAGACCGAATTCGTAAAGGGTGACCTTGCTGGGGAACTGCTGAAAAACATCACGTTCGTGACAGACCGAGGCGCCAACATTGTTAATGCGCTAGAAGCAGCACAGCTCCCTCGTTGAATGTGGTGCTTCGCCTCATGTTCAAACCTGGGTTTATAATAAATAAAGTGCCAATCCAGAGGGAACTGATTAAAAGGACCAAGGTGGTCGTGACCTTTTTAAAACAAGCGGACCTTCTGAATCACTTGCAAAAGGCAGACAACCAAGACATTCAGACGAGGTGGAATTTCGAAGCTAGTGACGCTGAAATTGGTCCATGACCAGTACGAAAGCTTCAAAGCAGTGCTGGACAAACAAGGTAGTCCCTTGATGGAAGAAATCAGCAAAATTGATATGAGGTTGCTGATTGATTTTTTTCAGCCACTCGGATGCCATCGATGCGATGGAAAGGGAGGCCAAGTCAACACGGCCTTTGTTTGTGTTGCACTTGTACAAGCTGAAGAGGCACTTGAACGCATCAAGTCATGACTGTGAGCTCTCGTGGATCAAGAAGCATGCTGCAGGGTACCTCGAAGCAAAGTTTAGAGCTCATGACATTCACATGATTTCTATGTTTCTTTGAACCCAGTTTCGTCAGCTTTGCATGCTTTCGGAGAGTGATCGGCATGAAGTCCTGCAGGATGTCAGGCAACAACTGCAATCAAATTCTCTAGCGTGAGTCGAGATGCAGAGCTCTCGGAGACCCAAGAGGCGAAGCAAACAAAGACGACGTTAGGTGGCTGTATTGAATGGAAAGAAATGCGGCAATCAACTGCAGGTACTGAAGAAATCTGGTGAGCTTTGGCGATATTTGAAAGCTGTCTTTCCAGATATCAGTGAGAGTGAGCTTGGGCCTTTTTGGAAGTGCCAGCAGAGTGAGTTTCCAGGACTATCTCGACTCGCAAAGCAGCTACCGAACTTTGTATGCCTGCCACGAGTGTTTCCAATGAGAGGAACTTCAGCACTGCTGGCCACCTTAACCATGAACGAATAACCCATCTAAAGCCAGATACAGTAAATAATACTCTATTTTTACTCAAGAACCTATAAAAACTGTCGTGCTACTGTGCAACTACAAACGTTTGCCAAGTCATGGAGATATTTTTTGTCTATTTTTACGAGAGTGTGTGTATATATATATCTTTTTAAAGCCCTGTATTATTTGTAACTGTCCGACTGCCGATCTTACTGAGGGTCTTGGTGCCAACTCTTTAGGTGCATTTTTGTGTTATTTATTTTGCGTTAAGTCTCTCTTTTTTCAACGGCATTTTGCAATGCTTTTTTAAATGTCTTAATATGTGTTTCTTTGCCTCAGTAAACTTCATGCTTTGTTACGCATAAGTAGGCATCCCATATTCATATTCATTCTCACTAAAAATAAAATATAGTGTTCTTATAAGCTAATGTATCCGAGTTCAAAGGGCATGTCAAGGAGCATACGTCAAAGAGCATGCTTAGACTTTTCTGTCAACATTTATTGCCTACTCAGTTACGAGTAGGGTTCCGTTTTATCAGAGTTTATTTCTCGTGAAATTCAAAAAGTGTTTTTTGGAGCTATATTTTAAAACATATTCGGAAGCCTATCGGAGTTTATTTGTGATTGATTTACGATTCTCCGAAATTCTGAAACTAATTTTGTTGTGTGCGCAATTTTTAAAAATTCAATATAAAAGTAAATATTATCCGGACGCAAACCTGTGCTAAATTCATATGAACCCAACTATGTCGAATGATATTTCTTCAGCTGAATTGGGCATCCGTGCCCTTGTCATTGGTAATACTAACTGTCCCACAGCAAAACTTGAAAACAAATGTTGCTTTAATTAACGTCGATACTTACACTTTGTTTCATACTTAGCGTGCAACGCTGTCAAGGCTACTGGTGCGAGCGCGTGGCTTCATCTATGGTTTTGTTTGCGCGAGAATGCGTGCAAATGATCAATGAGATCAAGCCCCATGCTGGCGCCAGTAGCTTTGACAGCGTTGCACACTAAGTATGAAACAGCGTATAGAAATCCCTGAAATCCTTTGCATATTCTCTGGTAAGCTCGTTTTCCCTTCCCATTCCACTGCTCCACCCTGCGGCTGCATGGAGTAGGGTGGTGAGACAGAACCTTTAGCTTCCGCCTCCCTCCTGTGATCGTAGCTTTCCTTGTTGTAAAAACACCACTCCGCCTTTTTTAAAAACTGCAAACTGAAAACTAGAACAGCAGATTTTGTCGTGATCCAAAATTGCCATGACCCATTGTCCTGCACAAAACTCGACGAGATAAACGGTGAACCCCCTTTTGTCGTAGCTCGAGATATTGAAGGAAACTAGAGAGGCCTCTGCTCAGGACCACTGCTTCTGACCAAGCTTATTTGTAAAATACAGTGTTTTTTTGTTTTGTTTTTCTCGTAATTGCGACGTTGAAATTTTTAGCTTTTAGGATAAATTTGAATTGATAGAAATTTTATTGGCGAGTGTTTCTCGGATTTTATTGTATTTATTCTAAAACACTAAATCTTAGTTATGAGCTAAGTATGGGTGGCAATAAAAATATGCTGACTATCGAGTATACTGTACACTGTAATTAACATGTGTAGCGGTGACAGGTGAGCCTGCCATTCTGCGTAAACTCGGCTTGGTACCGGCGAATTAGTGTCGGGCTGGGCCAGCTGTCGGAGATGGACAACGGGCCACAGGCTGGCCAGGTCTAAAGTAACAGTGGGCTGGGCCAGGCCAGTCTCTCACATACCAGCCCATGCAGGCCTGTAGCCTAGGTGCTTCGTCAGCAAGTGATAAGCTCCCCAATAAAGTAAGGAGTGGAAAAAAACTCGTCATGTTGATGACTCTAACCATCGTCACTGATAATTCTGGTAATTACGTGGTAATTCTTGGCCCTTCGAATGCACCATGCTTTGTTTCACTTTACAACAGAACACACTACGAGCTATTGAATCCAATCCAATGTCGTGCGAGTGTTACATGACTTAGGGAAGGGCGGAGCTACGCGAGGGGTGCATAGTTGCGTAATGCAATCACAGCACTGGATAGGCTTGTAGGGCTCGTAGCACCTGCTGCGGTTCATTGCGAGGTAAAACAGAATATAGCACTTTGCAGAAGCATATATCTAGCTGCACCGCGATGCATACGAACAAAGGTAAGCAAACAAGCGAAGTGCTCCCGTGTTCGCTGCACCGTCAGCGCAGTGTGATGGGTTCTTCGGCTGTGGGAGAGCAAGATGGCAAAGTGACAAGAGCAGGTTTCCCGAGAGTTGCTGTTGCCTCCATGTGACAGGGCCACCGGAAACATCTGTACCTCGTGTTGTTGGACAAAGTTGTCCAACTGTTTCCTTAATGTGACAACACAAACGTCTAACAGGCCAATATGCACATTTTTTTGTCACTTTGGACTTGGTCAACATGAATATTAAGAGACTTGTTGATGCCACATCATTTATATTTATTTGAGGCACGATGCCCACTTTGGCACGAGAGTGGACTCCAGTGCATGTGTGTGCTGTTACTCAAAGAAGTTTTGTCTCCCCACCCCCCAGATTAACAGGCCTTTGGCCATGCGGAAGGAGAGCATCCAGACACGCAAACGCAAACCCAAGGGCAAGAGCACTCCTGACAGCAAGGGAGGCCTGGCCCCGGAAAACCTGTGCACCTCTACCAAGGTTGAGAAGGAAGAACCCTTAGGTATGTGTGGGACTGTCTTTACCGGTAATTTTTTACAAATGTTAGAACACATCAGGGGTTCGAGCATTTACTGTGATCCACTTATTTGCCTTGCTTGAAGATGTAACAATGAGAATTATTGTGGTTCCCTCAGTGTTGGACGTCTCCACAATGTTCCATAATCGTGAGGCACTTCACTTCCCGTTCCCTGCCGTGGGGATTGGGAAGTGAAGTGGTCGGCTGCTAGTCAGCATGGCTGGCGGCCGAGAAAGGCAGCTTTGGGCACACGTCACCAAAGGATTGGACATGAGCCCTGCATCAAAGTTTGCGGGGCACTCGGACGTTCAAGCTCGAGATCGGGTCCGATGATTGTGGCCGCAGGCCATCTCAGTGAGAATTCCGCACAAGATAACACTACTTATACAACCAAACTTCTTTCCACTAGCCATTGTTTGAATGGTTCTCTAAAAATAAAGTTTCTCGTATTAAGTGGCCCACTAAAATCAGTGACTGGATGTGACAGGCTGTGGAAAAGGGGGGCTCTTACCACGAGGCGGACTCGGTACTTGCCCAGGATGACAGAATGGCAGCCAATTTCTTACCATGAACGGGTGTGTTGACGAAACCTATGCGTTGAACAGAAATGAAGCGAAAGATTGGAAAAGGCTGCTTATTTAGTGCAGTCCCAAGCTGTAGGGTATGGCCATATTAGGGGTTGCAGCAGATGGAGATCTCTAGAGCCCTGCATATCCGCTGGTTACCCGCGGATCATCCGCACATATCCACAGTCAACTGGTGGAAGCGGATAAAAATTAATGAGATTTGGCGGATTGCGGATCAGTTGCGGATGCTAGGGGCTGCGGATGCGGATCGGATGCAAACATCTGCCGGTCCGGATCTACAATTTTGTCGAGGCGGGCCATAAACATGCGCGACCGCAGGGTGTACAGTGAATAGGTGAGTGATACAGAAACTTGCGCCAGCACAAGTTTCCATACCTCACTTCTGTAGTGCAGTTCGAGCATGCCACCTTAGCATCATATGCTCTAGCGGAAGGAGACTTCTTATTAGCAGGTCTTAATGAGAGGCAAACTAGTTTGAATCCACCCATGCTGACTATACTGTTTCTTTCATACAGCAACCTCAACAAGTAAAACATTGCGTGTGTTTTCCCTTCTTTTTTTACAGCAGAGCTGTTAATGGAGCTAGTTACCCCAGGATCGTGTCCCCCGCAGAGAAATGTTAACACAAAACTCTGGACAGGTACCGCCATTTATGAGCGACGGCGGCAACCAGACAATCGGCTTGCCGGCCTTGCTCATTGATGGCGACAACCTTTCCAGCCTTTCCACTCTGGTTTTCACCAGAGTGGAAAGGCTGGATTTTTCTAGGCGTCATCCTAGATGTCGTTCTCGAGGTCATCCTAGAAGCCGTCCTTGAGGACGTCCCAGAAGTCGTCCTTGAGGTCATCCTAGATGTCTTCGAAATCGTCCTAGTAGTTGTTTTTGAGGTCGTCCTAGACATTGTCCTTGAGGTCGTCCTAGACGCCTTCCTAGATGTCGTCCTTAGGCGTCGTCCTTGAGGTCGTCCTTAGACGTCGTCCTTGAGGTCGTCCTTGAGGTCGTCTGACCATAGTACAGCTTCGCTAGTCTTCCTTCTTCACCAGAGTAGAAAGGCTGAAGGTTTTTTTCTTTTTTTTTTTCTTTTTGACAGTTGGCAGGTTTTTTTCAAGTATGTGGTTCCGAGCATGCAGTTGAGGGCTCGTGTTTGAAACTGATTGGAGGTGCTGCCATTATTGAGTGTTGTGATATTTTCCCAGTGGTGACTTCAGCCTTTCCACGTGTATACAAGTACTTTGCTGCGGTAGTTACCGCCTTTCCTCTCCCACTTTTTTTTTTTATTGTTTGGCCTAAATAAATTGAGGCAATGTTCTTTGTTCACTTTTTATGTTTATAAAGCATGTGTCTGCTTAAAATAAATTTTACAAAGCAAAAAAGAAAAGAAACTTAGCCTTTCCACTTTGGTGAAGAAGGAAGACCAGCGAAGCTGTACTATGGTGGGAATGAAGTAATGGCCGGCCGCAAGTCAGCAAGCCAGAGTGGAAAGGCTCGAAAGGTTACGCCATCTATGAGCGACGGCGGCAAGCGGACAACCAGCAAACACAACATTCTGGACAGCTACCGCCATATGTATGAGCGACGGCGGCAACCAAAGTTTTGTGTCGACATTTCTTTGCGGGGGACACGATCCTGGGGAAACTAGCCGTTAACAGCTCCGCTGTAAAAAATTATTTCCTCTTGAGCGCATCTTTTGGACAGAGCGTCACAGACTCCCAAGACAATCTCATAACTGCGATCATCTTCCCAGCGGTGCGGAGGTCTCTGGAAGGATGATTGATTATAATATAAATACTATAAAACAGAATACGATGAAATGACTTTCACCGTATTCCGACACGACAAGTTCTTTGTACCAAAGCAAACAGACGGCTTATAAAATACCATCTAGGTGTTTTTCTTTTTCCTTTTTGTTTTTTTCAATATTCATGTTTGATTTTATAATGTAAAATGAAATCACGTATTGCAGGTCAAATGCGGTTCCGAATTTCGCAAATGCAGTTCGTATGGGAACGCAGTCTACGGATGCGGATACAATAATTTAAGAACATTGCGTATGCGGTTCGAATGCGGATACAAAGTCTGCGGATGCGGATTGAATGCAGATGATCAAACTTATCTGTGCAAGGCTCTAGAGATCTCCAAGAAATTTCCTAGCTCTCAAAAATTAAAGAAAATTAATAATAGGTATACTATAGGGGTTATATAACAATTTTTGTACTTTCAGTGAACATCTTTTAGGATTATTCCTCGACATTCATAAGCTATGAGACAGGCAAAAGCTGTATTTTTTTCCGACAGACAATGGGCAGTCACAAAAAAAATTTGAATAAAATTAGTGGCGTTCAGTCCTCAACTCGCTGCCAGAACAGGCACTCATATTATCTGAAGCTGATTATATGTTGCCAACGTCTGTCGTAGCCGCATGCTGGGGTCGGCAAAGCACAAGGCACACCTGTGTTCCATACATTCTTAAAGGAGCTGTGCAACAATTTCAGGGCTTTGCTTAAATAATTGTGGAAGTTGATGCCTGACACTTCTGAAGTGAACTACAGAAAACAGATTTTGCCTGGATACCCTAGTTTTTATTTAAAAAAATGAAAAAGATCCAGGTTTTTGCTGCCCCTCAACTCGTACGTCGTCTTCCGGGTCATGTGCGCATTGACGTTGATGGGGTATGCGCGGGGTTCCGGTAAAATTCTCTCTTTAGAGCCATCAGTAAGCAGCGAGAACTCATCCGTTCGCGACCGCGTGACCATGTGTTGGCGGGCGCCACGCCAACAATATGGTGAAAGGAGGAAAGTCTCATCCGGGTCCGGCCATACTTGTCCGGCCCTGTCCCCCTCCCCCTCCGGCTTCTGGCAGCTGTTCGCGGTAGCACAGAGAGCTGACGGTTTTGTGGACCTAGGATAGATGGCGCCACTAAAACTCCGTATAATAAAAGTTTTGTCGATGATACCAGATTTTTGACGCATTTATATATATGTTGGAACGACAAGATTTATAGAAAAGTTACCTTTTATCGAGCAGGTATTCGCACAACTTGCTATCTCTCTACAACATTCCCCATTGACGTCACGCCGCGTGTTTCTCATGTCCGCCGCTTGCGGCTGCAGGTCGGGGAATATTCTAAGTTTTGCCTGCTATTACGCGGCAGAATCGCAACATTTCGATAAAAGGAGGTGTGTTTTCTGTCATTTGTGACAAGGTGAACAATATCAAAAGCAGAGGATGTCAATTCTTTCAACGTTAAAATCTTTGCACAGCTATTTAAAGTTTGGCTATTCCCATCATTGCAGCCATTGTACACAAGCCACTACACGAATGCGTGTCGGGGCTTCGATTGTCACGATTGTGTCCACTGTGTGAGCCGCATTTAGATATTGTTACCTCAGAGATTGCAAAGCTTGATGGTGAAATCCTGGGGATCACATTGTTGACTATGCCAACAATGCAGACCTTACAACTCCCGTCGTCTAGTTTTTGCGACGGAGAGACTGAAACAAACACCCGCTTTTCTCTTTGAAATTGTGTTGCCACAAAGAAGCTTCTTGGTCATTCGCCCTGCGTGCGACCATTGGCGACTTCAGCGAACTCCTCTTTCAACGAGACTCCCTTTTGTGTGTCCCAAACATCGCTATTCTCCCTCTAAAAGATTATAGAAGATTACCCTGTCACTCAGAGTTCACACAAAAGCAGCTTTGTGGTTAATTGTGGTGGCCCGATCGCAGGCGTGCTTCAACCGCTTCGGTGACTGGAACGGCTAGGGCATCCTGAGTATGTTAGTCTTGCCGCAGTTTTGCTCATCTTGAGACAAACTATGTGACGATTGTGCCAGATATGACATACTCTCCACTGGCTGCTCTCCAAGCGCTTTCCAGAGTGGGCCGTTTATAATGAAAAATACAGCCATCAGGCTCAATGCACAAATGTGCGATTGTCATTTATGGATATTGTGGAATCAAATTTAGCATATTTCTGAACACGACGGGGATATTTCATACTTTTGTTGAAGTATCCGTTTAAAGGGGTGGTGCAACAATTTTCAGACTTTGGCCTATTAACTGCAGAAACTAATCTGCGTCACCTATGGAACGAAAAGCAGATAACCATATTTTCTTGCAAGTGCTAGTTCTTATTTTTAAAAAAAATTAAACAAATCGAAGGTCAAAGTGCCTCTCAACTTTTCATGTCATCTTTCGAGTGACATACTCTCAGGGGATCACATGGTTTCCCCTTGGGCCCTCTCTTCAGGGACCCCAGCAGCTTTCTCCACGATTGTCGACTTCTAAAGGATTAGTATCGTCGAAGGTCGCTGCGAGCAATTGACAGAAAGGACGGTCCGCCACGGGGCTGACGGCAAGTGTAGCAGCGGAAGGGGACAGGTTTTGTTGACTTCCACGTATCCCCCAGAGACGCTGTCATTTTAGTTCCCGTAACTGCGACAGGCGGCTGCAGATCAGCAAATAATTTGTTGTTTGCTTTGCGATTACGCAGCAGAATAGCAGTTTTTCAGGGAAAGGCGACGCGTTTTTGGTCACTTGGGCTTGCATAAACAATATAAAAAATGCAAACTGCCAATTCTCTCAGCGTTAAAATTGTTGCACTGCCCCTTTAAGAGAGGGCGCTCCTTGGGCATACTTTCTTTTTAATACTGAGGTTAGCGGGCCGAAATTAGCATAGTTTGTAGAAATTGGCTCCTCTTTTCATTTGTACAATCCATTTTCTGATAGCTGCTCCAGTTCAGTATCTGGGCTGCATCATGACACGTATAAAAAACACCCGTCTTGTGCAGACAATTTTTGCTTATAATTATAAAGATGGAGGAGCTTAAATATTCAGGTTGGTTCCCCATGAACTACAGAGTGTGAATAGCTTCTATTTGTGTCAGTATTTTGAAACAGGAATTTTTTGTTCTGTATAAAAAAAAAGCATGGTTGTATATATCTTGTAACTAACAAGATTTGGACACTCTGTACACCTTCACAAACCGCTGTGTAAAATTTCATTGTGATTTGACAACTGTAAAAGGAAAGAATTGTGTGCACAAACTGTAGAACAGGCAAAAACTATTGAGAAAAATGTGTTTCAAAGTTTACTTTTATGCAAGACACCAAGCTCCTCACTCAAACCACATGAAACTTGGGAATGATATAGTCCCGAACGCCTATTTCTGGACGTCCAGGATAGAACTCTCCAGCAGTATAGGTTACGCCATCACAATCATGACCGATGCCAATTGTGCGTGCTGCGAGCACTGCCTTTTTGTTGTCCGCAAAGCTGTCGCGGGTGCTTGCACTGCATTGTTCAGGGTCGCATATTTCCCGGCTGGCGGCAGCAGCACGATTGCACGTGTATGTAGCCAAAAGAACTTCGGAAGGGAATTAAGCGTTTGTGCTCTTGAGCTCCAGCAAAAATGTAAGGAGTGGACCTTGCATTTGTTCTCTACTTCCACAACAGCGAGTTTGCGCTTGTCACATGTCGCGCCGCTCACAAGTCGCGTCAAAGTTTCGATTTCGCAGATAACGGTGTTTCTGTCGCTTCTCTTTTTAACGATGTCATTATTGAGAAATGTCATCAGCTTCTTTTCCGAAGCACTCACGATGTCCAACACGTTGCTGGTGAGCTCCGAAGTGCTCCATTGCTCGGCATTCGCGGTGCTGGAAGAGCTTGAAGGCTTGTCGCCATTCTGCTAAAGTGGTGGTTTCACAGGTCTGTTGCATTCGTCGCGCTTCAGTGCTTTTGCTTCTGCTTTTTCTTGTATGAGCACAGTGACGAGCTCTTCTGGAGTCGAAAGTTGCATTTCTCGACGCCACTCACCGTGAAAAACTCAATAGGTGAACAGAAAACTTAGTTTTTGTTTGAGACGACGTACAAGCAATGCGACCGGAATCAATGTGCTAGATTCACAGCATGGTGCGTCAGGACGGAAGCCAATGGCAGTGCTGCATTTAGGTTACATGGTTTTAAAAGGCCGCTCGGGGCCTCATCGGGAGATGGGAAAATGTTTTTATTATTATTTTTAACAGAAGCACGAAACTATGGAAGGAGTCTACGGAAATGACCAACTTCCGTATTTTCGTGAGTTGCGGTAATAAGCTCGAGCTCTTTTTACAGCAAAGCTGTTTATGGCTAGGGTTTCGTGGATTTTTCATATGCGTCAACAAAAACTTGCACCGCCCTCTCTTTGTCGTCGTTCCAAGCGCCTGTGTGCCTAGTTTCCTTCCGTTCTCCCGGGGTGGCAGTCCCGTTGCACGCGTCTACTTTCCGCTGAATGGCAGTCCTGTCGCGCGTGTCTAGTTTTCTGAACACAGACGTGAGACAAATTCTGTGTCACGTCTGTGTTGTGTGCTAAACAGCTTCGTGGGTCTTTTACCTTCACTGAGTGGAATGGCTCATGAAATTTTTTGCTTAACTTCTGGGCCAAACTTTTTAACAGTTCTTTTTGTATATGAAACTAAAAGATATACAGATTAAAAAAAAAAAAAACATTGAGAAACAAACATTAAAGGGACCATGAAATGACCTTTTTACTTTTTCCAGATAACTTTTACATTAAACCGTCAGTGTTCACTGAATCCCGAACAGGCATCCGTTTTCGTCTCGGTTTATTAACTTCTACACAAAAAATTAATGAAATATCGACTTTTTCTTTCTCTCCAACTGACCGCAAAATAAGCAGTGACGTACGCTGTTTCCGGAACCGGAAGTTCTCTCGGCAGTAGGAGAATGGGAGCGTTAGCGGCGACGAGTTGGGGTGCGCCGGTAGGTTTTACTGCGCTGATGTCACCGACGTATTTTCTGAATCGGCGCCTAAGTGCAGCGAGTCTTCCCAGTCTTCCGGTGAAGACTCCAGAAGTCAACCCAACTGTCATTGTTGGTAAAAGGCGGCCCGTGTCAGTCGTTTGCAAAGCGAGGTAGATGGAAACAAATTGCCACGGCGTTTTTCGCGGCCTCGGAGATGCAGGAGCGAGCCGACGTTAAAAAAGATACGTTTGAACTACGAGTGTCAGCAAGAGCCACGTAAATACCTGTTCACACTCGGAGCGGACGCGCGCTTTTGATGGAAGTGCTGTATTCGTGCTGTTGGTAAGCGCTTCAGGACCGATCTTTTACGATTGCAACTCGATACTGATGTGACACTCGGCAAAGAAAGGTTGGACCGGCATTGCACATACCTCCCACGAACTGTTATAGCTCGACAGTGACGTGCAGTCTGTCAGAATAAAAATGGCATACCAATAAGAAAGTGTACATACCGTGTTACGAAGGTAATCCATACGGCGTTTATTATAGCTCTATATCACACAAAACAAGATAGAATCGACGAGAGTCCCTTTTCGACGAGTTTTCGTCAACACTGCCTCGGAAAACAAGGGGAAGAGATTGACCTCACCTCTTAACCTAAAATTGAGGTCAGCGATCAAACTATAATGCGGGAAGGGTCCACAAAGGTAGCGCGGGCATATTCCATTCAGCACGCCAGCCGGTCGTAGGCAGGCAGTCTTGCGACGAAGCAACGCTGCGCCGAGTCGGAGTGCCTGCTAGGCCTATATTCTGAGCAGCTCGCTTCGTCAGAGTCGGTGGATTCGTGGCCAGCGTTCTTGTTCGTTGTGGTCTGTTTTAAGTACTTTTTTTCTTGCTGCTTGAAGTCTGCACGTGCGAGAAGAACACGTAGAAAAATAAACGTTCAGTCAGTCCGAGTTTTGAGAGGAGGGAAATCAAAGGAAATGAACGTTCGTCGGCCGTCGCGAACCAAGTAACTGAACTCGGCTCTGCCCTACTGCGCACGCGCAGTAGTTGCTTCGTTTACCGCGCGATAGATGGCGCTTGGCTCTCAGCATTATCAAATTTGGCAATTTTCGCCACACATCTCTAATTATGCTACAAAATGTGGATCTGAATATTATTTAACAAAACTTTTAGGAAACATTCGCTGGCTATTTATTGTTTACGATCGCGGTGCTGGTGAGGTAGGCTCTTACCCAATAGGCGACGTGGATTCGGCTGACGTGCCCCGTTTCCGCGGATGCATCGTAGTGAAAAGGTGAAGGAAAGAAGGCGCTAAAGAGTCCAGTTTTCTTTTAAAAGTTCCATAGCAAATAATTTTTTTGGCTCCCTATTTATGTGTTTTTGTGTTTCTTTTCACACCTTTTACGACGTGCGGTGGATGAAATTTGATTTTAAAATCATTTCATGGTCCCTTTAAAAATTTTAGTCGAAACGTCTATATCCCAACCCTGCATCTCCCCTTAAGTGCCATAATTTTGCGCATATTATCCGCCTCCGTATATTTCCTCCTCTCAGAAAAAAACAAATACTTTCTATATTACCCACACTAACAACGCAAGGCAGTGCTCAGGTCTCGTTAGGAATCATAACTTAATTTTGAATACGCTCGTTGCTGCAGTCACTGCAGCTATCGTTTGAGGCCCCTTCATTGTCGCAGATAGCGTCATCATCCGTGCTGTCGAGGCACTTTCTGAAACTGTTCTTGTCTGGAAAAATCTATTGTATGGCGTAACCGCAACCTCTTCTTTTTTCAATGAAGCTTCGTGAGTGCTTTTTCAAGCTCAGGGATAGGCACCAGCCAGGGCGCCAGTCTTTGAACCACGAAATGATCCTCGGTCGCTGCTTGCAGGCTCATATTCTTCCTTGATATTTGCACGCACGACTTGTGAACGTCGTAGTAGTCGTTCTGGCCTGCCGCCTGGTTTTCAATCTCGGCAACGGATCTGGCGACAGTCAGCGCGGAGCAGCGTTTGACGGTTCAACTCACCTGCTCGGCCCACAAAAACAATGCAAAGACGGCTACCCAAAAAAAGAAGGGGAGTAAGGGGAAGAAGAAAGTCGCTAGGAGGGACCGGAGAGGTGGGACTCTGGGGAATCTATCCCTATGACTTTGCATGCATTGCCGTCAAGTCACACTGCTCGCCGTAGTTTCCGTAACCCACACCCTTGCTTTGCCTTTGATCGTATAGAAATTTTGATGCAAGTAATATGCAAGAAAATACTGTAATCTTTACTTCTGAGAAGCATTTTGCGTGATATAGAAAAAATGAGATATGGCAACAGATTGATGAGAACAAAACAACCCGTAATGTTCTGGATGGGCTAAGGGACGAGATGAAAAGCAATTCCTGTGCAACAGGGTACCCTGCGTGTATGCCTGCAGGCTTGGAACACTTAGATTTGTACAAGAATAATAAAAATATGAGTTTTTTTTCACAGGCAGTCGCAGCCCCTTTTTGCTGTCGGAGCAGCTGTTTGACAGAAGCGCCGATCATCACCGCTGCACTTGCTCGTCTTTCCGCATCTCGGTTGAAGCAAGCTCAAAGCCTTTCGTGTTACATACGTTGCGATACTCTGCCATATTCTTAATGTAAAAACTGGGAAGCCCAAAAAATTACAATACAGAAAGCAGCAAATGACTACATAAGTTCTTTGGGCCTTCAAATGGGACTTCTGACCATGAACATAACATTTGGGAAGTTGTATCAATCGGGAACACATCAGCGAGGTCCTGCCGTATTTTTTAGAATGAACTTTGCACATCTTGGGATGACATCTTTCATTATTGCTATCTTTGTTTTGATGCTTTAACCCTTTGAGGGTCAAGTTCTTTTTCCCGAAAAATGTTTTCCAGTGGTCGGGTTTTGTTTCCGAAATAGAAGTATAAATAAAAGGTTAATTATCTGGAAGGAGCACGTACAGTGCTTGCAAGCTGTTTAGGTTTAGAAACATAAAGGGAAAATATTAAAGGCAAAAAGCTGTCGCCTTTCTTCCATTCGGTTGAATTTTGGCCCATCCGCTTCCGTGACATTCCAGCGCCTTCCGATTCCTAACCTTGCAGAGCACCTTCGTCGGATGATGAGCTCTCATCTGCTAAATTTAATTCCGAAAACGTTGGAAGTCTGAGTCGGAAGAGCCAGTGCTTCCATTGGCACTGCCACCAGAGCGGCTGGTATGTGAAGGGAGCCTTACGTGTACAGAGCGTCTAATTTGAGAGCTATAAATAACCAAGCAAAGTGGAACACAGTGCAAATATGTTGTAAAGTTTGTCAAAAACATAACAAATGGCAACACCTCGTGGTGTGCACTGTTGTGCGTTTGTGCGGGCACAACGATAGCCATGCAGCGATGGCCGTCAAAGGATTAATTAGGTAGCTGCCTCCTTGCTTTCAGCGTGCCTATCTTCAAAATCAGGGATGGTGCTTTCCGGGGATTTTATGGTAGCTCAGCCCCTTGATACCAGTAAAATTGGGACTATGCAAGTGCACTATTGCTTTCTTCGTGGAAGCTGCCACAGTGGCTTTGGAGACAAAGTGCCGGCCAGCCAATCTCCAGACGGTGGGTTCGAATACCAGCCGGGGGAACCACAATCCGATAAAGGCTTATTGCGGAAAAGGCACCGTGCAACAAACTTTGTCGGCACATGGGAAGGACACGGCTGTTTGATTTACCCTCAAGTGGCAAGTATGGCAGGTGCCCTTCGATGGTTTCGCTATAGAGCTTCCTGAAGGCTGGTTCATGCACGTGCGTTCGGTTGCGACCGAGTACGTTGTGCAGCCTTGTGACTCCTTGTGATCTCTTACAACGAGAGAAGACGCCGGCTCCATCTGTGAGGTATCTCTGGAGCTGCATCTAACTGAAGTGAAGGTTTTGCAGTATTTGCAAGATGAGGTGCGCGTACCGTCTATGGAAAGTGGTTGCCTATAACATTGTCAAAGGTTTTTCAAGCCCATGCGGAAGAATGGTGTGGGAAATAATTGGGAAATATACTAGTGTGCGTCACGAGCATTCCAGGGATACCTCACAGATGGAGCCGGCGTCTTCCCTCGTCGCAAGAGATCACAAGAAGTCACGAGGTTGCACAACATACTCTGTCGCAACCAAACGCATGTGCATGAACCAGCCTTCAGGGGGCTCGATAGCAAAACCATCAAAGGGCATCTGCCACACTCGCCACTTGGGAGTAAATCAAACACCGTGTCCTTCCCATGTGCCGACAAAATTTGTTGCACGGTGCCTTTTCCACAATAAGCCTTCATCGGATTATGGGTCCCCCGGCTGGTATTCGAACCCGTCTATGACACATTCGCGCCATAGGTGGCACATATGTGTCCTCTCATTGGTGACCACAAGGCTGCACAATGCACTCTGTCAGAAACAAATGCAAGTGCGAGAACCGGCCTTCAAAGGGGCAGTGCAATGATGTTCAGTTGGCATGTTTTTGACTTTACGCGAGCTTACCGGCACTAGTGGGACCCAAGTATACTCTTATGCAATGCGACTGACCATCAAACTTCTTTGTTGCGGTATAATTTTAAGGATAAAAGTGAGCGTTTTCTTTCATTCTTTCTTTCGCATAACTTGATGTAGTTTGGAGTTCGCAGTGTTGGCACGGTTCCCCAAGCGACGATATTTGAATGCGGCTCGTAGATTGGACCCGAGCATATCGTGAGCACTCGATTTGGACTCATGATAATCGATAGCTCGACAAGCATTCGTGTAGTGGCTCGTGTCCAGTCTCTGCAATGACGACGTTGTGCCAAGAAAGTGAGAGAGAGGAGGAGACAAGAGCTCGTGGGGACGTCAGAACGCCGAGCTCCGATTCGACTGATTAGTGGGTAGACCTAAAACTAGCTACCGCATAAACTGGGACATAGGTCGACCCGCTAATTTACAAGTTGCAAAAAGCGGGAAGAACTTTTTATGGCAGGAAAATGCAACCTCTTACCTTGGTAACAATTTTGGTAAAGTACACGGAAAAACGAGAAAACACGACACATTTATTTGATTGCTTCTCACACAATAAAACAGGAAGTGAACGAGCGTTAACTACTCAGATTCTTCAGAACCTTTGTCCGACGACAAGTTCACCAATGCAATTCAAAGGGACAATGCCGTCCCCTTGAATTAAGTCCTCGAGAGCCCGGAGACACGAGTAACCTCGACGGCTTTCATACGGATGCTCTCCGACGTCACAGGTAGTGATCTGGCGCGCAGATCCCAAATAAAACTTGCCACCTTTGTTTCCAATTCGGGCTACACCACAGTCCTTCCGCGAAATGAAGTTTTTTTCGCCTTGCTGTGGCACTACCAGTTTTTGTCTCTGGCCTCGCCAGTAGCGTAAGCTCTTCTCTGATACACCGAACTCTCGAAGCGCTGCAAGATTCCCGTGGATCTCTGCATAGGCGATGCCTTCTTCTTAAAAGCTACTGTGAACTGTCCTCTACATCCGCTCATTACCACTGCGGTAGCGGCAACGGTAGATGTAACAAAACAAGGAGCACAAGTGAAAGTGAATTGTGACCGTCTTGACAAGTGGACGAGTGCTAGGCGATTACAAAAAAAAAAACAAGAGGACAGCTTCAGCCACCCAGTGTTGTGAGATTATTTTTGTTTTTTTTTTGCTAATAACCGTTATAAAAGTTGAGGGTTGACTTTTTAACGTCCATTTTGAAAAAGGAATTCAATCTATATTCAGGTTTATACGGTATCTGTCTCCACTGCACTTATAGAACACATTTGAATACGAGAGCCAAACGCCAGGCGCCTGCGTTCCACGTTCTAACGCATTTGATGTGTGCTGTAGAGACAAGGGCCTGCTAGCTTTAGGTCTCCCCACTGACTGTTCCAACCAGAGCTCGGCATTCTGAGATCTCTTGTCTCCTCCTCTCCCTCACTTTCTCGGTACGTGTCCTGCGCTTTGCCAACCTTGGCTCATGGCTATGATAAACGTTGGTGTCATTCAATCGATTCCTGATTACGTGTTCGCTTGTTTTGGCTCCAAGTTGAGAAGGTGAATGCTGCTCGTCCGTTGCAGCTTCCATTGCACAAGAAGAAAAACTAACGTGTTTCATGGATGATAAACATCAGGGATTCGTTCTAAGTGGTATTTACGCAAGGTACAGAAATCGTCCCACCGCCCCTTTAAATGTGCCCGCTCCTATGAGGGTGGAGGTGAGAACTTTGGCTCACACTTTGTGCAGACACCAAGGGCGCGGAAGACGAGGATGCCCTGCAGCGCTTGGCTTCGTGCTCGTCTACTCGTTCGACGAGCAGTACGTCGTCACGGTCGTCCCTGAGCATCCTGCCCGTCCAGGACAAAGCCTGGAACACATACGACGACTACGAGGGCACCAGCCACAGCGACAACACCGACAAGAACTCGGACCACGCGAGAATCATTGACCTGGCCTGATCCTCGGGCCACCTGCAGGACTCGTCCCCCTACCTGCACCTCGGTTCAACCCCAGGACACTGCGCCGGTTTGGCAGTTGACGCAACAAAGTCTCCACGACGGGCCCAACGGCACTGGCGGCGTGGCTGGAGGCGTTCATTAAATCGGAACCAATAGGTTTATTGGCGTAAGTTATCATGAGCAAATTCGTTTAATTTCAGTTGCGCGCCATTGAAAAACGTGTACATTCTGAGCACCCGATGTAGGTCTTTCCGAAATCAAAGTGCGACAACCGAGACATCAACTCGTGAGACAAGTCTGCAGGACGTTTGACAGTCGAAAAGTGTCTTTGAAGTTTTACGGTTTCCTTTGATCGTCGGAATTTTTTTAACGAGACAAGTCTGCAGGACGTTTGACAGTCGAAAAGTGTCTTTGGAGTTTTACGGTTTCCTTTGATCGTCGGATTTTTTTAACGAATGCCTTCGGCCACGCTTAAGAATGAAATGTGTCGTTGCGAGTACTTTCAAGAACGGCTCGGTGAGGACTCTGCGAGTGTCCGGGGTGTCGCCTCAGCCGCCTCTCCAAGAGTGGCGCGTTGTTCCCTCATCCCCTCTTACTTTTTTATTCTCTTCCTCGTTTGTTTTATTTTTAGAGCATTGCACCGTTGACGAACGTATCCATAACTGTGATTTTACTCTGTAGAGCGTACGTGTAATGCCGGTGGCAAGCCATAGAGGCGTAAAACGCGAAGTGCTTGCCATAACGGGTTACTTTGAGGTTTGGCAGTTTTAGGGCTCGGGTGCATCGGAAGCGCAGGTCTGGCTATTTTGCCAGTCTCCATACAGGCCTTGAAAGAGCAGCTGTTTGTTCTTCTTTTGTGTTAATAATAACATGACCCAAGCGAGATTACGGGGTTAGCCAACGACGAGGCTTTTGGTTGTGTTTTGCCGAGTTTAGGCAGAAAAAAAAAAGAGTAGCGGATTCGAGCTTATTTATCTCGTTGAACTCGAATGTCCCGCAAAAGTGTCTCTTGGCTTTGAATCTCCTCGATGATAGAACTGGACCTCCGTGTTGCATGAATTGTGAGTATGCACGAGGACTCGAGTAGGGTGCAATGGACCTAAGGTGTGAGCACACACGCTGTCTGTTCTTGTTGCCGTGCTGAACTAGCTGACAGAGATATGGCACCGTGACACTTTGCTATGCCTTTGAATTGTGACACGCTGCTAAGGAATCGCTTTTACATGAAATTGCAGTAGGAAAGTTAACTTCGAACGCTCTCTGCCTACTGTATATAGATGACCTCTTAGCAGCACGGTTTAACTTGGACGTCAAGCGTGCGAGATAAGCACCCGCAGACGCAGAATGTTGTGAGCTCTACCCTGCTTTTGCAGCACCTCTTTGATTTGCAGATTGCGGCATGTCCATAAGCAGTCTACTCGAAATACTCAAACCTAGTTTTTTTTGTGATAGTTTTGGGCTGTAGTGACAACCACCATGTTTTTATATGGTTCCAGACGTACTTTATTTATCGGTACTTGTAGGTTCGTAGTGCAGGCTTTCCTGCAGCGAGCACTGTTTTCTGTCCAAGGCTATGCGTCGACGTACTGCGGATGTTTCACACAGCAATTGAGATGTGTGTTTCTGAATAGAATTGCACTAAAAACATCCATCTTTGTACTTCCATCTGCTATGTTTACTTTGTTTTTTTATGTGTACCTGCAACATTGCTAATCTGTGTTTTACGATTTGGAAGTCACCTTCAGGTTGATGGTTTTACTTTAGTTGCTGAGTATATTTATAATAAAACATTATTTCACCACACCAGTTTGGTTGCTACCTCTCATTTGGACAGGGGGAAATAAGTTTGATTGGGTTGAACTCCCGCTGAACGCTCAGCGGGAGTTCAACCCAACCACTGAATTCAGCATAGTATTAGAGAAACGAAGCTTCACCAACGCTGCGATGTCCTGTAGCTGCTTTGATGTGATTAGCTCTTTTGAGAAACATGCAGCGCCCTTTGCTGGCGCCAAGAGTTTTGTGAGTTTTAGCAGACAACGGGGGCAACGCAGGCAAGCGGCCGATGGCAGGCGAGCAACTGCGCTACATCTTCTGTCGGCCTCCTCAGTGTCAAGCAGTAGAGATGGACGCTGCTGGAGTAAGAAGTAGCATACAGGATGGTCCCATAAAGGCCCGTTTACACTCTTGCAACCGAGTACGACTGAGAGAGACGAGACCGGTTTTTAAGCCTCTTGCGACTTCTGAGGACCAGCTCCGCTGCAGCGGAGCTGGTCCAAAGAGGTCGCAAGAGGCTTAAAAACCGGTCTGGTCTCTCGGTCGTACTCGGTTGCAAGAGTGTGAACGGGCCTTAATTCGTAGCGCACCTCGCGCGTGGCCTTGTGGAATTTTTACAGCCGGTCCATTGTACTCCTCAGACGCCCATTGTAACTCATGACGGAAGTCGGAGAAGCGAGTTTTGCCAACTCCTGAATAAATTTTGCGCTACTCGGATGCTCACAAAGGTAAGACTTGATGTTTAAAAAAAAAAAACGAAGAAATCGGAAGTGCTAGATGTTAATGAGACAGGTTAAAAATGAAATTCCCACTGGCTGGTTTTATTAACAAAAGGTTATAAAACTAGTTGTGAGAAAAACTCATTTCGGGGTATGTCCGTAAACAACAAAAGCCACCCTGGAATTTTTTTCTCTTGTCACGGGCTGGAAAGTCTGGGTACATAGTACTTTTCGCGGACCACTGTGCTCTTTGGTAGTGATATCCGACTTGCAAGTCTTGAAATGCAGGGTTCAAGATATGTTACCAAAACGTCAAAGGTGCGATATTTTGTCTTTCATCTCGAGGATAAAACATACAAACTTTGTTTATATTTACATGAAAAAAAAAGTATGCTTTAACAAGGTGTTGAACTGGGCGAGTTGGCTGTTACATCCACCATGTCAAATGTATGCTTTCCTTGCCATATGAACACCATGTAAACCCACCAAACAATTGTACTGCGAAGACGCTCCCAATTTTCTTTTTCACCTTGCTCTACTTATTTCTTGTTATAATTCGAACTGTGTCGAATTGTAACTCGAACCCCCTTTGGCACATGCTTTTACAGTTAAGCAAATACACGAAGAGATATCCGCAGGGTTACCCTCTTAGGTGCATACTTCAGTTTCACGCTAATGAAGGGTTTTGGTATATGTTTAAAGAATGCGTCGATTGCGCTTCTCGCGCTATTTGTCGGAATACAGCCATGAAGGCACGACCAGAAAGCCTAAATTGGTCTAGGTGATTCAATACTGGGTGATTCCACGTCAGTTCATGCAATGATGGTCCGGGTCATAATTTAGATATTTTTGTTAAAAATATATATGAAAGCCATGTTCTTGGGAGGAACACTCAGCTAGATATGAACGCCGTAACAATTTTTTTCGCTGAGATATAAAATAGAGAAGCTTGAGGCGTGGAAATTGAGAAGATTTCACAATGCTACTTTGCACAGTCGTCATTTCCTTATCGAACCTTTCACGGCACCATAACTTTTTAATAGGTTTTACAAAAGTTATACAACACATACACAAACAATTAAAAATATCCATAAAATATTTCTATGCAAACAAAAATATCAAACATGGCACAAAAACGCGTTTTAGAGAAACATTCACAATTTTTTTGCAAATAAACCATCTTTCATAATACTTCACAAAGCATATCAAAATGCGCGTATTTAAATATTCTTTACGAATATATAAAGATAATATGCCCACCCTTAAATACCTTTTTGTTATCAACGCGGAAATGCGGCTGATTTCTCAAAATGTGGCAAGATTGGGCGTCGATATTTAAAAAAACTCCATCTATTATTTTCTTTGAATTCCCCGTGGCACTTTGCAGTGACTTTAACGAACCTGTGATGGCAAAAGATTGAGTAACATATGACCTCCAAGCGGGAAAAGCTACGACAAACCTTCACTCGGAGCGAGCCGACGTCTTCGTCATAGCGGCTTTGCCGCACAGCACCAAACGTTTTGAGCGTTAGTTTTGGCATGTATTTTATATTATTAAAATTTTTTTTTTTTTATAAGCGGTGAGTATTAGTGACGTGAAAAGGAACTTTGAGCTGGAATACCATTAATTAGCTTACAATTCAGAGGAATAGAACGGCCCCACTCTGCAAATTCGCTACCTATGCATCATACACAAGCTTAAAACTCTCAGTTTCGCGAATGGCCATGTATACATCTGGCCTCTCGGCATATGATGACTTTCACAGATGAGTTGCATGGATTCCTTTGACAGGTTTTACGGTGGTCGACTTTGCTTGCTTCACCGCACGAAACTCTCGAACTCGAAGACAGTTGTGAGCACTGCGCAGAGTGGTTTGACGCGTTTTGCGAAGCGCTGAAGGCACGTAGTTCCCACCAGGAACGCAAGCGATTGTACGTGCTTCTGCCACCAATCGTCCTGAAGAAAAAAATATTGCGTCTGGTGTCGGAAGCGACTGCCTACATGATTGATCAAACATGAAAACTGAAGCGCAAAGGTGGTGTTTGGGCAACCCCTGATCCTTACATGGGGAAAAAGGCGAATGCCGAAGACGTGAGGGTTGCAATTGAGTACTACACACGCGACGACCTCGCATGCTCTGTTCAAAGCACCAACAAAAAGGACGTCGTCAAAGCCATGATCAACGACATGTCCAAAGTCGTAAAAAGTTTTATGACCCGATCTATTAAGGAAGCTTACCAGCTGTTTAGGAAGGACCATCCCCATCCCGAACTAGGCATCTCCAAATTTTATTCCCTACGACCAAAATGGGTAAAAAAAAAGTCCCGAGCTCGAGGTGTGCGCATGCATATATTGCGTCAATTTTCAGTTGCTTTTAACGGGAATAACAAATGCCCCAAAGAAGACATTTACTGAAGACGACCTCAAGCGCATCTCCCTCTGCTGCGCTCCACAGAACGATTGCTTTCTGCGCCGTTGCGAAAAGTGCCCAAAAACGCAGGGCATCTCGCTGCCGTCGCTTCATCTCGACGAAGACGAAGAGATCTGTTTCGCGTTATGGGACGCTGGCGAACTCGTCAAAAAGGTTATGGACACTTCTGCCTTCCTGCGGCAATAGGAGAGCGAAAAGTAAATGAGGCATTCTTACATCCTTGACATTGAACTAAGCTTGATACATGACACCAGAACCGCCTTACCACCCAAGGCAGTGATGTTCCACTTCGATTTTGCGGAAAAATGGACAGTACTCTTCCCAACCGAAGTGCAGAGCTTTCATTGAAAAAAATCTCAAGTGTCTCTCTCCACAAGTGTGGTTACGTCCACGCAAGGCACGCAAAGCTTCGCCGTTGTCACCGATGGTACACGACACATGACACAGCTCGCGCTCTTCTAGCCACATAGGCCATAAAAGAGTATGTTAATGTTCATTTCCCAGTCTTTTCTGAAATAATGTTTGTATCAGACGGAGCGGCGGCGCATTTCAAGAATCGCTTCCAATTGCACGAATTGTCTCGGACGCCGCACTCTTCGGTAAGATGGATAAGCGCTTGTGATGAAGTAGGTGGAAGAACCAACGCTCACCAAGTTGAGATCTTCGCTCAACTCAACGATTGCCACCGCTAAAGACTTTGTGGAAGTGCTACGTAAAAAGTAACAAATGTCTGCATGTTCCACCTGTCTGTGGAACGGGTTCGAGAGTTTCGTGCGGTAAAGCAAGCAGAGTGGACCACCATAAAACCTGTGAGAGGAATCCAGGCTTCTCATCTGTGGAAGTCATCATATGTTGAGAGGCCGGATGTATACATGGCCACTCGCATAACTGAGAGCTTTAAGCTTATATATGCATAGTTAGCGAATTCGCACAGTGGGGCCGTTTTGTTCCTGTGAATTGTAAGCTAATTAATGGTATTCCAGCTCAAAGTCCATTTTCACGTCACTAATACTCAGCCCTTATGAAAAAAAGAATTTTAATAATATAAAATACATGCCATAACTAACGCTCAAAACGTTTGGTGCTGTGCGGCAAAGCCGCCTTGACGAAGACGTCGGCTCGCTCCGAGTGAAGGTTTGTCGTAGCTTTTCCCGCTTGGAGGTCATATGTTACTCAATATTTTGCCATCACAAGCTAGTTCAAGTCACTGTAAAGTGCCACGGGGAGTTAAAATAAAATAAAAGATGGAGTTTTTTTAAATATTTACGCCCAATCTTGCCACATTTTGAGAAATCAGCCGCATTTCCGCGTTAATAACAAGAAGACAATTGAGGGTGGGCATATAATTTTTACATATCCGTAAAGAATATTTAAATACCCGTATTTTGACATGTTTTGTGAAGTATTATGAAAGATGGTTTATTTGCAAAAAAATTGTGAATATGTCTCTAAAACGCGTTTTTATGCCATGTTTGATATTTTTGTTTGCATGGAAATATTTTATTAATATTTTTAATTTTTTGTGTATGTGTTGTGTAACCTTTGTAAAACCTATTAAAAAAGTTATGGTGCCGTGAAAGGTTCGATAAGGAAATGACGACTGTGCAAAGTAGCATTGTGAAATCTCAATTTCCACGCCTCGAGCTTCTCTATTTTATATCTCAGCGAAAAAAATTGTTACGGCGTTCATATCTAGCTGAATGTTCCTCCCAAAAACATGGCTTTCATATATATTTTTAACAAAAATATCTAAATTATGACCCGGACCATCATTGCATGAACTGACGTGGAATCACCCTACTGTCATCCTCGCCGAAGGTTAGCTTTGAGGTAGTCTTGTGCGAATGGTGGATATTGAGTTCGAAGCGAATAGTGGTTTTGGCCAAATATTTTCGATTAGAATATGGAATAGTTTTTCCACGCCTTTCACTACCATAGCATAAAGCTTAGAAGAAAACCCACCTAAACTTGTGAATGTTCTCCCACTTGTTCATTTATAGACGCTTTGCAGCAGCTGTGCATGGACGCCGCCATAACTGACCTTCAGTTTTTGTTTCCTCTTATTTCGTTTATTTCACTTCATCATTACCATAGCAGGCCAGGTTATTGCCACATTAGATTCAACTGGGTCCTTTTCTAAAGCATCGGCCTTTGTAGAGGATCGTCAACTACTGTTTCAGTTGCCCGGCATCTCGGTAAGACAAGAGAAGGTCAGCAATGGCGGCTGTAATTTGGCGCGTGTGTAAAGCGTCTATAAGCTAAGTTAAATCTACATATATTTATGAACTGTGACCCAAGAAGGTATGGTGTCTTGGGATGGCAAGTAAATGATGGATTTGACATAAAATGAGTCCTATAGAGATCGCCAACTATACTCAATTGAGCGAATCTACAAATATTGCTATATAAAATATTGTTTCTTTAATCTCGATTTTAAAAAAAATAATGAATCCCGCATGTTGAACGCAGGTTGTAAGGGCATCTCTGCCTAACATAGTATACTCTTGCATAACAGTCAGTTTAATTTTGAAACTTTTACTACAATGTAGATATACACATTCACAAAGTTTCCATTTATCAACCTACAATAACCCAGGCCCGTGAAACGTGCCCACCGTGAGTGAGGCAAATGTCACGTCTGGCAAACAATACAACCAACCAACCAACCAACTATTTTCAAATACAGCCGGCACGCGTGCACCATCTCACTTTGAATGTATGCTTTTCTTTCAAACACGCAATTGCGATATTCATACTTTACCAAGTGTTTGTTGGGGGATCGGTGGCCGGGCGGTAGCGCGCGCACGTAGAATAAAACGCTCCGCTGGAAGTCCAATGACGGCGGCTCCGAGCCGCGGTGATGCCGTACGCGGCGATGTTTCAAATGACTACGCAGTGATACTGCCTACCCTGCCGACAGGAGAAGCCATGAAATGCAGCCTTGTGCTGCATGCTGATACCCGGGGGCGGCCGTACCGTGCTGAAGACTTCGTAGGGCCTCTGAACCAGGTGGGAGTTCGAGAAGACGTAGCAGAACTTGGCGCGTTTCAAATGGGGCACGTCTGGCTGCTGAAGCTGCACACTACCTCCACCAAAGAGAAGCTTCTGCGAGAGGGGACCATGCTGGTGAAGGGGCGACCATGCTTGGTCATTGATCTAGAAAAACAAGAGCTCAAGGTAAAAGTCCACTGGGTGGCACTCGACCAGGGGTTTCCCCAGGATTCTAATCAAGGGGGGGTGTCCCAATGGCTCGGGGGGGGGGGGGGGGGGGGGGGGGGGGAGGCGATGCGAAGCGAGGCTAGATAAAATATAAAACTGTTTCTTTTTTAGTCCACTAGCTAAATCGCAGACGTCTATTAACCAAATGCTCATACCCGTAATCAGGGATGGGCAAAATACATGCAAATATGTATTGAAATACAAATACAAAATACTTCGTCAAATATGTATTTAATTACAAATCTAATTACATTATCCGTAAATGACAATCGCACGTTTGTATTTTGAGCCTGGTGGCTGTATTTTTCGTTATAAACGGCCCACTCTGGCAAGCGCTCGGAGAAGGCCCAGCGGAGACCACGTGACATCCAACGCAATCGTGACGTAGGTCGTCTCAAGACGAGCAAAGCTACGGCGAGGCTGACGTCGAGAGGATGGCCTAGTCGTTCCAGCCACCGAAGCGGCTGCTTTTGTACAAATTTTGAGTGACGGGTTAATCTTCTATAATCTTGTAGGGGGACAATAGCGACTTCTGTGACACACTAAAGGCATTCTCGGGAAGAGGGGGAGTTCCTCCTGCCCCTCTTCTCTCGTCGTGGCCGGAGGCGAGACAACCTCCGTCACTAGCTGCCAAGGTTGCTAGGCAGGCATTACAAGCGAGGCGTTAGCAACACCCACCAGATTCTCTTTGCTAATCGTCTAATTCGTTTTTAAAATTCCTTTTCGTGACTTTTTTAACAAGATATTGGTATGTTCGATTTGATGGTGCTTTTTTTGAACACATATAGACCAAAAAATGAGTGCCGAAATTTTGTTGTGGTATCCCTTTAAGGTCTGTTCACACGATGCATCTTTTAGGCGCGCAACGGTTTCGCGACACTCAAGTTTCGCGAAATGTGCTCGTTCACACGTACCGCTTCACGTGCAACAACGATGACGTTTAGACTCGCGAAAATAGTTTGGGTGTTGACCATAAAGTGGCGCTTCAGTTGAAAGCCAACATCATCATCATCACCATTAGCCATTCAGCGTCGTGTTCTCCATCTCCCGCCACATTCCAAGAGTCAAAACGCAGGCCAGCTGGTGAACAATCATAATTAAGAAATAAAACATTAAGACAAGGAAACAAAAAGGGACATACACACCACCGTCTTAAAGGGATACTACAACGAAATTTCGGCGCTCATTTTTCGGTCTCTATGTGTTCAAAGGAGCAGCATCACATCGAACATACCAATATCTTGTTAAAAAAAAGTCACGAAAAGGAATTTTAAAACGAATTAAACGATTAGCAAATAGCACCTGGTGGATGTCGGTAACGCCTCGCTTGTAATGCAAGTCTAGGAACCTTGACAGCTAGTGACGGAGGTTGTCTCGCCTCCGGCCACGACGAGAGAAAAGGGGCAGGAGGAACTCCCCTCTTCCCGAGAATGCCTTTTGTGTGTCGCAGAAGTCGCTATTGTCCCCCTACAAGATTACAGAAGATTAACCCGTCACTCAAAATTCGTACAAAAACAGCCGCTTCGGTGGCTGGAACGACTAGGCCATCCTCTCGACGTCAGCCTCGCCGTATAGCTTTGCTCGTATTGAGACGACCTACGTCACTATTGCCTTGGATGTCACGTGGTCTCCACTGGGCCTTCTCCGAGCGCTTGCCAGAGTGGGCCGTTTATAACGAAAAATACAGCCACTAGACTCAAAACAGAAACGTGCGATTGTGATTTACGGATATTGTGGATCATATTCAACCTATTTTTGAACACGACGGGAATACTTCAAATTTCGTTGAAGTATCCCTTTAAAACCAGCACAGCATACAGCTGTCATTTACTTCCATTTACTTAATTTACTCTTAAATTGTCATTTACTAGTTGTTGAATTGTCATTTATTGCCATTTACTTTATTTACTCTTGAATATGTATAATTTGGGTGGAGGTTGACAAAGAAGAAGACTGTTGTGGAAGTAAATGAGAGCTGTACGCTGCGCTGGTTTTGAGACGGTATTGTGTACGTCCCTTTTTGTTTCCTTGTCTCAAGGTTTTATTTCTTAATTATGACTAAAAATAGACACGAATTATCATCATCACCAATTACGTCTTCGTCCATCGCTCGATTTTTTTCCGATATGCTACTCACTTTCCTTCAGTGGTGCTTGACGCGCTTGCGGAAGCGCCGGCAGTATCCATCGTTCGTGGTTTCGGTTTTTTTTCGGATTTGGCTCGGCTACAACACCGGCAGTGAAGTGGTCTTCTCAAACAGCTCGCTCCCCCCTCAAAGGCCACGTGGGAGCGTTTCTGAGCGGCCATTGGCGGCGCCCTCAGAGTGATTGACAGGACTCGGCAAAGTTTCAGCAAAAGCTCGCTCCAGAAGCGAGGTGTGCGCGCAACTTTTTTTAGATGCGCGCGTCCTTTTCGGACTCGTTCAGACGGCGCAACCATTTCGCGAAACTACGTTTCGCGACACTAGATGTGCGAGAAAAATGCATCGTGTGAACGGGCCTTTAGTGTGCGAGGCTCTAGTAGTGTAATAGAAATATAATCACAGTGATGGAAGTGCTGCGCCAGTTGCGCCAACGTGCGCCAAGGACGCAATCCTGCTACATGTAGCGGAAAATTGTCATTTTACCGAAGGATTGCGCCATGCCTGCGCCGAGATGACATGTAGCAATAAAAAATAAAAATTGAAGTCCTCTCAGAGCGCGTGGCGGTACCGCGGTATTTTCCGCACCGCAACTGTTACGCAAACCGAAACTGCGAGGGCGCATTATCATCATCATCATTGAACGGAACAACGTTAGCAACATCTGAGACCAAAGCCGCAGAGGCTAAGCGAAGAACCATCCCACTGAGCAACCTATTAAAAAAAAAAAAAAAAAAAAAAAAGGCCGAGCTTGTGGATGTTTTTAACGTTGGCCCGCCCTGTTTCCGTGCGCTAGCTACCAGCGAAGTCAAAGCTAGCGCGAGCCCAATGCTCTGTGCATTCCAGACTCGCGCGTGGGCTCGTGCAGCATGGGCACCGTTAGGGCTCCATGCGCGCGCTTGTAGCTTCGGCTGCGCTCACACCGAAGCAGAAACGAAGTATAGTTGAGTTGCATCAAACTCTGGATGTACTGCTGGTAAAGCTTCACCGTCCTTTTCGGAGCACAAAGCACTGCGCGACTCGCGCGACTGCGGTGTCTGCTCTGCGGGTGTCGCTTCTCTGCAGCGCGTCGGTGCATGCCAAGGAGCGCACTCAACGGGTTAACTCGCCGTGATCCGATCGTGACTTCGCCAGCACATCGAAAATGAATCTGAATTTTTGAAGCGAATATCAGATACCGCAATATTTGAAGCTGCTGCCCGAAAGACAACTCTAATCTGAACTAAAACATTCCACAACAGTGAGGGTCGTTAGATGCTGCTGCAGATACCTTAAAAGGAGTGCAGGCTGATAAAACTAAATATCCTGTACCATCAGAACTTAAAGGAGCTACGCAACAATTTTTGTACTTTGCGCAAATACCGCTTAAAACGGATCCCTAACGTTAATGACCTATGAAACACGCGTTCGTTTTTCACCCCACGCAATAAAAGCCCCAGAAAAAAATTTAAGAAAAACGAGCAGCGTTCACCCCCTCAACTCGCAGCCAGAACAAGCGGCCACGTGATCTGGAGCCGATTATATGCCGCCAGTGTTGATCATAGCCACGCGCTGGGGTTGGCAAAGCGCAGGACACGCGCTGAGTTCCAGACATTGTTATGGCTCGGCTGTTGCCGCCGTTGCAGCGATTGGACACGGGTCACAACCCGAATGCTTCTCGAGCTAGCAATTGTCACGAGCCCAAGTCGAGTGCCCACGCAATGCTCGGGTCCAATCTATGAACCGCATTCAAATATCGTCACTTGGGTGTACTGCGATCCCCGAGTTACGTCATCAAATTTTGCAAAGGAGAGATTGAATGAAAATGATCGCTTTTGTCCTTGGAATTACACCGCAACAAAGGAGTTTCTTGGCCAATGGCGTTGCGTGTGAGTATCCTTGAGTCCCAGGTGTGCCAGTAAGCTCGTGTAGAGAGAAAAACATTCCAATTGAATATCGTTGCACAGCTCCTTTAATGTGACATATTTAATTGTACTTTTTTATATGACGAGCAGATAAACTTTATTTAAAAAATTTTTTTTTTGTGTTTACTTTGTTGAATTTTATATATCATGTCTTAAAAAGGCGACAGGCGCTGTGTTCCAATAATAGAGATGGGCTTTATATAGCAATGCAGCATTATTTCATTTTCAAGTAATATGCCAACATATGCCGGGCCCTGCTCCAAAAGGGCCACTACCTGCTTCAAAACAACATTTTGCCTGCTACAAGGCCTGCTCCAAAAGGTCAAATGGCACTTCCATCAATGTAATCACAAAAAAAAAAAATGTAATCAACTTGGACGTAATAGGTGAAAAATGTACAGAGCTTCAAGCAGCTTTTTTTTGCCGATTACATTTTGGTATCGACCGACAAAGAACCGAGACGACCAAGACGCGCAGCACTAGCTAGAGAATTTTTTATTGTTGCAACTCGCATCAGTTACGAAAATCTGGACGACCCGCGCATTCAGAATGTTCCAGGCAAAAATATGGATGGAAATCAGGCTGGAAAGCATCACAAGTTGTCACAGGCACTTATTTAGCCAGTCTGCCTGTGAACGTCGATTTCGTCACTATTCTTGTCCTGGACTACGCCGTAATCACAGTCACCAAACGCTTGTGCTTGATTGAGAGACACTGCATTCGGTGAAGAACGTAGTTTTCTTCCTGCTCTGCAAAGTGACAGTGAATTTTAGGGATGTATTTTCGCCCACAAAATTGTATTTAATTACAATTGTATTTGAAATACCCACGTTTTAGTATTTAAATACACGTCAAATACATTACCCAATTTGTAATTAAATACAAATGAAAAATACACAAAGTATTTGAAATACGTATTTAAAATACTTGTATTTGAAATACTGCCCATCCCTGCCCGTAATGTATGTCTCCCTTTCTCTATATATACACCTGAAAGGTGGTGTTTTCTACTTAATCTAAAAAAAAAAAAAAGATTTTTTTTTTTTTTTTAGATTCAAGGGGGAGTGTCCAGGAAAACTAGGGGTGGGGGGGGGGGGGGGGGGTCTCAACCCTTCCTAGGGTGGTCTAGGGAAATCCCTGCACTCGACGTTTCTGCAGACGCCCTTCGACGGGCCTTCGAGCCATACGTGGAGGTCAAGGGTGTCACCCGCAAGAAGTGGAGAATCGAGGGCCTGGCAGACGTGGATTCCACTAATGTCATCGTATAGCATTGTGCTACGTGAAGACTTAACCCCGGAGTCCCTGCCGCATCAGCTGCGCCTTTACGGAGGCACGCTCCTAGTTGTTGTTCCCGGGCGCGCACCGGTGTGCCTCCGTTGTCGACGCACGGGAAACATACGGCGCGACTGTAGAGTGCCAAGGTGCAAGGAGTGTCGAGCCTTCGAGAATGAAGCCTCGGATTGCGTACGATCGTACGCTCGAGCTGCTGCCAGCAAGACCATCGACAGCCAGGACAGAAACCTCGTAATGGATGAGGAAGAGGCCGAGGCGGCGGCGACTCCAACCGCGAGGATTTCTTCGCAAGACCCTCAGGCGTCCGGTGAGCAGCAACCGCCGTTAGCGATGCCAGAAGGCTAGGTCTCCGTCGTCGCATTGACGGCAGAAAGCACTGTTGGTGAAAGTGAGCCTAATGCAAAGACCGCCGGTGAGACGACACCGACTGCAAAGGACGCGACTGACGCACTGGACGCCGGAGATGAAACAGCAATGGACTTCGCGGCTGAGGCGGTCAAGCGGCGGCTCAGCGACCCGGAGGAGGGAACAGACCAGTCGCTCCAGCAGACAGAGTCCCTGGTTGGTAGTGACGAGCAAGAGGGGACGACGCGCTGGCCGCAGCCGTTCTTCGTCTTTTCCCAGGTAGAGCGAGAAAACACGTGCGGTTAAAACATGGTTGGACGAAAAGTGCATATTTATTTCCTGGACTGTGAACTGGATCTTGCGCAAAAAGCGGTAGGCTGATGTAGATGCTTGACCAATGTGTCACTATTTTACTCAGGGCATTATTCAGATTAGAGAAGTGTATAAGGTTATGGGAGATGGGCCTGATTGGTTGCCAATCCTATAGACGAACTGGTCACATTAAGCGCATGTTAATCAGTCTGCGTCAGTCGTAATTCAGCTTGCCCTCTTTTTATAAGTGTTTCTGAAAGTTTTTTTTTTTTTTTATGAATGAATAATGCCTGGCAATAAAGAAAAAAAAAAAAAAAGGATCGGTGGCCGAGTGGGCTAGCGTGCACCAGCTCGGAGCACGTGGAGCGAAAGTTAGCGCTGCAGAACCCGGGGATCTTGGGCGGGGACTCAAACCGAATACTATAACGTTTCGGTTACAGTTACGGTTACCGCTTCTTGTTGATAACGGTTTCGTTTCGGTTTTTTACGGTTTTAATGTTTACGGTTTCGGTTACCGGTTGCACATTCCTGAAAACCGGTTTATTTCGGTTTTTCCAATAATTTGTTTAATTAAAATGTTAGATGGCCATTTTATAATAAATTGTTTAAAGTATAGTCCCATATATCCAACGACATGAACTTCAAGGAACTTAGATATGTCTTAATACCTCTAATTGGTCAAAAGTTGCACACGTTTCTAGCTCCAATGTTTGTTCACTACATCTACTTACATTATATAGTTTTATACCCTAGCATAAATGTTACTTCCGCTACTCGGGGATCATCGCATTCTATGTAATAAAAATGAAAATTAACATCCCTGCTTTGTTGTTTGGCAGCGTTTGTAAACAACCCTAAGAAAGTTCCCACTGGATGCTGGAAGAACCATTTGCACCTTCTCGTCACTATAGTTTATTTCAACCTAATACATGAAGGCGAGTCTTCGCCAACACTGAAGGGAGGAGCAGAACTGTATCCATCCTCTAGTAAAATACAAGTAATACAATTAAAAGCTGGGCTAGTTGGTGAAAGTCAAACATAATGTAAATGCAATAACCCAGAACAAGGAAGACTATTCTCTCGTGGAAATGGAGCGTGCTGGTTAAGTTACGGTGTTTGTGGAGAATAACATAGAGGACGAAAACCGGACGACACGTCCGGTTTTCGTCCTCTATGTTATTCTCCACAAACACCGTAAGGAAGACTAAGGAGAGGAACAAACACAACAGTAACAACACAGAAAGCTGTAAAAATATGTTGTGTTGTTCATTCCTTTCACTAATCTTCGTTGTTGTGCCATGTTACACTTACACCTACGTCATGTTTGCTATTTCCAAGCGATTGCCTATGGTTATCGAAGCGCACGTCTCTCGCTGGCCGATTCTTTGAAGCTAGAGAAATTATGCAGTTATATATAATAAAAAAAAAAAAGTGGCGGACTAAAAAAAAATTTAAAATGAAGTGCGGGCGTATACTTTATATATGTATTCGAAAATATACATATGAATGAACACTTCATCGAATGAATCAATGTTTTACAAAACCACCGAAAGCCAAAATAAACCGCGGAGCTAGGATTTGAACTCTCGGCCCCCCATGTACGGTCGGGTGTGCTTATATTATATTATATTATATTATACGGGCCGCGGGCCACTTGGCATTTTACACCTCTCTTTACGGCTCTGGATTTCTTTTTTCTTCCACTTGTTTGACACAGTTTCAAACCAAATTCCTCTTGCACCCAATTGACTTCCCTTTCTTCTGCTTGTTTGGTCGACATTGCCGCACTGCCCACCGCTCCACCTTCCCCGCCACCCCACAGCCCATGGGGAGATGCCTCCGGAGTCGGTATGGGGTACTTGTTTGTAGGGGACTGTGCGCAGGCAATCGTAGCCGCTCTGCCGAGGCCAATATACCTCTGGGAAGGACTCGCCGTGTTCTGGTGCGCGTTCATTGGCGTGAAAAAGACTCTTCTACACACGGACAACACAACTTTGGCTCTTGTGCTGCACCGCGGCCATGGACGAGCTTTGCCTTCGGCTATTGCCAGTGCCGTCTCTCTTTTTCTTTTTTTTTTTTTCTTAATAAAGACATATCAATAAAATGGGTACTGTCGGTCATGGAGCTCGCCGACCTGTCTCGGCTCGAGACATCTTTGCCTTCTCGTGCGGAGGGCGGCGGAAGGATCGAGGAAACGTCCGAAGGGTTTTCCGAGGTTTTCAATAAATGTGAACAAATAAATAAATGATGAAAAATGGTAATGACAATAGCCCATGGCAAAGCTCGTCCATTGCCGCGGCGCAGCGCTGGAGCAAAGTTCTTTTCTTCCTAGCGTTGAGCCCCTTTCTCGGTATACACGCGCACCACACACAACACGGCGAGTTCTTCCCGGAGTTATATTGGCCTCGGCGGAGCGGCGATGATTGCCTGCGCACAGTCCCCAACACAGGTAGCTAGGATTTCGTATCGGGGGGGAGGGGGTGGGAGGCCGCCCATGACAAAGTTCTGTATGAGAGGGACGGGGGAGAGGAGGTCCAAGTAAAATTGAAGATTTCGGGGGACCCGGGCCGCATGGGAACCCGCCTGGCTACGTGCCTGCCCCAACATCTACGCCGTAACCGACTATGAAGGCGTCTGCCCATGCGCTGTTGGGTAGCGGGGGAAGTGGGAGCGGTTGGCAGTGCGGCAAAGTCTGCCAAATACGCAGAAGAAAGGGAAGTCAGTTAAGTGAGAGAAGAATTTGGTCTGAAACTTTGTCTAACAGGGGACGAAGAAGAACAAAACCCAGAGCCATACACTGTTAGCGAAAATGTAATATTTCGCCTGTTTACACCCCAGTTTCACTCGTTAGCATATTTTTACACGCTCTGCTAGTGATAAATCGTCAAAAAATTACTTGGGGTAGTAAAAATTGGTGTTTCGGTTTCGGTTTACACGACTAGGCGTGTAAGCAACACTGAAAACACCCCAGCCCAACACCCCAAAACGTCGAGCGCCATGTTGCTTCTGCCTTGAAGCGGTACGGCGGACGTAGCAGCCGAAGGTGAGTGTTTGATTTTTTTTATCAAGTTTGTATAGAATGTAGCACGTCTCAGATTTTTATTACATGACATTCAAGAACGTTAGATTTGCTTTGAGCAAGCCGGCTCAGGCGTTAAGCCCGATTCACACAACCGGCGTTTAGCCACCCCGTCGATTGGAAACGACTCGACTGCTCGCCGGTTCTTTTGCGCGAGCTTTCGCTCGGGCGCGGTGAACCCTATGAACTGTGGTGCTCAAAGCTAGCACAATTAGGCACGGCTAGCGTCCCGGTGGAAGCTGCAGAGAGCGGAAACCGAAGACACCGTCGCATAAGAGTGGCGAAGCCGCGATCCTGCGCTGATCGTTGTCCCGCCGCTCTCTCCGGCAATATCGACACTTCGCTGCTGGGTGTCTCGTATTTCGACGTTTTAGAGAAACTTGGCATTGGCAAGCGCGAGGAGTCTCTATATCGTTTTCTCCGTCGCCTGCGTGGAGGAAACACGGTGGCGATAGAAACATATGCTCATGCAGTCAGTCAACTTGGACAATCCCCCTGTTCCCTCAATCCTATCGCATTCTTTGACTGCGTTTGTGACAACAACGTTTCCCCAGTGTGAAAGCTTTCAGTCACAACCGGCTACAAACTGGGTTGTGCATTGCATGTAGCCCTGAGGGAATTCTTCGCCGGAGACACCAGCACATTAGTTTCATTGGTAAGGTGACCGGCCACTAACGTGTTTGGCAAATGAAGCGATCACGGGTAAGTAGAAATGCAAACAATGTTGAATGAATATTAAGGTGGTTGTAGCCAGAGCCTGCCAGTTGAAATCAACCTTTAACAATATAGTCTGCGGTAACTTCTTTTTGCACTTAGGATTGCAATTTTAAACACAAAGCCACTCCACATAGCTGTCGAAAATCGTGTAAACAACAGCACTCATCGTCCCCGGTTCGGATGAGTGAAGCCTTAGCTTGATGAAAAGAATGGCGGTCTATACTTCTTGGTTGTTTCAATCACAACCTCGCACAGCTGAACAGACAAACAAATCAAGGAAATAGATCCCGCGCTGGCTTGCAAATCACAGCACACAAGCAGGGTACATAGCAGAGCAGAAAACACTGGCAATGAGCACACGGAGGCACGCAGCTTCCTTTCTTTTTCCCTCGGCGAATGATTGGTTTGCTGCAGCATTCCGTAAGCACGTCGACATTCAAAAGTTGAGCCTGATCTGTCTTGCAGTGCCTTGCGGAACAGCAAGTATCGCCCACCATTCCACAAGGCACTGCAGGACTCGCAAATGTGTGAACAGTGCTTTGCAATAAAGGCCATGATCGGGCAGCAGGTGCCCATCTAAAGACATTTAATATTGATTGGCATTGAACTAACCTTTGGGCTTCATCACGTAGCAAGCATGGGTGAGGTATAATTCAAGAACATTTAATGTTCGACGAGTTTAATACGTTGTGGTGCTTTCCCATCTGTTTCGGTGTCACGGAGTGGGGTTCAAATTAATAAAAATAATTCAATGATCCACTCTGAGAATAAACGAGAAATTACGGGAAAAGAACAAGAGAGCTAAGTTCGACCATTGACTAGCGCTAGGTCCACGCCTGGTGTATAATCAGTAGAGAAAGATGATGACACAGGGAGGATAAGCAAACAAAAGATTAGATTTCATAAAGTGAAAAACTAAGCTGTACACGGCAATAGAGCACTCAACACAAACCACACTCCAGCTCAAAGCTATGGAGCCCTGCGAGCCAGAAACTAATACTAAAAAGACTCGACGCTCATAAAACCGGAATAAGCCAACAAAACAGTGACGAAAACCCGACACTAACAACGAGAGCAAACCGAGATGGAGCTCGAACGTTACCTCTACACACATGGGATAATCCCCCAAAACAGTCGCGACAGAAAGTAGCACTGTGTAAAAATCTTCCCAACATTCAACAATTCGTACTTCAGAGCCAGAGAATGCAGTAGACAAGTCCTAGAAAACCAGGCTTAGCTTTCCGGTAGGTGCCGAGTCCAGAGCAGTCCGTAGTCTGGAGTTGTCGGCCGAAGAACGGCGTCTCGAAGTCCAGCGGTCCAATTAGAGGCTTGATGAGGTCGACACCGCGCACCACACAGCCACACACGCTTCAGCACAACGAACTCAAACACTTGTCCGACAGGCAGGGCAGAAGCCAAAAATTACACGTTCCAAGACTCATCTGCAGGGAGTAACCACGTTGAGTAGCGACCCGGCCAGCTCTGGAGTTGGACTACCTTCTTTGTTCCCGAACCCCCTTTTATAGGCTCGTCTACCGATTAACCTCCCGTTTCCCCGCCTTTCGGGTCAGTCAACTTTCAAGAAAAACAAAGCTACACAGCAACGACCCAAATGGCAAAACCTATTACATTTTTCAGACAACCAAACATATGTGCCCATCCATTCCCCCGTATGAGTCCAAAAACATCAATTATCGCCGATACATAGAACACGACAGGCGGCAGACTGAGCAAAGCCGCCGCCTTCAAAAAGCGTGCTAGCCAGCGTAAACATCTTTGTATCCCGGCGGCGCCCCTGCATGTCAAATCGGCACCATACGCGAGCCAGCATACGCACCCCTCCGTCCGCGAGGTCAAAGCCACAGACTGTGACCTGGGATGATCTACGTCGCCCGTTAACAAAAACCCCATCCCCAAACGAGCAAATTCGTTGGGGACTTAGAAAGGAACTACGACGGGACGAACTGAGATTAAAAGTGGCACCACACTCCCCCTTTTTGACCGTACCAACACTTAAAGTGGTCCAAAAAAAAAGATCATAAAAGTATTTAAAAAAATGAAGAGAAGCCTGAATTTGTGACACCCGGTTTCTCCATCCTGTGTTTTTTTTGTGCTTTTTCTGTTACGAAGCGAGACATTATTCCAGCCGTAGGCACCAGATGTAATTCCCGTCTGCGATCATAAGATTATAGGATCCTAACTGCCGGCAGCTAAGTGTCAATTACATCCGGCTTGTGCATACAGTCCAACATCTTTTGCTATTCAGCCGATCATCACTTTACAGCCTGGGTATCTGTTCTTGTAAACGACAGTAGTGCTACATGTTAAACGGCTCTAAAGCAATAGAGCAAACTCACATCTCATTATCTTTTAGCTGAATAAACTGTTTGTTTGGTTATGCTTGTTATCCAATTTTTGTTTTAAATTTAATTTTCTCATATAAACACCTTACATTATAGAAAAAAAATCTTTTTATAGTACGGAGGTGTCCATATTAAAAAGACATGACTGTATCATCTTTGAAACTAGTTTGCCACAGCCAGTGTTATAATATGTATTGATTTTTTATGCAGTGCCTGCCTTTCCTCGCCCCTTGTGAGGACGACTGAGAAAGCGACTTTGCGCCACAACGACGGATGGCAAGTGTCCCAACTGTCGTCACCTATAGTGGTCATGTGCTATGTGTTCGCAGCATTGTAAGCCGACCGTGGAGCACTTTCAAAAGGGAACTTTCGCCACGTGCACAGTATGGCCGTGTACAATACGGGGCACGTACAGTCAGAAGAATTATGAGAGGGAACATGCGGGCGCGTGTCACTTGGTACAGGCAGAGCAGCCTAGCAAGTGTCATGCTTGTGCACTGAGGGGCCCTAGTTTGAAGAGCCGAGGCAGAAGTTTCAGCGGCGGTGTCACCGCCCTGGCGGCTTGTCGCCGTAGCAGTAACGGGGTTGGCTAGCTTTGCTCGTGGCTGGCTTTGTGTAGTGTGTGTAGACTGAGAACGTAGGCTTATGAACTTCGGCAACAAGAATACTACACGGCTTTGGTGTTTTGGTACGAGCAACAAACGTGACACTATCTGCTACGACTAGCTACGACCACCCACTGCAGCGGTGAAGGCATCCAAGAAGCAGAACCTGTGTATTACGCCGTTGCCGTAACCCAACAGTGCTCATTTGTCATGGAGGGCTTTCCGCCCAGAGACTTTGCTCGTCACTGAGTGTTATTTCCCGTGTTTCTCTTTGTGTGCGCAGTGGCTGGACGGGCCTCATACAGCAGTTCTTCAGTCTCAAAGGTGACTAAAAGTTGAGGGTGGATGGACTTGCAGCAATCCCCTCGGTTGGTGCGTGTGACAGAACCTTTGTACGGCATCATCGGGAGGATGCTGTTGTGAGTTAGCAAGTTGTCCAATTGTATGTTCATTATGCTAATATTTGAAAAAGCTTGTTTAAAAGGATGCTGGACCAAAATTTGGATTTCATAAAATAAGGCCGCGGAAGCTTTCAATGGGAGCTCTACAAACTCCGAAACATCACTCATACATTAATATCTCAAACGGATGGCCGTATTCTTGGAAAGGAAAGGGCACAATCAAACAAGAAATGTGACATCATACTTCTCCTGGTACACTTTAGAATGAGGGGAAGCGGCCTCGTTTCTCTCATTCCCACTTCGGTTCACCTGCTTAAGGGGATGAAGCCTAGAGGAGAGGGAATGAGAATCGCGACATCACATGTCTCGTCGGCCTTGTTGAATCCCACATGTTTCCAAAAATACGGCCATCCGTTAGAAATAATGCTCTATGTGTGATGTTTTGGGGGTTTTGCAGCATCCCGCCTACCGCCCCAGTGTTGTTTTGCAAGCTTCGAATTTCGGTTAAGCATACCTTTTAATATGAATAATTGTGTCATCAGAATGTTAGAACATGTCAGTTCTACACAGCTACTCTCAAACATTTTCGAGTGGTCTCGCCTGCCAGATTCAAAGGGGGGGGGGGGGGCAACATGTACATGTTTTTATGTCTACAGCACAAATAGTTCCTATCATGCACTCTAAATAGCTGTCAATCGACAGACTGGGTAAAAGAGTGAGCACAAACAAGTCCAACTACCAACAATGCTGTCCATGGCGAATCTTGGACACCATGTCTTACGTTATGTGGCCTCAGCGGTCTTTCTATAGTTCTTTTCATTGTTGCCGGTAGAGCAGCTACCGATAGGGGGGGTTGCGAGGACGTCAACTTTGAAATGCAGTTTCTTCACATAATGTTTGCACTTTGGGAAGTTTCTACACATATAACTTGAAGTCGCTATTGTACGGATGAAACAACTTCGTAAGAGTGTCTATGAAAACTTGGGCAGGGTTCTCTTTAACGTGCCTGACTTACAACAAGGCTGTCCAACTTGAGAAATTTCACTGGTGGGAAGCTTATTTTCATATAAGAATGGTGTACTTCTTCACAGCGCTGTATGTATCCAACAGAAACTCCAGATGTGTTCAATAAAAGTAGCATTTGCTAATATTGTGTTTTCTGTGTATCTGATGCACTAGGTTGTATTTGTTTTGAACGCTTGCTACGTTTAGGTTATAAAAAATAGTCTAAATTTTATGCCGACAAGCTTATTGAAAAAGAAGTGTTCGGTCTGAATAAAAGATTCCAGAAATTACACTAAAATAAATTGCTACTTGGGGTAGCAAAAATGGTGTTTTACAGTCGACTCTCATTATTTCAAACTCCAGGGCCCGTTTGCTCGAAGCGCTAACCGCGGCTGAAGTTAGCCGCAGTACCTAGGAGAGGGATTTTCAAATCACGTGACTGGCTCGGTAGGGATGCGGGGAAGCGTGGCGGTGCCCCGGTGAGTGAGCGCCGCACGCTTTGGAACTAATATGTCGTTGCAGCTGCAATACCGGGCGCGTTGGTCAGCAACGAATGGTGCAGGAGGCTTTCGCTTTGCCTTACCTCACTTCATCACAAAGCATGAGCAAGGCTCTTGCCGCATTTTTTAGATAGTCTTTCGACTCTGGCCATTCCTAAGCCTAAATGAATGTGGTAATTGTCGGCTTAGCAACATCTTTGGAAAGCGGATTGTCTTGACTCTATCGGTCGGGTATTGATTGCACACAAAAGCAAGCGGCATCCCTATAGACCTTTTTCTAAATTACCCAAGCATCGAGAAGAACGCTGGAAGTATAATTCTGCGGTCTGCGCGCACTGGCCTTCCTCTTATAAAAGATTCGAAGTAAATAATCATAATAAATATTTGACCAACGCACATGCAAGACAAAATTTGTTTTAGACTTTTTGCTTTAGAACAGTTACTACTTCAGACGCCAGCACGTGCAACGCGTGTAACTACACTTGTAGCATGCACCTCGGTGCTTGGGAAATTTAGAGAAAGGTCTAATATGGTCTATTGGGACGCTGTCTGCTTTTGTGTGCTATTAATACCCGGCCGATTGAGTCAAGGCAATCCACTTTCCAAAGACATTGCCATGCTAACATTTATCGCATTCATTTAGGCTTAGGAATGGCCAGAATCGAAAGACTATCTAAAAAATGCGGCGAGGTCATATGCTCATGCTTTGCGATTTAAATGAGGTAAGGCAAAGCGAAAGCCTCTGGCACCATTCATTGCTGACTAACGCGCCCAATACTGCAGCTACAACGACATATTAGTTTCAAAGCGAGCGGCGCTCACTCACCGGGGCACCGCCATGTTTCCCTGCATTCCTGCCGAGCCAGTCACATGATTTCAAAATCCCTCTCCTAGGTACTGCGGTTAACTTTAGCCGCGGTTAGCGCTTGAGCAAACGGGCCCTGGAAGCCACACACTTTAGTTTGAAATATCAGAAGATTGAATTATCAAAATTCATCTAAATATTGTCACAAATAAAAACATACTTCTTTATTAAACTTAAAATCAGTGTGTAATGTGCCGAACTTGTGCTGAGAAACATAAATTAACAAAGACTTTTGATGGTGTCGAAAGGACAACTGCCTCACGCAGCCAAGCGAAGGTACTTTTGTAAGCGCGTGGGTATCTAGAAGTTTCTGAGCTCGAACAAAAAAAATTTAGAGTCGTCTCATCATTCCAGTCACGCAAACAATAGAAAGAAGGACATGCGCTGGCGGGGTCAGCGACATGTGAGTCGATCACGCTGCTGACTCTGCTATTTGCACGTGGCATTACTCCCCTCTTGTGAAAGACTCGTCTTTATGCAACACAAAATTAAATTAACAGCTTAAACAAGACTAGGTCAAAATACAGTCTCGTAAATAGCAGATTTTCACAGTCCTACCGAGCATACCTAGTTCAGTTGAGTCGGAAGACGTGAATCGCCTACGGGTCGCAGAGGGCAGCGTGACAATGTTGATGTGCCATTGGCCAACGACTTACAACTTGGGTCTCATGTAGCGAATAACCTTGAGGTCGAAGCACCACTTTAACAGTTCCTTGCTGCGACGATGAATTGGTGTTTAGATTCACAGTGGGTAGCCAGGCTGAAACTGGGCGTCGTGGTGACAAAGATTGTAGCAGTCATCGTCAGGAAGTTTTGGCTTGCATCAAAATGCTACCAAGCTGGCAAACTTCCTCCGTTCGTTGAGTGACATACCAGGCGTCGTCGTCCTGTTCGTCTTCGTGACAGATACCACACTTGCCGTAGGTATTGTCATCGGGTTCATCATCAAGGTCGCCGTCAAGTTTGTAGTCGTGGTTGTCGTTAAAAGGGCAACTCCGGACCATACTTTCAATTTCGGGATTATGACTGTTTTTAGTGCAGTCAGCGTCCCTGAATTGCAAGGTGTAATTTTTTCCTCGTTATTGTGCGTAGTTTTAAAGATATGGACGCCTCAAAGTTTTGTTTGGGGCACGGCCAACAAAACCGAAACTAGCCGCTCGAGGCCCTGTCAGCACTAGAAATCAGCCGCTATGTGAACGTGACGTCAGGATCGTTCTTGTTCAACGAGTATGCAGGTTGATCAGCAGCTACTTCTGTTGCGCTAGCCGTCTAAAGGTAGGAGGTAAGCTGATTTTATTTTAATTCTGTATATTTGGTAGTTATCGAGCACATGTAGGAAGAGTTAGTGCGTATACCCAAAAGCCAGTGACTGGAAAACCCGTAAACTCGTACAGTGCCGTACTCGGCGGCCGCTGCCGCCGTGCGTGTGCCATGCCGTACTTGTTGCTAGTATACCCAAAAGGTAGCGACTGGAAAACGAGTGAACTCGTTCAGTACCGTACTCAGCGGCTGTCGCCGTGTGTGCAGTCTTCCGTACTCTGTCGCTAGGCCTAAATTGTCATCGGGGCTCCGTGGATGGAGCGGCGTTGCTCTACGACGCGCTGCCAGTGAAGTACAGTACTGGGTGCCCTCTCGCTTTCGCGCTGCGGGTCAGTAACAGACACGAAGCTCTGAGGCTTTCCGGCACGGGCTGCTGCGTTAGGGCTGTACATGTCTGTTTTTGCATTCTTTTTTCCTTGGGCGCGTAAAAGCCAAAGTCCACTCGTCGAACAGCGTTTACCCACACCTTCTTCAATTTCTGGTATGTTGGAAACTTGTGAAAAAGCACCTCCGGGTTGTGCAGCGGGTTGTTTGAGCAGCCCACAGCACTACAAGTTCTACTCGGCATCCTTCGAGGAACAGCTGGGCAGTCTTGGGCGCTACGAGTTGCTCGCTAAAACCAGTCTTTGAGTCCTCACAAGCAAATAAACAAAAGGCTATACCGAAGCTACACGGGCTACAGATAAAAGCAATGGCTAAACATGACAATCACAAGTCCAAGTAGCGGTGGTAGCGGCTCAAAGAAGCGCACTCCGCGTAACGCTTGGAGGAAAAAAAGAACGATACTGACGTCACGGCCCAATGTTGCTTTAGTGATCGGCAACCCGCTAGCTGACCGCTAAGGTGCAGCGGCTCGCGGCGGGTCACATTTTTATTATCAGCATTAGTTGAGAATGCGGCATCCCACGGACGTAATATTTTGGCTGGGGTCGTATTTTGTGTCACTACAGCGATACCAGTAATTTCTTTAATTTCGAGTTTTGGCCGGAGTTGCCCTTTAAAGTCATTGTCCAGATTGCCCTTGGATAACTGTCAAAGCCGTAGTCGGGATCGTCTTCCATGAAATTGTTTGAGTCTTCGCCTGGGTCATCATCAGTGTCGTCATCAGTCTCGTCACCACGGTTGAAGACTGTTTGTCATCGAGGCCGTTGTCAGGTTGGTTGTTGACATTGTAGCCGGGTTTGGTCTTTGGAGTTGTCGTCCGTTTCATCATCAGCGTAGAAGTCGTCATGATGTTTTCGTCTAAGTGTGGTAGCCAGGGGCTTTGTCAAGTTCATTGTCCGGGTCGCTTCCGAGGCCATAGTTGAGGTCGTCGTTGGTGTCAGAGTTGGAGTCGTCCTCGGATGATTTCAAGGACGTCGCCTTCACGATCGTCGTCTTCAGAGTTATCGTGTTCACAGATGGTACGCTTTATGGGCATAGACTGCGTTACCCTGCACATCCACCAATATGTCATGAACAAAAACAAACTTGATTAATAAAACTTCAGATCAATGTTAAATGCAGCGAACTTGTGCCGAGAAACATAAAGTAACAAAGACCGCACATACTTTGACAGCGACAAAAGGACGACTGACTCGAGCAGCCATGCAAAGCTCTTTTTGTAAGCCCGTAGGTATCTAGAAGGTTCCGAGCTCGAACAAACAAGATTCTCGAGTCATCTCAAACATTCTAGGCGTGCAAACAAACAAAAGATTCCCCATTCCACCCAACTCCATTGCAGAGAATTGGAATTTTCTAACACCAATTCCATTCCTTTGAACTCCTGGAAAGGAAAAACTGGGCCCATTCCCACTCCTGGAATGGCTGAACTGCTGCATTCCATTCCTCTCAATCCCTCCCAATTGTGAAAATGGCACTTGACAGCTAGTACTAAGTTACCGGAAAATAACGTCGGCGTAAAGCTGGCGTTGTGAAATGCGTAGACAACTGCAAAATTCAAAACCCTACCTGCAATCATTGATTTTACTAAGTTGAGCTTTGGTCGCACATAGCACTAGTGGCAATTGGTATGGGGGCACTGCAGATATTGATCGCACCACCAGGTGTAAAAGCCTCGTAACAGAAAGGAAAACTAAGTCGCCCATCTTTTCCACAAAAGAACCGTATATGTCCTCCACTTTTACGAGATACATAATAAGTGAGGAGTCACGTGTATTAACGAAGTGCGGGCGGTGTGACATTGTCCCTGCCTGGTGGCCTGCAACTGGTGCTGTAATCACACATGGTCCCAACCGCCCTATGGTTGTATCTCGCAGCACCAGGAACGACACTTTGGCTGTGTTCCAAATCTTACCCAAATAGATCCGAGTTACTCCGGTGGGTCGTGTCACGTGACAACACAGATTGAAAAGTGCTGGGCACGGGTAGTTTTCGGAACGCTGAGGTGCAAAACCCTTTCCCTGGATTAAGATCGAGTAAATTGCCCTTGTCAGCCTACAACTCTACAGTTTGGGTTGCTTCACTGGGGTTGCCACTTTCATCCTCGAAAGAACATAAGCAGTCAGATAACCAAACCGTCAGTTACCTAAGTGCAATAATGCCGTTTCGAAAGCCCCTTTGACGGCATCTAAGCAGCTCGCATTAGAACAAAGCCTATTCCATTCCTACTCTATTCTGGGCAAAATGTAACTACTAATTTCATTCCCATTCCATTCCAGTGCTGCCACCATTTTATTTGCATTCGATTCCAGGGTTGTGGAAGTGCGGAATCGTTCCAACTCTGGAGTGGCAACTCCTCAACACTGGTGATAGTCACCAAGGCACCCAGTTCAGTGTGAATGCTGTCCTCACAGCCCATCCAAAGCTGTTATTACTGTAACAAACTCCAGTACGACGAAGTAGTTGAATTCGGAAGCCTGTTGTGCAGATTTGTACCTTGCATTGTTTCCGGTATTTTTTATTTCTTTTGTATTTTATAATGGACAACAACCGTTGTAATCTCGGTATTGTTGCCAAACCTGAAGGTTTTATCATCGGTGCACTTTTAAATAAATACATATATGCCACAGCCGCAGCTCAGCGATGAGCACTTACACTGCGACGTAGGTGTTTCGTAAGTATTCATTTTGATTGCGCGATAATGATGTTTGTCTTCTGTTAGAATTAAAAAAACCAAAACAATATTCAACATGATGGATAATTTTGGACACCCGCGGCATGTGTGATCTGAGCATTTGTTCTTTTCATCTGAAGTGTGTCTCTTGCTTACTACCTATAGAGTATACGATGTTGTGGACGGAAAAGATGCTGCGACCGACTCCGAGCAATAAAAACATTCTGTTTATTCTCATGTCGTTGAGCTCGTGGTGACGAGTATGAGTAGCACTGTCATCTTTGGCGATGCCAAGGCTGAACCGATAGACTGCCGCAGAGCTATCGCCCTCAGCTCTGCACTGTGAGGAATGGCACGATTTTGTTGAAGTGATTGCGGCTCCAGAGAGGTGTCGTTGCTGTTGACATGTACCGCAAGCAGGATGACATACTAGAGAGCAGGAAAGAGAGCGTTTGGAAGCCGTGCATGGTAGTTGACGCCGAGGTCAGGAAATGAGGCAGCAGACGGGGGAAATCGACCCTGTCGTGCTTTCAGTCCGGCTCGATCAGTTTGGAGTGTACAGCCTCGGACTGAAAGGGGGATGCCGGCCGACTGCGGGGCCGATGCAACATCCCCTAAGATGAGGAACCGAACTGAGAGCGAATGCCTGACATGGCAACGATGAGGAGACCCTGGTCGGCTAGCAACATGCCTTGTGAACAGTGTGAAGATGTCAATGAATATTCACTTGCCAAGCCGGTGGGGCAAGCAAGGTGGTCGCAGCCCATTGCTGGGAGATGCCGGTGCTAGATGCGACAGAGCAGAGGTGGTTGCGGAGGCGCTGCAGATGTGGAGGCTGAGAAAGTTGAATATGTGCCTACTGCATTTTCGTCCGAAAAGGCAGAGCCATTGCCGTGCCCTTGGCCACGAAGAACATTCCCCTGGATAGCAGGTGCTCGGAGTCAATCATCATGTCCAGGTCACCAATCTGTAGCACTTTCGATCTTGAGGACGGAAGAGACGGTGCGACAGACTCTGAGTTTAACTGCGAAAACATTCTCTTTATTCTCGTACCGTCAAGCTCGTTCCGACGAGTAGCTTGCTTTTATACACTGCAGTCATTAGCATTATAGTTGATCTAAGTATTTTGCAACACTATTAATACGGCAGATTGGGCGAGTTGGTACGGCATAATTACGAACCAGCGCACAGGTAGACCAGTTACTCAAAATCCAAATACACAAAAATATGCACTCGCACAGCGCTGATGTGAGTTTTTTGTGTTTGGATTTTTGGTAACTGTCTACCTGTGCGCTGGTTCGTAATATTGCAACACTGCCGTCTTTAGGCGGTGTGGAGGCTGAACCGATGGACCGCCAGAGGCCCATATCTGTATCTGTTTCACATACTGAATGCCTTTTTGCACGGCTCTGTGTTTACTTTTGTCTTCCAGATTTTTACTGCTCACTTGTTTTTTTAATTTTATTTAGAGGATACTACTGGCCATTGAAGGCCCAAGTAGGAGTCGGGTACAACATATGCATTCACACACCTACAACAACGAACAAATAACACGACATTAAGAGGTTTACAACAACTAACCAGCAAATATACAGGATATATATATTTAAAAGGGGGGGGGGGGGGGGGGGCGGCACAGCATGCATCAAGCAGCATGTAATTCAATCATTTGTAATAATAGATGTGAAATTTAAAACTCATATTTAAGATTGAACATTATCAAACAAATGTGAATTTAATTAAGCTATAAATTTTATATAGACTGTTACTTTTTATACAATTTTGTCTAGATTTGTCAGGATACAATCTGCAAGTATGCATAAAGTAACTGGAAAGTTGAAAGAAGCAAATTAGAGATTGCAAAACCTACTTCTCAATAAATATTTTTTTCCCAAAGTATTTACGTGATAGTACAGCTGAAATAAGGCTCCTTTTTCAATTTTTTTTATTTGAAACACCTTAAAAATACATTGTTTTCTAAGATTTTTTTTTATTATTATGCTTGGAAAATTAAGTTACCGATTGTGTTCAGTTTATTCTAAACTATTTATATGAAATTCCAGAGTGCTTTTGTGCATAACAGTGGCTAGATAAGGTTTTTATAATTTCTGATAAAACAAACTGACTAGTTTCTCTTTAGTGACCGTTTGGCCAAGGTGACAGCAGAACAAGTAACGGATCCCGACGTCAAACTACAGGAATTTGAGATATATGTTTTTTTAGCGAATGCACGCCACTGTTGTGACATATTTGAATATCCTTATCGCTTGCTTGGGCTCAGCGGGTAATGCAGGTCGGCACTAGCGTGAGTATAACTGCATAAAGCGATTTAGCGAGCGACGGCGACAGCGACGAGTCAGCGACGTATTACGAAGATTTCTTACTATCGCTCGCCGCGTCACTCGGTTTTTGGATTTCTAGAAAACATCGTTCCGCTTTCATGCGGCTTGCGTCGTCGCGCGAGTGACCGAGCGTCAGCGAAGCGGGTCGCCGTCGCTGTTCTCGTCGCTCGCAAAATCGTTTACATTCGGTTTATACTTCACGCTGTCAATAATATCGACTCGAGCGCGCATAATTTCATTTCCACGGGAGCGCGTGTAAATCAAACCCTAAACCAAGACGGGGGCTGCATCCAGCAGATTTGAGAGCGTCATACAACGGATTATAGTTTGACAGAAGCAAGCACACACTTCGCTAGCGCATTCCAGCTTTGAGCGCTCGAACTTCCGAAAACGAAACCAGATTTTGCTACATTTTGGCTAGCTCGAAACATTTTTTTTAAAATATAGGGTGTCTTTTAGCTATAATGTAGACTAAGAGAAATGTGTACCTTCCCAAATTATATTTATGTCGCCGTACTATATGAGTAATAATTGTGTAATATCGTTACGTTCATGTAAAATACAGGGGGGGTCACCGGACCTTCGTTTGAAACAAAAAGTCTGCTATATATACCGAGTGGGTTTCTCTCGTAGCCGAGTAGGAGTGTCGGGTTGTCATTCTTTCTCCGGCGCTCGTCGAGTACGGACGTAGGAATGGCTGGCTCCCACGGAGCTGCGACAACGGCCCCCTCGGGCCGCGGTGACTCGGTTATCGGCAATATGGCTGCCAGTTCGGACTATCGTATTGTTTTGCCTTCGCTGCCTTCCGGAGAGGCGATGAAGCGTGCAGTGATTCTGCACTGCGACATCGCCGGTCGACCCTACAAGATCGAGGACTTTCGGCAGCCGCTGAACAACGCCGGAGTCATCCAGGACGTGGGAACTATAGGTGCGTACCAAATGTCGCACGTGTGGCTCCTCAACATGCGGTCGGACGAGGCGAAAAAGAAGCTTCTCGAAGCCGGGCAGCTCATCATTAAGGAGAAGACGTGCCTTGTCATCGACCCCGTAAGGCACGAGCTTCGCGTGAAACTGCACTGGGTGTCTTTCGACGTTACCAGTGACGCCATACGCCGAGCTTTTGCGGAGTTTGGCGTCGTGAAGGAGGTGACCAGCGAAAAGTGGAGGGTCCCGGGCTTCGAGCACGCCGAGTCGACGACCCGTCTCGTCCGCTTGGTGCTGCGCGATGGTGTCACGATAGACCGCATCCCGCACCAGCTACGCCTCGGCGGCGGCAATGTTCTCGTGGTAGTCCCCGGCCGCCCGCCGATCTGTCTCAGATGCTACACCACGGGGCATATCCGGAAGGACTGCCGAGTCCCCAGGTGCAGCGAATGCCGTGCCTTCGGGCACGTGCAGGCCGATTGCACCCGGTCGTACGCTCGGGCAGTTGGAAAAGGCACCGACGGAGGAGACAACAACGAGCTCCTCATGGACGAGGAAGAAGCGGAACGTGCCGCGGCCTCGGAGGCCACAGAGGTCAAGGCCGAAGTTCCGAGAAAAGCCGTTGCTGTTGCTGTGGAAAGTCGCGAGCCCGAGGAGCTCCCGAAACGGGCGTCCTCCGTTTCGGCTGCCCAACAGGAGCCGGTGACCAAGGCCATCGTCAAGGTCGGGGACCCCGTTCCCGCACGAGGAGAGGACGGCCCTCCCTCGGAGAAGGACCAGATGGACTTTGACGTGGCGGCGGCAAAGCGTCGACATGACGAGGTCAGCGGCGCATCGCAGGAGCAGCAGCTCAGCCAGCTGGACAAGCAGTGGAAGACCGTCGGTGGGAGGGGGAAACGTGTCGCTAGCAAAGCCCGTTCGTCGTCGCTTACACGCGGTGACGGGCAGGCTACGTAACCGACAGCTGAATTGGAACGCTCGGCACGACGCTGGCTGATATGGGTAAGCGTCGTATGTCCACCCTCTACTAGTCGATGGTGACGTTAGAAAGGCCATTGCGATTTGCGACCTTAAACGTACGTGGGCTCTCAGCGAGGCGGAGACAGAACCAACTTTACCGCCTCGTGACGGAGCATGACCTGGACATTGTCGCCGTGCAGGAGACTAAAATAGAGAGCGTGGAGCAGACTGACATTATGGTAAGGCTCTTCACGGCGCGATACGACGTCTGTGTCAGCCATGCGGTGGGTACGTCGGCAGGGTGTTTTTTGCTTATACGTCATTGCTTAGGAGCTACAGTTCAGTCCGTGACTTCGTGCGCGTCGGGCCGTTTTGTAGTGTGTGATTTAAGTTTTTCTTCCTTCGAATGGCGTGTTATCTGTGTGTATGCCCCAACTAGAGTTGAAGAAAGGCGCATCTTTTTTGACGGCATTCGCCATTACTGCAACTGCGATCGGCTTCTTATTTTTCTGGGGGATTTTAATTGTGTTTGTTCTTCGGGCGACAAGACCAGTTCCACTGCCTATAGTGATTCGAGCACCGCGAGTCTGAGTGCCACAGTTAATGAGTGTGGCCTCGACGACGTCGGTGAATGCCTCAGAAGCGGGCGGGAGGTGAAGTTTACCCATTTTCAAGGGTCGAGTCATGCCCGCTTGGATAGACTGTATGTTTCGTTGGAGCTGCTTCCTTTGTGTTGCGAGTACAGTGTACGCGCGGTGTCTTTCAGCGATCATTGTCTGGTTTCTGCTTGCATTAATGGTCACAAGGAAAAGAAAAATTCGTTTAGCTGGGAGTTATGGAAATTCAACTCCAAGCTTTTGGAGGACGAAGTTTTTAGAGCCCAAGTTCAGGCTTCTTTGGATAAAGTAGAGAATGGGCAAAAATCGGAATATGGGACGAAATGGGAACTTTTTAAGCAGGAAATAAAGATAAAAGCACTAGAAAGAGCGAGCGCAATTCAAAATGAAGAGAAAAGAAACGAAACGTTGCTGCGATGCAGCTTGCAAACGCTGATTAGGGAAGATGGCAAAATGCCGGGTACATTCAGAGATGACATCTGTACTTTGAAGGCAAAGCTTGAACTTATAGACAGAGAGCGTTATCGCGGAGCTTTGGTTCGAGCGCGGGCTGGTAGGCTGATGGCTGGGGAGACGCCCACTAAGCGTGCCCTAGGCCTTGAAAAAAGGAACGCGCGCCGAAACGAGATAGTTGAAATAGAATATGGTGGGGTAGTTAGCAGGGAAGGGTCAGAGATAGAGCGTGCCTTTTATGACTATTACAGTACGCTGTTTGCTCATACCTCTGTTCAGACAGAGTGTTTTAAAAATGAATTTTTGTCATGTATGCCCCGTCTTGACGACGGAACAAGGGAAGTATTGGAGGAACCCTTCACAGACGAGGAGGTTAAAATAGCAATCGAGGCACTGAACCCGGGAAAGTCCCCGGGTCCTGACGGGCTAAGCGCCGCATTTTATAAGGCGTTTAAACATGAGATTTCGCCTATCTTAACTAACGTTTTCAACGAATCATTTGAACTAAATGTCCTACCACCTACGTTTTTGTCGTCGCACACTGTGTTGATTCCCAAAACAGAAGACGAAATCAAACTAAGACAGGTCACAGCTTATCGCCCCATAAGTTTAACTAATATCGACTATAAAGTACTAATGAAAATTCTGGCCAGACGACTGCAATCGGTAATAACAGAACTAGTTGGTCCCCACCAAACGTGCGGGATAAAGGGAAGAACTATTTTTACAAATATTCAAAAGGCTCGGAACGTGCTGGAGTGTAGTGATGTCATGAATAGGGGTGTAGCCATGCTACAAATTGACCTCGAAAAAGCTTTCGATCGGGTACCGCATGATCTTATGTTAACTGTTTTAGACCATGTAAATGTCGGTTCAGTTTTACGAGAAGGTGTGCGAATGGCGTACAGCGGTTGTACCACCAGTCTTATAGTAAATCGGTCGGTTGGAAAGCGCATCAAAGTAGAGCGTTCCGTACGCCAAGGATGTCCTCTTTCACCTCTCCTTTTTTGCATTTACATAGAATCGTTTTGCTTGAGCATCATTAGAAGCAACAGTATCCGCGGGTTTAATCTTTTTGCATCTGAAGTACGTATTTTAGCTTACGCTGACGATATCGCTGTGTTTTGCACGAATCAAGAAAGCATAGTTGAAGTTGTGAACATAGTTAAACGTTTTTGTGCTGTTGGTGGAAGTGCCGTGAACTGGAATAAGTGTTTGGGTTTTTGGCATGGTCGCTGGTTTTCCACTCCCAGTGTGTTTCAAAATATAAGGTGGTCAACAACTCCTGTGAACTATTTGGGCGTACCTCTGGAGAATTACAGCGACAGTGAGCCTTATTGGCGCAGGCGGGCGCTAGAACTGCGCGAGAGAGTGGAGGGCTGGAGAGGTTGGGAATTGTCTATTTTTGCCCGTGCCACAGTGTGCAATTTGTTTCTTGTTAGCAAACTGTGGTACGTGCTACAGGTATTGCATTGCTCCCGAGTTAATGTTCAAAAAATTCACCGCGTCTTTGCTGTTTTTATTTGGGGCTCGTCATTTGAACGGACGAGTCGTATGAACCTCTTTCGGCGCGTCCGCGATGGTGGACTAGGATTGTCACATTTATTTTTGCGCCAAGTCGTGAATCGTTTTATTTACTTACGGGATGTCAGTGACCCGTTTCTACGAACAGTCTACCAGGTGAGACTGTGCAGACATATGCCTGAGTTTATCGTTTCCTCGGCATGGGTGCCAGGCGGCATCCACGGATATCTCAAGGAAGTTGTCTTTTCAAGTAAATTTTTGGCAGCCAGGTTTTCTTTTGAGTATTTGAGCCAAGTATCCAGAAAAAAGTTGTATAGAGATCTATGTGGCGTTTTCTTTCCCGTACCTTTGTATAGAAGCTTGTATTGTGCGGGCCCGGGACAGGATGTCTTAAAGCGCGTTAAGAGAATGCTCGTCCCGCCTGGTGTTAAGTCATTCTTTTTCAAATTACACACCGGCACCTTAACTGTAAAGACATGGATGAAAGAAAAGGGACTATTCGTCCCGTGGGGCGACCACTGTTTTTTGTGTAAAAAGCCCGAGACAATCGAGCATGTATTCCTGGAGTGCTGGGATGGCGTCTTCTTCTGGGATGTCCTCCAACGCACCCTGAAGAAGGATTTTCCGTTAGACATGCAGGGAATTAGATACCTTCCAGTTGAAAACGAGGACGGCGTGCCCTTTGATATGATTATGTTACTGGGCCTGCATAGTATTTGGCGGTCTCGGATGGCTACGCGCCATGCCGATATCGACGCGCGTGAGGCTCGGGAATATTTCGGCGAGAGTCTTGCCTTGATTGTAGAAGTACACAAGGCACAGAGCTGCGTGCCAGATTGGATTCAATGTGCGGAAACCGTTAGGCATTTGAAATCATTTTAATTTATTCTACTAGCCCAAAGGCCGGCTGGTAGAAAGTAACACTGTCATTTCTGCTGTTTTACTACCTCAGACATGTACGCAGTGAGTGACTTGTAAAAACGGCAATAAAGAAAAAAAAAAAAAAAAAGGAGTGTCGGGTTGTCAGTGTCTCTGTTCGTTGTTTGTGTATGTAGATGCTTGTATGTTGATCTTGTGGTATGTGATGTGATGTGATGTATGTGTTGGTATGCTGCCGTCCGTGTTCGAGCGTGTCACCGTGTCACTTCCTCAAATGCCGAAATGTCCTTCATTTTGTAGTTTTCCGCATACTCACTAGGTGGCGCAAGCAGCCGCCCAATTTTATTTTAGCTTTGTTTGTACGTAGTCCATTTATGTGTAAGGAACCACACCACATAGCTACAGTCTAGTAGAAAAGTAACCGCGTGTTTAAATGGCGCATAGCGCCGGCGTTCAGTTCGTCTTCGTTCGCTGGCCGTTTCGGTAGCCGATTCGTACCCGGAAAGCCGCAAAATTTGCGTACACACGAGATATGAGTGGATACGTCGAAACGTCGCGTACAACTTTGCTGGCGGTAAAGAGGTGAGCGGGACGTCGGTAACGCCGGTCGGGTAGGGTCGGTGTCGGGGCTATTCGTCGTCGCTCGCGGCAAACGGGCTTTTTCAATAAAGTTCATGTCTGTGGTCGCGAAAAGATAACTGCTGTGGAAATTACCCGGCGTCGGTGACAATGCAACCGGCTTGAGGCCTCGGCGATCGGCTGAACCGCCACGCGAACGAGACCTGCTCGATGGGGAAGCACGCTGCTGGATGCAGTCGATGGTCGCTCCCAGTGTCGCGTAATCGCCGTAATGGATACGGCGTCGGCGCTTGGGGGTGAATGCTTGCGGTAGTTCAGCACGTATGGACGATTACGAACGAACACGTGCAAACTACGCTTTCGCTGCGGCGAAAAGCCGTGTAAAGCGCTGGGCCTCGCTCGTAGAACCCGTCTTGCGTCAAACGGCCGCCATTGTAAAAAAAACACCCCTAGACGTGTGATCGCAGAACGAAGTACACGTTCAAAGATGTTCATTTTACACGAGACCTCGGGTGCAAACGAAATACACCGAGCCTCGCGTGTAAAACGAACACCATTTGGGGAGTCCGCCCTGGGACAACGGTTTACACGTCCAGGGGTGTACTTTTTCGCTGTGTGTGTAGAGAGAAAAGTAAAATCCCAAGTAGCCCGCCGCCCTTGGAGCGCCTTGAGGGGAAGCAGATGCTCCAGCGAGCGACAGACACGAGGAATGGCTCGAAGCCGTTCTGGCGTCTGCGAAATGGTGTCATTGGCTGTGTCGAGCCTGAACCCAAGAAGAGCCATGCGTCGCGTGGGCTCTGCTCGTGTCGCTTAGTTTTAATTGAAATCCCGGACGCAGCTAGTCCTCCACGAGGAGGCGCACCATAGACGCCAACTTGCCTGGGTCGGGATGGGCGCACAAGAAGTTGTCTATGTGAGAAGAAGCCGAGAGTCCACTCGCGCGCATTTCCCTGGCAATGGCTGTTGCCGAGAGCTGCAAGTAAAACGGCGCCGGGCGTATAACGAAGGGCATATACGGCCAAAACGGCAGTAACGGCGGCCTACTCTAAATGTGGTCAGGTTACGGGAGGAGGGATGAAGCGTGATATTGCAACAGACCTCGGCTAGGTCGTGCTTCACCATATACGCTTGGGGCGGGAGGGGGTTTACTGTGATGGCCTGGGGTAGCGTATTAAGGCGGAACTGAGGTGTCTGGAGGTAATGAGTAAGTTCTGCGCAGTTTAAGACAAAGCGGGACTTGGTGACTGACTTGGATACGAGGAAGACGGGGTTGAGGTACGGACCACGTGAGGAGCGTTCGATGATGCCGCCAACATGTTGTTTACGGCGGCATCGATCGTGGGGAGCTGGTCAGGGAGAGGGGGGCGGGCCGTGAAGCAAGAAGCCCTCGTGTTTCATGGGCGGCCCATGAAAGCTACATGCCTCACTAAATACTGCCTAGTCGACTTAAGGTGCCTGCTGGGTTGGGTGGACTAGAGGCGGAGGTCCCGTCGCTTTCGACTTGTAGGTGGTACCACCCAGGTCCTACTCGGAGTCTCCGACGTCGCTTTGTTTGTCTGTAGTGTGTTCCTTTGTGTTGGTGTGGTTTTAGAGCGCAGCTCTTAGGCGCCCGTTTCCGGCTTGAGCGGCGTCGGCGTAACCGCGACCCCCCTCCGAGGAGCTCGGGAGGACCTCGGGTTTTTTCGGGAGGACCTCGGGTTCCTTCGGGAGGACCTCGGGAGGACTTCGGGTTCCTTCGGGAGGACCTCGGGTACCCTCGGCGACCTCGGGGGGGGGGGGGGGGGGGAGTCACCTCACTCCCCCCCAGGTCACGTGACCCCCCCCCCCCCCCCCCCCCCCCCCCCCCCGAGGAGCTCGGGAGGACCTCGGGTTTCTTCGGGAGGTCCTCGGGATCCCTCGGGAAGACCTCAGGAGGACTTCGGGTTCTTTCGGGAGAACCTCGGGTACCTTCGGTGACCTCGGAGGGTGGGGTGGGGGGGAGGTCACGTGACCTCCCCCCGCCGAAGTCACGTGACCCGAGGGGGAGGTCACGTGACTCCCCCCCCCCCCCCCCCCCCGAGGGCACGTGACCTCCCCCCTCCGAGGTCACGTGACCCCCTGAGTTCACGTGACCGCCCAGGTCACTTGACTCCCCTCAGGTCATGTGACCACCCGAGGTCACGTGACCCCCCCCCCTCAGTACCCTCCCCTACTCCTCCTCAAGAGCTGCGCTCCAATTCGGCGTTACAGTGAGTTGTAAACGGCCTTCATTTTTTTCTCCTCGCCATCGTAAGTGTCGAAGGAGTCGTCATCGGCGTGGGGCTCGATGACACTGCGGGTCCTGCTGAGCCACTCCAGGATTCGCTCGGCGGTGGTGGCCGTCGAGTCCGGATCCAATGGGTCGTTTTCTTCGGTCCAAGATCAAGCACGGGCAAGGTCGGCCGAGACGCCAGCCTCGCAAAATGCATGGGCGAGAACGTCATCGCCCGGGAAAACGTCCAGGAGCGTCGAGGAGACGACCGTGCCGTCGATGTCGGCACTGGTGGGTCTCGAAGACCCAGAGTAGCTGCCGGACTCACTTAGCATTAGAGGGCCTCTTGGACTAGGTGCCTGGGCGGTAGCTGGTGTTCGCGGGAGCACGAGACGTGCGTCGCGTCGAGGCTGGTTGGGTAGCTGGTCGGGGAGCTCTCTGAAAACCTCAGACTCGAACCTGGACGTCTGGGATAGGATAGCCGCCCTCCAGTTCCCTCTCGCGACGACGTGGAAGAATTCGTTTATCGAAAATGAGGTACTGGTGTTCGGGGAGCACGGCATACCCCAGTAGAACCGATACGGGTAAAGATGCCGGATCTCGTGGACATATTTTGTGGACAACCTTCTGGTGTTCCCAGCGAAGTCGCGCAGAATGTCGTAGGCCTGACGGACCTTCGCTCCGGGAATGGGCAGTGGGGGCTCCACCCAAGGTAGTCGGATAGTGTTGGTGGCTGTGGTAGAAATGATTCCCGTAGAAGCCATACCTCCGGCGGAAGCAGGGAAGGGCTCCGGCGATGCTGGATGCAATCTCTTGGCGCGTCTGTGGATGTTCGAGCTCACCGTGCTGACGTTCGAATAGGTCGCGTTTAGAGTTCTGCGACAGGGACTGCTGAGACTGCTGGCCGTGTGGGGCGAGACCGGCCTCGCCATCGACGATCGGAAGCAGGGCAGCTCCCGAGGTTGAGGCGAAGGAGGCAGAAATGGCATTTCCTCTTTGTTGGACGAGGGAAGCTCCGTCATCGGCCGCCAAGTACGTTGCCGCGTTCGAAGACGAGGCATCCTTCCCCATGGCTTTTTTTCTTGTCATGCTGAGATGCGTGGCAATGCCAGCGGCTGCCACCCGGTTCGAAAAAAAGTATAAACACGAGAAAAAAAAAAAAAAAAAAAAAGCTCGGAAACTTTTTGGACTTTTTTTTATTCCTTCCGCCACTCTGAGCCCGAGCACACACACACACATATATATAAATATATATATATATATATATATATATATATATATATATATATATATATATATATATATATATATATATATATATATATATATATATATATATATATCATCCAAAACGCCAATGATCGAAAAACGCCTCTGGCATTTTTTTCGTTCTGTGTTGTTTCAAAATCGTCACTCGGGACTCGTTTCAAAGTGAATGAATATCAGGTTTTCTCTTCCGCCAGCTATGCATGATGGTCTATTTACCTCGTTTCTTCATACTGGCTTCTGCATGACAGGAACATCGGTGGTTTTGATAGAACCAAGTTGGATGCACATCTGAGAATTCTAACTTATTAGTTAATACCCTGAAGGCGACACGTACTGAATACATGTAGCGATGTAGGAGTGTGGGAGCTTTAGAAGTAGACTTTTTTATCATAAGCTCGATTACTGATTCCAACTAAGTATTCTTAATCCTAAAATTTGATTGAACAGAAATGTATTACTAAATGCACCACTCGCTGACTGTACCGCTGTCAAATGGCCACGACATTTCAGGATCCGTCCAGCAGGTCATACTTGAGAAAACCTTTTTTTTTCGGTTAATATCGGTTAAAACCGGTTACCGGTAAATCATTGACGGTTACGGTTACGGTTACGGTTTTTATAAATTTCAAATAACGGTTTCGTTTTGGTTACGGTTACTGACAAAATTTCGTTCCTATATGGTTTTCGGTTTCAGTTACGGTTACGGTTTGAGTCTCTGATCCTGGGTTCCATCCCCACCCCTGCCCGTTTCGATCTGGATGAGCATCGCACCGGCGCGCGGTCGTGTATCACTGCTGTGTGGTGCACGCTAAAGACCCCGGGCTAGCGGTTGTACTGCACTGGCTAAATCTCTCATCTACAGCTGGGAGACTCGTCGCCCGTTGAGGCAGACCAACTTCTAGGCTGTATAAAAAGTTCCAGTTCTTCCAGTTCTTCCAGTTCTCCCAGCTGTACATACAGCTGGGAGAACTGGAAGGATTCCCTTCAGGCTTTCGAGCAGCTAGAAGTGCCTCGCACTTATGCGGCCGTTTCACTTAGCACGGCTCAGCAGAAGGAAGTGTACATCTCAGACGCCTCGACCAAGGCTGTAGCAGCTGTGGCGTATCTGAGAACCGCAGACTCGGATGGTGCGCGTCATGTCGGCTTTATAATGGGAAAAGCTAAGCTAGCACCACGTCCACAACACACCATTCCAAGGCTCGAACTGTGCGGTGCGGTGCTGGCTGTGGAGCTGGCAGAGCTCATTCAGAAAGAAATAGACACACAACTAGATGTGGTGCACTTCTACACCGACAGCAAGGTGGTTTTGGGCTACATACACAACCAAACAAGGAAATTTTACGTGTATGTCGGCAACAGGGTTGAAAGCATCAGAAAATTTACACAACCAGAACAATCGCGCTACGTTCGGACCGATGCAAATCCTGCAGACCTTGCTACAAGATTCGTGCCAGCAGCCCGGCTGCGGGAGACGGCTTGGCTGACTGGTCCAGAGTTCTTAAACCGTCAAAAAGAGTTTTCATGCGTCTTACAGAACGAGTTTGAGCTGATAGACCCAAACACTGATGCCAAAATCCGGCCCGAAGCAAGCGTCTCAGCCACCAGTGTGACCACAAATGGACTTGGGACTAATCGTTTCAGTCATTTTTCAAGCTGGCCTAGACTGATGCGTGCAGTGGCATACCTCATACGTGCTGCTGGCAACTTTCGGCGCCCTTCTCGTGCCGAGGAAGCTGACCTACCACGCGGCTGCCTTCGAACAGGACAGCTATCTGTCGAGCATTTGTCTCTTGCAAAGAATCTCGTCATTCGCTCCGTCCAATTAGAAGCATATGCAAATGAGCTCGAGTGTTTGTCACAGGGGAGAGGAGTCCTGAAATCAAGTCCACTTTGGAAACTGGATCCTTGTGTTGATGACAAAGGCTTGCTGAGAATCGGTGGTCGCCTCAACAACGCACAGCTGAGTCAAGAGGAGCGGAGACCTCTAATCATACCTGGTAAACACCACGTCGCCTTGCTGCTCGTAAGGTACTACCATGAGCAGATCAAGCACCAAGGTCGACACAGTACTGAGGGAGCAATCAGAGCCGCAGGTTTCTGGACCATCGGAGCAAAACGCTGCATAGCGTCGTACATACACGGATGTGTCATGTGCTGCAGACTGCGAGGAAGACAGCTGGACCAGAAGATGGCAGACCTGTCAGTTGATCGACTCAGTACAGAACCTGCATTCACATATGTGGGGGTTGGCGTTTTTGGACCATGGAACGTGTCTGCACGTCGAACTAGATGTGGAGAAGCCAGCAGCAAACGCTGGGCTGTGCTGTTTACGTGAATGAGCATTCGGGCGGTCCACATCGAAGTCATAGAGTCCATGGATGCTTCAAGTTTTATTAACGCTCTCAGGAGATTTTTCGCACTCGGAGGACCTCCGAAACAGCTGCGATCCGACTGTGGAACCGATTTCGTCGGAGCGTGTTCAGAGCTCAACCTGAGGACTAGTGCTCTCGACAACGACAAAGTGCAAGCATTCCTTTCAAGGCAAAATTGCAGTTGGGTGTTCAACCCTTCTCATTCTTTACACTTTGGAGGAGCTTGGAAGCGGAAGATCGGAATCGCACGTCGTATTTGGATTCCATGTTGTTAGAACACAGACCGAGCCGTCTCAGCTATGAAGTTCTGGTGACATTTTTGGCAGAAGTTTCAGCAATCATAAATGCTAGACCTCTTGTTCCTGTTTTGAAGGATCCGGAATGCTGGGACATCTTGTCTTCATCTACACTCCTTACCCAGAAGGTTGGTGGAGACACGTTAGCACCCGGTGAGTTCAACGTCAAGGATCTTTACAGAGGTCAGTGGCGTCAAGTGCAGTGGTTGGCAGACTCCTTTTGGCACCGTTGGCGACGTGAGTTCCTGACAACGCTTCAGAGCCGTCGCAAGTGGCAGGATAGCCGTCGAGATCTCAAGAAAGGTGACATTGTGCTCCTAAGGGACAAACAGGTTCACCGCAACGAGTGGCCTATGGGTGTGATTGTGAACACTTTCCCGAGTGCAGACGGAAAAGTACGGAAAGTAGAGATCAAGACGGCGACTAGAGGAGAACTAAAAACTTTCCGACGGCCAGTCACTGAGACTGTCCTTCTCATCTCAAGAGAAGACTGATCCGAAACTTCAGTGCGTTTCCAGTTTGTAAACGTTGCGTTATAGTGTCATAGTGGTATCTCGTGATACCAGACAGGGAGTGTGCTGTTACTGCAATCTAGTTGAGTTTGGACTTGCTCGGGTTAGCCGCATCGCGTTGGCATCAGTCTGTGCCGTGTGTGTTTTTCTTCCTTTTTTGTTTTGGACTCGTTCGATCTGGGATCACCATGTAACGCGCTACTACGAAGCACCGTCTTTTACGGTGGTTGTTGTGGATATAAAGGTACAGTTTTTCTATAACATCCAGTCGTTCGCTACCTGAGGAGTGGCCGCTCGGAGGCGCGCCATGGAATCAGAATACATCTTCATGCTCGATTCGAATAGTTGCTTCGCCTTCTTTTTTTTTCTGACATGAGTATCCTTCTCTGAGCTACAGAAACTTGTAGCCAAGGTACTTGGCCTTCATCTTGGCCAGACTTATGCTCGTTACTTGAAAAATGTAATGGATTACAATTACAAATTACCGAGCCTCGAATGTAATGGATTACCGTTACAAATTACTTTCACTGAAGAGTAATGGATTACTTTACTCGTTACGTTACAAATTACATTCACGTTACTTTTTTCGTGCACTTATCCAGCAAACAATAGAAACAACTTTGATATTTTTCAAATGTTCTGCAACACTGCTTTTCATTTCTCACACGCCCGTATTATGGTAGTCCTTGTAGAAATAAAATATTGTATTTAAGAGAGAGAGTGTAGGTGCACTCCATTCACCTGTAACCTCACAAGGCACCGAAAGCTGCAGCCACACCCGCCATCGCGCTAGCTTACGGCCTTCGGAAAATATCCCTGGAATCGTGTGGACAAAGCTAGCGGTGCGCATGTTCAGTAGCAGCGCTATACCTCCGCTACGAGATTTGGAGCTAAAGAAGCGATTTACGAAAACTCCCTTTTGACTCGGGTGTTTCGCCTGTTATTCACAAGAAAAGAAAAACTTGGCTCTAGCGTTACAATGTATAGCCAATGCAGAATGCAGGTGTCCCAGATTACCTTGATGTGTTTCCGTAGGTTAGAGTTTGTTGTTCTTGCTGATGACAATGTGTCTTTTTTTTTTTTTTGGCAAGCAATTAGTATGCACTGGAACTTTAGGTTTCCGTTCTCCTTAATGTCCTGAACTTTGAACATCTCAGTAAGAGATGGCCATGGAGACGACGTACACTTTATGACCGAAAGATCGACCAGTCAGAGGAAAAGTGGCGGTTACGGGTTATCGATAGTTCATCGGTTCTCACTTTCATACCAATTTTCGTGGAGGCAGGGGGAGGGGAGGGGCATAGAGTGCGAGAGAAGCGGCGGCCATCGGTCTCACAGAGCAATAAAGGATCACACCACTTTTACGCGTTCTTTCTCTCTATCGTGCTGACAGAAAGAAAGAACGCGTAAAAGTGGTGTAATTCTTTGTTCTTAGATGGCCTGCCCCCCCCCCCCCCCCCCTCCCTTTTGTGTTGACAGTTAACTGTAGACTGAGGAGTGGACTCGACCACCACGCCCAGACAAGTACTGTAAACCAAAAGAAGTATCGTCCGTACCCTCGAAGACGATGCTCTTAGCCTCGTGCCGGGCGCTTTTCAACCGTGTCTCAAGAGTGTTCTAGAATAAAGTAGCGCACTTCAAAGACAAAGAACATTCGACCCCCTCGCGCGAGGCTACATCGTCTGTTACGCGAGTTGTGAACCCACGAATCGAGGGGGTACGGACCCGCGTTTGATGTCTGTGCAGGTGGCGGCAGACGTCAAAGAAGATAAAAAGGATGAACTGGTTGGTGCAAAAGAAAAAAAAAAAAAAACGCGAAGAGCTTTTTTCCGCCCGGGAGAAGAACGGAAGCCTACTCGGCGTTGCCTTACTTCATCTTTGTCTTTCGTATATTTGTGCATCCCTTGCCCGTTTTTCTAGTGGTTCTAGTGGCCGGTCATACAAAAAATCGTGTTTTTTTTTCGGCTATTCTCTCCTTCCTGATGTTTTCTATATTGTTGAACTTGCTCTCTTTATGGAGCTGAATGTCCTGCTCGTATTGCTCCAGTTACTGTATTATGCTTATATTTTTAAAAAGTAACGAGTAATTAAAGTAATCCGTTACCAATATTTTTTAACGAAATTACATTACAAATTATTTCCGAAGAAAAGTACGTGGTAATTACGAAATTACTTAAAAGATAACGAATTACAAATAATCCGTTACTTGTAACAGATTACTTTCGAAGTCTGATTGATCTTGACATTGTAAGAAAAGCTTCCTGTCTGACGCAGTCATGTTATCTTGAAGATGCACATTATCTGCACATGCTCCGCTCTTAACTTCGGCTTGTTCTGAAGCCACGCATTGCGCTCATTCTGGTTAGTAAAACGCGCGATCACCAATGGGCACTTTTTTTTTTGCTTTAGTTCGGACCCGATGAACAGCCTCTATTAGAAGTATGTTCTTTTTAAAACCATAATTCTAATTCCTGTTCAGCATGGTTTAACAGAGTGCTCCTAAGAATTTCTAACAAAAAGAAAAGCTTATTTAAAGCTACGCTGTGTCCAGTCCGCTGGTAGAAATACGCCGACACTGCTGTTGCTTACAAAAATGCAATTAAAAACGCTAAGCTTAATTTTTTTTAACCAGACCTTGCCATCAGTGTTATTAAATAATCCTCAACAGTTTTGAAATGTTGTGCCAGGGCGCAATAAGTCATCTCTCATTTCAGTCAAAACTGTAAATGAATTTCTAACTGAAGAATATTTGTGTGCGTCAACCTTTCATGAAGGTTTTATGAAGTGTTTTTTTTTAATCCGCACGGTAATACAGATCCAGCTTATTATCTAACGCTTTTTCATTAATGGATCATATTGTTATCAACCCTGATGGTGTTTAGAACTTGTACACGGCCTTAAGCTGTCTTCATCCGCTGGTACAGACGAAATAAACTCAAAAACTTGAGAAGCAACAAATCAGTACACTTTCATAATACATGTCTATTTCAACAATCGCTCGACTTTTCAGTTTTACCTAATGACTGGAAAATCGGAAAGGTAATACCTGTGTTTAAAGCAGGCGATAAGCACTCGCCTAATAATTACAGGCCAGTCTCACTAACTAGCATGTCTTGTAAGGTACTAGAGGCAGATAGTTTACTCGAAGGAATACGGGGCACTTACTTCATCTGCAGGAGACGGAACTATTAGAGGGACGCCATAGCGGGAGATGGCGCTAGCATCTGCGATAAAAGCCGTATGAAAGCGTATGAATTTCCACCTTCTCTGGCGGTGTGCCAGGCATTGTCAATTATCTATTGTATTTGGCGCGAGGAAACAAATGGTAAATATCGACTACTTCTCCCAAACACGCAGGCTCCAAGGTCTGTATACGTGATATCCGCCAACGCCATCTCTTGGCGTCGCTTCCAGAACCTTTGTACATGTGCCGTGTTCACTCAAGAATTCGGCCTTAGTACAGTACTTGTTATAGGCAACGTTAACTGAAATTAATTATCAACTTTTATCGCGCTGGACGCCGTCGCTATTTGCATCTGCCAAACAATCAGATGTTGAATGTCGCTATTAACCTCGAAACCGGTTTGCACATGAATCTCGAAGTTCCCCTGGGCGTGCCTTAGCCGCACGTGCCTGTTTGGCTCGTTTTCATCACTACAGTACACTACACTAAAAAACAAAACAAAAAACAATCAAGTAGACCCAAACAAGGTACGCGCATAACTCGGTTTATTATGCATGTGCAGTCCATAAATGTAGCGGTACATCCGGTGCGCTTTTCCTAGCGCCAATGCACACTGAAAACACAAAAGTCCGCGGGAGAAAACAGCGTCGCAGGGAACATCACATGCTTGGGTGGAATGTGGCAAGTCAACACTGCGCATGGTGCAAACCAGCTTTCGAAAATGAGGCGCGGGAGGCGAGTTTTAAAAAACGCGACCCGCCGCGGGACACAGAACGGCTCGCTCGGAGGAATCTCGGCATCTTGGCTCGTGTTTCCTGCCAGAACCGCCGACGAAATGGTTTTGTACACAAAGCGTCTCACGCTGGCTCTTATACAAAAAGGCGTGAGAGTTGTAAAAAAATACACGAGTCAACTTGAGCATTGGGATTCACACACACATAAAAAAGAGGCAGATTCGACAGCAATGAGGAAAGAGAGAAAAAAAAAGAACATGCACACATCGCAACCCGAGTCAAAGTGCCACGGGGTCTCTTCTAAATACGAACCGACTCAAGCTGTCGGAGTTTAGCGAGACACAAGGGATCCGAAACAATTGTCAGCAAACAAAACAAGTAAAGATTCAGCGACTATAAAGTGGAAGCTGAGCAGATGACCGCGTACGCGTAAATGCACTATTCGGGTTTATCTGGATGCTACTGTAGGCGCGGTGCCGGTTACTTATATAGGACAAAAAGTTGGCACTGTCTCGAGCCAACTGGAAACGTTTTTGTTGTTGTTGTTTTTAGGATTGGGGGGCTAGGGAAGTTACTATTTTTGATGTCGTTATACACAAATAACTGGGACATCACTAGTTTTATTAGCGCGGAGCAGCGCCCAGAGAGCAGCGATAACTGTGTAGTGTATGCAGTTACCAAGCTTTACTATGGGAAGAGAGGAAGTTTTGAAGTCGGTCATTTATCTCCGAATCTCGGTGCGTTCTAAGCATATGGACGCCATTCTGTTCGATGAGGTGCCGAAACTAGCCTACCTCACAACCAGACTTCAGGCCGGAAGCCACTGAAGTTGAAACCCATCGACCTCCTACGCTGCCACTAAAAAAGATCGACTTCTTGTGAAACGAATAGAACAAGAAACAGATACAGCGATATAGGCCACTGACTTTAAATTTTGCTCTTTACGTAAGACGGTTCTTGGATCATAATGGGTTTGATCGACCAAACTCGACTATATTCTAATCGAATGTTTAAATACGTTAAACCTAGTGTACTACATCGCCTGCTATGGAAGTTTACGTAATCAAGGTGAGAATCTGAGAATCTCGTAGGCCGAAAAGGCATATACTACTGCTGAGAGACTATACATGTTGTGGTACTATTTGAGACAAAGAGGCTTGTACTGAGGTTACTAGAGTAAGCTTTCTCTACAGAGTAACCTTGGAAGCGTTTGGCTATTTTCTATTCCACAGCGTTGAATACTGGCTATGCTGAGCAAATCGTTTCAAATACGTTTTTGTTCGTAAGGACTTGGTAGATACATCAACAGGCGACTGGTTCAGAAAGTAGGTGGGCTGTGTTAAAAGTGGAGACACTCATTAGAATTCAACCTGTCCACAACGTCCGTTTCGATGTAAAGTTTGAAGTAATTATTTTGTTGTTGCCGCTGAACGTTAATCAAACTATCTAGTGCGCGCACTAAGAATTAATACAATCAAAATTAAAGCTAATTCGTCAAATATTTCCAAATCTCTTTCTCTCTCTCTCTCTCTCTACATATATATATATATATATATATATATATATTTAAATTTGGAAATTTTAAACATGCCCCACTGAAAAAATCAAAGCAAAATGAAACATCGCAGTATAACTGCACTCCTCTTCAACTACCAAAGAGCGCCCATGCAGCTGCGTGATGCAAGCTCAGAAACATATTTTTACAAAATGAAAAACTAGACCAACTTCCTAATACCATAACGCTTACTCTCACATGTAAGCAATACTTAAAAACAAGTTGTGTACCTTTCCATGAAAGAGAAAACAAAACCCTAAGTTGACCAGGACGGCAAAATATTAAAGCATTTTTGCTACTTTTTTTTCTTCTCAACCCTGAAATATAACAATACTTTCCCCATTCATCGATACTTGTATAAACACTGCAATAAGAGCGCGAATACTTCTTGTTCGTGATTTAATAGAAACCCCGCGAAAAGTACGCACGTTCTCACGTCCTCGAAGCGTTCTTTGTCTTCGCACAGGGACAGACCATTTCGTTCCTTGCTTAGGTCAACCCAAAGTCGTCTTTTCGTCGCTCCTATACTCAGTCGACGTCGTTTGAAGGGGGAGGGCGGGGGGAGACAGACGGACACGCTACAACGACGAACTATCCATGCACGACTACTGAGAGCTTACTCGAACACGAACTCTACAACCAACAACTCAATCGATGGACATTCCGTATGTCACAAAAATTCAACACTCTGTCTACCGCCTTTGCACTGTCACGTGGTCTGCACCCTAAGTTCCGCCATGACTTCGAACTTGTCAAGAAAATAATACTAATTTAAAAAAAAAAAAACTCAATCACGTTTTAATAAAATTGAAAAAAAAAAAAATAGAAGAAGAACGCTTCCGAAATCTCCGAGTGGTGCTCGACGTAAGCACGAATTTTTGTACACCCGAGGAAATTTAGCTTTGTTTCGCGTACTAGTTCCAAATGTTCATTAGCTATTCTGTATGTTCTTGCAAAGCTGCTATTGTCTAACTACGCGTCTGCGTAAAATCCCGAACGGACGCTAAAACCAAAATATGCCCCCCCCCCCCCCCCCCGTTTTTTTTTTTTTTTTTGTGTGTGTGCTAAATATTTGTTGGTAAACAGAAATATCGCTCGTTTATGGCACACATAAAATGGAGATGCATATATATGCAGCTTGGTTCTACGTCGACCACCACACTTCGGCTTCCGTAGAGTTCCTTTCTTATAGCTCTGCTCTGTCTTCCGGTACCTCTCACGTCCTGAAGCAACAACTTTCTCCCTAAAAAGAAAAAAAAACAAGAAAACTGCTTGGCTGACACTCAAATAAGGAAAAGTTCACTAATGACAGGTCGCCGCGCTCTTCTTACTCCTGCGAGAATTATCCAGCTCGGGAAGACATTTATTTTTTCCTAGATACATGTGATGGTTGCATACGCGTAATGAAAGTACAAACGAATACAAAATATGCACTGTGCGATCCTTGTTGAGATTTGTAACAGCGCAATATTTGGCAACCGTATAGCGCGTTGTGGTTCGTTTGTACGCCGAGTTGGTGTTGGAAAATGCGTCCGTGAGATGCGGTACATGGTATCCAACTAAAGCTGCGACCAGAAAGATTGAAAGGAGGGCATTTACGCAAAGCAGCAACTACAACAAACTCCAAGCGACGCTGGAGACGTGCATAGCTGCGATCGACTTTGCAACGTTGGCGCTTATATTACACAGCGACTTTGCTCGCAAGTTTCTTTGAGACAGGCCTAGGGTATTTTGTCCGCAGCGTTTCTCCGTTTAAAATCAAGGTGAAGGCGGTAAATCAGTCAAATGACCCGTACAAGAGTCTGAAGGGGTGTCTACGAGTGGCCCCGATTAAAATAATATGAGTATCACGTAGAAGTAAAGAATGCATTTCTTTTATCGTATATCCATCCTGCCACACTTTACTTTCCAAGAGGCAAGTAGTCTTTGTTTTGAACTATCGCCTTTTATAAGTTTTTCTTTCTTGGTTTCTTGTTGTAGCGACCGCTCAACGAACTTTAAAGTGAACAGAGATTTTTTGTTTCCTTTGCTGGTAACTTTAGATTTCGTTCGAGAAACGCAACGCGCGTGTTCGCGAACCAGTTATCTTCCTTCCCGAAACTTTCGGTTTCCGGAAAAGAAAATGACACGCTCAGGATTGCACTCTGCCTCTCTCGCCAAATGAAGGAAAAATACCGTCCGACTTTTTTTTTCTATTCGCTGCCAGAACTGTCCTCTTTTAATAGGGACGTTGCGTCAAACATTTTTTCCCCTCTTTGAGATGAGGAGGTGCGCCTTTGGAGACTCACTAACCCTCGTCACTCAACTATTAACGATGCTAGTTTCAGTTCGTGCCCACCATTCGAAAAAGCTCACAGAAAGTTTACATCGAAAGCATAAAATCCACAACAAAACATGACTAGATAAACGGGTGTCACTCGTTTGCTTCTCGAAAAAAAAAAAAATAATATCGAATTATCAAAAAAAAGAAAAACAAAAACTAGAATAAATATCTAGCGGGCCCGGAGGAAGACCCTTTACAGTCGGAACTCGTCTTGACGAGAAACACCCATAAAATCACGTCAGCGCAGGCAAGAACAGCTCAGCCCACGATACAGGCCAGGCGGGAATACGTGACCCAACCGAAACGAGGACCGTTTGCGGCAGTTGCCTCCGACAATCTGTACAAGGGCGACGAGGAACCGACATCCCTTCGAGGCGACGGCCCTTCGAGTCGATGCTGTCCATAGATACAGGCCCGCGACGCGTCAATGCTGGTCAACCGTCGAAGCACCGTCTTCCTTGCGCAACTGCGATGGCGACGAAGAGGCGGTGCGGTGCTCCAGGTCGGAGCGGAGTCCCTGGAGCGTCTTGAGCAGCATGAGCCTGCGGAACTGCATGAGCTCCTGGTGGAGGAGAATGCGCTGCTCGCGCGACAGCTGCTCTTCCAGCCGGGCCTCCTGCATCTTGTGCTGCACCAGGAGCCTCTGGGCCCTGAGCCGACGCACCTTGTCGGACAGGGTCTCGGCTGCCGGGCCGTGCAGCTGCGTGCAGCACTCGGACAGCGGAGTCGTCGTGTAGCTGCCCGGGTCGCACGCCGAGTCCGTCTGCGGGCTGGTCACCGCCTTCACCACGGTCACTACGTCGCTATCCTCGGACTGGACAAAGTCCTCGGAGTAGGCTTCGTCGTCGCTGCTGCTCCCGCTGCTACTGCTGCTGCTGCTGCTGCCGTCGCTGATGTGGGTGATGAGGCTCTTGCGGGGCGCTTCTTTACGGTACAACCGCGCCGACTCCGGACGCCGCAGGAAGCCGTCGCTGGCGGTGGAGCCGAGCAGCGTCGGCGGCGGTTCCCGGGCGGCCCGGGGCTGTGGTCTGCCGCGGTACGACTCTAGCGTCGATGCCGTCCGCGGCCGCAGCCCCTGCGCAGGCCAGGGGCCCGCGGCGGCCAGCTCGGCCCCGGCATGGTTGCGCAGCGAGGACAGCGATGTCCAGTGGCTGTACCAGGGGGCCTCGTGCAGCGCCAGGTCGCCTGGCTCGGAGCTCTCGGAACCGGTTGAGGAGCGCGAGCCCGCCCAGCCGCTGTCCGCCGAGCTGCTGCCGCAGGGGCTCCGCGGGGACCGGATCCACGGGTTGGTCTTGATGCGACTGCGCTGCCGGGGCGAGCTGGCGTCGGCAGGAGACACCGGCGCCTGGTCAAGGAAGCTGGTGCGGATGTGCGCAGCGGCCTTGGGCAGCCGCTGCGAGCCCGGGCCCACGTCGCCACGGAGGTCGCAGCCGGGACTGGGACCCGGGCTGCGTCCGGGACAGGACCACGAGTCCTCAGCGACGTCGGGTCCGACCGCCGGGCTGCGGGGGCAGGAGGTCGTGGTGTGGGTCGGGGTTTCGGGGAGGGCGTCGCACGGAGAGCCCTGGCGCTTGGTCGGTGTCTTCTTAGCCTTCTTGCGGGATCTGCCGATGTGGACCTCTACCCAGCGGATCAACTTCATCTTTATTGCCTGTCGGAAACACGGAGGTAGAGCATGCGTTACATGGGTGAGAAAGGCTGCTGGATAAGGTACCGCGCACGACTCATTGTTAGAAGCAAAATATTGCGATCGCTAAGAAAGGCAATAACATAACGCCTTCGACAAACTAGTTAACGACACCTCAGATCCACGTTAAGAAGAATGCGATCTACAACAGTCTCCCACGATATGAAAGGCTCATTCGCCGAGGCAGATGCAGCGGTGCAAAGCACCCTTTGCCTGGAGGCACTTTGTTTTCAGGGGCAGAATATAAGAAACGTTAATTTATCTCCTCCATTTAAGCAATGTGTGCCTGGGCAAAGCAAATCATACACAGCTATCTGAAACTGCCTCGTCAAATGGGTCTTTCAGAGTGCTGAAGACGGTATCAACAAGCAAAGTATGTAATACATGTCGCTTGGTTTCCGTCTGTTTTATCATTTCGTGCATAACTGAAAAATAAAGTCCAGTAGCAGGCTAAATGGCAGCGCAACTAAAAACACCAAGAATAACAAAATAAGTAAGATTACTATGATGATGACGATGGTGATAGTCTGGTTTGATGGAAATATGTGAGGTGTTCCGTGTTTGATATGGTGTGCTGTTGAGGCGCAGAAATCCAAGATCTGTTTCCCAGAAGTAAGTCGGCACGCATAACAAACGAACTTTGGCTTTTTTTTTTTTTTTTTTTTAACAGGCAGCTGCTCAATATTTAGGGAAAGTTTATAAAATCAGCATTGACTTCAAATCAGGAAAACAAAATGAGATAAAATGTCATTTGAGGCACTTGTTCGTAACAAGTCCATCACCAGCGCTAGCGCGCAGGTCTGTATAAGCTGCATAAGGCCTTCCCTCAGATCGTCTGGTATAACATCTTTATCTTGGCTCACTTAGTTTCTATTAAGCCGGTCCAGTAATCTCCGAATATTATCTTTTATTTCTCTGGCTTCCTACATACAACAGTAATTCTTGAATTCAGCTATAAACCCCTTAGTTGTTGTTGTTGTTGTTTTGTCTTGTTGGAGTGCTAATGTCTCTGCTTGAACACTTCTCCGACTGCTTGAGACTTCTATAATGCATGGAAGGGTCCAAAATACTCACCGCTCATCGATCGCGCAAAGTTTTTTTTGTCCCCTTGTTAAAACTAATTAAGTGGCTTTCAGAAAAACACTGTAGTCCTACGAAGCAGGGCACCTGTCAACCATCTCCGACAGTTGGCCAATCTTTACCCTATATCTCAGAAGTAACTGCACGCCTCGCGATGCCCACGGAGTAGTAATCGTTCAACACCTTAGTCTGCGAAGAGAGCGCACAGGGCATGCAGTTTCAGTAGGAAAAGGGCCGAATGCCTTTTTGCCGGAAAAAAATATCCAATCCTTTTTGTTAGAAAAATACAAAAAAAAAAACGAGACCATATTAAGGCTGATTTACACATAGAGCATAGAGCATATCGCTAAATAGGTAAATCTTTGATGCAGTGCTGTATTAGCGTCTTTCAGCGCTGATGCATCGCTGTATTAGCGCTGTGTCACTAATATATAGCAAATAGCGACAGCGCTGTGGTGCATGTGTGAACAGGCGCTTATAGTGTTAGTTTGTAGACTTCCTCCCGGTTTGTCCGACACGATGAACAAGGAACAAGAGAGAGGGTTTGAACTGACCTCAGCAATCGAACCGGGGGACGGCCTGGGATCTCGGAGCTCGGCTGCGGAAGCCCTCAGGCCATCTCTGCCGGGACACCTCCGCTGCAAAGAGACAGACCAAAGGCACCTGATGAAACAACACGTCGATCAATCAGGTCGGGTTGCACAGATGTAAGAAGGTCTACGCGGTCAGAGTGCTATGGACAAGGAGCCTCTCAGTTACATTGAGCGACAAGCAAAACATTGCTTGCTCCTTGGCGGTAAATAGCAGAAGCAGCTTAGAATAAGCTTGGAAGGGAGCAAGTATATTCAAACTCTTATATACAAAAAAATAAAAATAATCGAGGTCGATAAAATCGGGCACATTGACATTTTTGTCCCAATATCTTAACGTTGCACTACCACCAGAGAGGCTCCTGCGTCTCCGATAAATAATTAAAGAAAGGCAATTAAACGTTCAAGAAAAGTGTTCTTAGGCACGGAAACTTCTAATTCGAAGAATATTCTTGAACATGTACCCCACGAAGACCTGGGTATCCTGTGTTTTTGAGCGCATGAGAAACTTCTCACGCTATTAACTTAAATGCAGGGTTCCGAGTTTTCTGAGTTTATTTTCTCATAAAATTCAGTGTTCGATGAGGTTTATTTTTGTTAATTTCACTATTCTCCGAAATTATTAGCTTAATTTTGATAAGTTCCCGGTTTTCCGCATTCACAATACGAAGGGAACGTGTACAGGCTTAAAAGCATGTGTGTATCAAACGATTTGTTTTTTTCAGCACATCTTTCTCACAAAAAAAAACCTGGGAAGAAGTGTTGCTCCAATAAATGTCGATATTTTAATATCACTGAACTCCTGGACCTAGCCGCTGGAAAATTTCTTCCCATCCCCTTCCACCAGTGACAAAAGTAACATAAAAATTTCAGCTGCGCGCCCCCTTCTCCCTCCCGTAAACTCTACGGGATCGTAGCTTTCGCTCTTATAAAAGCACAACCACCCTTCCCTTTTAAGAAGTGCAAATAGTATTATCCAAACTAAATACCGTAAGAGTAGCTTTCTTGGGGGGCCCGCAAGTTCAAGGACCTGTTGTCTTAGATGAACCTTAAGGAGATAAACGTAACACCCTTTCGTCAATGATCTGAGATTTGCCCCTGCGTTCTGATCAACCCTATATATATATATATATATATAAAAACTGTTTTTTTTTTTTGTTTTTTTCACATTTTGATTTAGAAATTTTGAGTTCATCGGCTAAAACCGAATCGACAAAAAATTTACCGACGAGTGTTTTTCTCAGTTATGTTTCTGCCGTTGTCAGCTCACCGATACAGTATTAATCGGAAAGTAATTACTTATTTTCTGACAAGAACAACGACCATGAAAGTGTGAAAATAAGATATACGTGAAGTGGTGCAAGGCTGGATCGTCGTCAGCACGCGCTCCAACACAACACGCAAGCGCTCGGCGAAAGGACATTTGAGAGCCGCGACACGATTCCTGTATACATTTCGACGTTGCTGTTGAGCACATGATGAAAGCCAGCTTCCTCAACAGGAGTATCTAAGTTATTTTCAACGACGTATCGCGAGTAGGTAGCATGTCGTTCTTATCAACCACAATATAGCGCATGGACGCTCGCGTTTGTTTATTCATTGTTTCCTATGGGCCACGAGGCTCTTCTTTCGTATCTACGCAGCAGGCGGAGATCTCACAAGTTAAGTGCTCCGTACCCAGGAAGCAGGCGCGCTAGACAAACTCTGCACAATGCTCTGTTTGGACGAAAACTCGCACAAGGAAAGCGCTGTCTGAGCTATAGCAATTTCTTAAACGTTGAGCAGAACTTGTAATACAGTATTTACGGGCTGTGTTCCAAAATTTGCTCGACCTAACTCGGGGATGAAGGCAACGTACCTTGGCATTCGAGCACCGATCCGCGTCCAACATTGTTCAATATGTTCGTAGAAGCATAGCCACCTCTATACTGACAAAGCCTGGCAGATCGCCACGAGAAGCAGCCGCCGAAATTGAAAAAGGTAGAACGGCAGACAACGGATGAGAGGAGAGCCACGTGACGGGCGCCCTGCTGCGGCGAGACGCCGAAACACACTTCTCCCGAGCGATGGAATGTCCGTTCGTCCTCCTCGCGTTTCTCGCGCTACCGCTTCTTTTCTCGTCGGGTTTCAAAACCGTGTTTCGGGTCCTCGCCGCTGCAAAAGCTCTCCTCTGGCGTCCTGGTTCCCCGAGAAATGCTTTGTGCTACCGGATCCTCGCGCTCCAAATCTGCGACCGGGCACTCTATGGCTCCGTCGTCAAACTACCAGGCAGACGAAACATAACTCACCTCGTCGGTACTGTTATTAAAGATCAATAAGCAATTAAGTATATGTGCGAGGTACTTCGTTAAAATCTAGACGCGAAACTATAAGGTCACGTGTCTAGTGGCCAAACATCTGCAACATGGCGGCGGCTGGGGTCACTTTCAGCTGCCAGTTTATCGCTGAAAGTCCCTCTACCTCGTTGGAAATGACACACAAGGTTGCCTCCGAGTGCAGGCCATTCCAAACATCGCTTCCTGCGCGCTTCCACCCTTGTACGCTGGGTTGCGGAACGCGTTCTGAGCTTGTGCAGTATCCCTCCTCTGGAGATCGTCGAACGCCGCCCAGGTGCGTACTACCCAGTGACTCAGCATGTTTCTTTTTTCTTTTTTTTTTTCCTGCATGATAGGTGCTGGAAATGCGCATAGGAACTGCTTTCAGCGCACGAGCTAGCACGCCGAGTCAACGCTTACCGGGACTTTAGCCTCCCTTTCGCTTTATGTGCTCGAAGCGGGTGTAAAACAAAACTGAGTTGCGCTTTGATCCGCGGCACCCGTGAACCTCGGACCTGGCAGCCAACCGGCGACAACGTAACCCTCCCGCCTGCCCCGTAGTGGGACGTAATCCTGCCTGTCAGCCGAACTCTAACGGCACGCCATGCCGCAGGGAATGCGCGCACGGCGGTTGCGGCGAGGGCGGCGTTCCAGGCCGCAGAGCACTCAGACGTCCGGGCTCCCACAGGGCTTCGAACCGAACGAGACGCGGCGGCACACGTCAAGTCCAATCATCCACTCCGAAACCACCTCGCACACCGCAGTGACGCACGCACGTGACGCGCGAGGCTTCCGCACTCGAACCGACGGCAGCAATTTTGTTGCCATTTTGTTTTGCTTTTTTCCAGTAAAGGCTGGCCCAAGCTACCACGGCAGAGTCTCGTTCAGCTGCATTTTGTTTTCCGAAAGGAGCGACGACTGCCGCTGCGTGTTGTTTCTGTGCTTCGCGAGCCTATCTAGCGCGTTCAATGTTTGCAACCTCCGCAGGTCACAAGTTAAGGAAGGCGCTTCCACGGGATTTCGAGCGAGAAACTTACACTCGTACCGATCGAAGCGAAGCGCAGATGATTAATAATATACTCTGTTTCATACAACAAGTGTGCAACGCTGTCAAAGCTTTTGGCGCGAGCATGGGGCTTGATCTCGTTGATCATTTGCACGCGTTCTCGCGCAAACAAAACCATAAATGAAGCCACGCGCTCGCGCCAGTAGCTTTGACAGCGTTGCACGCTAAGTGTGAAACGGAGTATATAGTTAATCACGAGGTGGAAGGAAGACACGAGGTAATATTGAATCGGACACATATTCGTAATTCAGAGCAGACGGTACCGAAGGAAGCGGTATGGTTTACCACGAAATGCTCGCGAACAAAAATTCGCTTTCTCTTATTTTATCACTAATGCGACTTGAAGGCGAAAGCCCCAGCGCCGATGCATTAAAGACAGACACATGATTTACTTTGTTTCACGTTCTCTTTTTTCGAATTCTCTTCTTTCACATACTCTTTTTTCACATTCTCGCTTTAATGCCTCTTAATTCACTTTGATTCCTCCTAATTTGCTTTATAGTTCTTCTTAATATCCATCTAATACTCTTACTTCTCCTTAATGACTCTTTATTCCGTTTAATTCGTCCTAATTCATTTTGGTTCCTCTTAATTCGCTTTGTCCTCTTTTTGTATTTAATTGCCTCCAATTCGCCTGAGTGGTCACGTAAACGTTTCGGTACCTTTCGTGTCGTCGACGTGTTTTCGCTCAAGGACTTGGAAGGTCTACTGAACGATGAGACATATAAGGATTTCGCCGTAATAAATGACTACGCCGAATTTCGGCGGCACGGAATTAAGAACAAATCAACAGAATGAAAGCTATAACTTTCCTCGGGCGTATGGCGCGGTAGATGTGGGTTACTTTTTTGTCGTTCAATATTTCCAACCTCAAAATAAAACGCGCGTTCACGTTGCACTAATGTCTCATGTTCGCTACCTTCCGACGACTGAAATGATATTCTGTATGCTATATTCGACGCGGGAGGAATTTATGGAAGATCTTAAGTCGCAGTCGCATTCACTGCCCGTACATCAAACAAGAGGCGCGATGTTTGTTGTGAGTTCTCTGGGGCCACGCCTCAACCACGTTCCACGCATCTTTGCTTCGTACGTGGTTCGAATACGTCTGCAGACAGTTTTCGTGTGACCAATGTGATACGAGGAAGACACACGCCCAGTCACTGTCTTTCTGTACCATGTATCAGCAGTCTGGCTTCATGGAGTTTTCATCCATCGATTTCTCAGCTTGGCTAAGGGCTCTGCGCAACGAAGAAGCCGAAACTACGCATGCGCGCCCCTGGCGTCGTCTGCAGCGTTCCGGATCTCGTATACCGGGATGAGGAAGCTGTTGCGAGACAGACGAAAAACGGCTCAGCCTGGTTTTACGGATGAAGCGAAGGTCGTGTTTTTGTCGTCGTTATTTTTTAACGACGACAGAAAGCTTTAACGACGTAAGCTAGATCATAAACTAAGGCGTATACTTTAGTTTGCAATTATATAGCTTACGTCGTAACAGGTCGCCATTTTGCTCAAACAGGGCCTGGAAACTAAGTAAGGCAATTTGTGTGACATCGTGCTTCGCTTACGGGTCTCGTGCACATTTTCTTTCGAAGCTTTCTGCAACAACATACGCTGGTACAAAAAAAAAAAAAAAAAAAAAAAAAAAAACCGACTTTGTCGAAGAAACTGATGCTATTGTAAAGCCATCACAGAGCATACGTCATCCTCGCGAGAAACATCAGGAGGCGCACGTCTCACACTCGCGAATGCAAATCGCGCACCATCTAATGTTTTCTTGCGGCATCGAAAACTCTATACTTGCATCGAGCTGATTCAGAGATCCCTACCGAGATGACACAAACTTCGCCTATATATAACATGACCGCGATGCAGGCGGCGTCGAACAAAAGAACGCGCGGCACACAATGCTCGCCCGAAAGATCCGAAAATCGACGACGCTGTTCGGGACATTTTTTCTCGTCTATAGACGCCACGAAGACCCTCTCCCACCAGAGGAGCAATACGCAATGAAGAGGGGGGAGCTCCGTACGACACCATTATCAAACCGCACATTTTATTTATCGTTGTCTTCATCGTTGTCACCGCTGTTGTTATTGTTGTCGTTGTTTCAATGGCGGTTCCCCCTCCAGAGCCCGAAAAGAGCTCACTTTCTGCCACAGACAGATGCGGGAGACAAGCAATTCTGGGCAACACCTATATATAACGTTCAAGCCCTTTCGCTCAGGCGCGCACCTACACACAAACACACACATACATATAGTATACTGGCAGCAATGTGCGCGCACTATAGGCTGTATATATATACGGAAAGATCTCTCGCCCGCACCTCTATACGTGAGCACCGTCCCCGCTCGTCTGGAGCCCATCAGACGGCTACAGTCCAGTCGCGCGTGAAACACAAGCAATGTTCGCACCCTCGAGTGGTATACCGGCACCGGCGAGTCCAACGCCGCTTCTCGCCGAGGGCAGCGCGAGCAACGGAACAAATAATAAAATCCAATAAAAAATAATAAAAAAATACGCTCTAAAGGCCAGAGAAACGGTCGAGTCTAAAACTTCAAATTTCAGCACCTGTCACGTTTTTTCTTTCTTCTTTATCTCCTTTTCCATTTCTCCCGTTCTTGTCATTTGTTTCAAGTAGTACACACGCCCCGAAGCCTGGGGGGCCCGCGGGGCTATCGCGAATTTAGCGTCAGCACCTTATTTCACGTTTCGTCGCATCCTCTCTCTATATATACGAGTCGTCCAGAGTATTACATAGATGGTCTCGCTCTCTCTCTCTCTCTGCTCCTTCTTCTCTCCTGCTCCATATAGATCCCCGGACCCCGCGGCCATACAGGAATGTATATGCGGAGGAGAGCCCGACCAAGGCGTCGCTGATAACGTTCGTGCGTGCACTCATCCCTGCCGAATGGAAATTTCGCCTGCCGCCGGGATCGACGCGTGCTCGGAGACGCTGTTGTTCTCCATCTTTTCTGCGGGCAGCTCGTTCCTGGACGCACTGTTGCCAGTCCGGACACGAAGACGGGCAGGAGTGCGAAGATATATCCGACAAGACGACGTCGCTTTTGTGCTCGTTCCTAGCGCGAACACGCATTTGAGCGTGCTTCGTGAGGGCCACTTTCTCTTTCTGCATACGAAAAGACGCGGGAGAAAGAGCCCGAGGTAGTTGATTAGATATTAGACGTGCATGGGTAAGTACGTAGTGTGTTGTGCACAGTGAACTATGCAGATGCGAAAAAACTACGAAAACGGGTCCGAGGAATTCTCATAGCGAAGTGGTAGGCTATAGCATGTAAGCTGGTGGATACGGATACGGATAACCCACGTTCGTGTATATATACAATGATCATGTTCTGATTCAAATCAAACCGACAACGGGCTCCGGATACCGGCATACCAAAGAGGGGTGTCCGTGCATCATCGTCACACGGGAGCGCGAACACGAGAGCAACATCATTACTAACACTGCGAGTTGGGCTAGTTGGTACTTATGCATGGTGGTAAGTACGCAAAAAAAAAAAAAAAAAGAACAAAGGGACAGAGAAAGAAGTATGCAGGACGAGGCGTATACTACTTCTTTCTCTGTCCCTTCTTTCTCTCTTACTTCTTTCTCTGTTCCTGTTTTTCTTTTTTTTTTTTTGCGGATTTAGCATTAAGCAACATTGTATTGTACAGCTATCGCTGAAAGTTTGATAATACATGTGTACAGAGAGCGGCCGTAAAGACTAGCCGAACAGCAGATTTGGCGCACCTAGCGAAATTCGAATTCCAAAACTACATACGTGAAAGTGGGTACGCGAACGTCGTTTCGCAAGCAGTTTTATGTCAATTTCTTCGAAAGATCAACCCAGAGGTGATGAAATATTAAAAAATAAAGTGAAAACCGCAGCCGTGCATTTCTTATGTCATATACCAGCATGTTCGTCGTCTACACACTGGTTTGCGAGCTCGTTCCCGGATGGCTTGTCGAACACGAAAACCCTGAGAATGCCGCGATATAGACGCGAATATATTGCAAAATCCGGCGGCAGTCATATTTCAAAGAGTTTTACTCCGGCTCAACATATAACAAAACCAATAACAGAAACGCACAGACGTTTCGTCACATAAACAGGTGGCGTCTTCAGTATGCACTAACCACGGCGAAGAGGATTCAACCAGTCTATACCCCTCCAAAATATCTCCGTGCATGCGTATAAAGTAAGCTGTGGCGATAGCAACGCCACTTATACATCGGGGAGACAAGGAAACGACGAAACACCCGTCTCGAGGAACACAAAAGAGACGTCGCCAACTCGGCACATGCCACACGGGCGAAATCTGAGCTTGTTGACCACTGCTGGGCGACGGGGCATTCTTTTGATCTCAACAATGGGCGACCTTGTCGTGTGAACAGAGACGGGGGCCGAGGAAGTTCGTGAAGTTGTGGGATATCCGCCATGACTCCACGGCGTGCGATGTCAACCACGAGCCCTTACCGGACGTGTACGGATATATTTTGGAGGAGTAGACCGGTTGACCCCTCTTCGCCGTGGCCAGTGTATATTGAAGACGACATGCGTATAGGTCGCGAAACTTCTGCGCGTTGTTGTTATTTGTTTTGCTACGGTTAAGCCGAAATAAAACTTTATATATGAAACTATAGGGAACGCGACAGAACAGCACACGACAGAACAGCACGGTCAAAGCAGCACGCGTCAAAACAGCACAGCGTCGAAATAGCACGTGACAAAACAGCACAGCGTCAAAACGGCACAGCGACAGAAAAGCACGTGCCAAAATAGCACGGCGTTGAAACAGCACAGCGACAGAAGAGCACGGCTCAAACGATTGCAAGCTGGGCGACTAGCCGCCGCCATGTCCCTGCTCGAGCAGGCACGCCCGTGCGATTACGACCTTGCCAAAGCTACGTTCACCCGCGCGTTGCACGCGCTTGCATGCATGGGGCACCACTTGTGGCGCCGTGCTTCCAATTGTCTATAGCATGGGCTGAGCACACCGTTGCTACACACGCTGTTTTTTTTTCTTTTTTTAACAACTAACGACAGCACATTGCCGTGGGATTCATTCATTTATTGTAGGCGACATCACCAGCAAACTTGTGCGTCAAAATTAGCGGAACTGCTCCAGAAATAGATAGAATGCGCACAAGCGGGGCCTTCGGTACTGCCCAGGGAGCCTACGTGTGCGCATCGAGTATACTCCCAACTCCGAACTTGCTTCCAAGAGAACGGATTCTACAAATTGGCCGTCGACGAGTTGGCTTTCGACGAAATGGCCTAGACCCTCCATTCCTTTACAATGCCTACTTTGAGACATGCATGTTTAACTCCATACGCTATATTTAGGGTTCAGCGTTTTCGTCTTAAACCGAATGAAATTGGTAAAATTACGCCGAATCAAGTTTTCCAGAAGTTCGGTTTTAAATGGAAAAGGTCAGTTATTTCGAGGGCGTTTGGAAAGGGGGGGGGGGGGGGGGGGGGGGGGGGGACTGTGACTCATTACTGACAGTATGACCACTTCATTTCGCAGTTTTCAGCTTGTCTTTGAGATCGGTTCAACTTTCAAAAAAAGCTCCGGGAGCGCAGGGGTTTTCGTGACGAAATCTAGCCTTTTCACCTGATAGGAATTTGTGTGCCGTATTATTTATTCAAAGAAGAGAGCTTAATTGTGAATTGAACAATGAAAATCAAGGGCGTCCGTAAACGCCGCACATTTTTTAACACCCCTAGCTTCCGTCTATTAGAGGAGGGCATGAATACGATTGTTTTATTGTCGTTTCTGTGGTCGGCGCCCATTTACCATTTCTCGCAGTCGTGAAAATGTGGGGAAAACGCACTGAGTACAATGCTTGCAAATTGAGGATTTCGATATTTGCCTCTCTGACCGAAAAAGTAGTGAAGCTCATGTTCGGTCCTCTGTACAAACACGAGCACACGACGATAATGTCAGATCACGATAGGGCCCAGTGCGTCTTGCAGAACAGGTCGCGTCGGCTGCCACAGACAGCAACAAATAAGGAAACCAGTACCTGGTTTACTCACTATGCATCTTAAACAAACGCTTTTAAATATTGCCTTTTCGTAAGTATATTGCTTTTCGTCAATAAACCGAAAAGAACCGAGAAGTTTATGAGTTTACTAATATTCAGCAATAAACCGAAAACTTCTGTTTGAAATAAAAATCGAAAAAAGTACGGTGAATTTCAAAATAATAAAAGCCGAAAACGCCAAATCTTAGCTATATTGTCAATGTCCTGTTTTGACGCTGTGCTGTCTTGTCGCGGTGCTGTTCTGACGCTGTTCTGTTTTGTCGCCGTGCTGTTTTGACGCTGTGCTGTCTTGACGCGTGCTGTTTTGACCGTGCTGTTTTGTCGCGTGCTGTTTTGCCGTGTGCTGAAACTAAAGCTAAAATCCAGGGCTGTGCAGAAAAGCTTCCGCCACGGCCGCTCCGCAGCTCCGTTAGCCATTAGCCGCTAACTAGCCACTAGCCAACACTGCTTACGTTTTTTTTTTGCTTTTATATGAGGCCGTATATCATCCATTTCTAGCCGATATATCATCCATTCATCATTCACCTGCGCACTGCGACGACGACGAGGACAGGCGGTGGTTGACCGCCTGCCTACGTCTTACCTGACACAGGCCTATTTGGGTACGTTTTTCACCATGCTGTCAATCGAAAACGTGGACATCAAGCGTCTGATGTCAGAGGCTGACGCGAAACACTCGCGGAACCACGGCAACGTGAGTGTATACCACCGCATATCATATGGACCTGAGGGTACTCGGCCTATGCACTCGGTCTACCGGTGGCATTCTTCTGCGCACGTTAGGAGCGGCTTTCCCGCGTAACTTTGGATTTCAAGACGAATGAACTTTGCGCCCTACGGGAACTTATATACCGTTTTACTAAACGGGGGCAAAAGGGAAAAGGGCTATCGGCGCTTTCCTCCTTGCTGGTTAGTTAGGAACGAGCGGAAGACCCGGATGAACGCTTTGGGCGTGCACCAAGTTCGCCTGTTTTAAGACTGCGAGTTGGGCTAGTTGGTTCTGATACATGGTGGGAAATACGACGGAAAAAAAAAAAAACGAGGACAGAGAAGAGAGGCACACAGGACAGGGCGTAACTTGCAACTGAATCCTAATAGAACATATACATAAAAGAAAGAAACGCACATGCTGTTCGAGGCGGGGTTTAGGCCGCACGTCCGGAAGCTTCCTGGCTCGAGACGACGTCCATTCCCCGACAGTGAAGAACCCAGGGGTTCAGTGGAGGTGGGAGACTTGGTAACGTAACGAACGGTTTAATTACATGGTAGCGATACAGTCGTCAAATCCGAGAGAACAACGGAGCAGCCTCGCGCTCCGCCTTATATAGGGTCCGTTTCTCCCTCACTCTCCGCCAGGGCAGCCAGTACGATGTAGCAACCCGCCGTCAAGTGCGACGCAGCAAAGTCCGCCGTCCAGTGCGACGTAGCCAAAGTTCTCCGCAGTTAGGCCATGCCTCTCTCCCTTTCCCGAGCGCACCAACCACCACGCACACACACACGTCCCGCCAACGTCACGGGCGCGTTGAGACTTGTTGCCGCAGGCCCCGTCACGCAGGCGACGGTCCCGGACTCGTCGGGACTCGTTTCGCGCAGGCCCCGACAAGCGGGCGACGGTCCCGGACTCGTCTTGACTCGTTTCCGCAGCGTTGAAACTCGGAAGAAGGTCGCCGAAGGTTCCATTCTTAACAGCCCCTCCGGGGCCAGGGAAACCTCGAATGGCCGGTGGTACTATCGCTGGCCTGAAGAGGTGCGCTTGGAGTAGGCCTTGAGAAGACACTGCAAGCACTAAGCAAACTCCCAAACCTCTCACAACGGAGGCATCAGCGGAAACGTCCCCCACAACACCACGCCACACCGCAGTCAAACGCTCGGAATCCGCCAGAGACCCGCCAGACTGGATTACGGATTACCAAAATTTGCCAAAACAATGCAATTTAAAACCTTAGGACAACTTCGGGTATCGAGACCCGCTGTCGCCAAAGCAAAACTCATTTTTCCAAAGAGGTCACTATGAACAAAATACAAAAAGACAAAAACTCTTCGCAATTTGTGAGGTCGTTTTGGGGTTTTAACGAAGTGCCCCCACTTAGATCCTCATTCCCGTGGATGACGAAAACCTCTGAGATCATCCCTACTCTTTTTGGTGATATCAGAAAAATCTGCTCAACCCATCGGCATTGCTGTTAAATTTGCCTTTCCTCTTTCTTACGCTGAAGTCATAGTGATCGATTTTCACGTGATTTCTAGACGTGAAAATGCGGTCCTTATAGCGCCGATAAAACAATCCGCCTTTTTCATGCCCCGTCACATTGGTCCTAGCAATCTCCTGAGCTGTACCGCGAAACCCTGACACACTAGGGTCGCTGTTCTGCTCGACTGTCAAAGACACTCTGTCTACTCGTAACGGAGGACCAAAGTTACGTGACGCCGGAGCTACGAGAGATCCTTTGATGATCCCGTCTTCCTCCGCCTTTTTCGCCGGCGCGTTGGGACGGCGTACGCTTTCTGGTGCCACGAGGTCGGGCTGTTCTACAACCCGGACCCCCTCATCCCGTTTCTCTGCCTCCAACTCTGGGAGTGCTTGCTCCCCGTCAGCTGCCTTTCGCTCTGGATCACTCGTTAACAAACGGGCGAGCTGACGCGATTTGGACCTCGTACACGACTGAACTAGTCCTCCTCCCAGTTGTTGACCCCTTTCGCGCAGCAGGAAATCTGACCGGTTAGAAAACAAATAGGGATACTCCAACGGGACTGTTTGAGAGACAGCCGCCTCTGTCACTAGCTCTCCGAACGGGCCAGTTATCCTTACTCTCGCCATAGGCAGACAGACACTGTGCTTCTCGAGCAGCTGCTTGATCCAAACTACCTTTCCAGTAAAGTCGGATGTAGTTACATACGACGGATGAACAACGTCCATCGTCGCTGCACTGTCACGAAGTACCCTGCACGGCTTTCCGTTTACCTGGAGCTCGTGAAGATAGGGACGAAGAAGCTCCAGGTCCCTGTCACTACCGCTCACGTACGAGAACACAACCCGCGGTTTGTTACACCTGGCCGCTGTGTGTCCCGGCTCCTGACAGTTGTAGCACAGGAACGGCTTCCTTGCCTCGAACTGCCCTTTTTGGCTTTTCCGTGCCTCGTCTCTGTTCGAGGGATCTCCGCTCGAGGGATCTCCGCTCTTTTCTGGGACCTTTTGTCCTGTTTCTGGCTTCTCGGGCCTTTTTTCTCGCGAGCCGTTTCCCTGTTGGAAGGGCTTGCGCTGATCGCTCCGGCCGGGTTCGCTGTCCTCTCCGCTCAGCTTTCTACGCGTTGCGTACTCTTCGGCTAGCTCAGCGGCCCTTTCGACAGAGTCGACTCCTACCCTATCCTGCACCCAGAGCTTGACTGACTGCGGAATGCTACGAAAGAACTGTTCGAGGCACACGCACTCGACTACCTTGTCTCGGCTTTCGTACACTTCCTCGCTCTTCAACCATTCTATCAAGTTGGTTTTAAGCCCGTACGCGAATTCCGAGTAGCCCTCGCTGCTCTTTTTGGATGCGTTTCTAAACCTTTGACGGAACGCCTCGGCAGAAAGGCGATACCGCTTCAAAAGGCTCGACTTCACCTTGTCGTAGTCGTCCGCGTCTCTAGTACTAAGGCGCGCGACAACCTCTGCAGCCTCACAGGGCAACAAAGTCAAAAGCCGTTGCGGCCACGTTTCTGGGGCGAAGCTCAACTTCTCACATGTCCTCTCAAAGTTAACTAAGAATAGGCCCACGTCTTCCCCAACTTTAAACGGCTGCAGGAGCTTCTTCATTTGATACGACTCGGCCTCACTTGCTCGTACCGGAGCCCCAACTCTACTGTTCTGCGAGTTTAATCGCTGTTGTTCAATTTCGAGCTCTAGCCTTTTTAGCGCTCGTTCCTCTGCCGCTGCAGCCTGCTCCTGTTCTCGTTCCTCTTTCGCTGCAGCTTGCGCTCGTTCTCGTTCCTCTTTCGCTGCAGCCTCACTTTTAGCGTTCTGAAGTAATTCCCACGCAATTTTAATATCCTCTGCTTCCGCGCTCTCTGAAATTGCTTTACTGATCTCAGATTTCTTCATCTTTTGCTCCACCTCCACACCAAATTCTTCACATAAACAGAGTAAATCTGTTCTCAGTAACCTCATTAGATCCATGATCGCTGCTCTTTAGCTTTGGCTTTGCTAAAAAACTTGTCGCGAGGTTGTACAAAAACCTAGCGCACGAGTCAAACACTAAGGATTCCCAGCAGTTCAAAATTAATTACCCATAATCTGAAGCCTGGCGAATCTCAAAGCAAAGTCCAAACGCTCACCCACAGATGTAGCACGATGTCGCATGGTCCGATCCCAACTGCTGCCAACCAGTTGTTCGAGGCGGGGTTTAGGCCGCACGTCCGGAAGCTTCCTGGCTCGAGACGACGTCCATTCCCCGACAGTGAAGAACCCAGGGGTTCAGTGGAGGTGGGAGACTTGGTAACGTAACGAACGGTTTAATTACATGGTAGCGATACAGTCGTCAAATCCGAGAGAACAACGGAGCAGCCTCGCGCTCCGCCTTATATAGGGTCCGTTTCTCCCTCACTCTCCGCCAGGGCAGCCAGTACGATGTAGCAACCCGCCGTCAAGTGCGACGCAGCAAAGTCCGCCGTCCAGTGCGACGTAGCCAAAGTTCTCCGCAGTTAGGCCATGCCTCTCTCCCTTTCCCGAGCGCACCAACCACCACGCACACACACACGTCCCGCCAACGTCACGGGCGCGTTGAGACTTGTTGCCGCAGGCCCCGTCACGCAGGCGACGGTCCCGGACTCGTCGGGACTCGTTTCGCGCAGGCCCCGACAAGCGGGCGACGGTCCCGGACTCGTCTTGACTCGTTTCCGCAGCGTTGAAACTCGGAAGAAGGTCGCCGAAGGTTCCATTCTTAACAATGCGCAAAAGGCATACATTTAGATTTAAAGAAAAGAAAAAAAAAACACAAGCCGGGCGTCGCTAGTGGGTGTCTGAAGCCTTACTGATAAAGCCCTGCTCCTTATCAGAGAGGACGATAGAGGGAGCGCTGATGCAAACATTCGGACCGCTGGCCCTTATCATAAAGGCCTCATGTATTTCACGCTCCAGTTACGTTTTGCATTTTCCCTCAACCTTAGTTCTATGGAACTCCGGTTGACCTTCACATGATCGCATCTATCGCAGTGTCCAGCCAAACAGCCAGACGGGGATTGCCTGCTGGCAGCTGAGTGCTCTGTAATTCTATCATTGATGCACCTCCCCGTCTGGCCCCCGCAAACCCCGCATGACAAGGCAATTTCATATGTGACCCCCATAGCGCACTCACGAAACTTAGTGGCATGACGTTTGATGCACACTTTTTCCGGTGATTTTTGCGCGCCAAAGAAACTTTCAATGCTATGCAAAAAGAATGAAGAAAAAAAGGAGAGTCAGGGGAGGCGGAAGGAGTGTGCACCAAACGTCATGCCACTAAGTTTCGTGAGTGCGCCATGGGGGTCACCTGTGAAATTTCCTTGTCTTGCGGTAGGGTTTACGTGGGCCAGACGGGGAGGTGCATCAATGACAGAATTACAGAGCACTCAGCTGCCACCAGGCCATCCCCGTCTGGCCATTTGACTGTACACTTCGATAGATGTGAATGCCAACCGGAGTTCCATAGAACCAAGGTTGCGGAAGATTGGAAACGCAACTGCGTGGGGCGTGAAATCGTTCATGATAAGGGCCCATGGTTCGAAATCGAATGTTCGCATCAGCGCTCCCTCTATCGGCCTATAAGAAGCGGGCCTTTATCAGTAATGCTTCAGACGCTCAGCAGTAACGGCTGGCTTCTGTTTTTTTTTTTGTTCTTTTTTTATTATAAATGTAATTTTTTAGCGCATGTGCGGTTTTAATCTTTTACAGCGGAGCTGTTAAGGGCTAATTTCCCCAATATCGTGTCCGTCAGCAAACAAATGATGACACAAAACTCAGGACAGCTACCGCCATCTATAATCAACGGCGGCAACCAGACAACCGGCTTGCCGGTTGTCTGGTTGCTGCCGTCGTTTATAGATGGCGCAACCTTTCCAGCCTTTCCACTCTGTTTTCCGACTTGCGGCTGTCCATTACTTCATTCCCACCATAGTACAGCTTCGCTGGTCTTCCTTCTTCAGCAGAGTGGACAGGTTGAAATTTTTTTGTGTGTCTGGTATCAAAATTCAGTTGCAAGTTGCGCCCTGTCCGTGGCCTCTGTTCTTTGTCCTCATTTTTGTATTGTTTTTTTTAATGATATTATGCTTGTTTTGTTCGCTGTTTCCTTCATTTATTTATTTCCAGATTTAATTAGAGCTGGCGCATCTAATGACGACAATCCCCAGGTCATTGGTACGGCATTGTTCGGCAATAAGCTGCACGAATAACAACCGAAACTGCAGAATATTATCGGAGGACAACTATATCGCACCCGGGATCCGACAAGGCAACTGCGGCTGCAATGTCTTAAAGATCGATCGCTTTCCAAATCACCGAGACTACTGGCGGAAGTGGGTTGCGTACGGAAACCGAAAATACTTTTACCCAACGCCGTCCCCTCGAGTGCGCTGGGAACATTTCGTGAATGGAGCGCGCACCGAATTTAACGCACTGTACCGTCGGTGAACATGGTGTACGCTCACGAGGCGCGAGCAAATTTCCTTACGATAACTGCTGCTTCAGCTTGTAGCTTTTCAATACTTATATTAATGTTGATATTTTGTTGTGGTTACATTAACTCGATTTTGTCATCTACAACGCTTAGTTGAAGGCTAATTTCCGCTGCCGGGTCTGGCTGGAAATTGTCAGAAAGTTCTATCGGTTTTCAATCGCGATCTCCTGCGCGATACCGTACAGCCCTGAACTAATGTTGACCGTCACAACGCGACTGAAATATAATTTTGAAAATTAGTACATATATAATGTAGCCGAAAGGAAAACTTCAATTTGTATTGTTGAAACATGCTCATGCATCGATTTCGAATCGTCGAAAAATTGATCGACTCGCTCCGAAAATGGGCCCTTCTCAACATTTCCATTTTAAATCCTCGACAAAGGACACACTCGTTCACACGGGGTCCCTTGAATGAAACTTTTATAAGCATTTTCAAGCCAGAGGACGATCGTTCCTTGCAATGCTCTTATTTCACGCATCCTTGTTTAGATTATATTTCATTGTTGTGGACGACACGAAACGCCAAAAAACATTCTCGGTATACTGCATTTAAAACGACAAAATACCCGAAGGGAAATTCAATCGCTGATAGCTGATACAACATTTTGAGTACTCGTCCACGATTTCTATGGGTGGAGCGTTCAGGGTCGCACTTATCGGCATCGCCGCACAGGCAAATGCCATAATGCGGGGCAAGAAACGTTTCCAATGAGCTGAAAAGCGCCAACCGCGGCACACAAGAACACAAGACGCGCCTTTGATAGGATACTCATCACTTTGGAGCACACAACAGCACACCCAACGCGGGAGCGGCGCCCGAAGACTACTTTCGTCAACGTTTCTAACAGCACGACCGCGGAACCTGTCGCTCGCTAGATGACGACATGCTATTCAAAATGGCGCTAGCCACGATAAAACGGTCTATAAACAGGAACTACTCATTTGTGCCAAAATAAAAAAAATAATAATAATCTTTGACAGAGAGATTTAAGAATGCTTACGTGTAGGAATGCGAAAGCATTTCGTACATGCAGCGCATTCCTACAAGCAGAGCGCCACGTCTTCCTATCGCAAACGGCACTCCGGCGGTGACATCACGCTCACCCACTGCGCAGGCGCGGCGAACCCCGTCGGCCTTAGGACGGCTTCCGTGACAAAGCATCTGCGTTGCTGTGCTTTTCGTTATACATGATGATTGAATTGAAACTGTGGTTTGAAAAACAAAAACTCGTGAAGGAGGAAAAAAAGAGACAGACAACGTGTTTTATTTTGTGAGACGCGTGCTTGATGACGTATATTTATGACCATCTTTCGGGGACAACGCCGCCGCTTTTTTTTTTTTTTTTTTTTTGCGTAACGGGACAAGTAAGGCTTTCACCTTAAAAAAAATAATAAAAGCTGCAATCCTTTCAACGTTAAAATCAGTGCACTCTTTAAGAAACGCAGAGTGGCGAGTCTCGAATATTTGATTATCGCTCCCCAGAAAATAAGAGTGCGGCATTAGCCGATCAGAAGGCCTAGGAGCCAATCCCGAAGCAGAACATAATGAGCCACGCATTGCGCTTTCTTTAGCTGTCACTGAGTAGAATAAGCACGCTTCGAAAACAAAAGGAACGCGTCATGTATGTACCAACGCGAACCCGAAATAACAGCATGCAGGGTCCCATTTAATCCGCGCCATCGAGCGCCAACGACGACGGCCGAAGCCATTTATATATCGGAGAGCCGTAATTGAAACGGAGCACCGGCGTACCCGCCTCGCGGAAGCGGAATCCCGGATCCCGAGGTTTTGAGCCCCCTTAATCCGCGGGCAATCTGGGGCTCTCGCGCGAGTTCCGAGAAATGGATCGTGATAAAGGGACGAATGAAGCCCTGGCAACAAGTAGACTCGTTATCGTTTACAATTGCATTGGTTGTGTAGTGTCACCCCTCCACGGCGGTCTGACCTGAAACTCGCCGTTGTTTGTTTGGTATAGATCAAAGGTAGCCAGGCTGACCCAGAGCCGCAAAATAATCCCACTGAACTTCCTAGAGCCGCCTTGAAGAGGAAAGGCAGAAAAGGGAGACGGGGGCATACTCTTGTCCAGAGCAATAAATGAAGCTTGATCTACTTTAGATATATCCGAGTCAAAAGCAGTCCAACTGTGAGTAAGGTAGCAGTAACACAAGACTAATTGCAACCTGTCTTTCAGTTTAAAACGCGTTCCATTTCTCTTTTTGGGGAAGTGCTTGTGTGACCGGGAGAAAGACTAAGACGGGAGGGTTATTAGGGAGCCGCGAGCCGTTTTTCAATCCTTTGATGCTCAGATTGCTCAGGAGCAACAACTCAAGATTGATTTAATTTCTCACACGCCATATGTGCTTCAATAAATTTAGCGCCCTCTATCGCAAGGGCGTGAGGATACCTGCGCTTAGCAGTGAAGAATCGAATCTTTAAAAGAGATCACTTGTACTTTAAAGCCACACTGACAAGGGATGTGAGGTGCGATGGCGTGCACCACTGACCTCGAAACTGTGAGAAGAAAAACAGGCGCGAATATTGTAAATACAGTTGCAAATGTCCCTACTGTGCTAAATCCGAAGTGCACCTGTGCCTTCTCCCAGGTCGTAACTGCTTTCAGTCGTGGCACGTAAAATAATGCTGCAAATGCCCACTGTTGCTCAGAATCAGCATTTTGAAAACATAATTACAAAGAGAAGTAATATTTTCCTGAGACCGGATTTATTTTATCCTGAGTGTTGTTATGTAGAACCACGTCAGGATTTCTGGATCTGCTCTATTTCGAGTTAAGTTTTGGCCCCTCAGACAGTTAACACGTAAAGAGCCGCATTTGGCTCGCGAGACGCAGCTTGGCTACCACTGGTACAGGTCATATATATATATATATATATATATATATATATATATATATATATATATATATATATATATATATATATATATATATATATATATATATACGAAGGATTAGCCACTGGAGGAATTTGGGCCCCGCCTACAATGCAAGTCGCTGCCCGGCCAGCAGCTGCGCTCCAACAAAACAGTCGGTGAGTTCACTTTTCCGCATAACATAAAGACAGTCAATCAAGACGCGCTGGCTTTCTTAGAGTGTAGCCGTGAAGCTTCACTCACACTCGTTTGATTTTCGTGTGGTGTGTCAACAAGCAACGGCAGATTGAATTAAATGAATAACCAACCCTGATCCCAGCTCTTCTACTTTTTTCGTCTTATTTAATGACGTTGGCATAATTATTTACTTAGATTAATTTGTATCGCCCAGAGGACATTTTTGCAGGAATGTACTTAAGGTGCAAATGCACAAAAGAACACAAATATATGCAGACATATACACGCAAATTGCAAGCATCAATAAACTTGACTAGCGAGGAAAAAAATAGCATAGGCGGAAAAAAGCATTGATCAAGTTCGTTTAACAAATAATGAGAAACCAAGTACTGGCTGCATATTGTTGTCCACGTCCTACCGTTCATCAAGTTAACAGAGACTAGAGCTTGTGTACCTAAATATGGAAAGCGGACGACTGGTTCTTTAGTTGCTCATGGCATGGTCTTGCTTCGAATATTTCATAGGTTATCCGCTACACTTGTGTTATCATTATTATTTTTTTTTTTGCTTCTTCGTTAAACCGGAAAAGGACCTCACCACCTATGAGACAGTTGCGGCATGTCCGCAAAAGGACGTCGTAAGGCGAACTATAGCCACGCGCGACAAGATATGAGATTATTTCTGGAATGCATCCCCCAGAGTTCGAACCCTAGCTACGTACCTTGACCTCCGGAGACAGAGGCGGAGCCCGTGCACACCACGGAGGCATCACGGAGGCGGATCAAACGGGCAAAAGTAAGCGCGCTCTGCCGGCTCCTTCGGTGCACGCCGGAAATCGTCCCAGCGGCGCAATACGAGCGGACCTGTCTGCACCCGAGCGCGCAGATACACGCACAAAGAAGCCTGTCCTCAAATGGGAAAGCAAAAAGACAAGAAACAGAAGGCTCCTCTAGAAGAGGCTGTCCCATTGAGAAGATTCAGCGCCAACGGCGTGTGGCACCGTAGCCCCGCTAAGGGCGTCATTAGACGGAAACACGGCGCGTTTATCGGGCCTTGATCGCGGTCCCAGATTGAAGGGGCACCCCCTGCTGGCGATATCCTCCCGCCGCGACCGCCCGGCATGATCCCTCGAGCATGTAGCGGCCGTGGACCGCCAGCCCGAGGGGTCGAGGGTATCGGGGCTTCAAAGATGGGCCCAATAATGCTCACAAGCGCTGCGACGGCAGATAGGCTCTCGTGTCGCGGGATCTCTCTTTCTGTGTGTCTGTGCTTCTTTTCTTCATTTTGTGGTGATGCTTTTTGTGAGGGGAAAAGAGAGGACGAAAATGCGATCCGGGAATGGTTTATCTAGGTTCCTTCCGGGCGAATATGGCTTAGTGCGCTCTCGATAATGAAAACAAGAAAACGCTACGAGAATTTAAAAAAAAAGCCAAGAAGAAGAAAAAAAGATAACCAATCAACTCGCTCCGTCGGTGTTCTGCTCGGGATGAAGAGCGCTATTTATAGCGGCGAACGGATACGGAACCAAATGGGACGTGCTGGAAGACGAGACGCACACGGGCATTTGGAACACTATCACACCGTGTTCACGTGCGCGATAGTGGAACGCCGTCACCGCGAGAAAAAAAAAATGAACACGTCGGAACATAATGCGTTCTGATGTTCCAAAGAGTGGCGGTAAGTTTGATGGCTGGCATTCCACCGCAGTGGGCGTGGAAAACATTACCGCGACCACCCCCTTCACGCAGACCTGGCACCGGCCACGGCCGCAGCCAACGTCAGTAAACGTTTACGACGCCGGACATCGCGAGAGAGGTGCCGTTGAAGAAAGGGGAAAACGTCGGTCATTACGCGCCTGTGCGGCATCGTGTCACCGTCGTACTGGACATCGACCTATCATTGCGTACGTGCGGTAGGGAGGGGGAGGGGGACGACGTGGACGTCATCGGGCCAGTCGGTTCGCTTCCGACACACTTTGATATCATTTTATAGAACGCGCGTCGTTCTTTCGTGTTGTTCTCGAAGGCTCCCATAAATTGATTCTGGTTGATCATTACGTTGTGCGCACTGGTTTGGGTTGCATAGAGCCTCAGTATAAAAGACAGACTGGAGACACTGTCTGTGGCGTGTTTTTTTCCTTGTACGGCGCGCGGTCACATTGGGCATACAAACACTGTCTGCAGGCAGCTTCGAAGCGTGATCGGCGACTTTACAAAGGAAGACTCACTGCATCGAAAGATGCCACGAAAAGTCTCGACACCGTGCATTCGGTCTGAGCTAAACGAGCCCCTTCGAGAATGGCGCACGCCCAAGCGCGAGAAGAGGTCGTTTCCGCGATGAAATGTACACAAGGGCTTCTGGGCGCAGTGCGGCGTGGCCACGCTGCGCAGAGCTGGGCTGATCCGGAGCCGCAGCGTTTACTCGAGCTTGATCCCCACGAAGCCCATCGCGCTGATGAGTAATTGGGAAAGCGGGGGCGGATCCTGATGCGGGCCCATCTTGGCCGGCCCCTGAGCCCCGATTAATCTCCCGATAATCTGGAAGGACGACGGAGAACCCCCGCGCGCATCGCCGGATAGTGTACGCGCCATGCAAAAACCCCAGGAAAAAGAAGAAAAGAGAAAAGGACACGCGCGCAGTTAGATGCGATAATTTAGACCGCGTCAGTTCCGAGAGGGGCTCTGGATGCGAGCCATTCCGATTATAAAGTCAACTCGCTTTGTGTAACTTTTCGGTGTTGATTTCCACACTGAAATTAGAAATGTTTCCTCGGATTAAAATAGCAATTGTCTCTCGACTGCTACAGTCTTAACTAAACCGGAGGGTTACGCACATTAAAATTACGGTCGGTCGAAATGTGACGAAAAACCGGCTCGTGAGGGCTACTGACGCGTGAGGAAAAGTGGAGACACCCATCAAACAGACGCATATATTTGTAAGCGAGATTATTGATGCTCGGGAATTAATGAATTATATCGCGGATGTACAGGGTTCTATATAACCATGACGCAAATATTATTTGTTTCGTGTTCAGAGTCAAATAGTACTCGTGCCGGTAACACAAATTACTACCAACTAGTTCTAATCTACGTCGAATTTTGTGAAATATGTAACGAGAACACCCGGAATCTGAATAATTTTAACAGCGCGGTAAGCCCGAATAACCCAGTATTACCTTTACATATATTATTAAAAATAATAATATAACGATCGCGATCAAACAGAAAACGACAACTAGTAAAAAAAAAACAAAAAAAAAAACACACAAAGAAACGATTGAATACCCGATAAAATATTAAGCGCACATTTTTATTCCTGATTACGTGCAAACCCTTGGACGCCCTCACTATAACCCATGCCGCCTTTGGCGGACACACATGCACACACAACAGCTTCTGCGTCGTATAAGCGGCGTTCTAATATCCGAATATAGGTTGCCGCACTAGCGAGCGAGTCGACTAAACTGTATACAGGACAGCAATGTGTCTGTGTGCCTGCATCGCGTGTGCTCAGCTTCTTCGGTGGTCGGGATCCTCTGTGAGTATAATCTCGGCCCGTTCAGCGTCGCAGATTGCCTCATCACCGAGTTAGACTCGGCGATTCGCAGTCGCAGCTTCGCTAATCGCCACAGTCCCTTTTCATTATGCACGCTCATTAATGGGCACTAGCTGACGCTTATACCCCCCCCCCCCCCACCCCCCCTATTTTTTCCCCTTTTTCCCGAAACCTCATCTGCGAACTAAGCGTGTTTTTGTTCTTGATTGCTTGGTCTTCCGTGAAACGAGTAAAAACATTGCCTGAAAATTCAATATACAAGCGCGGACACGTTAACGGTTACGACCAATTGTCTCGTTTGCCTTGTGATCGTTTTTCTTGGCTTGACCCGAGCTTGTAGCATTCATAATCGCGTTTCGTCCACGGGGACGTTGTACAGTCCCCCCCCCCCCCCCCCCAAATCCAAGCAAGTCACTATATACGTAACAAAATATTAAACAAAAAATGGGGCTCTCAGGTTGATCTTCCCCGCTAAATCCTTATTTGCTCTTATTCGCGGGCTCGCAAGAACACGAGGTCGATTTGGGGAAACGAAACTCTAAAGAGAGGAAACGGAACCGACGAGGCGGGTTGTCGCCACACACGGCGCGTTTTCAAAGAACTCGGATATCGCGCCATATAATGAGAACGGATGCAGCTGGCATACAACTGTCACACGTTTCTCGCGGATAATACGTGAATAAAATTCGGAAGTAAAAAAAAAAAAAAAAAAAAACTGGCAAATTGTACAACTTAATTTTAAATCTGACAGAATTCTGGCAAAGCTGGAGTGGAAATATTTCTTTCAAAACCCTTAGCGAAGCAAAATTGGAAACCGTACACTCTCTCGGGACTTCGTTGCAAATTAACGCGAAGGTACGAGCTACGTATATCGTTACACCTGTCTTGTTTCCCGCAGAAAGGCAAGCAGCTTTTGAAAGTCTAAAACCTGACAACTTTTGCACTTCAATTTTAAGTTTATCGGTATTCCGACAATCTTGACGTTTGAACATTTCTTGCGCAACCCCAGCGAGGCAGACTTCGAAACAGCACCCTCTCTTGGGACGTTGTAGCAAATTAGCGAGAACCTAAGAGTTGCCTCAGTCATTACGACAGTCATGTTCCCTGCACAAGGGCAAGCGACATTTGAAATTCGGAAGCCTCCGCGTAGAGCTTAATTCTAAGTTTAACATCATTCAAACAACTTTGAAGTTGAAATATTTTTTTTAGAAAGCCTTAGTAAGGCAAACTGCGAAACCGTATACACTCTCGGGACTTAGCCGCAAATAATGCGAACTTTCGAGTTGCCAAAATTATTGCAAAAGGGCGCTTTGCAACGGGCCGTCATAATATTTCCCTTGACAAAAGGCGGAGGCGGAAAAAGGCCATCTTTTCAGAGCGATAAACGTAGCGAGTCAGACTTATTTCGCAGTCGTGCCGCGCGGAAACCGGCAACATACGCCGCCCTTTCATAACTCATAAAAAAAAACAAAAAAAAAAAACATCGCTAAGAGTACCTCGCTTTTAGTAACGTGTAAAAGAATGACGCGCGATTCGCTCCGAGACCGGCAGATTTACCCTAAACTTCGATTGGAAAAGGCGCCCGAAGGGACTCGAACAGCCTGCAGTTATTTCCATCAAGGATACTATTGCGTAAACGGCGTGACGTCACTCTGACTTTAGAAAGACGCGGTACTAAAGAAAACCACGAAGTTCACCGGAAAAAGTGCGGCTAAGAATGCTAACGCCGCACGCTAGGAAAGAACTCGTCTGACATTCCGCATTACTGTTGTGTTTATTTATTTATTTTTTTTTCAGTTGATAAACAAGTCTGTTAGGACTATCGACCTTCATCTATAGAATGCCACAGTCATTAGGCTGGTGATGCGGTCTTCCACCGCGTTATCACTATTGCTGCCGCATGTCCAAGAATTCGGAAAATGAGCGGCCGTGGTGGCTCTTTCCCCCCAACTCTGGGGCCATGCAAGGAACGCAACCTATTGCAGACATGGCTCGTCGTTAGAGGGATGCTTCCGTTTCCTCAAGAGAGAAAAAAAAGATGAAACGTTTCCTATAATAGCCAAACGAGGCTAATAAAAGGAATAACTAGCAAAGGTACAGACCGCAAGAAACTGTTTATTAATTAACACAAATAGGTAACATGGACACCCTTTCGCACCCACTCTCTTTTCAAAAAATCGGACTAGGTTATCTCTCCTCAATATTATGTTATTTTAAGAGTTATCTCTGATATTACCCTGTATTTGTCATATTTTATCAGTATTTGTCGAGTTTTAAAATCATATTGATTTTGAAATAGTATTGCTTGTCTTTGCTCCGGAGAACGTGTAGTTTTTGTGTACTACTAATTTTTTATCGTTTTTAATTATCCATCTCTCGTGTAATTTGCCGTTTAGGTTCATTAATGTGCAATTCATGATTTCAATCGTTATTAACATTGTCCCGATTCAGTTTATTCAACGATTGGGAGATGACTCCGAGAGTTAACCATGAGATTCATCCCTACGTTTCCTTTTCTCTCATACGTGCGCGTCATAACATCCATTACGGTCGACGAATTCGCGATACATACACTCCGTCTGGTCGTGTCGCAAGTGTGTCTGTGTGCAGGGCTATAATGGGTAAAAGTCAAAGAGCGGAGCTTCACAAAATGCTCGCTGGAATGAGCACTCGCGCGGAGAAAGCACGTACGTTCTTGTACGTCGCAATGCTGCACAGAGCCCTCCAGATGGCAGGTACATCTGTTTCCGCATGTTGACAAGAATACACTCACCTGAAGTCATTAAAGGACTTGAGCTTTTTAGATCTTCGAATGAGGGTACTCAAGAACATCGCGCTGGCACAGCGCCGCACCAACGGGGATGTACTTGGTCGCATACTTTCGAACTGCTCTCATTATGGGACATCAGACGGTTCAAAATAGACGCCGAAATGATCTCCTAGACACAGACATGCTCGCAGATTCAATAAGGCGCAGTTAGAAAACTGAAATAAAATCTAGCTCTTTTGTTCTCGCGCGATATAACGTTACAGAGCCAAACTCTTTGTAAACATGTAAACATGCTCATTTCTTTCCTACCCAATATTTGTATTTTCTGTTCAAAACGACGTCTGTAGAAATTGTTCCTGCAGGTACAACTGGCATAACCAGTAGCTACGACACTTCAACTTCTGATTTCAGAAAGGAAACATCGCGAACACCACTTGTACGTTACACGTATTGGTGTACCCGTAGCAGTCTAAAATAACTCGATAATACATTTACAGGATCCTCGTTTAACTTCACAGCGAAACGGGCTTTCGGACAATTTATCTATCGCACGTAAGATGAAGATGATACGCATCGGACTAACGATCTAGAAGAAACGAAGTTGGGTAGATGGGGAGGAAGGTTCCATGGCTACGTTATAGAAGAAAGCACGCAGAGGAGACCGTTAAAGCGTTGACACGAGGCAAATACAAACGCGCGGCCCTCGCTGAAGAGGCCATCCCCATGCGGCAGGCAGAGGGATAGCTGCTGGCAGCACCGCGTCCTAGCATTCTCTCTCTCTCTCCCTGTCTGGCGTCCCCCCTTCTAAAGTGGACGTCAACTAAAAGCCCAAAAAGACAGACGTTCGTCTTTCCCCACTCCGCTCGTCGAGCTTGAATCCCCCAAGAACACAAGCGGGGGGGAAATTCGGTCGCCAGCCGAGCCAATGAGGTCCGCTGCACACACCCCGGCTCACGAGGAACCAGTGCAAACAACGTCGCACACCAAGACCGACCGACCCAACGGCCACCACTGAGTCAATCCCGTTTCCCCTTTCTCTTTCGCGAAAAAAACAAACAAACAAAAACTTGAAAACGAAGATAAGAAATAAAAATATATATGTTTGTACCAACACGTTAAAAAAATAAAAATGGAATAGTGAGATGGGCAAAGCGAACTTGACAGCGAAAAGACGGCAGTGAGCGGTAGGAACGGGAGCAAAAGCGGGCGCGCGCTCTCCAAAGCTCCGAGCTGAGAGTTGGTGGTAAGCAGGCGTCGCTGAAAACTGCCACCCGCCGACTTGGGGAAGCGAAAAGGAGACAAAAGAACTCTCTGTCGATGGAAGAAGAGCGGGAAAGGAAGCCCGACAGCAAGGAGCCTCAATCAAAGATGACGCCGCGTTTCTTCTTGTTTCTTTTATTTTATTTTATCATTATTTTTAATAGGGGAAAGAGTTTTACGCAGCTTTCGATATTAAGGAATGTCTAGTTCCTTATTTTCTTGCGGGTGAATGCGCCATCCCATTCGCTCGCCCATTCACGAAGAGGTAGCCTCCGCAGGACAGACGATAGATAAAGGACTCGTAAGCGACCAGTGGAACAGTGGTTGCCCACGACGGTGCGGATGAAATATTCCTGGACGGCGACAATGAAATCTCAGCTCCTGGCATATATTATGGAACGCGTCGAGGCACATGGAAGCGAAAGATGGAACTCGTGATTCAGAGGCTTTTGACTGGCACACAACAAAAACAACGAAAATGTCTAATGCAATATTCTATTTCTCGGTCGGCGTTAGTATTAATTTGACAAGGTGTAACCCTGCCGGCATAAAATGTCCAAACTACATGCATTAAAAAAAATTGTTTCGGCTATTTTGTTTACATTTTCATGTTGCCCCATATGTTGAAATACTTCGATAACGTTTTTCGTTGCCGATGTCAGGCGAGCGACTCGCGAAGCTGGGGTCGTACGGGCATACTCGGGACAGAAGCAGTGAAAAGAGAATGTGTCTAAACTTGACTGATTATTTACGGGACAGAGGCCTCGTGAAGCTGCATTATTGAAGCTTTTTTCCCCCGTACCCACGCCCCCATTCCGGGTGTAAAATAAATTGAATTGAATGTCCTCGCGCCATCAATAGGTCTGACGCCGTCGTCACGGTGTGGACGACTCTCATTACTGCGGCACTGCGGCTCTCCTGAGATGAAATAATTATGACTATGACTACGACGTCAACAGCTATGTGCACGCGAAAACACTTTTCGCGATATTCCCAGGGAGTTTCTTTAAAATGCATGCAAAATCTGAAAAAAAAAAAAAAAAAAAGTTTAAGGCGTTTTAGATAGAGTACGCGGCAATATCAACGAGCGGTCCATGGGCACATTGCTTCCCTCTGAATAAGATGGCGCTCTTATACTTTTTCTGTCTCCGAGTTTACGTCAGAAAAGCAAGAATGGCCCTTCTCCAGAGTAAGGAAAAAATTACTAACTGGAGTTATTCGGGCCAAGGGGGAGTCAACTACTCTTTGCCACCAGTGCGCCTCATTCCAAGGATTCTTTTCCTCAAACGCATTGCAAAAAAAGTAGACGCTCAGGTATTTTTAATCAAGAAACTACGCGAGCAAAGGCGTTTTTTCTTCCTAATTTTTATATTGTGTTATAGTGATGTTCGTGCATGAACAGAGTAGTATAGGGAGTTCAACTGAACCTCCAACACTACGCCTAAAACCGAGCTGTTTTTTTTTGTTTTTGTTTTTTCGCGGTAGGTTTTCTTTTATTTTTGCTTGAGGCTAAAAAATGATTCGCAGTATGGGGCCCGAAATACAATTGTCTAACACACGGTTTCTTAGAGAACCATGGAAGCGCCGTGTATGAATCATTATTATTCGCGCGTCTACGTTCCCTCAGAGCATTCTTCTCTCAATCAATGGGATCGATACAGACGGATCCCTGCAGCAAACAAGGCGCAAAAAAAAATGTTTGATTAAAAAAACGGTACACGTAAAAAGTTTAGAATGCGCGTGAATTTTTCTAGAGTAAATACGACACATCAATTTTTTACCTCTAAAAATTAATAGAGAGTTTTAGAGTAGGGGACCTCATCGCGTTGGGGTCCCCTATTTTAAAACTCTCTAATCAATAGAGAGCTTTCGTAGACCGTACGCTGCGGACTGAGGGGCTAGCGGGCGCGTGCTCATATACCTTGCTTCAAAGTAACGGCACGAGCTCCCTCTAGCGACGTAAGGCTCCAGGCGTACGATGTACCCAAACTCTTTACCTGTCAGTTTTAGCGTAGCGTTGTCGTGAACGGAGCGGCATTGCTACCGGAAGCTCGCACTCTGACTTCGAAGCGGGCTCTTCAACGCGCGCCAGGGCAACACCACTTCGAATAATGAAGGCCACCGAACGCCCCACTCTTCCCCCGTGGAACGTCATCGCGGTCGGATATCGCCCACTCAGCCATTGGACCCGAGCCTGGCGCCGAGCGTCCTTCGACGCGTTGATTGGACGCGAGGTCCAGCCGAGCACTGACGCAGCGCTCGTATCCAATCCGCGCCTTCGCTCGATCTCACTGTGACGACGTCAAAAATTTATTGCACAGGCGACCGGTTAAGAGCGAAGTGGAAGCTCCTCCCACCTCTCTCCCCTTTGGCAGAGCGAACGCCGGAGAGGAAGCAACCTTTTCTCCAGCGTTCGCTCTGCTAAAGTGGAAAGGGGTGGGAGGAGCTTCCACTTCACTCTTCATCCGTCAACGACCATAGGTGGTATTAGGGAGTTTTCGTAGACCGCGTTGCCCCCTCCGCTAAGCGTTACGCAGCGAAGAAGTTGCTACTGCGCCTGCGCGCCGATAGCCTCGACTGTGGAGTTCCCGCTATCGTAGCGGGTTGCGGAGGGCCTTGCGGGACGGCGAAAACGATCTACGAAAACTCCCTATTGGCCGCGGTAGGCAACCCTAACGCTCTTCTAAAACTCTCTAATAAGTTGTTTTCACGTGACGCTACGCAGTACAAGAACACCGTTCCGTGAATAGCGTATAGTGCCTTCATAACTGAGAGCGAACAATGCCGCGGTATAGAGGAATTGAGTAAAACCTCGCCCTACACAGCTCAGCGTATGCAGCCAACGTTGCCACGTTATCTGATCAAGCCTCAGTTCCTGTTATGTCACGACAGGATTTCTTGCGCACCCTTCGCGCACTATTGGATTACAGAGAAGGGCGCGCTTCGCGTCGACGAATCCTTTTAGCCGAGGAAGCGACCGTGCGGAAACCGTCGGAGGCAACAAGGCGGCTGCAGTCGCGCGAGCGAGAGAGGGGCTCGCTAATGTGAGGGATAGCAGAATGCTCATTACATAAGCGAGTTCCTGAAGAGAAGAAAAAACGCCGATTGCACTGAAAAGATAAACCCGAGGAACATGGGCTTTTTTCTTTCAGATTGTGTTGTCTACTCAAAGAGATTCTTTTTCTTTTTTTTTCTTCTTTTTTTAGGATTATAAAATAGCAGCCCGTGCAGAAGAAGGCCAGACGTCCACAAAAAAACGCAAGGAAAATCCGAAGCTAGAGAAATAAACGTCCGGGAGTCAAAGATGGAAGTGCAAGAGAAAGGCTACGACGTCTACTGTCGTCGATAAGACAAAAAATACGGAGAGGTTTTTTTTGTTGTTCTTTTTTTCTAATCTAACCCGTTCTTTGAGCGAACTTGCTGCCTTCTATACAGGTTCATTAATCTATTTGCCCTGATACACAAGTTCGTCTGCTTCGTTTGCAGAGGTTGTGGTGACCTCAGAACACCGAGCTCTGATAGAACTCTGACTTAAGGCCAGTGGGTCGACCTCAATGCATGCATGCCTTGAGGTCTACCCACTATCCTTCAACCAGAGCCAATCAGAGCTCGGCGTCGTTCTGACGTCACCACAATCCCCGCAAAAGAAGCAGACGAACTTCCGCTCCGCATAGACATCTCCAATAATCGCCTTCTGCGCGCTGTCATCTTTATCTCCTGCAGGCTGTGCTAGGCGCTCTGAGCGTGCGCAGGAGCTCCCTTTCACCAAATAGGAGACGCCGTGCATGCGTCCACAGTTCAGTGACTCAACATGTTTCACTTTGGTGATAAGCGCTGGAAACTGGGCGGGTCGGTGATGCATGTTGGTGATGCATGAGCGAAACCCTATAACTCAGATAACGATACACCGCCGACGCCTTTACGCGTGGAAGATATCGTTATCGAGCATCGTTATCGGAGCGCAAAAGACGACCTTCTATAGACCTTTGCAAAAATTGCCTCCTGCGCGCTGCCATATTTGTCTGCTGAGCTGTGGAACGCCTTCTGAACATGCGCTGTTGGTCTGCTGTGCGGTATATCAGACGCTGCGCATGCGTCCACAGCTCAGTGACTGAGCATTTTTCGCCCGCGCGCTTGTTCGAGACTGCCGCTGGAAAGGTCTATACTTCGTTTCAGCTTAATAAGTCCAGACGCAGTCGACGCTACCAGCTCATGGGACCAAGCAAGCAGCGTTAAAAGCGCGAGTCACTGGACCTTTTGTGTTTATGATTGGTTCAGCTGACAGAACACGAACAGCAACGTGACGAACGCCAGGATGGTGCCCTCCGACGCTGTCCGAGTGGTTCGATCGGCTCGTAAAAGCTGGCCGCGTCTGGACTTAGCTGAACTGAAGTATCAAACTACCTTAATGCTGCTCTAGTGTAGCGTGAGTTTCCAGCGCGCGAAGTCCAACCGCACCATAAGCCAACACGCTTCTGCTGGGATCACAACTGGAATAAAAGCCGTCATGTCGCCCTCGTCCTGACAGATCGAAAACTTAAAAAGGAAATCGAAACCGTTGGAACATTTATAGCTGCATTTTTATCGGTAGGTGTGAAAGCGTACCCGCATCGAAAGAGAAAGAGGGGCCACCGTTACCCACGCGTTACGCTTCCTGTTTTTTTTTTTTTTGTTTTTATTTTAATGCGAGAAGGAAACAAACTGGTAGTTCCTTGGATATTCTGGGCAATGAGCATTATCAACATAAGACGATTGAGATTATTTACGCGGATTTCTCCGCTTGCGTCCAAGAAAATCTGTACTAGAACTGTCGGAGGCTGCCTATTTTTTCGGTGTTTCTTCTTGCGAGCTGACCTGCACAAGTGGCCAACACTGACCAGGGGATGTGTATGATGTTCCCAGGAGGACTACAAGTCCGAGAGAAACACTCTACCCCATTTTAGCGGAGACTCTCACTCATCAACTGTAGATATTTTAATACTTCTTTCTGCAGCGGTGAAAGAAAATTGTACCCTATGTTACTAGAAGGTTTCGACGAAAATCCACCAGATGGCGACTCTCACGGTTCTCAGCCCAAATAAGGTCTCGGCCTTAGTTTCTGAGATAAAGAACTCACTCAGGCTCAAAGGCGTGCATTGGCGCACCTTGCAAGCAGGGAAAAATAACACATAAATCATCGAGTCTATCACGCACACCCTGAACACTGTCTCAGTTCCATCCCGGTGCACTCGCACACATGAGAGCCCGCAAACTCGCACTTTCTTCCTCATGTTCGGCAGCCACGCGTAGATTTCCACCCAACACCTCTTCATCCGAGCCAACAAACCTGCAGCCCAAAAGGTATAAAAATAAACGCACAAAAGCAGAAACTGAAAGCATACGGTGGGGCACTTCTCCCTACGCCAGACTGGTGGACCCACTCAACTGGACAAGGGGAAAAAATAACGAAGGGAAAAAGAACAAAAGGCAGCTCTCGGACGGCAAATCCAGCTCTACCAGCCGCAGCAGCCAGAAAGAGTCTAGGAGGACCGGCCTGCCGTGAGTCGCCCAGCGCACCCTAGAGCCGCTGCAGCAGCACCACCGATTGCAGCTTACAATGGACCGCATCAGACGCTACGATGTATTTCAGCCACTGTAAGTACCAGGTGACTAGGCACCCCCGCGAGTGGCTGCTTCCTTCCGGCGAAGGTTTACGTGACACTCGCACGGAACGGTATTGGCTTCGAGGGGTCGGAGCGACTTCCGTGGTCCATCGCAGCCCTGCTGTGAAACGGAGTATAGGAGCGTAGCACGCCGGTCGCCAAGCTCCCCGCCTCCCCCTCCCCCCGCAGCACCCCATGACCAGAAAGGCAACCCAGCGTGGCATACGCGCGGCCCTATGCACACTCAGACGTCGATCGCAGGGCCCGGAATCGATCGAACGCCGGCAGCCCGCAAGCACGCGGAGAGAAGAAAAATAAAATAAAAAAATAAAAAGCGCCAACGCACCGGGTACGGTGACGGCATGCAGCCGTCCAGAAGCGTCGTGTAGGGGGCGAGAGAAAACGAAGCCGGCGCCCGCGGTTGTGACCTCGCGGTCCTGGCGCCGTGGCGCGCACACCACCACGGACCGCGGGCACGCGGGAGGAGCGGGGAACTCCCCGCAGCGGCGGGAGATTATTCAATTGTCACGTCCCCGCAAGATGGGAAGGAAGGAACCCTCCCGATCCCCAAACGGGCGCAGCAGCGAGAGGGGAACGTATATGAAGAAGGCTCTCCCGAGAGCTCGTCGGGTTCGGCCCCTCGCCGACGTATTACCTGCCCGTTCCCTCTGTTCCTCCTTCCCTCGCGCACGTTGAAAGATGCGACCGATTCTCGGGGTACAGGAGGGAGACACGGGGAAACTGTGGCAGAGAGCACGCGGCGTTCCCCGGGCAATACACAGTCCTCCTGGACCCCCGTCGAAGGAGGGGCGAGAAGCACGGTCAGCCCTCCGTTTCACCTTACAGTTGACCGTAACGGACGCCGCAACCCGTCCCAGCCAATCCGGTGCTATGAACGTACGGCACGTGACTACGTGTCTCGCAAGTCGCCGCGCCCTTCCCGAAGACCACGTGACGCCCACGCGGCATTGGACTGGCTGGGGGATGGCTCGGAGCGTCCTCGGGGATCCATCGGAAGGTGAAACGGAGCATAGATATGCGACGCTGGGATCTCTTTTACACGCGTTCCCTTCTAAGTCAGATTGATGAAGGCTGCTCCGCCAGTTCCTCTCTGCATTGATATGCAGCGACAAGCTCGTTTATTCCCTGTTTTTGTTTGTTTGTCTGTTTTTCTTATTTTCATACCTAAACGTTTTTTTTTATACGCGTTCTCCGCGTTCTTCCTTTTCACTCGTGTGATCTGAGCCTCCCTGATTCACCGTGGACTCTTCCTGCACACACCCTAGTCGAGGGTCCGAGAGGACGTAGAAGCTGCTTTGTATAGTTTTCCCACGCACTTTCAGAGAAGATTCTTTCACTACATACGGAACGACGCTAAAAAGATCTAAGGGGAAACCTTTACCAGCCTCGATCACCGAGTACGTTATATATATCGCATTCGATACGTTATACCTTACATACACATTCGATGCGTTATACCTTATATACGTACAAGACGCCTTATACCTTTGAGATATACGTAGATGAGCTATTATACCTTATAGGTATCTACGTATAACGTAGCCATGGCTACGTTATACGTAGGTACGTATAAGGTATAATAACTCATGCGTGCATATATAACGTGCACGTTATATATGCACGCACATTATATGCATACATTCGTTATATATATATATATATATATATATATATATATATATATATATATATATATATATATATATATATATATACCTGATATCCTCCCATATAGCGTATACGAATACGCAATATGTGGTATAACGTATGCTCCCATGTTACATCTTACATACGTAGGCACGTTATATGCGCATTTACGTATTTTATATACATATCTACGTCATATGTCAACATACGTTATGTCAGGGTATACGTCAATACGCATGTACATTATATACGCGTATATTTTTATACGTACTTACGCGTGGTATGCATATGTATGCCTAGTATACGTTATAAACGTTGTACTGTACCTAATACGCGTTATAAAGACGCGGGCGAAAGTCGTCCAGTCGGCTCGGGGCAACTCGGAGGCTCGAATTTCCCTTTCAATCTTTCCCGCTTTTCGCGGCGGGAAAGGGCGGCGTCCCATCCCGCCCTCTGTTAGCGCTGGCGAACACGGACACTGGGATGCGTCGACTGCCGCCCAGAGCAATCGCCAACCCACCTCTCCGTTCCCGAGCAAACGGAACGCGGCGCGCCCGTTCCCGAACTATCGTTGTAAGTGGGCGAGCCACCATCCTCCGGCACAGGCGTGTACGTACTACACCAGCGTTGCGTTGTTCGGCGATGGGCCTGCTGAATCAGCTGGCTTGCTCGGCTGCGACTCGATCTCCGTGGCTTCAAGGTTCGAGAGAAGAGGGAGGAAGAGAAGGAGGGAGTCCCCTGAGATTGAAACCCGGGGAGGAAGGGTGCATATATTTGTCCCGGACCGCCGAGGCTCGCCCAGTGCCCTTGGTCCGTGTGTGTGTGTGTGCGTGCGTGTGCACAAGGTGCGACGGGAGAGAAAGCGAACGTCGGGCCCCCCTGCCGCTCATTTGGCCTCTCCCGCTCACTTCCTGCGATTCCTCGTGGATAGATAGGAAGCGCGGAGGCGGTTTCGTCCTGCCTTGGCCTCTGTGCCTTCCTGCTCCGTTCCAATGGGTCGGTAAAGCGAGCGTGTAACAATGGCGAGGCAGGAGAGAAGGTTGGAGAGCGGCTGGTTCTTTCTCTGTTGGGGCCGGCCATCGGGAACAATCCGTGTGCACGGCGACGTCAGTAATGCGTCGTAATTGGCAGTCTTCGAACTCAGCGGAGAAGGGTACTCTTTGCGGCCCGCTGGACGATGTCAGTTAGCTTATCAGTGATCGAAGATTCAGGTTATCGATTGGCTGGGTTATGAGTACCTAATGTCACCAATACGGACACACTTGGAGTTGCTTTACTCGGGTATTGAAGCTATCTGCTTCAATGGAGTCACGGTCCCTTAACTATTAATATTTATTTACCCAACTTGTTCCATAAAAAAAAACAAAAAGTGTTTGCCGGTAAATTTACGCGGATCATCATTTTGACGGATCAGTAAACTATTAAGTGCAAGAAATTTAAAAATGCTATTCTACGCTTCATTTTTTTTTTTTTTTTTAGGTTGTGTGCAAGTATAGTAATGATTCTGTGGTGCCGCTCAGTTAAAGATTTCCTTCCTGAGCGTGGCACATGATGTCAGATCAAGGTGAATACTTCAACTTCAACTTTATTGTTTTTCTCCAGGGGAGAGGGGAACGAAGAAAAAAAAATGCAGACTGTTGTCGCTTGACAGAGTTTCTCCCCCCCACCAGCAACGAGAGAAACTGTTTTACATACTAGTGACCCGTAGAACAAGGTTTACATAGGAGCAAAACACACAACATATAAAAACAAATGGACGTACATCAGGAACATTTCTTGCAGGTCGGATGTCCCATCAAGAATAGGCACAAATAACACTACAGAAGCAATGAACGAATATCCTTTCCGCTCAAACTCATCAAATCCATGCCCAGTCTATGTATTTTGTTTATAACATTAGGCAACGAGTACTGCAACATCTGGAGGCTATAGCCCGTTCTCGAGCGTTACGTTGACCATGTGTCAACATAACGGCCTGCATATGCAGGCACTCTCCGCTTCATATTGGCGAATGATAGAAAAACAAGTTGATTTTGCCTTACAGACGTTTGATATGTTAGAAGAAGTTTATAATTATAATGCCCTGTAATTTGAACTATATGAAGGTTTTTGAAAAGTTGTAATGTGTGAGCCTTGAACTCCGCATTGCATATAATTCGAATTATTCTTTTCTGGAGAACATGCAAGTGGTGCACATTTGTAACCGTTGTGCTACCCCAAACAAGGAAGCAGTAATTATAGCAAGAGTAAAAGAGGAAGTTATAAAGAAGAATTAAGACCGAAAGGGGTAATATATGACGGATTTATAAATAATGCCCACAACTTTTGAAAGTCTGCCAGCTATGTACTTCGGCGTCCCAGTACTCATTAAATATAACACCAAGAACCTTCACATTTTGTACAAAGTCAATATTTCGTCCTTGGAGAGAGAGCCCTTGAGTAGATGAAAACACTGTATTTTTGTATCGAAAAAGTATTGTTTTTGTCGTATCTGTATTAATTACTAAAGAGTTCGAGATTGTCCAGTCACTTTACTTCTGCAAAACGCTATTTGCCACACATAAAACCTGGTGGACAACTTTTCCCGAAAAGAATAAACTGGTGTCGTCTGCGTAAATTATAAAATCTGCACTGTCGTCTATATTTACTATATCATTGATGTATACGTTAAACAGAAGGGGTCCAAGGATGTTCCCCGGCAGCACCCCTGACGTCAGTTTCTTTAAAGCGCTGACTGTCGATCACAACACACTGATGCCAATATTAAAAACAAAACAAAAAAAAACTTGATTATCGTTAAGGCTACTCCTCGCACCCCGTATGCATTTAATTTTTGAAGCAGAGTTTTATGATTTAGACGGTCGAAAGCCTTTGAAAACTGAATGAAGACCCCCAAGGTAATCAATTTTCTTTCGATGTTGTTTAAAATTAGTTCCTTCTGTTTTAATAGCGCGAGTTCCGTCGAATGTCCCTTTCTAAAACCAAACGAGCAAGATGTTAGGATAGAGTGTTTTTTGAAGGAGGTGTATAATCTGGCATGTATTATTTTCTCTAGCCCTTTTGAAAACACTGGGAGCACAGAAACAGGTTTATAATTTCCCAGGTGGTTTTTATCCCCAGACTTGAAAATAACCGTACCTTTGCAACTTGCATTTTTTTAGGAAAATGACCATTTTGAAGCGCCAAATTAAAAATATGTGTTAAAAGAGAATCAATTGATTTAATTACATGTTTCAGAGGTTTGATTTGAACACCATCTATGTCAGTTCTTTTGCTGTTTCCAAGGTTCATAAAAACTGATGCCACTTCCTTCGCGTCGGTGGGGGAAAGAAAAAGTGTGTCAGAGACACCTTTCATAAATGGGAATTCATCGGCAGCGTTACCATTCTTTACAATGTTTACAAAATAGTCATTAAATATTTCAGCCAACGCCAAACCACCTCTCGACTACCCCCCGATGTTAAGCTTCATGGCTGTAGACTCGAAAGGGCCACGCCGCAGAAATGAGTTAAGCTTCTTCCATATAATATCTCTTCGTCGCTCATTTTCAAACGCAGCATAAATACGTACGCTTAGCCTCACGGAAAGCACTTGTCACAGCATTTCGCTGCTTTTTAAATAGCGCCAGCACACCTGGTTTTCTGAATTTAATGAATTTGTTGTAGAGAGCGTCTTTTTTACTCCTCATTTTGATTATCTCCTTTGTCACACGCATTACTACGGCAGTTTTCCCGCTATTGTTCGCTGCTGTATGTTTGTGCACGTTTCTTTTCCAGCAATTGCGTGTTCTTGGGTGCAGGGAATGCAAAGGAGACGCCGCGAAATTCCTACCTATTATGCCGGGTCCTGAAGGACTAAACGCCGAAAACGAGAGGCCCAGCTGACAGCTCACAACGTCCCAGCAGATCGGAGACGGGCAACGAACACCGGGACTGACACCCGGCTCGTACAGACGACGACGTTGAAAACATATAAGGATAACGGACCACGTGTTCAATATTGTTGTAGAAGTGGAGAATTTTGATCCGTGCAAAAGAGTCCAATATTATTGGGTAATTTAGGACCCACGTAAGGGCCAGAGAGTCAGAAGAAATCAGGGCCCTCTCGGGTCAATGCTACAGTTTTGAATAAGTTCGAAACATGCGGGCTTTTCATTTTTATTTTTTTTAATGCTCGGGACAATGCTCACGACTTTCCCCAGTCGGTCGGTATTATAATAACGTCCGTAAAACAAATTGAAACTTGCTTTCAGTTTTACTTATTAATAAAGTTATTTTTGTATCATTTTGTTCGTTTAAACATCTTGATACAACAAAAATTAAGTGTGTTTTTTTTTTCGCTTCTTCGTTGTTTTCTTTTTTCAATATTTTGAGCTAACATTTTTTTAAACTATATTTTCAATTATTTGCATTAAAAGGGCCACACCATGAACATTATCTGTCGTGATCTTTGCCCGCGTTAAAATAACGTCGAAAAGTTTCCGTGAAGTCTCATAAACACTCCCATACATGTCACAGGGAGAAACTGACCGTATAGACTTACAACCTTAAATACTTCATGATTGTGAAAGAACCGCCCAAGTCCAACAAATCCTTCGGACACATATACTAGCTCCTGAAGTTCAACAACCGCAACAAGGAATAGAACGTATTTATTTGACTCAACAACGCAGAAACGTAAACGTTTACAAAATTGTCTCTCAATATTCCGCGGAACCTCGACACCTGACAACATTTCTGCCCCGTTAATTGGTTTCGTTGTCTGGTTACTTCGCAACGAATAAAAAAGAAAGAAAACATTGCCTCTCGCGAGTCTCCTCATTAGAAAAATAAAGAGAGACCGGAAGCCAGCGCGGGACGAAGCATTGGGGGTGTCAGTTATCTCTGGCAAAGTGTGTCGCGGCTGAGAAACGCCTTAGTTCAAACGAGAAGGCGGAAGAAAGAGGACGAGGCACCGGATCGATCGAGGTGCACCAGAAAGAACCGTTCCCTCAAACCCGCGGACAAAACCAAGACTGCCAGGGCGACTCGCACGACGGTGACACGACAAAAGCGAGGAGGGTCACGTGCCGATAGTGGCTCGGCACCCTGTTGCAATCGCTGATCAAAAAAAAAAAAAAGAAACGCATACAAATTGTTCGTACATCGGACAAAAAACACTTTGTTCGATACAGACACGATGGCAGACTTATCGCCAGAGTACGTTCGGAAAATCTCTGCTTTATACGTATCCGTGCTTCGAAAGTGTATGTTTTTTGTAGGACCCAACGGAGCCGTCAATACAAGGAATCAAACACTGTCTGCACACTGTCTTTTGTACAATGTAGTAGCGATGTGACCGCGGCTTTAGAGAAACTACCATCCACCCGTGTTTGTGATTAACTGTACGCAACTAACGTGCGCTTCGACAAAGGATCAAAGAGTTTCGTTAGCGTGCTATTAGATAATTTACTGGAGGCTCCCAGAAAAAAAAAAAAAATGTTTTTAACCTCCTTTCGTAACTTCCTGATTTATGTCAGGGGCTGTGCCATGTTTCGGTGAGGCGATGAATAGCTGTGCTTGCACTGAAATCTCGGCGCCCACCCGAGGCACTTGGGGTACCGTCGGAGCCGCGTATGCCGAAGCACGGAGATGGAAAAATTGGCGCAACCATTCGTTCGACATATACCGCATCAGAACCTCACGACATCTTTGTTCAAAATAGGAAGCTGTGAAAGGAGGTCGTAAAAAAAAAAAAGTTTCTATGGAGACACCAATATACTGCTCTCAATAGAAACGTTGAGACCGGGTCACATTAGCATAATTACGTGCACGTCCGTCTACTCTATACCTGTTTTGTACGCCTCATGAGGTAACGTGTATTGGGTTGATTTTAGGCGCGTATGCTGAGAGACGTAAATTCTCGCAGGGAATTGTTTTGAAGCCAGCGATTGCGCGTTACGCGTTGCTACCCGGTTAACTGGAACAAAAAGAGCTAACTAACAATGTAAAGTTTCGGTGCAACTAATGAAATCTCAGTCAGGCTTTCAGCAGCACACTTTCTCATAGCGTCACGAAGTAGACAAGATCACCGACCTGTCGCCGTTTTATTGTATCTCCATTTTTAGCCCCGCGTGCAAAATACTCTAATCAAAAGAGGAGGAGAAATATTGTCTTTTCTCTGGTAGCATCTATTGCACAGGGGCAAGGGGGGGGGGGGGGAGGGAATTAAAATGACACGATTATTATGATAGCGGCGGAACCTTGTAACGCAGGTCATAGCACATAGTGGTTTAACGACTGCAGATATTTATGCCGTACCTAATTTTATACTGAAAGAAATCGGCCGAGTAAAACAACATCGAAATCAGGAAGCCTGGCTGCTCCGTCAATTCTAATCAGAGTCTCACTTCTCGATGACTCAAGACTCCATCTAACAAGTTGGGTGCATTGCTTCAAAAACTATGGGCGCAAGAGCGTGGTTCCACCTAACGGAACTTCTCAGATGAAGTATATTTAAATTGACGCTCAAGCTTCAATGGCACGTTGCATAAGGTTGCAACTTGGAGTGTCTGTTCTTAAGTGACGACTAAGCACCCCAAGAAACACGACGTGGCACTCAAAATGCAGCGCCAGCCAGGCGCGGTGCGTGATGCGCATCCAAGCAGGCCTGCACGAAGGTGAAGGGGCTTCGGACGCCGCGGTCGTGTCGTCGCGACCCCTAAAATCGTCGAGCCGATCTGGATAAGGAACGTCGCCGCTATGCGACAGAGACCACTTAAGGATAGCCGCACTTCCCGCAATATCCCGACTCGTTCGTCTCAGCCGAAAGACCGCGCTGTGCGATACTAGAGCCCGTCGCAGGCTGTCGATCCAGGAGACCGCATCAGCCTGCAGAGAAGCTCGATGCCTGTTCCCCTGAGGCGCGCCTTGTGGTCGACGCCATAAAATAAAACTCTCAGATAGCTGGGTGTCGCAGGTATCGGCGGATAAAAGAAATGTCCATTTTCTTTCGTTTCAAAGCGGAGAAATGGGACTGCCAAATAAATTAGTGCCGAATAAACTAGGTCTCGCCGTACGTTCTGGGCTTTAACATGCGATCATGACTTTTTGCTGTATCTCCGGTGCCACAGGCTCCGTTATCTCTCGATGTGTTAAAGAGTTCCAAAAAGAATCTTTGCGTTTCATCCCTTGCTCAGACGAATATTGTTTTTTGTTCGTTCGTTTTAATCCGGCATCAATGCCAAAGAAGCAAAAAGGAACTGGCGTAGTTCATATTGTTCGCGATAGGCTAAAGGCTGTGCTCATGTCCCACGCATACCTTGTCATTAAGGTTAGAAAAGACAATTCAAAATCAGCCTCCTATTCCACAGCCGAATACCAAGTTGAAGCATCTTTTTGAGGAGTCCCTCATTCTCTCTCTGTCAGTACGTCGATCTTCTGTCACGCGTGCGCTCACTCGCTCGCTCTTTCGGGATTGGTTTACCATAAAAATACCATAAAATTGCTTTTATGGTATCTGCGCTCATCAATGGGTACACGTTCCAGGGCGATTGATCAGTGAAGAAGTTCTCAACTTGAAGCTGTGCCCTACAGGGGTACTATATAGTCACTCATGGGGCATTCACACGGGGGAGAAGTCCCTCTCTTTGCTCCTCGGGATGCGCATGCATCACGTGGTAGCAACGTCACGCTTTTGCGTGGAGCCACGCTAAGGTAGACATGCCATAGCGTACGGGTGATCTTTTGGTCGGGCTGCACGAACGCTCCCCTTCCCGCCTTGGCGTGGGATCTTTTTGCGGTTGGCGGTATTTTGTTCGCGTATCTGGCAACTTTACATATTTTTCTCAGCGAGAGGCCGGCGGTGGCATCGGGATCGCCTAACTTGTTGTGGCTGTCGCGCATGTCGTCCGAGGCTCCCAAAGGATTCTTCGATATTCATCAATGCCGTTCTGAAGCCGCTCCTCGTACAACTGGTTTTTGATTCGGCGTCCTTCGTGTTGCATCCACCCATACAAGAAGCATCCTTCTTTTAGAAGGAAGCAGTTCGTCGTCCTCTGCATCTAACAGCGCTGCTTCCATAGTCACGTATCGTCATCTCATGAGCGTCGCCATTTTCCTACTCTCGTCAGCGCGCACCGAGCCCTGTTGTTGAGAGTGCGACTGACTGCTAAATGTGTCTGATAACACCGACATCCCTCTCGGCTCCCCGCCGTTCGTGTGAACGCTTGAGTCGCCGCCGATCACTGACGCTATGCACATCCCTCCCCGAAAAGCATTCCTCGTGTGAATACCCCTTTAAATAAGGCTAAGAAACGCAGGGCTTGCGAGTCCCAGCCACCTTAATTATTGCCCCGCAGACAATCATTCCCAGTGCGTTATCAGCTCATAAGAACGCTGAGAAGCAAATCAGGAACCAAGAATCATACTTATGAATGGGCCACGCCCTGAGTTTCTTAGGCTTTCAGTGACCATAGTCATTTGTAATCTACACAATCACAATGGCCAGTTTTAGCGTTGCCACACCGCGCGTGCGTGGAGTCAAAACTGCGGTCTTGAATGGGCACATGGCGACGACGCAAAACATGCATGCGCACATCGCTTGCGTTTGATCCTATACGCAAAACAAAGGCTCTCTAATATGAGGCTCGCATGTTGCACGGCACTTTATTGCGCGCGCTATCAAGGTCGCCGTTTCTTACGCAATATAACGGTGTCTGCTCGGCTTGCTCTTTAGCACCGCTGCGAATTGGATGTTTCAATATATCGCGAAGTTATTGAAAAGCGTTACGTAACGTATGGCTAAAGTAAATATACAAAAAGAAATATAACGACAGCGTGTTGTGCTCGGACCAGATGGTACACCACATTTCCGATCGCCAGGGAAATACACGTTTTCTTTACTAGATAACAGAAAGTATAAAACAGAGAGAAGACGAGACAAAGAATGTACTCGTCTGTGTTTCGTCCTCTCTCTGTTTTATACTTTCTGTTATCTAGTACATCGTACCAACACGCTCGTTAGGAATATAACGTTTTCTTTCTATCTTGCTTTTGCGTTCCCCTCTCCGATGCAACCATGTTGGGAAACGGCTTTCGCGCCAAGCCGATGACAACATATGCTCGAGTAACAGGCATGCAATCAAGTTTCGAAACGCGACAAACCCGATCTTCACTGCCTCCCTAAATAACGGAAGGGTCGCAGACGCCCTAAATGGGAACGGTGTCGCAACCATTAGACTGACGACACCGTTGATCAAAGGAAGGGGGAGGCCCTTACAAACATCAAGAACTCGGGGACGCTCACTCTTGGGATGTCGTCAACATGGACAGATGAAACCATTGTTTTTTTTTAACTTTGGTTAGTGCTATTTGTTTTGGCGGGTTTGACACTCTTCCAGCCATCATAAAATAAATATTGATAAAAATGACTAAATAAAATATTACTATAAAGGTGTCCCAAATCAGCAGGATCGATTTAAATGAACTGTAAAAATCGACACCTGCAAGTATCAATCTAAACTTTTCGCCAGAGCTGTATGTCACAAGTCGGCTTTTCTTTTTTTTTTTTTTTTGTAAAATCACAAAGCGTAGCTCGATTTCTGAAAAAAAAAAGGCCCAAAACACTTGCCAGGGTCAACGGCGGACGGCGACGCAGACTACAGAGTCGAGTTGCGGGGTGCGTTTGGCGCGCATATTGATAGATGGTGTCGAGAGCCACGTCCGAAAATGTAGCCGACCAGCGAAAGAGAGCAGACGACATTTAGACGAAATTCGTTGGCAGCAAAAGCGCCGTCGTTATGCAAACTCGTTTTTTTTAAATTTAAGTTTGCTTTTATTGTCGGCATTTATTAACTACCTTTAGTTAATAAATGCCGACACAAAGATTATGTCCATTTTAATAAACCACGGTGGTCGCGAGCAGTCTCGATAAGGAGGTAGCGCCATCTATCAATACGAGCGCCAAACCGGCCCCGCTTCTCGACTTGGTCGTCTGCGTCGCCGCTCCCTATTTACCCTGGTAAGTTTCTTGGCCCCATTTTTTACAGAAAGAAAGCTACGCTTTGTAATTTTCGGAAAAGAAACACAAAAAAAAAAAAAAAAAAAACCGTGAACTACTACACCTTTGACGAAAAGTTTAGATGGCTACGTGCAGGCGTCGATTTTTACGGTCCATTTCAGATCGAGCCTGGTGACTTGGGACACCCTATGTATACAGTCGGTGACATATTGAGAACCTGTCACCAGTAGATTCTCTGTCTCCAGCGCTAGCTTTCAGTCTTTGATAACACTCTATTGCACGCAGAGCCAAAGCCCGGCAGTAAGCAACGAGAGCGTGCTGGTGGAGGAGCTCCCACTGGCTTCTTGGGCCGAAATCCAAGAGAACCTTGGTAAAAGAACAGTTAAGAAAGTTCGACACATAAACTATTTGCATTCTGTTTGTGCGACGTGCGCGACGAAGATGGACCAGGAAGTTAGGCGCGCCAACGTCCGCTGGAATAAACGACGTATCAGATCGTGCTGCCCGGACGTTCTTTGCTTCCTGTCTGTCCGTTGCAGGTTGATTCGAAACAGGGCTGACGGACTCTTGCGCTGGAGGTCATAATAGGGGAGTCCAGTAGGAGCAAGCACCCCGCTTCGGAGGCCGTACCGTGTGCAATGTTGCGAAAATGGCTGGTTCGAGCGCAAGATTGATCCACATTACTCGAAAGCAGAGTATTCGCGACGTTCAAGACATATATAAGGTCGCATTGGTGCCTACAGAAACGATGAATGTTTAGATCGCGGGTGTGAAACAAGAGTGCATAAGGTTTTGATGCGTACGTAATTCTTCTTTGGCTATGTAAGGGATGCATAGGCGAATGTTTTTTTTTTTTTTTTTTAACGTAAAGTTGGTCTTGCTGTAGGCGACATGACAGTCACACGTAGAGGCGTCATTTATGCGAGAAGGCAGTGTGGTAATTATTAGGTTACTAGGGTGCCTAATAATGGGCATGGGTTATGACTATATTATCGGCACACGTCAGTGTTAGGCTGGTGACATCAGGACATTTGCTGACCGAGGTATTCCTTTCTTTTTCATAGGATATAGCAGGGGTCTTTAAACCTTTGGGTTAATGGGCCGGATTAGTGATCTCTCCCGGCCACTGATGAAGCCGGGAGAGAAAAAACAAAAGAGTAATCCTAAATGAAGCAAAACTACGTAAATAAACCTAGGTAGGCATTTAAACACATACATAAGTGTTAGAGTAAGTACTAAAAAACCCTAGGGTGGATGAATGCACATACTTCGAATTTAGATATCATACTTAGCTAAGTGTGACATTACACAACACCTGTAACCAAGAGCACTCACCAGGCATAATTCGAAGCGCATGGGAACTTTGACGTTTTAACAGGGCGGAAGACTAATAAGAACTACAAAACTAATGCTGACAATATGCAGCAGCAGTGATGGAAGACACTAAGTGTAATGAAGTACTCAACGAAACTAAATGGGCCAGTAGAGCGCGTCGCACCACGCAGATACCGGCCCTATATAACGATTACTCGATCAACCAAATGGCGGAGCAATTATGTCACTCTAGAAACTGCATACACTTCCTCCTCAAGCGAGTTATACGCAGTTACTCAAGCGAGGCCATGGGCTGCGCTGGTTCATTTCGCTTCGTTGAGCACTGTACATGAAAACGGAATGGATTCTTTACGCATGAAGCAGGGGACTAAGAATGGATCCATGCGAGCACTTGATGACAATTTTCATTTAACATTACGGCGACACGGGCCGTGTTACAATGCAGTTTTTTTTTCGTTCCTTCCGGTATCTTATACAGTTTGCGCATTTAGAGCGCTTCGTGGCGCCGTTTCTTTACGCGCACTTCTTTTTGCGCTGCTAGAGCCCGGGTCTGCTGGAAGCGGGCCGCGGGCTGGGCTGCACTGGAAATGCCGCGGTCAGTCGCACGTCGGTCGGAAAACTTCCGCGGCCCGTGCCTGGCCCGCGGGCCGGGGTCTGGAGATCCTGTCTGTAGCATATGAAAGAGCGCCTCCCAGATCAAGCTCTCTAGCTTCGAGTGGTGTGTCGCCGTCATTTTAAAACACACTAATTCCTTCTATTATTACTATTTTTTTTTGCGTTATGTCCGTGTCGGTATCGGATATTTGAGAAAGCGGCACTCTTCTAAGCAAAGGAGCATGGAAGAAAGTTAATCAGATATTAGAAAGTGAGCTGCCTGTCATCACCGCATCACCCAAAACACAAACAGGGGGAAACAGCTGACAGCGCAGTCAAGGCTATGAGCACGAACTCATAGTAATCTTTTAAAGCGTGTCCCTACACTAATGCTCGTACAGACTATACACATCAAAAAGCTGTGATGGCCTAGATGGTTCTCCCAAGACCGTTAGCTTAAAGTACGGTATACATGTAACCAAAACTGAGCCATGCAGCCGCGCACCTTACCGGCCGAACAAAGATGCAGCCGTCAGAACCAGTTCTTCATCTCGCCAGGCTCGGGTCTTGGCTTCTGCAAAAATAAGCAAACGCCACTTTGTATTTACTTCATCGTAAACGACCGGAGACGGATGCATATTGAGCAAGAAGCGTTTTTCTTGTCGCTCTTACCCTTTCTTTTTATGGTCCGGTTATATAGCCCTCCTAACGGCGTCGTTAAACCAAGTGGCGCATCGACGAACATTACACACAAAAGCGGAAGGAAAGCCAGACGTCCGCTCATTTCTTACGCATGCAGTAAACCTGGTTGAAGGATGAAGTGTTGGCGAGGAGGATAACTCGAAGTTTCGGGGGAGTGAGGAAGGCAGTCTGAGCCCGCGCGAGGGATCGAAGATAATTGGTTACATTTAGATTTCACAGATTCGGTCTCCTCAATAGTTGCGCGGAGATACTTGCGCAATTTAATTTACCTCCAGCCACGTGCTGTCATCTCAACAGGTTGCTGGAGAATAACGCGAAACATTAGAACCATCATTTCAGAAAATTGCCTATCGTTTTTCCCATTTTGCTGAAGGAGCTATTGACTCGGTTTCGTAAAATGAGGAAAAGCAAATCGCCCGCCATAGAAACGGAAAGTCGTTTAACGTAGGAAATACCAGGAAGACGGGAACATAGCATTAGGCACGTGACTGTTTTTGTACGTCCGGGGTGCACTATAACCCTCCACCACACCGAATTTACGCTACTACAATTTTTTTTGTTTTGTTTATAAGTCCTATATATATATATATATATAATAAGAAATGTATACACGGTAGAAGCCGTCATTGTCTGCAGTAAACGTTTCCCCAGTCATCGGCCTCGTCTTTAAATCCCCGAAATAATTTAATTTGAGTCAGGTGCAGTGCAACCTGTTTATGTGCACACCTGTAGTGTGCTTTCAGTAAGCGAACATCCGATGAACACAGTTCGAAGAAATGTAAAATACAGCTTGTTGGAGAGCGTTCACTTGAAGCCGTGTTCCCGAATCTTACTTGAGCACGACCGACGTACTCAAGCACTGCTGTAACAAGTTATAACACGGAGGGAGCGCAACACTGTTGCGGGTAGGTTCTGCGAACGCCATGCTAGAAACCCTTACTCTGGAGTGACACTGAGCTCAGGTTAGAACACGGCTCGAGTGTCATCAACCGGCCGAGTTTCTAAAATAACATCTTCGCGAACAACCTGCTCTTGTTTGGTCCGGTGGACATAGGCCACTACAAAAACGTCCGAGTTGATAGAAAGTCTGTCCGACGTAACTGACGGCCCGCGATGTGTTCCGTTAGCAAGATTTCAACTAGTTTGTGTGTTTGGAAACCAATATGGTAATGTATGATTAAAAAAACGAAAAAAATAAAGCGGTATAGTACACTCATCAGAGTTTACACCAAGGGCACTGTGCAGACCCACGTTTACCTGTAACCCAATTCAGGGGTGGAACTCATGAAATGTATTTGGGAGCAGCCACGGGAGCAGTTCTAACCGCTGTTTTGGAGCAGGTTGGGAGCAGCTAAAACTACATTCTGGAGCAGGCTAGGAGCAGCTCAGATCAGTTTTCATTGCACTTCTGCTCGTGTCTTAGACGAGCTCGGGAGCAATTTCAATAGTGCTTAGCTGCACAGATGAACATGAGTGGTTAGGAACCTAGGTAGATGGGATAACAGTGTAGCAGATGCGAAAACTTGAAACTTCGTGAGCCTTAATGAGAACCAAAAAGCAAGTACCATATATTTCTGAAGATGGTATCCTTGATATTTTCTGAGTGGCTTTCAGCTGCTCAAAATGCAAACCAACACTGCTTATAGCACAACTCACGTGCTCGACATAATAATTATATGTGCGAACCACGTGACGTGCGTAAGCAATGGACGTGCTGTTGCGTGGAGGAACAGAAACACAAATTTCAAGTTTATCCTATTGTGCAACTCAATATCGAAGCAGCAGACTACGATTAACAGACTTATCGTATTCAAAGTGATTATAAGGAGCAAGGTTAAAGGACGCCGAGCAGATCTACCCCTCGCCTGAGAGCTGCTGGCCGGCAAGGTTTCGGATCGGACCGCGTTTCAGTTCTATCAAATCACAATTTATCTTGCCGGAATGCGGTTCCAACTTCCAACGATGAAGTACTAAAAGGAATCTTTTGCTCATTCGTTTTCAACTGCGCTCACGTACGAATCCTGGGCCGCAGAGCCTCAGGTAATCTGACGCTTAACGACTCGACCTCACCTTGGCCTACTTGCTTAACCGCTGATGGTTGAAGAATAGCAATCCAATCGCAGGTGGTGCAGCGCTTGGAATCCAAACCCCGAGTTTTTCCGCGCGCTTCCAACTCGGAATACACACGGAGAATAAACAGAACAAAGGATTGCAAGGCCGACCAAGCTAAACGCGCTCATTGTTGCCAATCGAGTCCATAGAAACCGAAACCAAGACAAAATACAATTTGTTTGGCGCACGTTGTGCGATTTGATGCATAATGGCGCAAGGTATTGGCTGTGGCGCAGTTTCCGCAAAATGGCGCAGGATGGCGCAGACAAATGCGTCTGGCGCAAAATGGCGCAAATGGCGCAGCCGTTCCACCCCTGCAATTTATTATAAACGTCTCATCCTGCGGCCGGGCGATTCTCAAAAGAAACCGAAGTGGTGAAATAAGCAGGCGAACTATACGGCTAATTTCGGCGTCCCGCTGTCTCACTTTCTTTTTTTTTTTTTTAATCTAGATTTACGTTACATGTTGTATGAACGTGTAAAACAAAATAGCACCGAGGTATCTCAAATTTTTCCTGAAAGCACATAAACTTTCCATCAGAAAACGTTTTCAGAACAAAAATAAACTCGCGGTAGCGATTTCCTCCTTCGAAACGGGATGCGTCTTTCGCCGCACTACTTCGCGTTCGTGAAGAAAGCCACCTTCCGGGGGATGTCCCGGCGAGAATTGGGTAAGCAGCATCATCGCGTGGACACGCCTTTCTTGTAGTTAGTCGTTATCATAAACGATATGGTGCTTACAATTTTTTTATATTTTTAGTTATAGTAACGCAGCTTAAGCGCGTCTTAGATAAATGCATTATGCTGGTTTGTCAAGTGAAACTATTTTGCACTCCAGGTGCTTTACGTTACTTAAGATACCTGCAGTGCGAACTTAAGTTCACACTGCAAGTACCAAAAAAACCGAAGCTTTCTTTTTTTTTCTTTTTTTTTTTGGGGGGGGGGAGGGGAAGTGCAAATTTGCACCCCATAAAAATCCCCTTCCCCCTAAAAAAACAAAAACAAAAAAAACTGGGGCATTCCTGATTATACCAAAAGTAACTCTTTTTTTGTTATAAAAAATAAAACATGTATATATACACTTGCTTTTCTTGTTTTTTTGTTTTTTTTTAATAGATGTTTTGCTTTTAGTTATATAGAGATAGATGTGGGCAACGTTTGGCGTGAGTTATCACATTCTTCCGTGACGCTACATCGTTTTGCAGACACCCCGCTAAACTCTCCCTAAGCCTGACCCATATTAATCCGCCTCTGCCAGGACTTGTCCGTGACACTTGTCACTAACCGCTTAAGAAAGGCGGGGCGGTTCGAGTCCTGAACCTCCTGTCATCGCTCCGCCGCCAGTAAAATCAAGCCGAAGAACAAATCACGAAGCGCCAAGCGTGAACATGCTCTGCGTTTTTTTAAGCTGTCAGTAACTATACAAACAAAAACAAAAACAAAAAAAAAATACGCGAGACATGCAGCTCGTTAGCTGTGCCTCAGGGCATGCGCCCCCTCCCCTTTTCTCCCAATCTATGTTTGTTTGTGTCATCAAGAAGATCAACATTTTAGTGAGTGATTGTTAAACAGCGTGATTAATGAACACCCCAGTTTTATTTCTATTTTATTTTTATGTTTTGTCTCGGTGCCTCCTTCGGGACTGCAATCAATTTTGTTTTCAGAGTTATGCCGTGAACAAAACAACCCAATGGAGCCAAGATGATTTATGCTCGAGCACGCTGGGCAATTTTAGTTTTAGGGAGGTCTTCGAGAAGACGCGTTGCTCTCCCGGGGCACCCCCAGGAGAAAATTTCGTTTCCGGCAGAAAGTGCCTTAATAAAGACTTTGGCAAATTTGAGACTAAAAAGTTAAAATATCATGTAACCAAGGTTTTATGCTCGTTGATGAATTATACGCCTCCCGGATGAGCCTGCTATACATCTCGCGGTAAAAAAGGACGAATGGGAAGAAATACTGAACGCGGTTTTTCGGGAAGCGACGAGTAATACTCCTCTTTGTCTGAAACGGCGCTCATCTGCGATTTCTCGCGAGTGGTCTAAAAAAATATTTAACGAGTACTTTCAAGCTCTTTAGGATCTATCGAAAGCAACGCCTAAAGCGTGAACTCCGTAGGACGAATTAGAGCCACTAAATGAGCGGCGCTTAGAATATCGGCACTCCGTTCCCCGACATTGTTGTGGGCGCCGCCATTTTCGTTTGTATGCAGAGCAGACGTAACCGCCGCTTGTCATGATTCAAAAGTGCGACTTCCTCAGGATTAGACTCGGTTTTAGGAAGGTCATGTAATATTGCTTTGCTCTGTCGCGTACTGTTTAAACATTTGTGGAGGGCCGAAAAGCGTTTCTTGTGATTTCAGATAAAGCTTCAGATAACTGGCAACCATGATTTTAAGACACAATATGGCCAAGTGTCGTTACCCTGAAGCGTAGCTTACTTAGTGGGACTAGGACGATTAAGCTGCGAAAAATCGACGAATTTTGCCCGGCGGCTTTTGCTCTGCTGCTATGTCGCGCACAAAGCAAGCGTGCCGTCGGGCGGCGTTCGTCAGTTATTCGTCGGATAATTCGCTCCATGGAGTTCAGCCTTTAAGGCAGGTTCACACAGTTCCGTTTTCTTGCGTTTTCGTAAAAGACACCGAAACATTGGTGTCTCGAATGTCGCGTGCCAGGCAATCTCAATGAACTGGCTGTTACGCTTAATACGAAGCACATATGACCCGGTGACTTGCACCTAAGCTGCCGCAACGTAAAATAACGTTAAAAAACGGAGCTGTGTGAACCAGCCTTAACTGTGAGTGGATTATCGCGACCACATCAATGCCGTACAGGAATACACGAAGCAATAAAAGCAGCAGAAACTAAAAGACTCAGTTAAAAACAAAAAAACGTCTAAATTATACTCTCGCTTAGATTGATATTGGCGAAGATTTATGACCGCGGAAAAGAAAATAGCTGCGTTTTTATTCGAATTCGTAAAAATAAAGGATAAAAATGCAAATTGAGAAATTACCAATAAACCGGATCGGTTCACTGAACCGGGGTGTATGTGCATCAGGAGCAATATACCAACTATGTATATCTGCTACGTTTTCTTTTTGTATGTTATAAAATTACACAGGGTGTTCTCGAACAATAGTAATCCGTGAAAACAAAAATCGTGTAAGTCAGTGAACAGAGTGCCGCGGAACTCTTCACGAAGGTGTTTTTGGGTGGTGCATCGATCGTACTCAAAATTTGTGAATGTAGGTTTCTCGGGGAAAAAAAGATTAGAGAAAAGAAAACCTTGCTTTCTCCTATGCGCGAGAGAAAAATTGAAGTAAACGGACGGATTGACGTTTCTACTCGTGTATCATACCATATACACGCCATAGGACCTGCTGAATCTGCTTTAGGGTGCTAATCTCTAAGAAACTTTTAAGTTTTTGTACAACGTGGTGTCATATGTTAGTCGCACAGCGTTAATACGACGGTTTGCTTCTGTTTTCTTCCCGCACATAGGGAAAAAAATCTTTTATTTTTATTTTCTTGCATTTTTTATTCCGAAACTGCTCTACTCACAAAATATGAGTAGATCAATGCTCCACCTAAAACAAATTTACGAATAGTTACGTCGCCATTTGTTTACTGAGTTATTTATACGATACTTTCTTTTTTTTACTTCGGAATACCGTTCGATTCGAGTACACCCTTATTAATCGAACTCTGACGCACAATATGAAGAACGAAAAAAACATTATAATAAAAAACGTCAAAGCCAAAATGACATTTAAAAGTGTTTTGTGCATAAAAGGGCATTCATTCAAGTAGAGAGCCATAACAATTCACGTGTCATTACTTCGAGCGCGAATATACGTTACAACTTCCTCTCATAATACTACTTCAGTTAAAAATTATGCCTTCAGTGAACTCGAATGAACATGCACCCATCTGAACCCGTCTGTTCTTCGCTAAATTTGTTAGTGCCAGTTTCACACGACAAGCTTATTTGTACCATATTTCCACGAAACTAATTCCAAACACGCGCGACAAACTAAACCGGCGGCAGGGGCAGTTTGCGCTGCCTGCACCCGCGCCTCTTTCATTAGCACCAAGCCCGCAGGAGTCCCTCGGTGTTGCTATTCGTAGCAGTCCCAGACTAGGGCAGCGGAAAAGGAATTAACCACCGCACTCGTTGACCCAGCGGCTGCGTTAATCAAGGCGGCGCAGATTTAAGCCGGGCGGCCGAAGCCGTCGACGAAGCAGTCCTCTTGTTAATTGCTCATTAGGGCGGCAGCGATGCCTTTCCAGGAAGCTGAAGGAAGCGTACCAAGTCAGTATACACCGTTTCACCCTACGATGGACTGCAGTTGGCGCTACGAGCATGTCCAGCCATATCCCAGACACGCAATCCAGAGCTGTGAAGTCACCACGTGATATCGCGCCCCCTCGCGTCGCTGCGGCGATCCCTCTGCGTGCATAGGTACGTGTGGCAGCGTGATCGCGTGGAGAATGACAGGCGAAGGACTGGTCCAACGAACACGCATAGCTTCCATCCCACTGTCAGCTTGGGGGTGAACGGGGTAGTGTTGATCCGTTACACCGCGCGTCGGGGACGCGCGCGTTGGCTCTTTCACGCTTCGAGCGGACGTGCTAATTAAGTGCGTCGATTCCCGGTTATTTGATAAGCGTCGTTGAAGGGTGAAGAAAGAGCTCTCGTGAGCGTGCATGGCTGTAGGCACTCGCTTCGGCCGTCTCACCGCGACACGGGCGAAAGCTGCGAGCTGATATATAGGTTCGGCAGGTGGTCCCCTTCAGAGCGCCCGCTCGCGAAACGGGCGCGTACCTCATCAATCAACAGCTTTCGATGTACGCTTTAGTTCGGCTTACATTTTTGGTTCGTATACGGCGACGAATGTTTTGTACATTTTATCTTGGCAGGAATGCCGAGGAGCCGTATATGTTTCCAACCGGCATTGGGAATAAGTGAAAAGATAGTGCCGGCTAGCGACAAATTCTCGAGGATTTTCGAAAAAAAAAAAAATGATGACTAGGTTGTGTGCCTTTAGAAAGCGGGAATTGAAGACTCCATTAATTTTGATAACTGGTGTCTTCCCTGTTAGGAGGATTTAACCAATGAAATACTGTTGCAAATTATTTGTTTTTAAGTCATAACGCAGTTGTAGCTACGCAAATACAATTGACGACACTTTTCATCCCCATCAACGCTGACAAGAGTGGCATTTAAAATCATAATGCCACGACCGCTTGTTAACAACAATTACGCCTATGCGACTCACAAAGGCAGTCTACCTCGCCTTTAGTTCTTTTTTCTTTTTTTTTTAAGTTATAGAAATTTTGCTGACTGCTACCTCATCTATCGCCACTAAATTATATTTTTATTGGGCCGCGTATGAACGATGTTATACCACCTTTAGTTTCGACTCCAAGAGGACGGGAGCAAAAGTGTCTATCGTGAAGTGGAGGTCATCCCACCAGAAGGAAACGAGATATTCCCACCTGGACAGTGGCAGCAGCGAAAGGAAAAGGCGGAAGAGCAAACTAGGAGTAGCCGGCCCTATCACTATGGTGCCTGGATCGCGTCTCTGACTGGTGTGTTTAGCCTCCTATTCCGCCCCTACATCAAAAGTGGTCCCAATGCGGCAACAAATGATGTCACAGAAGCCGGAGTGTCATGCTACTGCCTGTCGCGATCCTGGCGGTTGGGCGTAGAAATGCTGGCGAAAAGCACGAGCGAACGCGAGTGTCGATGTCGTCACGGCGTCCCAGGCGTCCCAGCTTCCGGCTGCTCTACCTTCCGTGGACTGTCACAGTGGAGAGCGACCTACAGCAGAACAGGCGTCTGCCATATACACCACAACTGTTGGGACGCCGCCAGGATCGCGACCGGCGACAGCATGACAGTTTTATGACGTCATCAGGCGCAAATCGAGGGACCACTTCTTTGGGCGCGGTAAACACGCCAGTCGGAGACGCGTTCCAGGCACCATACTATCACGAGGCGCCAAGAGCTCCCTGGCAGACGAATAAATTGCACTTCTACTAGAACGGGGAGCGAACACAGTAAGGCAGTCTATCCGTATTGACAAAAAATATAATTTTCATATAAGACGTGCTTAATAAACATAGAAATTTATATAAATTATATCAGGCGCATATAAATTGCGTACAAAGGTCGTATATGATCTTATATGTTCTCGTATGCTCTTTAGACACGTTCATATCATTGTTTTCACTAGGGACGTCGACTAGCCTGCAGTGACTTCAAGAACGTCCATCTGGCATACGGTGTCATGCATGACCATGCATGGTCATGCATCCGTGAGCGTTTTCACGCCATACGTGCGTGTGTGTGTGTTCACGCGTAAGGAAGAGGGGGGTCGCACCATGCGTCCATAAAACACAAGACTGAACAACCGTTGAATTGCCGGCGCCAACGAGCTTAGTGCTTTCTACCTATAAAATAAAAAGAAGTAAGAGTAACTGAAAGGGAAAATGTCTCCCTTTCTCCTTTCAACTATACACATTCATCCGGACAGCTCCAAGCAGCACCCCCATTCGCGACCCACTGGCGCCGGATCCGCGAGCCCCGCGCGCTTACAAGCCTCCCAAAACGCGGGGGAGGGGGGCCCCTTCTCCCCTAACGTATAGGGCGGCCAGAAAACCTTAATTACAGCCCCAGCCGCGCGTTGCGACGTAATAAGCGCGCTGCAGGCTCGACGGCTTCGTCGGCGGGCGCCCAATTTCCAGCGGCCGGGTCAAAGCTGCACGCTCGTCTCCTCGCACGCGCTTCCGAGACGAATTGCGCTAATTAAGGCCCTCTCGCCGAGATGGCACACGCGGACGGACAGACGCACGACGGACGCGTGCCGGATCGTCTTTCCATGCTCCGCTCACGTCCACGCGACGACCGTCCATAGCTGCGCGGGGGGAGTCTTTTCACGGCTCTGTCAGGAGGTCGGGCTTGCAGTTCGTCATCACCCAGTGACCTGGACTCCTTGTGGGAGGTCTATAGCCCATACGCGTCGAATAGAAGCGTCGTGTGTATGCTTAGACAGCGGGAAGTTGGTCTGCCCTGAATGAACGTCCGGTGAGAATCCGCTCTATACATTAGACACTTTTCCGATGGAGTGTCGCAGCTAACCTGGGGACTTTAACGTGCATCACGCAGTCGAATACACGCCGGTACGACGGCGCTCATCCAGATCGGAACGGGCAGGGGTGGGGATTGAGCCAACGCCACCTACCCGGTGTCTCAAATAGCGGCCAGACTCTTTAAATCGACCGCTAAAATCGGTTTCTTAACCTATCGCACTACGATTTTGTGCAGCGTTGCCCACAAGTGATGCATTGTGTCTATTGAATTTGCAAAGATCGAACTTACCTGAGGAAAATGTAAAAAACAAAAAAACTACGTGTCAAGAAAGTCGCGGAACGGGTAGGACACTTATAAAGCCGGAATCACACTGATTATACATCATACAAAATACAGTCTGCAGACGTCAGTCACCGCGATATCCGTGGTTCGAATGCCGCGTGCCTAGTTTCTCCTTTAACTTCGTTGCCATGCGTCATTCGAAGCACGGATCTCGTGGTGACTTACGTTAGAATCTGTTTCTGGTCTCTGTTTTGTTCGATGTATGAGCAGTGTGACCCTGGCTTAACGGCTCTCGGAATCAGAAACGTATAGAAGGTATTCACTGGACGCCATATTTGTGGGTTCTGTTTAGAGCGCATGTTCAGAACGAGCTCACATTAATAGCCTGCTAACACCGGCAACCTTGATGGTGCTAAATGCACGCTCCAAAAGGACTGCGGAAGCTCGCCGTCAGCACGCGCTCAGCAGCAGCGCACACGGATATGGCCGCCAGTGAATACTCCCTATATTAATCGGAACCGTGGAAAAGGGTCGAGCCACTTTTCCGGTTAAAAAATATTTTGGATGTGGTGTATGAATCGTGTTTTTGTCGCGAATGGCTGGAGAACATGTGAGCTGTATGCCTAATTAAAGACCTCTTTTGATCTTTAAGTAACTTTGCTGACCGAAAAAATGCGCACGTATTGTAACGAAGACGAGGAACCTCGACGACCGCCGACAGGTGTGGAGAGAACATGAGGAGGTTGGCATTCCTGGGGCTCTAATACCCTCCCAATGGACTCCTAGATTTCTCAGTCGGCGCGTTATACAATGGGGTCAAAGAGGCTGTGCAAAATAGTTTGTAAATGCACGCGCTCACTCGATAACATTTAAAACGCGAACCTAAAATGAACGCAAAAAAAAAGAAAAAAAAAAAAAAGACGTGAGCGATTTCTGAAGATCGATCAGCCGCTCACGCAGAGCTCCCGGGAGGCGTTCCAGATGGTGCACGCTCGCGAACCGGAAACCCATGTTTTTCCGGGAAGTAAAAATCTGAGCGATGGCGGCGCACCCCGGGCGGAAGGCAAACCGCGCCGTGAGCGTCTCACACTTCCGGACAGAACGAATTTATAACTTCCGAGTCGCCGACGACGAGACCGACACGAGCCATTGCCTGGAGGTTCACGAACGCAGCGCCGCTTTCGACTGTTTCTGCACATGCTCTGAGTGGCCTTCGGGCGCACGTGTTCGGATCGCTGACACGTCCGAATCTTGACCAAAAGCTGAACAGACGTGCTCAGAAGGCATAAGCTCAACAGACATAAGCTAGGAAGACGTGTTACTCGACGAACATAAGCTTCATAAAAACATTATACTCAACGGACATAAGCTCAGCACGTTAGCCTGTCGAAGTACTTCATCCGACGAGCTTTTGACCGGGGCTGTGAAAACATAGGTGCGTTTGCGTCCGGTCAGCTTGTGCCCGGGCACCGACACTTTCAAAAATGCACGCAAAAGTCTTTTTTTTTTTTTTTTTTGGGGGGGGGGGGGGCAAAATGCGAGAAACAGGCATTGAACTAGTCAAGTAAGAGAGCTCGCTCAATGACGAGGTACAATTAATTCGCCACGCTCTCAGCGCGACCAGAGTATCGGTTCTTTTTTTCCCTTCTGCTATTTCAAAGGGGCATTGGCGCACACGAAAGTCAGCCATGAGCACTTCCCAACGCACTATACTTCGGTTCACCTTAAAGCGAGACGCAGCCGACGCTACGAGCTGGTGGGATCGATCAGACAGCGACAAAAGCGTCAACATCATGGTGTTGGTCATGTTTCCGTACGCGTTCTATCGTCGCCGAACTAATAATCATGAACATGAAAGGCCCAGAAAAGGCCCAGTGACTTGAGCTCCTAGCGTCGGCTGCGGCTGCACTTAAGCTGAAACGAAATATCTTACTTTGGATGACGGCCTTTCCATTCTAAGAAGAGAAAAATAAGATAAAACAACAACAGTAAACTGCCTATTTGCGGTAGCGATGCAAGTTATAAGTATATACGAATCCCGGAAAAAAGCTCACCGAACAAAAGCTCACCCATTTTTTCAAAGACCCGGGCAAAAGCTCACCAGAAGAAAATTTAATGTTGGTCTTAAGGCGAGTGCGGACAACTTAGGTGCTTGCCTGCGACACTAAAATGCAACGATAAATTTAATCTGACAGACGCATGGTTTGTTGATTAGAGTAGAAACTAGTTTATTTATCGATTGGTTAGAAGCGAATGCATTTTCCTACTAGCTCCAGCAGTCTTTGTAGATATCGGTGCACCTCTTCGGGTTCAAAGATGCACCTCTTCGGGTTCTGAAATCGTCCTTTTGTGGTGACAAATCAATCTAGACGCTCCAAGCATCCCAACCCGAAACCACAACCGTGCGTAGCTTATTTGCTGGTTAAAAGCGAGTTCAAAGATCGCGACACGCCCTTATTGGGAAGAATTTTCTTCCGAAATAAAGTGGCTGACGAAGGGCGCTTGTCGGCGAGTTGCAAGCGATGGCTTCGCCCGCGGTGAAAAAGAAGAGTCTTATCCGAATGTGAACCTGTCACACTCTATTTGAAACGAATTACAATAAAATCATTCAGAATCTGCGTGTTTCGTAGGGCTTTCATTGGTCCACACAACGTAGTCCTCGAGAGAAAAAGTCCAGATGTTTTTCTCTTTCCTTGAGATGAGTAGGCGGTTTTGTAACATAGGACTTGGTATATGGGGGAACTATCACATTTTAAACAATATAAGATCAAAAACGACCTTTTTCAAAACTGACTTCAATGCCCCTTTAAGAAACGCAGCGCGTCGCGAATCCCCGAACATCTCATTATAACTCCGCAACCAATCAGATTGCAACATGAGCCGATAAGAACGCTAAAGGACCAATCACAAAGCAAGAAACGTGAACATACGATAGGCCACACCCTTCGTTTCTCAGGCTGTCAGAGCGGCGAGAAGAGAAAACATTAATCCGAGCACGCCTTCCCCTCTCCGAGCGTTCAGTGTAGTCTGCAGGGGTAGTGGGCTCACGTGCAGCGAGGTTCAATACCCTCGCTTGCTCCCGGGGAAAGAACACTGCACTCGTGCGCGTTCTCCTATCCAGGTCAATCCCGCTGATCGGTTCTAGGAAAGATCCCGCGCAGACCCGAACCGCACGTACAAAACGGTAACCGATACCAGATCCCGTCGGAGATTAACCGCCCAAATTGCACCCGGAACCTAACTCAAGAAGGCAGGCGGCGGCGTGCCGAAGCCGCTTCGCAAACCAACAAAGGAACAATCAAAACCAAAAACTACTTTTCGGTACCGGTACAGTTCGCCCTTATAATCTCAAGGATACTTTTTTTTCTTCTCGCGGAAGCCTAGCCCTTTCTATACAAAACGACGCAAGCGCTAAAGAATAATAAAAAAAATCAAAATGTTTAAACGAAATATGGGAGAGAAAAAAAAAACAAGAAGAAACAAGCGCCGAATGGAGATCGATCACGAAGCGACAGAAATCGTGGGGTATATACAACCCATCTAAAATCCGTCTGCCCGAGCGGGCGCGGCGGCAGCGGTGATGGCGGTTCGCAGCAGCGGTGACGATGCCGGGGAGATATAGGCGCGACCGTTACAAATGTCCCTAATGCATCTCCGGGCTCTCCAACACCGCGTTTCCGCCGATGCCGACGCGAGGCGCGCTCTCCGATTCCCAACCACCACCTGCGTGTCTGTGTGTGTGTATGCACCCCGTTCATCTTTCGTTGAAACTTTTGTCGCCTCCTTTCCCGGTTGTTTCGTTTCGAGGAGCCTGCTTGCTCGACCTAAACCCACCCCAAAATCATCGCTTCCCTAATAATAAATAATAATAATAAAAAAAGAAATAACGGGAGGCGGCAGCAGGGGCAGCAACCTTGAGGGATGGGTCACGGCTCGAGGGACGCACAACGTGACAGATGGACGAATAACGTCGTCGTCGTCGCAGTGGTAGGGAATTCCGCAAAGCCGGGGATCCCCCCACCCCCACGCGTCCCACGTTGTCTGTGACAGTGGCCATGTTATTACGTAACCAGTCAACCAGACACTGCTGCAATATAGGCTCGCACGGTGACAAATGTCGCGGGGAGCTCGCGAAACGGGACAGTCAGCCACAGAGGGATCGCGACACTTTCTTTCGGTAGACCTTGAATTTGGCGGTATAGCCGTCCCGATGGGAAACTAATATATATATATACACTATACAATAATATATATATATATAAATCGTAAGTTCGAACGACGAAGTGACAAGAGACATATTAGAAACCACGAGAAACGACGGGCCCCCAAAAACCGACGACACTCGGCGAGCCGCGAGAGCTTTCCAAACCGCTTGTAGAAAACACCGCGCCGGACCTTTTCTGTTTTTGTTAATATTTATGCTGCGTGTTTCCTGGGTGGGACTTGATGAATTGGTGCCTGCTCATCGCTCAAGAGACGGATATCGTGGAAGCGGACGCGTCGGTTCCACGCGACTAGGTATCTCCGGCTGCCGTGCGTACACGTGTTGCACCGCAACGTGCCGTAAATTCTGTAACGTTAAATCCATCGAGAAAGCGAAAAAATAATAAAAATTTTACTGCCCCAAAAACTAGAGGGATAAACTACTTCAAATTAGAACGAGTAAAAAAATGTGAGATATGCAAGGGTGATATTAATCACGTGCAAACCCCATCGTGCGTTCAAATAACAAAGTACCAAAGACGTAAAAAGCTGACCAACAGGTATACTTTCTAGAAAGCCTCACCGATGCGTCGCATTCGACGTTTGCTGAAAGAACTAATCCACTTATTCTGTTCCGCCCGGTATTCGATTTTTTAAGGGCCTCTGGTCAAAAAGTTCTTGAAATCCTCATCTGAACCTGGGACTTCACAAAACCGCCTGAAAGATTGAGAGTGGCAGCCGACACTTTTAGAACTTTGTACGTTGTAGAGAGTGGCGCCACTAGAAAGAGGGTGGGAGGGGGGGGGGGGGGGGAGGGGGCGCGCCATGGCTTCCGGGTGATGCTGACCCTAGTGACGCCACTGGTCGGATGCCATGTGTGTTCCAGCAGGTTGATTTGAGAGGTACACAACTATAGTTCAACGCGGGGGCACTTAATATCTGAAGAATTTACTGCTCCGAGCTGATCAAACCACGTTGTGCAGGACGTTACAACTTATAAGTGGAGACGTTACAACTTATAAGTGGAGATGTGCACCTGGACCCGGTAGAGGCGTCGGTTTTCTTTACAACAGAGATGGATCGACCAGTTCAAGCCGATCCACAAGAAACCTTTGCTGCGCTTTTTATCCCGAGCAATACTGCTCACTGCCGCATATGTACGAACGACAACGTATTCGTAGCGATCTCGAGTGTCCGAACGTCCACTCAGCTCGAAACGCGATCTAGACGGTGTCGATGAACTTGGGAAAGAGGAAGCGCACTGCGTAAAACACGCTCCCCACTTGCAGGAGTTGTAGTCGTTGAGGGAAATACGAGAACCAACTCCCTCCGGCTACTCAAGTTTTGCGAAGACGTGTGACGGCCCAACACCACAATGGCGGACATGTCTTCGTTGCTTTCTAGGCACACGTACCTAGCTTTTTGAGCACGATACATGCCGTTCTGGAGCGGAAAAGTGAAGACCTCATGGCCAGTCAAGTCACGTGCGGTTCACAACAAGGGCGGCGGTTTTGACCCCCAAGCGCAAAGAATCACGCTCGGTCTCCCCGCATTGGCTCTTCTGTGTTTTTGTTTGTTTGTTTTCTAGTTTCAGGATAATCTATAAAAGTCCAACGCCAGCTTCAGAGGGGTTTCACCCTCTCTTCTTTAAAATTCAACTGTCCGGATTCATTGACGGCATAACAATGCCAAGTCGCTGCTAATTAATCGGGTGTTCGTCGCATCGCTACCAGTTTTAGCTTTTTTTTGTGTGTGTTTGAGGTTACGACTTCATAGGCTGCCCAGCGATACTAACTTTTTGCTCGTTCGTTCATTCATATGGGCCACATGAAGATTCTTTCGCGCTCACAAAGCAAATGCCGACAGGCACTCACACTAATAAAATTGAACACGGAAAAAATTAGGTGCATGAGCTTTTAGTTACAGAGGCTGGTCCCACCGCATGAGGTAGCAAGAGAACCAGCCTTCGATCTTGCGTCTGTAATCTTCATCCTCCGAGCAAGTAAAACGGAGCTAAGTTCCGCTCTCCGCCGTAGTGTGCGTGGCGACCGGACTTCCAAGTTCGGAACCTGCTTGGCTATGCTTCGTGAGCTTGAGACAGACTCGAAGCACGAGCTCGCGCTGACAGGGACTTGGGGAAAGGGTCCCTTTTCCGCCGTTCCCTTCGACGTCAGCAACAAAGGAGCAACAGAAGAAATCTCCCTCGGAAATTTACCGAAAATAGGCTCATGCAGCCGTCACTCTTCCTCTTCTACCATCTCGTCGTCGCTGCAACATCTTTCATTCCACCCTACTTTGACATGACTTTCTTCTCAGCCAGTGTCACACTCCGCTCACAGTAACAGCTTTCACTGATTCGTAACATGCATTTCGTTCTTTTTGTCACCTCGATATAGTTCAGGACATCCTCTCTGCAACGTATAAACATATGAAAGTACGTTTTTTTTTAATGTGGACGAGTCAATTAGTATTTTTTTTTATATGTCTAAACCCTCACCCTAGAGGTAATTTCGAGCCTTTTTTTTTTTTCTCTTTCTTTCGTCGTGTAACCTGATCCTTTGTCAAGCGAGAGAAGATATGCAGAGACGAGCGGAATCACAACGGCCCTATGGGAGAAAGTGCATTCCACGTATGCCGGTACGTGCTTTTTGTAGCGCTTGTTACGCTGACAGTTCAACATGACGTCATGCATTATGCGGAATCTGCTGCCCTTTGTTGTAGACAACACTGTCTCTGGCCGCGCACCTGGGGTCCCTTAGCTATCTGACGTATGTTGCAGCTCAAGCAAAACAGTAATTTTTGACGTGTTTTGAGATACTAAAATAAAGAGAGCGGGAACAATGAAAACTGCTTTCCTCTCACTCTCATCCCTTGAAAAAAAAGAAAACTATTTATGAGCCGGTTTATGTCTAATGTTCAGCGGTTTTTAGCGAATTTGGACTATGTTTGCTACGTCATTGTTGTCCATTGATAATGGGAGAAAACGCACTAACAGGCATCTGCCGAAATTCTGATTTATGTCACACAGTGGAGTCAAGCTGATGAAAGCCGGCAGTAATCTTTTACACGTAGAAGGAGCAGCAAATTAAGATACCCGCATATCCGTTTCTTTCAGGTAACAAAAACCTGCAATTCTGCAAATGTTTTTTTTTTTTTTTTTTTTGCATACGTTGGGGTTTGGGGGTTCTGTTGATGCGTACTCAATCAGTGTGTCATAAATGCGGCACGAGCGCCGGCTAGCACGTTCTGCAATTGCGCTTTTTCTTCCAGGGGCAGGAACTCTTTTAATATTGGATGGCATCCATGTATTTTTAGAGGCGAGATCCGAGATATGAAAATTCGTCCTTTAAAAAAGGATGAAATCACAGACCTCTCACCGAAACTGCCTGCTAACATGTGCATGGTTGATCACAAACTTTCTTCGAGAACTTCTTTTACGTAATTTATCAGGTAGATAATGCCCTAGTTACACTGGCACTTCTAAGCGCATTTAGTTGTTACTGAGGTCAGACTAAACTTTGTTTAAAGGGGTCATCAAACGATTTTCTTACTTCTTCCTCCTTAGCTCTAATTCTCAACTCAAATTCAAATTGTGAAATCACGTCGTCGTGACATTCTCCGGCACCGGTGCGATGACTCTTAGCTTCCACCGTGCTTTTTATGCACACCATAGAACTTGTCATTCCCCAGTGACGATAAGCTCCGTCAGGGCACTCATTGGCCACGAACGCGAATCCGAATATTCGTCGACGGATTTATTGTTGACGAGCACATACGTCCAAGTGACGCAGTTCTCGTATCCAATGCGTGAGCTGGGCTCGGCTGACGTCAGGTTGGCACCGCTGACGCGCTTTGGGAACCGCGAATGTACCATAGTGAAAAGGCGGAGAGCTTTCGAAGGCAAGAAGGCACAAAATAGCCCGCTATATTTTCAAATGTTCGTACCGAAAAGCTGGCTTTTGACATTCTGCCCTCTTTCTTTTAGCCAACTAAACGATATGCGATTAGTAAAGTCCCAATTTAAAATAATTTATCCCAAAATTCGTTTCATGGCACCTTTAAGGGCGCCCTTGAAACTGGGATATATTTAGCAGCAACGGCTAGCCATAAGGCGTAACTGCAGCTTAGGATGCCCGTCGGGCACCCTTAACCGCAATCGGGCACCTTTAATAGGCGTTTTCTTTATAGTCGCTGATATGCCTGATGATTTGCTAAACATAACAGCAAACATCGCTGAAATAGTAACCTACATATTGGGGGGGGGGGGGGGGGGGGGGGGGGGTTCTCGCGAAGTTTTTCAATTTACTATTTTGGTCCTCATTGTGTTTTTCAAAGGGAAAGTTTATACTGGCAACAATGAAACGGTGACGTCAGTGGAAGACAGGGGTTCACTCTTTGAACTGTAGACTTTTTTTGCCAAATGATTCGAAGCAGTTTTATGGTGTCAAACGAATGCTCTGGAAGCTCGCTCCAGCCATAGCCTCCTTTATACTGAAAATGCCTGCCCAATGGTTGCTTTGTCGTCGTCGCGCTTACTTCACAGATTTGCTGGTAGGGGCGCCAAAACCCCATACAGAAATGCAGACGACGCTTGTCCGCTGCCTGCTGCTACAGTTCACTGTAGCTAGCGTAGCTCCGTTTTCCGTTAAGCTACGTGACAACGTAAGTTTTCTATGTTAAGTTACGCGGTAACGTGACCTTACGTGATCAAATAGGTCACTTGATCACGTAATTTTTTTGTGACACGAGTAACTTGTTTCGGTCGTCGTTCGACCGGCAGATAGAGCGCTTAGCAATTGCCGGCATAGCTCAATAGCACGAGGCTCTCTGCGGCTCGTGGCACGCACACCGCGACGCCACACGTACACGCGCGGTCATTTCATTCCATTTATTGATCGTGGGCACATCAGCACCTTGTACTTAGCCCCGACTCCTTGTGCTGCATTCTCAGTCGCATAATACTGTACTGTTGCGTGCCTATGTGCAACTCGGACTCGCGAGTTACACTTCCTAGTGGTCATTAAGCAGGCTTCTATGGCTCCTTGTAATTCCCACCTTAGGCACCAGGACAGGGAAGGACTGTACTATCCATCAGAGAAGCTAGTGAGGGTGTTGTGTGCGCTGAAGAACTTCGTAGAGATTTTACAGAAAAAACGAAATATGCTGAAAAGCCTTTGCATGCAGCTGGTGATACTGCGGTGGATAAACTTATACACCATGGCGCTCTAAAATACGCAAAGGTAGAGAAAGATGTTAACCATTACAAAGATTTCCTGCAACTTCTGTGTACTGGTGTTTCAGGCCAATTTTCACAAACTACTCGGCATCCGTGACTGACAAGCATGACCCCAGGAAGATCTTCACCGACAAGATACTATCTACGAAATCCTTAAAGCTTTTGAACTGCACACGTGAAAAACAGTGCAGACCACAAGAGACCGGTCAAAAACATCTAGGGGCTGTGCGCTTAAAAAAACAAATTGAAAATGTATATCAAGATCCCCGGTCAGAGTGCTGCTGACGGGTGCGCAGGTTTTCGGTCAGCGGGGACGCGTTCGCGGTCCTGAGAAAAACCACTTGACTGCCACATGTAGTCCGCGGGCCATATGTTTTGCGGCTCTGCTCCAGTAGCAATAAAAACGCTGAGTGATCGCTGTTTCAACGTTGTTAAAGTCCGCCAGCCTGTCTGTCTCCTTTTTAATTGGCATTGACTATTTCTGTTGTCGCTATGACAAGCACCAGAGGTCTGGTAACATTTCAGCATAGAAACAAAACCAAGACGTGAAAGCTAAAAGAAAGGTATAAGACTTCTTTTATATATAAAATCTATACTCACGGTGCCCTGCGCCTGCTATGTAGCATGGGTTACAAATGTATTCAATTGACAAACGGCATCACAGTGGACTAGCAGCGGGCAGTGAAGAAGAATCGTCTGCATTTTTGTATGGGGTTTTGGCGCCTCTAGTAGCAAATATGTGAAGCAGGCGCAACGACGACGAAGCATGGGGAAGCCAACCATTGGGCAGGCATTATCAGTATAAAGGAGGCTATGCTCCAGCACCCGCGCAGCAGCACGAAACAGATGCTCGGCATAGTTTATTTTTAGACTGCCATCACGTCCTGCAAGCCTTCCTTCCCTTGACGTCACGGCAGTGCAAAGCCCTAGTATATTTGAATGTTGGGTTTGGCAATATGTTCACTTATCGATTTCAGAATAACTACCTATTCTGAATTTCGCGATACTAAATAGCATACCGGAAAGCGTAAAAGCCAGTGAGTCCGGAAATATAGTTAGTTGGGGCAGCTAAAAAAATCGGCGGAGTACCCCTTTAAGTTTGACCTCAATCGCACTTAACTGCGGTTAAGGGTGCCCGTGTAAAGGCATAAAAAGAAGAGTTTCAAGATTACAAAAAGAAAGGGAGAACTTCGAACTGCTTACGTGATTTCTTCAAGGAGAGGGTCCATCGCTCTTTCCCAGGGACGGTTCTGGAGAAGAAAAATTAAGATGCAGTTAGGTCTTTCTCATTCAAATTCGGATTCATTATAATTTGGCGTTTTCTCACCCATAAGCAAATAGATACGTCTTTATTTATTTACGGAGATCGCATGGAAGCCATCATAACCTGTTCATGACAGATGGACAGCCCGTGGAAAAAAAAGCGAAAGCTCGCGCTGGCGGCACGGACAGCGAGGCTCGATCTCACTCCAGAGTAAAGGTCGTGTGCCCCGGCATTCCAAAAAAGCGTACCCGCGTTAAGTACAGCATTGATTTATGTCTGTTGTCACGTGACGTGACGCTGCCGGAGTAACTTGGACCCATAGATAGGGAACACAGCTCACTACTTAAAACATCATTCCCGACGTTGCCGAAATGGATGCCGGAAGTATACCGCTGTACACACATGTAGCAATTACTGGTTTGTGTTGTACGCAAATGGTATAACTATATATCGACAATCGCTCCTACTCTCCACTAAAACAACAATGGCGGCGCCCATAAAAAGAAAAATCGGGGAATGTAGAAGCGCCGATATTCTTTCAGCTGGACTTATTTTGTGGCTTAGACGGTACTCATCCATCGTAAGGAAACAAATTACTCGTAGTCGAGTACTTTCTGGGGGAATTTCGCTAATCATTTGAATACATTTATTAGAGAGTAATCGCGAGAGTTATTTGCTTACTATTGAAAGCATACTAAAGGACGAAAACAAGCGGGTGCGGTTTCGAAGATGCTGCCAACTTCAACGCCGGCCGCAGGTGTACCCTTTGTTCGTATCAGTATCCTACCAAGGAATCGTAAAACAAGTCTCCCACAAGAAGACTTGTTTATCAAACTTGGTAGATTAAGAAGATACGTAGCTAATACGTCGGTGAGTCTAATCCATTAATGGAGAAGACGAGACTTGAAAAAAAAGTAACGGTTACTTTTTTTTTTCAAGTAATGGCCAATTAAGTTTCTTCTCGAGTAATCAAGTAATCTCATTGAATACCTTTTAACTGAGGGTAAGTGCAGACTGCGATCTTTTGTTTCAAATTTATTTTTATTTCAAAAACATACAAGTATTACGTGCCCATTTCATTAAGGTGAATATTTTACTCGTTGGAATGAAGTACGTGAGGTATATTTTAAGCTGGAAGAGTAGCGCGAGACTATAATTAAAGATAACAACACTCAGGTTCAGTGAAGTTTAGGAACAGTCTAGGCGACCCTGGGCGTCTCTGTAAACCTCGTGTCAGTGAGAGACAATGGAATAGCGTGTCGCCAAACGTCCTTGGATCTGTGGGATTGTGCGTGGTACTACTGCGAACCTCGGAACGTTTCCGCTCAACCAGCCACGAAGAATTCCAAGCGGAGATACTTTCACCAATCACGATGAGAGACAGACGGACGCACGCAACCCAGTGTAGGCGCCGAAACACTGAGGGAAATGGGGAGACGACAGCGCGCGGGCCACGTCAAAACGCCGAGCTTGGCATGATTAGTGGTAAACCTAAAGTTCACTGCCTTTGTCTCTACTACACTCATCAAACCGCGTAACGCCGACGTCCGGCGCTTGGTTCTCGCATTCGCGAACGCGTTCGACGAGTGCAGCGGAGACAAAGGCAGCTAACTTAAAGGCCTTTTCACACAGATGGAATCGAGTAGAACCGACTGGTGCACGACCGGGTTTTAAGCCTCTTGCGACGGCTTAGGACCAGCTCCGCAGCAGCGCACCCGGTCCTCGGTCGCCACAAGAGGCTTAAAAATCAGTCATGTCTCAGTCGGTCTTACTCGGCTGCAAGTGTGTGAACGGGCCTTTAGGTCTACCGTCTACCCACTATTCATTTCAACCAGAGCTCGGCGATCTGAACTTCCCCGCGCACCCTTGTCTCCTCCTCTTCCGGAGTTTCTCGGCGCATATCTCTGTCCTCCTCTCACCCTCGGTCCGAGAAAACATCACGTCCACTGTGTTCAGATCTTCGCTGTGCCGTTTGCCGAGAAAACGACAAAAACAAATAAATTGTCTGCTTCTTCCGCCAAGCATTTTTTTTTTATTATTTTCGCAGATTGTGTTCTGGCAAGTATAGTGTAAAGCGCACAAGTATAGTGTAAAGTGCACAAAGTATAGTGCAATATTTTGTTATCGTTTTGTTTTCTACTTCTTGCATTTACGAGCGTGTGGTTCGCTTGTCTAGAAAGCTTCGCTGTTTGGTCGCTCGGTGACGTCATGGCTTCCCGCCAAAGCAAGCGTATTGACAGAAAACTGGAACGTCGAGGGTCACGATAAACAGTCAAATAACCGTTTATCCGACCCAACATTCATGGCACCTGCTGCAGAATAAAAAAAAAAAAAAAAAAAAAAAAACAAGCTCTGAAGTCAGGTCGGAAAATAATGTTACGATGGAGCAAAAAAAAAGAATCCCATGATCATTATGTACCCACCGACGTCTTAAGAAACGCGGGGCGTGGCTCACTGTGTTCAAGCTTCGTGATTGGCTGATCGGCGAATTCTTATCGGCCAATGCCGCAACCCGATTGGCCGAGGAACGATAAAAGGCACGCGGGACACCCCGCGCTTCTAAGGCTGTCGCTGATGATAGAAGAGACATCCGATAAACTGATAGATCACGATACCCTCGTCATGCTATAGACCTTTGCATCGCATATCACCCGGCCCAAAAATGCTGCGTCATTGAGCCGTGGACGCATGCGCAGCGTCCGTTATACCGCACGGCAGAGCAAAAGCGCATGCTCAGAAGACGTTCCACAGCCCAGCAGGCAGTAAAGATGGCAGCGCGCCCACCGCCAACACTACGATCCAAGGCAGTGGACGCTATACGAGCCACTTGGGACCGAGCGAACAGGGTCAAAAGTGCAAGTCACCGGGCATTCTCTGAACCATGGCCTCCTCTATACTGACAAAGCCTGGCAGATCGCCATGAGAAGCGGCCGCCCAAATGGAAAAGTTGGAGTGGCAGACAACGGATGAGAGGAGAACCACGCGACTGGCGCCCCGCTGCGGCGAGACGCCGAAACACACTTCTCCCCAGCGAACAAGTGTGTTTCGGGTCCTCGGCGCTGCAAAAGCTGTGCGCTGACGTCCAGGTTCCCCGAGAAATGCCCTGTGCTACCAAATCCTCGCGCTCCAAATCTGCGACCGGGCACTTTATGGCTCCGTCGTCGAACTGCCAGGGAACAGAAGGCTATGTCTGAACACGATTGAACTTAAGGTAAAACAAAGTATAATTTAGTAGCGTAAAAAGTGCATCATCACGGCGCCTTTTTGTGTGTGTTATGGTTTGTTATTGCCGGTTCAACCAATCACGCAAAGAAAAATAATCGTAGAATCACGGTAAATATTTTATGCGTGATTGGTTTAGTCGGTGATGACAAACGCCCAAAGACGATGAGCGCCGTAACGATGCACTTTTTGGCGGTGATTGATTGACTCATTCGGCTATACTTCGTTTCAGCTTCGGTCCGAGTGCGGCCGATGTAATGAGCCGAGGGGCCAATCAAACAGCGAAAGAGGCACAACGTCATGGCGTGCTCTCTGCAGTTGATAGGACTAGCCGGTATTCGCTGTCTCTCTGTGCGTGCTCCTCCGCTGGCTAGTCTTATCAAGCGCAGAGAGCACGCCATGACGCGCCGCTTTTTGCGCTGTTGATTGGCCCTTCGGCTCATAACATCGGCCGCGCTCGGACCGAAGCTGAAACGAAGTATAGTCGGCTGCGGTCGAACTTAGCGTGATCACAGAGCATAACGTTGTGTTTATGACTGTGTAACGTGTGTATCCAATAACCACGGCTCAACCTGTTTGATCTTTCATTTCGTCCTTTACCCAGTCGATATTGACAGAGAGAGAGCGAGAGAAAGAGTGAGGTGTGAAAAGTGGCAAGGCAAAATGAAAAACAAGAAGGAGAAAAAAAGAGCTGCGTAGTACATAAGCGTTCTGCCAGAACCAACATCATTTTTGAAAAGAATAAATAAAAGAATGGATAAGAATCAACGCAGAGTACAATCTTGTTTCCTTTCTCCGCCGGCAATGAAAGGGCACTTTGCCTAGGGCGACCAATTTCTACACGGTGCGATAAGGTGATAGGAACCAGCGGGAGCGTTTCTGCCGCGCTTAAAACAAATGCAAAAAAAAAGAAAGTGGAAATAAAATAAGGATTATGCTAAAGTAAAAACGCAATCAAAAAAAGAAAAGAAAAAAAGGCGTATGTAAAACTCGATTTTTGAACATACACTTTTTTAATATTAATTTTTTTTTTTTTTTCACTTTCTCAGATAATGCGCAGCCGCTCGATGCTTTTTCCGGTCTAGCGAATCGATGAAGACTGGAGACGTCGGTATTATAATCACCGTGGCACTTCTTTTGGCAGCAACGTCCATCCTTTTTGAAAGGGCTCCGCGCGAGCGGGCAAAAAGAAAGAGAAAAAGCGCGAGCGCGTCGGAAGCAAACGAACTGAACGACCAAGAAATGACGAAGACGTCGCCACGACGCGCAGTTTTACGAAATCGATAACGAGGGGAATGAAACGGCAAATCGACGCTGGCGGCGAGCCACGCAGACACAGCCATACCCCCATCGGGAAAAAAATATATAAAAACGGAACAGAAAAATCGGTCCTCCAATAAAGAGAGACAATATGGAAGGCTGTCGTTCTTACTCTTCATCATCTCTTTTATTTATTTTTTCTTCTACGCCGTTTTTCCGTTCTTTAGTGTATTACGCTCCTCAAAGTATGCTTATATACCTTTTTCCGCTGTTCTGTGCTCGTTGTCTCCAGCTATCACGAGCGCACGGCCCGTGAAATATTTAGGAAGCGACTGAAATCGGTAGAAAGGCAGAAAAGCAAAAAAAGGGGGGGGGAGGGGGAAAAGAAATGGGCTATAAGCCCACGTAATTGTTTCCTCCCAAATGGCGTTGGGTTCCAATACGAGCGCCGAAAAGGTAGACAAAATAGATACACATATATATAAATATATATATTAAAAAAAAAAAAAAAGCTGCATGCCGCGCCACCGCAGTATATGCGTAGTACCAGCTCTCGTACCCTGTGCAGTGTCGCTCGTTACGCCACAGGAGCATCTAATACTGCACCGGTTGGATGTACGAAATCCTTCCCGCTTCTCGGCCTCGCAACGGGTCGTAGAACGGGAAATGATTCTCTATCTCTATCAGATTATACGAACGGGAGAAGGGAAAATCTCTTCGTAAGGCTCGGTGTACGTTGCCGGCAAAGTGGTCGAAAGCGTTCTTGGGAAAAGAGAAAAAATAAAACTCCAAAACAACCGCCTCTTTTTTTCTCTCTTTTATTTTTTTGTGCTCCCGAATGCAGCATTAAGAGCCTCTCTTTGTCTAGTGTGCGTGCTATTCACGGGCTGCCTTTTTATTTTAGTTTTTTATTTCAATGTATGGCATAGATCTCTGACTCCGAGTGACTGGACGCCAAGTCTCTGAACGTCTTCCTCGGCATATAATAGAGGTCTCAAGCTTTCTTGCGAGAGTCAAAGAATTTTAAAGGCTCCTCGTATGCACAGTTGCGTTTGAGAGCGTTTGACTGCGCTGCGGTTGCAAGAAACCAGGACACCCCTGCTTCTTATGTCGTGTGCCGAACCGTTCCCTGAATTAGATTCCACGCTTCATACGAAGCACAGATGTGCCGGTGACTCTCTTTCGTTTCTCGACGCAACGCAATCAAACGCACTCACAAACGCTCTCAACGCTTTGGGTTCATTAGCAATCAGCGGTTCGTACTAGACCCCTTTGTTAGAAAGAATTCTTGCAGATGTCACGCAAAACAAGCCTACGATCAAAACGTTGCGCAAAGCAAAGGCTCGGAAAGGCAGCTTCTCCTTATGCACAGGTCGCGTAGAGGCGAAGCATGCGTGGTGAACCTAGCAGCTTTACAGAGAGGGGGTGGGGCAGCTTGCGTGGAGCGGAATGGGCCGCTGTCTCATTCGAGTCAGTGCCGTTTAAAGCGTCGGAAACACTAGCGTACGACCACGAGGAGCGCTGCGCTAACTTTGTCAAAACTTTTAATTAAACCGCAGGAAATAAAGGTCGAGTCGAACAAACTTGCCGTACTTGGTGACTGTGGCATAGTCGAGCTTTGTAAGAGACGAAATCTATTGCAATTCTATGGTCACAGCGTAAGTTATTTCTCATTAGGCAAAAGTCAACCCACGAGGACATACCTTTAGAAAAACGTTTTCTAAGAATGCATTCTTTAAACTCGTAGCTTAGGTTTTGTGACAAAGATGCACACGTTACGCAAAAAGAATATCGTAGTCCTAAGCCGTATCAAACGAAATAAAACAACTCTGGCAAGCTGTCGGGACGCTCTAGACATAACGGTCACCAACTGCAAATTCGCCCCAGTATACCCCGAAGAAGTTGGTTTATACAAAATAAGGATGCCTTACTAAAGACGCTCAACACGGGCGTTCCACATTATCCTACAAAAAAAAAAAAAAAAAAAAAAAAACATTTTTTCTTTATTTAGAACGAATTAGTTCTGATCAGCGTATTTTTGTTTTCTCTCTGACAAGATTGAGAGATGTAACCGCACCTGCCACTTGGAAACAAGATATTCTTGCCGGCGACACTTGTCTCAATGGCTCACTGTACAAGCTCGCGAGATCGCCGGTTGTCGGCTAATTAAGAACGACAATCATTAACCCTCGCGACAGCAGCCGCAAACACCGTCATAATTAGTCACGCGTCGTTCTTCAGCCTTTCACGATCGCCGTCGAATCGAGTGATTCCAGCCACAAACACACGCCCCGAAACCGCACAGGAAAGCGAGAGCCACGACCAGAGTGTCGAACCGATATTTTTATCGGTTCGGTTCGGGTTCGGGTTCACGGCTTTCGGTTCAGTTCCGGTTCAGTTCCGGGGCGCAAAAATAACGGTTCAAACCGGTTCGAACCGGTTCGAACCGGTTCGAACCGGTTTGAACCGCTAAATTGAGAATATATTTTCTGCGTTGTTCTGTCAATAGGCACTATTTAGGCCATGAAGCTAACTGCTGTAAACAATCTGATTTTTGCGAGGACCTATTTCTTTAGAATTTCACGAATCGCCTACAATTCGCGAAAAATGGGTCCCGCGAATAATTTCGGTAAAATGTGAACAGATTGAAATTTATAGTGAGATTCCACCGCGCCGAGAAAATTCCAACCCACTAATTATTCCAAAACTTCAGCTTTTACCTAAATCGCGAAATATTGAGCCCACGAAAAATAAGTTGTTTACAGTATATAGTTTTCTTTTTTTTATCGTTTGTTCAATCCAGTTTTATTTTCAGGTACAAAAATTATAAAATTCTGTTATTTATACCTACACAACAAGAAAGGAAAATCTCCATTAACATACCAAACGTCGTGTTTATACGACTCAACATCCCTTCGTTTACCAGAGTCACATACATTGTACCTGAATCGAAATGTTTTCGCGAAGTGAAGTAGGTTGCCTAAAATACCCGTAACAGGTACAACTTTGTATCGCAGTATTAGATGTTAAATCGTGGTTTTGCCCTTGAACTAAGAAATTAATTACAGTGAATAAAATCATGAAATGGGCACCTCGTCGCCATATATACCATAAAATGTGTTTTACGGAATACGTTTCACAATATATATATGACGACGAGACGACTGATCTTAAGGCAATATAATTTTAAAAATGTCACGAAAGTCACGGGACAAGTCCTTCCACTCTATATTTTATAAAAACACTAAGCGACAACCGCAATGCTTGTTTTTTTTCTAACTAGCATTGTTTGCTCTCAGCACCATGATGCGGGCGACGAATCATGCGAAAAGGAGTGGCTGAAATTGTTCACTCTAACCTATGAGCACCTTCGTACTGAGATCGAATCTGACCTAAAACAGTGCTTACCCATGCGAACATTTTTTATATTGGATAAACTGGCATAGCCTGGTTCTGAGGTTTGCTCTTGACAAAATGCCGGTCAATTTAATTTGCAAGTAAGCATCACCCTCTCTAATTGATGATTTTTGTCAAATAGAACAAAGTGGGATTTCATGCTCTACTCAATTCGGAAGCTACTTAATTGGACACTTTCTGAGAGTTTAAGTGTGCAATCGTCATAGTTCCATCATTCGTTCCAGTAAAAAAAGGCGATAATAAAAACACATAAAAAACGCAATAATAAACTTCTATATATATGAGAAGTTATATATGCGTGAGGAACACATATAGTTATTTAAATTAGCTTCAAAATAAAAAAAACTAACATTATTTAAAGCTTTTCCAAAGCACCTATGACGTGTCTATAGAGGATAAAAGCGCCGAAAAAGATTTGCAGGACATCTTTCAGATAATTTAAAAGTGCATTTACTTATATATCTTTGAGGTGAGGATCTTCTATTTATGCTGCCAAATCTTCAGACAGGAATTAAGTATATTTGTATTATCATCGATAAATTTGACTTTATGAAGTTCACATAACCGCCTGAGACCGACACGGAAGGACGATACTCGAAAATACGCCAGCTGTTGAGTCTTCGGCAACGTGCTTTTGTTAGCTGTTTTGCAGTGTAAAATACTGGGTTGCAGGGTATGCCAAAAAACACTATGGTCATATGATATATCGCAAGGCAAATACACGAAATGTGCAGAAATAAGGAGATGACGCGCAATTTTTTCTAAATAATCCCTTACACAACGCTTTACTGCAAAAAGAGATGCATAGAAATGCATAAAATGATATTCCTAATTAAACATAGATTCCTCACAGGGCAAATGAAGATTTTTAGAATCCTAATATAAGTCACTTTTGGGCATCAGCTTGCCTCAGCTCGAAACGTCGCGAGATACTACTAATGTTATCTTAGGTTTTACGTGCACTGGTTTTGGGACCTTACTTCACGACCCTGTTCTTTATCAGTCATGTGCTGCAACATTTCATTAGGCTGCCGTATATCATCGCGAGACTGCTATAAATACTACACAACTTTACACCTTGGACGTCTACTGCTAGTGTTGCGAACGTCGCACTTCACCAGAAAGCTGAAGTATTTAACATGGTTTGCACGTGACGTAATCGCACTAGATACTGGTTGTCATTGCGAGTTGTTCTTGCTGAGAATATCAAATCCGATGGGGCAAAATGCACGCTGCAAAATTTTTGCGCTCAGTGTAAGCTATGTATTTGAGAGGCACACATTTTTCTTGTTGGTGCATCGTTGTTAGACACGGCGAGAGTATCTGGCGCGGCGAAAACGTTCTTTCTGGCAAGAGTGTTTTTACAAATAAAAGTTGTACCAACTACCCATCTGTCACTATCGTTTCCAGGCCACGCTTTCTAGTCTGCGCCGAAAGTGCGCGGTAGAGGAGTCTTTACCCCCCTCCCCACTCCCTTTTTTTTAGTTGCTCCTCAAGATACTTTTTATTCCTCAGCGATTGCCTGCTCCGTATTGAGTGGTGTTCACTCGACAATTATATTTGTGTCACTCGTTATCAGTAATTCTTCCTTGCTTTTGCTTTGCACCAAACTGTGAAGGTTAAACAAAATACAGGGCGGTCGAAACTTGGAGAACTTGAGAACGACACTCCTGTGAGACTTAGAGCGCCTGCCAACGTTTGGCTATCCCCGTGAGACCACTAGGATCTTTATTTTCAGCTATCCCTCACGTACACACTAATAGTTACATGTAACGTCGGACTAATACGTCGCATTTAGACCCTTTAACACTTCTATTCTCGGTACAACTTTCTGAGGCAGTTCAGCAATAACGAAAACATGTTTGGGAGCCTCAATGGTGTGCATACATGTAAAACGGGCCGTGCAGCATTTTTTTTACCTTCAGTTCAATAAATACCGCCAAGTTGTAATCCCTGACGTTGATAACTTGCAAAAGCATCCATTAGTTTGTTCCTCCGAGAAATGAGAGACAGTCGAAAGAAAGAAATGAAACAGCTTTCCCCTCCTCAACTCGCAATTAGAACTATTAGCCACGAGATCTGATCCTAATATATGCAGCGTCAGTGTTTATCACAGTCATAAGCAGGGTTGGCAAAGCGAAGCATGGGCTAACCTTCAGATATAGTTTTAGTTGGGCTATAATGGGGCCCGAGCCCCACTAAAGCGACAAACAGAAACAAACGACAGCGGCTAGCCTTAAACCAGAGTATTTCACGATTTGACAGGCTTTGTAGAATAAAGAAGGCTATGCTTAAACACGAGTATCATGCACACGATGGTACCATTTGCAGGCTTGTAAACACTCCTGGTAACTTCGCGAGCACCGAACAACTCAAAGCCGTATAAAGGTACCATCGCGAACATGCTGCATGTGTCTGAGGCTTGTCGCTTTCGTTTGCTTCTGCTTCTAGCTCTAGTGGGACTCGGGCCCATCATAATCTTTGAGTTGAACACGAGCCGTTACCCGAATGTTTGGCGATACTGGTTGTCATGAACCAGAGCATTTGACTCGGGATCATGACAATCGGGTACATCATGGTGTCACGGCACTCTCAGTGCGAAGTTGTGATGTCATGTGACGTCACTGTATCAACAACGTTAATAGATCTAGCGACGTCCTCAATTTGAATCGAATTTACGCGGTGAGTCACGTGACGTCACGGGGTCACGTGATGTGACATTACTTGACAGCATGTCTTGACATTATGACGTCACGTGACGATGTGACACATGGCTATTCATAGTGCCAATAAGAAAGCGCCGCAAAAAACCAGGATTTATTATACATTGCAATTCTGTATATGACGATTTGATCAATACTTAGAGGAATTCACGTGCCAATTTTTTATTCCCAAATAATAAATTTGTAATACTAACAAAAAAAATTACCGTGAACCGTTTTGAACCGGTTACCGTTATATTTTTTTCCGGTTCCGTTCCGGTTCAGTTCCAAGATGGCGGCGAAGATTTCGGTTCGGTTCAGTTCCGGTTCGGCTAAAAATAACGGTTCTGTTCCGGTTTTCGGTTCGGTTCGGTTCCGGTTCGACACCCTGGCCACGACCCAGCGTCGCGACGTCGCACCGAAAAACGGTGTCTCGCGATAACGCGGTGTTTCTCGCACGCGTCGGTCGTTCGCGGTTTCGCTGCGGTGCGGTGCGTCCCGTGAACCCCCGAGTCGCAGTGCATTATTCATCTGGAAACACGTGTCCGTGACAAACCCTCGAAACACGCCTCCTTTTTACTCATGCAACCGAGACGGCCGGGCGCGCGTGGCGGTGTGTCTATGTGCTGCTGCTGCTGCTGCGTGCGTCGGGTCTCCGCCGCCAGCGCCGTTTGCCACCGCAGTCGTTCATTATGCATACGAGCGTGGAGAAGAACGTTAACGCTTCTCGCAGCCATCGGCATCAGGAATTCATTAAGATTAATCTGGCAAGGCGGCGGCGGCGTCCCCCGTCTCCAAATCACGACGGCCATTGAAGGTCCCTCCCGCTCGCCGGTGCTTCTGCCACGCTGAGCTAAAAAGAAAAATGAAACGCGGACGTCCGCGCGGTGTAAAAGAGAGGGCCCACGCTGTTTTGCACCAGAGAGCAGTTAACGGTTGTGCGCGCATTTCCTGACGCTACCCAAATATCAATTTAGATCTCCCGGCAAAGTCATTACGAATTAAACGGTAGTCGGGTTCCGTGGGTGGTATATTTTATTTTTGTTGCAGTAAAACGCGTACAAAAAGTGCTAGAGGTAAAACGGTGGCAAGACCAACTTTGTGCAAACATTAACGGGCAGTGAAAGGACACAAGTGCCCTTTCTTTACTCTCGACATCATTTGCACTGAACAAGGGACAGCTTATAAACCGCGTAGGCATCCCAGAATGACCATAAGAAACAACAGAAAAAAATACCTCTCCAACAAAAAGAAGGAAAATTGTATATTACAAAGGGTTCATAACGTTAGCCTTCTTATTAGCTCTCTTTTTTTTTGTGTGTGTGTGTGTTTCTGCGTCTCTGCTGCTCGAATGCGCAGTAAAGGTTACGGCCATGCAGTTCATGCCTGGAAGCCGTGCTCAGACAGTTCATGGCTGCTTTTAAACACTATATATAGTAGAATTTTACATCTATCCATCGGCCTAGGAATTCTGTAAACGTTTCTCCCCAACCTGTAAATTGTTTAGATTGTCTCATTGAGAGTAAACTTCAAACCTTTTGCCAAAATTTTGATTTACACTCCAACCTAACTCATTTTATTGTGAAGTAACGACGAAGTTATCACACATAGAACGAGCATATATGCTTTAGAAAAACTCTAATTTTTTTTTGTACTGTCTACTCTCCCTCTCTCCCCTTACCTCCGCCTATAAACTGGCCTATTTAGTCTCACAAATCATGAATCGAATGTATGGCGTAAGTTCTCAACTCATTTTACACGACTCTCGCACGGGCCTGTTCGCCTTCCTTTCTTTCCTCATCTGACAAACTTGGATGCTTCAAAAATAGAACGAAACAAAAATATAGATTTTGTGTCCAGCCTGAGGCGTCTCCTCGGGTGCCGTGAGAAACGACAGGGACCCGATCCGCCGTGAGCCCCGTCAAAACATTCCCTCGCAGGCGCCGCAGCGACGACGAGAACGAAACGCCGGCGGCGCGTTCAGTCCTCGCCGCTCCCTCTACGCGACGTATCGATTGCTTCGGCGGGACCCGCCGACTTCGCACGCTTCCCAACACAACACCTTTCGAGCTATTATTTCGCAAACAATTTCGCCGCGTTTCAGGCGTCGTCGACTCCGCGGCTGACTACGCGAAAAAAGAAAAATCTATACAAAACGTAGATTTATCGGGCGTGCTTTACACCGTGTCTCCTTTCGATGGACCACAGCGGAAGTTACGCGCCCAGCCAACCAATCCGGCGCTGTGAGGCTACCACGTGACTATGCGTGCTGTGCTTCTCCTTAAGCCTCGGTCCCAATGCATCGTACTAAAGACAGTCTGTAAACACACTCTGAGGCGTGTCTCTCACTTTTCAGACATTGGTCATTAAAAAAAACAAAAAAAAAAAACTGTCTACAGAAATGTTGGAAGCCTGCATGCAAGTGCATGCTTCGAATGTGCTTGAGGTATGTCTGCCGATACTTCTGACATCGTGCCTGCAACAAACAGCGCGTCTTTTGTGTGATGCACAAGCATCGGGACTGTGGCATTAGCGCACTCAGTCGAAGTTTTAATCCACGCTTTCTTGCGCTTTTTCAAAGTGGGTTTAGTCATTTGTTTCTTGTATTACATCTTGGAGAAGAGCGCATTTTAACGTGCGACATGCACACTCGATTAACTCAAATCTCGAAGATCTCACACATTAAATGGCTGCTTAAAGGAAGCTGTTCGGTATCTGAATGCGCCGTTATTGCGCAGCAAACAGGCTTTCTTGAAATAAGGAGAAAATAAAAAGATCCTGCGTTTCGGACACCGTTCGAAACCCATGTTTGGAAGAGTTGGAAAGCCTGTCGAATGCTCAGTTCCGGGATAAGTCACTTACTTCCGGTGACTTCATTTGCTCATTGCGCCATCCAGTCCCCTAGCGGAGATCAGTGGTCGGTGCGCTTCTCCCGAAGGTCACGTGACCCTAACACGGCGTAGGATAGGCTTCGACGGCTCGTAGCGGCCTGTGCGGTCCATCGTGAGGCAAATCGGAGTATAGCAGAACACCAACAATAACAGGCCTCCGAGAGTCAAAGTCTGTGGAAGTTGACTCGCATGGACACGGAACACGCTCCTCTAGCACAGCACCCCCACCGGTTCGCGTTTTTTTTTTTTCCTTCTTTTTTTTTTTTGGCGTCACCGCGGTACAAAGAACTGCTACTGGTGCGAATAACGGAGGTCGTGGGAACAGGTTCCTGCTCCATTTAAATCGAGCGTACTACGTCGATCGTGAGTGAGCTGCTTGATCAGCCCCGACGGATGGGGCAGGTCTATAGTCATACCGCATTCCGGTTACAACTAGCTGGAAGTTCATTTGCATACGATTTGACTCGCTTTGAAGTTTTGGGACGGTAAGGTACGCTACAAGCACGGTCCTAAAAGCAGTATCGCCTCTTTTTTTTTTTTTTTTGTCTTCGTATTCCTCAGTCTGGAGTTGCTTTTTCTTTGTCACATGCGCTAAGTAAACGTTTCCCAGCCGGAAGAGCGGGCCACCTTGTCTCCGAGGGCACCGGGGCGCATTCTTGGAACAAGTGTGCGTGCGGGCAACCAGTGAACGACAACGGGAAGCTCGGACACGACGTCGCGCAACCTTCTCACGCAGACTGGCGACGATCCCCAAACGTTCATCTCTTACATTTTTGCTCAGTGTGTGCAGATTGTAACACACTAATCGCTAATCGCTTAGATGCCGTACTCTCAGCCGCATAAAAGAAACAAGACGTGTACAAAAACCCCGTTTGGAATAGCTGTGTCGCTACACATGTCGTGCATCTGACTTCGCGTTATGCATTAGCATTGCTGTGGGCATTGCGATATTGTTTACTTTGTAACTTCGTGTCATTTTTATGTTTACAAACCATTTCCCTGTTTCTAGTTTCGTGCCACAATATCTGGCTCGAGATGTTAAATGAAGTCCTTCCTGTTCTACCCACGCTCGATGAACATCGCTGTCGAGACACATCTTCGCTCTTTTTATTACACAAAAATGCATTTACGTGGTGTTACTATGCTCCGTTTCGCCGTTAGGGCGAGCGAAGACAACATTACAAGTACGAGCAAGTTGCCTCGACCATAGCCTCCTCTGTACTGACAAAGCCTTACAGATCACCAAGAGAAGCGGCGGCCGAAATTGAAAAGGTAGAACGGCAGGCAACGGATGACAGGCGAGCCACTTGACGGGCGCCCCGCTGCGGCGAGACGCCGAAACACACTTCTCCCGAGCTATAGAATGTCCGCTCGAGCTGCTCGCGTTCCTCGCGCTACCGTTTCTTTTCTCGTCGGGTTTTAAAACCATGTTTCGGGTCCTCGCCGCTGCAAAAGCTGTGCGCTGACGTCCAGGTTCCCCGAGAAATGCTCTGCCGTACCAGATCCTCGCGCTCCAAATCTGCGACCGGGTACTCTATGGCTTCGTCGTCGAACTGTCAGGCTTTGTGAGTATAAAGGAGGCTGTGCCTCGATCGATACTTTCACTCCACGAGCGCACGCGTGCACTCGCTCTTGTAGCTTCTCCTTTGCTCGCACTTATTGTGAGACGGAATAGCGCAGCCGCTGATAATCATTGACGTAGCAAAGCAAATGCCAGGACGTCTGCTATGTTTACACGGAGGGAGAGGAAAAGATGAGAGCGCGAGGGGACGTTAAAGTGCCGAGCTCTGATTGGAAGAAATAGTGGGTAGACGCCAAGGCTTCCTTTTCTATACCCACCCTCCTCGCGCAGTCTCTCGCGTTCGAACGGCGGACGCCGGCATTCGGCGTTTGAACGTGTTTGAACAGTGAGTGGAGACAAAGGCAACTAGTTTTTGCTTCGAGTCATTCCAATCAGAGCTCGCGACGTCCCCGTCCCCAGTTCCTATTCGCACAGGTCTTCGAAGCAGACAAAGGCTCTACATAGTATACGCGCTCGTCGTGGGTATACGCACAGAATCTGCGACGAACCCGTTCAGTTGGGCATTCAAATCGGCGAGGCAATGCGCATCCTGCCAGTCGCGAAGCGAGTTTCCTCTTTGAAGGACGCGGACGCGGTGCAGCCGCCGACGTTGAACCGGCGACGGTTAATGAAGCCGGTCAACGATGCGTGACTCTTCGGTTCCTTTCGGAAGGGCCCAATGCTCGGTCAGTGCCGCTCGCTCCCGCACGCGGACACGCGGCGGCAAACACGCACACAGAGAGAGCACGGCGACGGGATGCGGACCTAGTTACAATTAGCACAACAACGAGAGAATTGGGAGGTTTAATTAAATGCGAGCACGAATGCGGGACCGCGAGGAAAGAGTAAACAAACTTTTTTTCGTCGTCGTTTCGCCGGAAAGCTCGCAACGAAAACAAACTGAAGGTCTTCCACTTTCCTAGGCGACGTGGAGTTATGTACATTGAAACTCCTGGTTCGGTGTTCGTTAAATTAAAATATGTATTTTATATAGTAAACATCGCAATGTATTTTGTTAATAACCACGCGCGCGTGTTATCCGGTCGGTTTGAGGGAAGCGAGAGCAGGGCAAAACACGCGCGTTAGGTTCGCTGTTATGAAAGTACTGGTGAGTAAAATGAGAAAATATGAACGGCAAATTTCCTTTCATATACTGGGGTTATTTTTAAGAACCCTTCTCGCTGTCTTTGAGAGGATGCCTGCGCCAGCTGACATTACCAGCACTAAAAGTGCGAGCGTGGGCAGCTCTCGGAGGGGCATAGGCGGCCGAATGCGCAGTTCGAAGCAGGGGGAGCGAAAGTTCGCGCTGCAGAACCCGTGGGGATCCTGGGCTCCATCCCGAACTTGCCCGTTTAGATATGAATGATGATCGTATACTGGCGTGCGATCGTGCATTGTTACTGTGCGTTGTATGTTAACTTTCGCAGGCTAACAGCTAATAGGTACTGCATCTGCTAAATTTCTCACCTACAGCGGAGACACTTGACGCCCATTCAGGTTGACTTTCCGCTGTATAAACATATTCGCAACATATTTACAATTACTTTATTACAGACCTCGGCACTCTCCTAATCCAGCGGCGAATTTGGCTATACGAGGTCCCATCCTACAGTTCAATTAGTGTACCTATCAGTAACTTATACGGACGTACATTATCTCCAAGCACGCAACGTCGGTGTCGAGAATTAAAGAAAAGGCCGTGCTAATGCTTCACGAACAGACGCAGGTGACCAGCAAATACCTACACGCTCAGTCTCTTCGACGCGTCTCTCACCAGCGGATAGTGTACATCGATCATTTACATAGAACGCCAGAGTTTTAACACAGCATTCTATTTTTTTTTTTCTGGGCACAATCGTACTTGCAGCGTCTAAACAAAAACATGCTTTATACTGGTGACCAGAGCCATCTCATTCAATATCGTGACCCCAAAATACGGTAACGGAAATTTGTGTAAACTAGACGCTTTCAAAAATAGATATGAAGAGAAAAGACAGTTCATGGCCATTTCGAATCTACGCAAGTAATATCATAACTGGGTATACAGTGAGAAAAATTCAGCGACGTTGAAGTATGCAATGAACGTAGCGGCGAACGCGCATTCTCGCGTCACATCCGAAAAAGCTTCCTTCGTTCTTGCCCAGTCGCTTGCCAGCATCCTATACTTCCTCCGAAGGGCGAAACAAATTATCGCGATGACGCAGTCAGCGCACGAACCCAAGGTTCCTTTCAATCAGAATTCGACGTTCCGAGTTGTATACTCCTCAACCTCGCCCGCGGCTGACCCCTTTCAGACTGCCCGGCGATGAAGGACAACATAGAACGGTGTAACCATATAATATCCCCCCCCCCCCCCTCCCCACCCAATGCTCACATGTACGAATCGCGGCCTCCACCGCCGATCGAACCAGTTCGAACACCGCGCCTCCGCCCGCAATAATTGTAAAGACGCCAGGCGGAGCGATTTATGTGTCAAGGGGGCGCACTGCGTGCGCAAAGGGTGTTCGTCTGCAGACTTGGAGAGCTGGCTGCCTGCCGTTCCCAGTGTGTCATGACAAATGCCGTTGCCGTTGACTCAAAATGAAGTGTTCGATCGTTGAAACAATATAAAACCAAACGAGCTCCGGTATTTCGTCGGATTGTATCACGCGAAAGGTTAAATGTAGAGCCACTCAATAACCTACGATTCAACGTATCGTCAGCAATCTTGGTGCCTAAATTCACTGTTGCCAACCATCTTAAGCTTTATCTTAAATGGCAGGAAACGATTCTCAGTCCGCCATCCCATCTGTGTCTGAACAGTTCGCGTCACGGCAAAACGATATCGCCCGAGCTTCGTGACACCTATCTAAAGCTGAGGAAATAGTATTTTCCAGTCGTAACGATCGCGCATTGCACCCGCTTTGCATGCACTAAGCGCCAAAATGGCGGCGCTCAAAGAATGTTAACTGCCGATACTCTAAAGCCGGGGTCACACTACTCATACACCATGCAAAAGACAGTCTGTAAACACGAGTCACCGCAATATCCGTGGTTCGAATGCTGCGCGCCAATCTTTATCCTTGAATTCATCGCCACGCGGCATTCGAAGCATGGATCTCGCGGTGATTCGCGTTCAAATCTCTATGCAGACTGACTTTTGTAAAATGTATAAGCGGTGCGGTGTATAAGTGGCTCTATAGTAAGGAGGCTGACACGGGCATGGTGGCGTATACACTACCAAAAACCAAATTAGTTGCAAGGAGATTTAGGCAGCGGAACGCTGGTCTGCCCTAAATGGACGTATGTCGTCTCTCCGCCGAAGGGGAGTGACTTGGCCTGGGCACTATACAGAAACAAACCTGGGTGCCTTTAATGTGTGTCACGCAGAATAATTTTTCCACGACCGAGCGCCGGTGTAATATCTGACGCAATCAAGCTTTTGACAAAGAAATATAAATATAAAAGAAGTAAACACTGAAATGATTCGAAGCTAAATGAGTCAAACGGGACGCAGCGACCGACTCGACATTATACAAAAAAGTATAATGTCAACAATTAAAAAAAAAAAAAACGTTGCGATAATATATTGTTTTGAAGAAAAGAAACTAGCTCTGATAATATATGCTGTCGCAAAATATGCAAACGAGCTTTGAACATGCACTGAGGTCACGCGAACTCGATATGGGAACCATCGGAACGCAATGTAAGGTAAAAATCTACACGAGCCCAATAACACAGCGTGTCCTTTTCATGGACGTGTAATTTGTTTCCGCCCCAGTTCAGTTGAAGACAATTCTTCGAACACAAATCACGACACTGACTGAACATCGTTCGAGATAGATCTCCGCTTCGTCGGCAACCATCTTGCACAGCTGCACCGGCACAAAATTTGCACACACACACAAAAAAAACCTCCCCCTTCCCCCCAAAAGAAAGAAAAGAACACGCTGTTGTTTTATATTGTACAAAATAAACAAAGAAACCATAAACACAACGAACCAACGAAGAAAAATTAAGGGGGGATACGTGGGTAATATACCTTTACAACACGAAACAACGAGCCTCGTGTTCTTTTCCCTCATGCGTGAACCGCTACGAAGACTAGAACGAGAATAATATTCCCGCTCAAAAAACACCTGTGTGGGTCATATTTGACGCGTGCCCGCGCCACTTGTTCCGGTTCAAGTTTCCACGGCGCGGGGCTGACTCGGTTTCCTTTGTGCAACACTGTTTTTTTTTTTCCTTTCGAAACAGTAAAAAATACACACGCGCCGCGGCAGACAATGCAATAGCGCGCGCTCAACGTGTGCCGGCCGGGACAGCGCGCTGCCATTGAACGGCCGGACCCAAGGAAACAGGCGGACCTCACTCACTATGTACCGCAGTGAACGCTAACGAGTCCTCCCAAGCAATCGAGCGCCGTGAGCCTCTCACGTGACTAGACGTTCCGCGCGTCACTGCGCCCCTCCCAAAGGTCACGTGACAATCACGTGACATTAGATTGGCTCCGATGGCTCGTAGCGTCCGCTGCGCTCCATCGTCAGGTGAAACGAATAAATTCAAAAATAAACGCAAACAAAGAACACTCCTGTCACGGGGTGTAGCGGCCACGAAACGGACGAAATGCCGCCCTTCGAGAAGAAAACAAAGAAGGCGAAGTAAGCGTTATTCCGGAGGAGAGCACCGCAGTCGCGTGCGCTTCAACTTCCGCGTGGAGCCGACCTTCGCCTAGATGCGGTTAGATTGACGCGGACGCGTGACGCTCAAACGACGCGTTCGTGAGACGGTCCGTTCCGCGAGCGGCAATGGTGTGGCGCTCGTGCGCCTGTTCTGTTTGCCAGCGGGCGCGACGCCGCTTGTATACGCAGTCGAGTTTCGGGAAGCGCCTGCCTGGGGATCGCTTTCTTGTACACGCGTGTGCACGGGCGGCTGACGAACGTCCGTGAAATTGTGTCGCGGCCAGACAAGTCGAGCCAAAATATGCAAATAGGTAGGGTGAGTCAACCCAGGAATGAAGGGTCAAGAGCGTCGCGGGTTTGCTAAAACTTTCCCAAACGCTGCAAGTTTTTTCTTCTTCTTTTTTTTTTCCGAGCTTCTGTACATGTTTCGATAAGTCGCTGACAAGACATACAAGACATGCTCGAAAGTCAAACCGTCGCTGAGCGCGTTGACATTCTAATCCTTCTCGTATCTTGGCATATATATTCTAAATGTATAAGGTGAAAAAAAAAAGTCCAACGTTGGTGCAACATAGATGATTGAGGCACGGGCAGACAAAGCGATTTTTACGTAAAAAAAAAAAAAAAAAACTCAACTCAACAATTTTAGATATTTCGGAAACATACAATTGACTACAGACAAATAACAGTTGAATTACAGCGAACGTTACCGCAGAAATAAAAGTAATTAGATCGTTCAAAGCAGTGTGTCGAACCGAAAAAAATACGGGTTCGGTTACGGTTCAGGTTCAGGTAAATTTATTTTGTTCCGGTTCAGTTCCGGTTCGATTAATTCGATCCGTGAACCGGTTCGGGGCGCTGAACCGGTTCGCGAACCGGTTCGGAAATTTTAAATAAAAAATTGCAACATCAAAATAAATTACAAATAAAACATCTGAAATCAGCACATACGAAACGGGATACATCGTAGTGTAAGGCTCAGGGATTTCTACCAGGAATGGTTTCTTTATATGCACTCAAAGGTTACCTCACAGATGTTTACGCATTCGGACTTCATCTAATTGCGTCCGACGCAGTAGCTGTAAAATCCGCGACCTCTTTACAAACCCCCTTACAAGAAGAACTCGCTAACTATCCCGCCACCTCGGCGTGTAAGCAATTGAAGGAACAGTGGGGAGAAAATACAGCTTTCTTTATTTAAACTAGCCTTCGGTAACTCAAATTAGACCCTTAAAGAAATTTTCATTAAACAAGATACGGAATATGAAAAACACTTCACCGAACGCAACGCCAGAAGGACGTAATAGGATAAATATTAAAATAGAAGAGTTCGCTGTCTCACAAATATCTTAGCTTCTAAGTGCCTATACGAAACCGGATGCATGATTATCAAACTTCACAGCCTTTTCTTTTCTCATTCCGATGGAAGCAAGCTTCAAGAACTCGCGCGTTCTAGAAACGTGTTATGAAATGAGCACACAGCAGCATTTAGGATTTACGAGATTGTAGAAAAATGAAATCCCGTAACGCGAATTTTTTTTTTTTTTTTGCACAGTTTTTTAATTTTTTTTCTTCCGCGTACAAGCCGCGACCAGCGCAATACTGGTTCCTATGTCTAGATTCATGGATGCAGCGTTTGTCAAGATTCGTGGATGGAGCGTTTATATTCCTAAGACTGAGTGGAGAAAAAAAATATGTAAGCGAGGTGTGTGTCAGTTGACGGCACTTAAAAAAGAAATGGCATTGATAGCACATTCGTTGTCAACAGCGCGTGGCCGAACCGTTTTGACATGAGCCGGTAACCGTTATTTTTTTTCCGGTTCAGTTCCGGTTCGGGTTCATCGCGATAACAATATAACGGTTCGGGTTCGGGTTCAGTTCCGGAAAAAATATCGGTTCGGTTCCGGTTTTCGGTTCGGTTCCGGTTCGACACCCTGGTTCAAAGTTACAATAAAATGTAATTGATTACAAGAAATCAATTACTTGTAACTCGTTACGTACAAGTCTGCTTCTTTCGTTTAAGCCGGGGTCACAGATCATACAAAAGGCAGTCTGCAAACACGAGTCATGCAATATCCGTGGTTCGAATGCCGCCTGCCAAGTTTCCTCCTTGAACTCATTACCATGAGGCATTCGAAGCACGGACCTCGCGATGACTCGCGTTCGAATCTGTATGCAGACTGTCGTCTGTACGATGTATATGCAGTGTGATCCCGGCTTTTGTGGTATCGCGGAGGCTGCTCAACTTACTCTTTCAACGCGGAGAGAGCCCGCCAATTTCGGCTGACTTCAAAAATTACAAAATTTCCAAAGTTTTCCTGCACGATCGTGGCTGGTTAAATAATGTCGCAAGCAGCGTACAAACAGCAGATAACAGTAATGAATACCTGGGATATTTAATACGTTTTAATTGTTCTCAGATAATCAAATTGGAATCTAAATTCGATACAGGTCGCAAAAAAAAAAAATCATTCGGATACGTTTATTTGGATCAAATGTACCTCGAACGACTTTGTGTGTGCCAACCTATACAGAATTGACTGTGGGTGTGCACGGCGAATTGGCATCTGAACTTTTATTTTTATTTATTTGCTCGTGGTCTTTTGTTCTCTCTCTCTCTCTTCTCCTTGTATTTTTTGTTATTTATACGAGAAGATTACTATAGATGCCTAACAGATCTTGGTATTTGAACAAACGTATATACAAGACGTTTCCGGTGAAACCCAGCAATCCACCCCGGGATTCGTAAACCGTCGGATGGCCCGATTCGACGTCTTCCCTGGCGGCAGCAGCCCGTACGGCGTTGTCAACAAGACCCAAACGCGAGAGGAAGGACAAGCGGTAAGCCTCTCCGCGCTGCGGCGCCATCCATCCGAACAAAAAGCCCGCGAAAGCCCAAACACCGCAAGCGATTAAGATGGCGCCAGAAACGACCTTCCCCCGGGGACATACATTATTCGCAGAACGGTGTTCCTCGCACATTCAACGTAAAACAGAATACAAAAAACGAGAAGCGTGCACGTCGCGCTGTCTTCTTCCGGAGTACGCGGGACAGAAGGGCTTCGCTCGACACGAGAACGCGATCCGTCTTCATTCACGCGAACCCAACGCAAAATCCCGCGCGACAAGTTTTCCCGCTTGTTCCGTGAGGAAATAAAGAAAAGAAAGAAATATATATATATAAAATTAAATCAAAGGCGAGCCGAAAAAAACTAAACAGAGGGCCAACATTTGCCGCGGTATAGCGGACAGCATTTCGTCTTTCCTCCCCTCATTCGTACCTTCCCGAACCTCCCACTTCCGATGGAAACAGGGCCGACAAATAAGGACGACCCAACTCTCAAGAACAAAGGAAAGCTGAGGTTTTACCCGCGCGTACACGCGCGAGCCTCGCCATCTCGGCGCATTCGCTCGCTCGCTCGAGCTATATTTTACTAGGAACCATTAAGGAAGTGAATGTGTTAGGGCCGCTGGCCCTGCACCGGGGCATTAAGCATGCTGGGTGGCGGTGCCTTCGTATATATACCGGAAAACCAGAGGCAATCGCACGCACGCACACACATACACACGGTGCTATAAAACACACCGCTGCCGGTGAAAGAAGAACGACTAATGGTGGCAGAAACCACTTTGTCGCCGGTCGCTTGTTCGGATAGATTGTTTTTGCTTAGCTTTGGTTTTCTTTTGTGCGCGATGTGTACTCGAAAGAACAACGGGCAGCACGCGCGAACGATACAAGGGTGTATTACAGCGGGTGTGCTCAGTAAGGGAGACGTAATTCGAAAGGATGCAGCGACGGCGTTGAAGGACGCGCTCGATTACACGTTGTCAAACGGGCACGCTTGATGGGCGCTGAGGGTCGTGCAAAAAAGAACGCTCAAGCGCGCGCGCAAGCGCGCTAACAACCCAGTGTCCTGTCGGGGGGTTGCAAAAATGTAAAAATAAGAAATAACTGGTTTAATTACGTAATGTGCGTCCTTGCGAACACGGGCCGAAGTGATGCAGTTTAACGCCGAATTAAGAAACTTTGTGTGCTCGTAAACTGCCTCCGTGAAAGTTATAATCAGCTTAAGGGATAAATGAGAATATATACAGCATGCACCGATACAGGTATACAGTTAGAAAAATGAACTAATTGCAGTATCAGCTGGCTAAAAGTTCATTACCGAAGCGAAAAGCGTGAACAGAATTATCAGTGTTGGGTTAGGGGGATATTTATACAGCGTGTAGTTGGTCAGCCATTAAAGTTGCGACGAGTCACACGCTCTAGATGAGCAATAGACCGATCTCACAAAGCGTGACGCCGTTGAACTTTAGTTCACGGGAGGCAGACGGCCGTGCATGCAAGGGCTCGTGCCTTCTCGTGCTAAACTCGCGCAGGCCTCCAGCGGAGTTGCCGCACGTGCAGAGAGACTAAAGTTCCCTCGATGCATTGCGGCCGCGGTGGTGTAGTCAAACTACACTGTAGTCAAACTGCCTTGTGAAATCGGCCTATTTAGCCAGTGCAGTACAACCGCTAGCCTGGGGTCTTTAACGTGCACCACGCAGTAGTGATACACGACCGCACGCCGGTACGATGCTCATCCACATCGAAACGGGCAGGGGTGGGGCTCGAGCCCAGGATCCCTGGGTTCTGCAGCGCGAGCTTTCGCTCCACGCGCGTCGAGCTGGGTGTGCGCTTTAGCCCACTCGGCCGCCGATCCCCCCCCCCCATTATCAGTGTTTATGTGCAGTGAATATGAACAAGGTAGAGAGTGCCTAAGGGCAAATCAATTATTACAGGTTGACGCACTAGCATTTTGTGGAGTATATACCCACGAATGTGCGAAAGTGATCTATAACTGCTCGACTGTTCGCGCAAGAAAGTTCTTTTTACAGTTACCTCCTCAAGCCTGTGGGTTTTACAACGTTGTGTAACATGCGAAACCGATTGCGCATATACTCAGGTTCAGATCTATTGGTTATAAAAAGAGTATGTCGGGTCAATTTCTGTGAATCAGCTTTGCCTGGCTTGCTGCATACAAAGTACATCGTTGGCATCGGGTGTGACCAGGGCGGGACTTCTACTGTGCACACGTAGTTACACGTCAGCACAAGGTCGGGCACTTGATCCTCGGAGATCTGGGAGGAGGATCATCAATAGGAACGAGTTCCTTTCGGAGAAAAGCTTAATAAAAGAACTATTTGTTTGTTAAATCATCGAAGACAACATCGTCATTAGTGTTGATTTCAAACACGCTTTATTCTGCGGTATATTAGTATGCCCATTAAAATACCTCGCCCGGCGATCGCTTCCATTACGGAGACAAACAGATGAACTTCCTCGACGCGGGCACGTATGTGCATGCAGGCGACGCCATTTTCTTGATTTCTCTTTACTTTTTTTTTCGTAATCAAATTTGCCGATTGGAAATCTACCATTCGGGCTAAATGTGACATCAGTATGACGTCATGAAGGCTCTTTCCTTTTTCCATGCGCAGAGACCTTGGTATTCACATCCGGTCATAGCTGAGCTCGCTGCTGCTGGGCGCGTGTTGACGGAAAGCTTCCATAACGCTTCCAACACGTACACTGCACACCATGAAGATTGCCTTCTTTCGGAGATCTTACATGAGAACTCATCCCGAGCATGCGCTGTGAGCAGTCACCTCAAATATGGCGCCCGGACTCTACTAGAGTGAACAAGAGGAGGGGTAGTGAGATCAGGCACCGACGCGCGCAATGCATTGTTGTGAAGCGGCGAGCGTGGAAAGGTCCCGGATGTACGAAGCGGCGCTGCGGTAGCATGGGTTGGAGCAGTGGTTTAAGCCATTGATGTTTCCCGGGCCTTTTGTGTATCGGCGCAGATGATGGAGGACTCCGTTCGTGACGGGGGGAAGGAAAAGTTATAGGTTAATTATGATAATGATTTAATATTTAAATACGACTAATGGCTAGTGTGAAGTAGACTTCTCTCATTGATATACACATGAGAAACCTTGTCCGAAAATTAAAACGTTTCTTCTCTACCTGAAAAAAAAAAAAGAACCTTTTATTGTTTGGTTTGACTGATGAGGCAGGGCTTCGCGGACCCCCATTTGAGAACCACTGGGCTGGAAGATCTGAGCGTTCCGAGGGCCTTTGGCGAGCAGGTTTGGCTTAGCGGTTTGGCCGCTAAGCCAAACCGTTGTGTTTTTGTCGCTTTTGTCGAATGAAGTGTAATGCTGAGTCAACTACGACGACAACGGCGACGCTAAAAGCGCAACAAATGCTATGCGGTGCATGCGCTACCACAGCCCATGCTTCAGCGGCTCTCTCTCGTGCCGTCGAAACAATGTGCGGCAGCCGTAGCACTCGCTGAGCTCAGTATACCCCTCCTCTAGTTCACTTTAACTCTGCCTATACTTGCACGGATTTTTAATTTGTTCAGTATCTTTGTGAATATATGCTGTTAAAATGTTACACCTTTTTTTGGTCCGAGTTGCGATGTACTATTGGAAAGGCACCTCACTGTTGGCGGTCATCTTCAGTGAATAAACGAGTAAACAGACAAACATACGTGACAAAAGGAGCAGGGTATGTAGAGAACACTTTTATATCGCTGACAGCTTGTCCTTCTCCACGAAAGGACGTCATAGGATATATAATATATTCTCCACTCAAATTCTCCGTACGTAAGCTTCACCTCACTTACATCTGTTTTTGTTTCTTTCTCTCCCACTCTAGCTTTCTATACATAACGGGCGTATAAGTCTCTATCGTTCTTTATTTATGTTGTTTTCGCAATTTTTGACCAACTTCTATCGCCCCCGCACAGCTCGCACGAGACATACTTTCCATGCCTTCCCTCTCGCAGAGCACGCATATGTGCATACGCATACTGCTCAGAACAGACGCCTCCACCCGTCGACTCTTTGTTCCGCCCCAATTTCTAATTTCGCTCAAAGCGCGCCCTTTGCAATTTTTTTTTCTTCTAATACCTACCCTACCATTTTTTTTTTTTAATTTTTATAAGACAGCTAGGATTATATTCTTCACGAGCTACCATCGGCCCTTGGCACGGACGCTGCGCCAGCCAAAAGCAGACTCGCCTGCGATCCACGATATATTAAAATTTCCCGGCGTCACCCCCCGGTCGGTCAGGCCACACGCTTCGAATACTCGGCCATATTTATTTTATTTTTATTTCTACACTTTATTTCATCCCCCTCTCCTTTTTCGGAGCTTACTGCCACCACCGCCACCTCTCTTTTATATCGTTATAACGATAATCTTAAACGTCCCGAACGACGTCTGCACCGCCTCATCCCCAATTTGATCTGATGAACGACGTATCGTCTCCACACGCGCTCGCTGTAATGATTGCGATAATAATAATAATAATCGTAATAGCAAAAACTGAAGGAAAGAAAAAACAAATAATCCTAAACAGAAGGCGGAGGCGGACGTAGAAGACCCTTTCGTGCGTACCCCCTCCCCCCTTTTTCCCTTTTTTTCAATTTTCCTTTTCCAAGTGGTCGGTGTACGCGCGGCGTTTCTTTCTTGTTGAGACGTTGAAATAGCGTCCCCGCTTTTGTTCGCTGGATTCTCCCGATTCACGGAGCTAGACGAAAGGGAAAGACAGAAGGAAGAAAAGAAGAGGAGACAACGAAAAGGGAAAAGAAAGGAGCGGCAGCTAAAGGGACCGGCATCGCGTGTGTGTCTGGCCCGAACGGAGCTCGCATCATTAATCAGTCCGATCTTCTCTCTCCCGAATGTGCCGTAGTAGCATCGAGGAGGCTGTAGCAGGAAGCCGCCTGCTTCTTGCTATTGCCGCCGTCCTCTACTGCTGTTTGTTAGTGATGCAACGGCGGCGGCGCTGAACCGCGTCGACGACGGGGACCCTGGGATGATGGAGGAGTGGAAAAGGGAGGATGAGGAGGAAACGCCGGAAGAATGGAACGATGAGGGAAATAGGGAAGAAAAAAAGGAAGAAGGAAAAAAGCAAGCTACGAGAAGGGGTGCTTCGTTCAGCTGACACGGCAGAACTTAGGTGCTCGTTGGACCAGTCATGCCTTTCTTTCACCACGTGATCATACTTCTTGCCCATACCCACACGTAGAGAGCGGTGGTCACGTGATGAAAGGGAGGCGGTTGATTGGTCCGGCGAGGGCGTAGCTCCCACAGTACTGTCGGATGGGGGACGAGCTGAGTTTAGCCCGGCGCGGTTATTTGGTGAGTACACGGGAGACAGGGAGCGAGCGCGCTGGGGACGTTGGGTGTTGCATTACCGAATTAATACCGCCAGCCCGAGGGCGTATAGGGAAGAAAGCCCGAAAGGATTGAAGTCGAGGCCACGGTCGAGGCACACGGACAGCCGCGCGTAGAAGTGGATGCAGCGTTGTCCGTGGCAGCGTAGGTCCAGGGATTACTTGGCGGACGAGGGGAGAGAACCAATCCCGAGAAGTTCGGTAGAGGAGTCAGCGGATTCAGCCGCTATCTGACGAAGTGTTTTTCGCTTTAGGAGCTCGGCTGGGTGGTGTTGTTCTTGGAGAAGTGAAACTTTACGTTCTGATTTGCGTGTTCGTGTATCTACCGCTAGGTTCAGTGAAATGTCGGTGTGGTTACGGTTAAGCAGAAGCACTAACCTTCACTTTGACAGCGTCTGGGAGATCAAAGCTATGGCAGCCCTATGGGACCAAAGCACAAACACGTCAAAAAAGGTACATCGCGCGGCACTGTGAAAACGAACATGCGATCGCCGGCTTCTCTTGTTACCCCCTCGCTATTTAAAGAATATATATATATATATATATAGAGAGAGAGAGAGAGAGAGAACTACCAGTGCTCTAGAAAGGGCCCATTCGGGACACTACGCGACGCAATAAAAATAAGTGCTCGTCAGTTAAGTGTTTTGAACAGATGCGAAAAAGCGTCAATTTCGTATTTATGCTGCAGTGCCGCGCGGCATACACCCGCTTTGTATTCCTGGCTGCATAAAACATTCACAGCACCTGGCGGTTAAAAGTTGAAGCTGGAAAAGAAGGCTGCGTCCTGTCCACATCAGCCTTCTTTTTGTCTGTGTTTATTTGGCGTAGAGCTACGATGGATAACCAAGGAGCCCTATAAATATGACTCGTCGAAGATGCCAATAATGTCTAGTAATGTATACTAAAAGCAACCAATATAGCGCCTTTCAACGAGGACACGTGTCAAATAGTACTGGTAGTCCATTTAGTATTATTTAGGTTATATACTATCAAAACGTTTTTTGACCAGCGCTAAACTGATCAGAGTTTAAACGCAGACACCAGAAAAAAAAAAAAAAAAAAAAAAAAAAGCTAATCCAAAGCAGTTCCTAGAGTCACTGAGCTTCTTCAGTAAATGAACTCATTGACGAATTTATGTATACTACCCCAACAAGGGCGCGAAGACCAACGTATATACGCGAGTGATTTAAAATACGAGTGATAAAATACTTTTCGGACCAAAAGCATCTGAGAAAATGCAAAAGACGGCTGTAATCGCCTGTCGAAGACTCGTGTCCCTTGACTTGGAAGAAGCACGCACACAAACCATACCAGGCAAAATTCAAGAAAGAAACACGGTACTAATGCCTCGTTTAGGGCGCCATCCAATTAATTTCACTGCATCAAAAGAATTGTCTCCACCACGGTCTTCGTGATATTTTTAGTGTTACTGCACCAAGGTCCAAACGCGATGAGACTAACCGACGTACGTCGCACCACAGACCGCAAGACCAAAGATAAAACGAGGAGACTTCTCGTCGGAAGAGAATAGGTACGGAGCGACTTCTTTGTACCATGCACGGAACCAGATCAAAGGTATTTTGCTCCACAATGTGCTTACGACTTCAGGCATTCATTACAAACTAACAAATGTCTCCAAAGATGATCCAAGAATAAATGTAGCACACATCGCCGGGCAAGCTTCTTCCACTGCTTTTTTTTTTTTTTTTTTCATTTTTGTTGTTAGACTGTCGGTGTGGGCCTATTCTCCTGTCGTCGTAAACTTGTCGGGTGAATTCAATTCACTGGGTCAATTTCAATTCCACAGATGTCAAGCATAATGGCCGACCGCCCGAACTTATGACTTGTACGTATATAATAGGTTGTTGTTGTTGTTGTTTTTGTTTTTTTTCTTTTGTCTTCATTCAAGTTGGCGGCGCATCGTTCTTCTTCTACAAGTCAGATACGTATAACTGCGAATACAAAGAATAATATTATTTACTTAAAGGGACAATGAAGGCAATTTAGGAGATCTTTTTGGCGATTGAACTGGGTTCCAGGCACGTCTCAGGCCACGTTGCCCAAATTTCAGCCGAAACCGGCGCTTGTGTGCCGCGCAAATCAATGAAACAGTCGCGGTAATAATCGTACCGGGATCGACTGCGGCGACGCCCCAAGAGTTGCGGGAGAAGCCAGGAGAAGCGGAGCTCACGTGACCGATGCGGGGCCAAGGAGCGAGCATACCTCGGCAAACCTCACTCATGAGGGCCCTCACTCACCCTCACTCACCCTCATCTTCACAGGTGAGGTGAGGGTGAGTGAGTTTCTGAACCAGGAAAATTCATGAGTGTGAGGGTGAGTGAGGGCCGTGAGGGCTGTGAGGGCGGTGAGGGCCGTGAGGGCTGTGAGGGCTGTGAGGGCCGTGAGGGCGGTGAGGGCCGTGAGGGCCGTGAGGGCGGTGAGGGCCGTGAGGGCGGTGAGGGCGGTGAGGGCCGTGAGGGCGGTGAGGGCCGTGAGGGCGGTGAGGGCCGTGAGGGCGGTGAGTGCATGAGGTGTGTGAGGGCCATGAGTGCGTGAGGGCGGTGAGTGCGTGAGGCCCCCTTCAGATCGAGCATCTTTCTCAGCAATTTTGGTGTTAATGGCGGGCTGTTCTCTAGCTTTCCCTAGATCGACACGAATTGCTGAGATCGGGTCCGGCTCGAAATAAGCAAGCAACTCGGAGCAATTCGAATACGTTTGAAGCGGCTGCATCTAATCAGGGACGCAAAATTTTCACGTGATACCTCGTGCCGGTGATGACGACACCGAAAGACTTGGTTCTCGTTTGAAATCGATCGTTTTTTGGAAATAAACTGTTTCAGAAAGGTGCATTAGTATTCTTAACGAGGTTTAAATGCATAAAAACACGTTTATAACGCGTAATTGTGTCTGAATAGTGCAAGAAAAATAAAATTTTATGATGACGATGGCAAATTGCAGCAATTGGTTGCTGCGAGTGATCGCGGGCGGCGCGTGTTGCTGGTGTTGCGACGTAAAGTTTCTGGGCGAAATTGCCCCATCTGAAGCTGGCCTGAGTGGCGTGCGTGAGTGGCATGAGGGCGGTGAGTGGCGTGAGGGCGGTGAGTGGTGTGAGGGCCGTGAGGGCCGTGAGGGCCGTGAGGGCGGTGAGGGCGGTGAGGGCCGTGAGGGCCGTGAGGGCCGTGAGGGCGGTGAGGGCCGTGAGGGCGGTGAGGGCGGTGAGGGCCGTGAGGGCGGTGAGTGGCGTGAGGGCGGTGAGTGGCGTGAGGGCTGTGAGGGCCGTGAGGGCTGTGAGGGCCGTGAGGGCCGTGAGGGCCGTGAGGACGGTGAGGGCTATGAGTGCGTGAGGGCCGTGAGGGCGGTGAGGGCCGTGAGGGCGATGAGGGCGGTGAGGCCCGTGAGGGCGGTGAGTGGCGTGAGGGCGGTGAGTGGCGTGAGGGCCATGAGTGAGTGAGGGGCGTGAGGGCCGTGAGTGCGGTGAGGGGCGTGAGGGGCGTGAGGGCCGTGAGGGCGGTGAGTGCGTGAGGGCCGTGAGGTTCAGTGAGGGTGAGTGAAGGGCTGAAGGTGAGTATGACTGTGAGGGTGAGGGTGAGTGAGGGGCTGAACGTGAGTGTAGCTGTGAGGGTGAGGGTGAGTGAGGGGCTTAGGTGAGTGTGGCTGTGAGGGTGAGGGTGAGTGAGGGCGACCTAAAATGCCGACCTCTGGGAGCGAGACGTCACAAGAGACGCGTCAGCGATTGGTCGAAACGAGAAACGTGCCCTCGGTCACGTTTTAGTTCGCGATTTTTAGAAATACTGTTCTAATTTCCGCTTGAATAACCATCAAAAGTATAAAACGGATCGGAAATGATTACTAAACCGTAAATAAAGCAGCATCATTGTTTTTTTCTTTGCTACGCTGGACGCGAAACCGGCAACGAGCAACTATGGGCCAACAAATTAAAATTAAAAAATAACACAGTACTCGAAAGATTTTGCAAAATGGTAGCTGTAGATGGCTGTTCTAACGGTCGACTGAAGACCAGTATTCGTTCGGGCGACGCTAGTTTTCACGTGTGGGTAGCTGATCGTGTCCTTTGACGACAAAAAGAGGACGTCCGCGGAGGAACCGGATCCCGGAACGGCGGGATCGCTGCCGCTTTCCCTTCGGCATCTCCCCCGCGTCCGTCCTTCGGCATGCGGGCCGCTCGTTGCCGGCTGGGCGGTCTCCGTCGGGTGATGGCAGTGGCCGCCACACACGTACTCCCGTTCCGTTGGTGTTCGGTCACTGAACGGAAGCTTGAACTCGCTCGCGAGAGCGGCATTCGTCCATGTTGACAGAGTCGGCGCAACGACCGCGCCACCGCGCTGCTATAACCCACCGCGATAACCAGAGTCTCGGTCTCCTAAGTACTACCGATACCGACTATTCACACTTGACGTCACTCCCTACGTCACCTCCGTTTTCGGAGGCCCAGAAACGAGTCTGGAAATGGTTCAGATTCGGTTTCTTTACTTCTTTCGTCGGCACATAAATACGCGTCATAAATGTCTACAAAAAAATTGGGCGGCATGCTATGTTCCCAAGAAGCATTAAAACACCATTTAAAAAAATTAAATAAAATCGTCTTCATTGTCCCTTTAAACTTATCAATGCGAAGAGGAGGAGGTGTGTATGTGCCAAAAGCGTACCTAACCTTCTGTCGATGTTCCCTTCTATTCCGTTGCCTTAACTCCATCATGACCAAGCCAGAAGTTTTAATGAAACTTGTACGTTACGGGTTAGTTTTACCTATAGTTGGTGACAGATTAAGAGTTCGGGGGCAGCCCCATCTGTCTCCTTCCACTTTAGCCGAACGAACGATGTAGAGGGGGCGACCTCCTCTCCAGCGTTCGCTCTGCTAAAGTGGAAAGGGGTAGAATGAGTTTGCCCTCTCCTCTTAACCTGTCACCCACAAGTTACTTTTTCTATAACGTAGCAACTATGTAGTTACTTCAAAAAAAAACTAACGAGTAACTTATTTCTGTTACTTTCTGTTCAAGTTACGAGGAACGGTATTCAGGTAATTCTGGAGGGGAACGTCTACAACACGAGTACCCAATCTGGAACTCACACCAGCTCACGCCTGTAACTTGCACCCACAAGAAAATGCCCAATAGGTCACAAAGAATACGCGTAAGGTATGTCAGCATAGCCACAGTTACCCAAATTGAACGCGACAAGTTCTGGAAGCGGCAATACCGCTGCACAGAAAAGGCATGTTCAGAATAACGTGAAATTATACGCGTCACCTCCAGGCTTATGTAACGCGTTCCTTCGAAATCACAGTAACGATATTTAGTAACTTCATTTCAGCAAAGTGTACATGCCTGGTTGATATAACCTTCCTAAATGCCCTCAGTGTTCTTACCATCAAAACAGGCTTTGAGCAAGTTCGTCTTAACCACGGTGACTCGACATTTCAAGGAATAAAAACACATTTCTAGCTTCGTGATTCGCCGAGCTCTCTCGGTAGATTCCAGCGATTGGTTCTCTCAAGTGATTTGCGGGAAAGTAGACGCACAGATTTCTTAGAGCGCATGCATCGCGACCTCGCGCTTTCCCCAAACGGCGGCAAACGATGAAATGCGAACGCTTCTGCTCCGTCTACAAGGGACTTTTAGCAAACCGTTAGTTGCCGTGTTCCGCGTGCCGCACTACCGGAGCTTTAAAAGCATGCTTTTAAGCGCGCGCCCCGCGGTTACGGAATCACCTGACCGCGCGCTTAAAGGGACAATGAAGACGATTTTATTTAACTTTTTTTTTAAATGGTGTTTTTACGCTTCTTGGGAACATAGCATGCTTCCCAATTTTTTGTAGACATTGGTGACGCGTTTTTCTATGACGTCAAGTGTGAATAGTCGGTATCGGTAGTATTTAGGAGATCGAGACTCTGGTTACCACGGTGGGTCATAGCAGCGCGGTGGCGCGGTCGTTTCGTTGAATCTGTCAACATGGACGGCAATGCCGCTCTCGCGAGCGAATTCTAGCTTCCGTTCAGTGACCCAACACAAACGGAACGGCAGTACGTGTGTGGCGGCCACTGCCATCACCCGACGGAGACCGCGCAGCCGGCAACGAGCGGCCCAGGACAGGGACGCGGGGGAGATGCTGAGGGGAAAGCGGCAGCGATCCGGCCGTTCCGGGAACCGGTTCCTCCGCGGGGGACGCTCCCCAAGAAGGAGAAAATAAACAGCACCACTTTTGGTTTTCACCAAAGACGGACGTCCTCTTTTCGTCGTCAAAGAACACGAACAGCAACCCACAGGTGACAACTAGCGCCGCCCGAACGAATACTGGTCTTCAGTCGACCGTTAGAACAGCCATCTACAGCGCACAAATTCGGCATGACTACCATTTTGCAGAATCCTTCGAATATACCGTGTTCTTTTGGTATATTATTTTGTTTGCCCATAGTTGCTCGTTGCCCCTTTCGCGTCCAGCATAGCAAAGAAAAAAAACAAAAAAAGAACACACAATAATGCTGCTTTTTTACGGTTTAGTAATCATTTCCGGTCCGATTTATACTTTTCATGGTTATTCAAGAGGAAATTAGAACAGTGTTCCTAAAAATCGCGAACCAAAACGTGACCGAGGGCACGTCTCTCGTTTCGACCAATCGCTGACGCGTCTCTTGTGACGTTGCGCTTCTTGGCCCCTCAATGGTCACGTGAGCTCCGCTTCTCCCGCAACTCTCGGGGCGTCGCCCCAGTCGATCCCGGTACGATTGTTACCGCGACTGTTTAGTTGATTTGTGCGGCACACAAGCGCCGGTTTCGGCTGAAATTTGGGCAACATGGCCTGAGACGTGCCTGGAAACCAGTTCAATCGCCAAAAAGATGTCCGAAATTGCCTTCATTGTCCCTTTAAAAGCATGCTTCATAGGCTCTGGTATAGTGCGGTACGCGGAACACGGTAACGGTTTGCTCATAAGAGATGCCGTGCCCCTCCTTCCTAAACCGGCTTCAGCAGCCGCTTTATCATAAGGTGTACTTAACCGCGACCCGGCGAACTCTACCCTCGCCGCTTAGTATCTTGTCGCGGGATCATATTTGTGTTTCTTGAGCGGCTTTGGTTCATCTCCCGGAGAGTGCATTTCCCATCCTACAGGACCATCACTGCTTTCTTTTTTTTTTTCTTCTCCGCACCACCGTAAACCAGACGCAAAGTAGGCACCCTGACCGCAGAGAGGTTATGCTATACCTGCTGTGGCGCTAACCACGCTGAGTACCCGGAAAAGCACCCCCGTCGTATCGCATCTTTCGCGTCCCGGCACCATTTATTTCCCAGCACCCGATAGGCTCGTTGGTTGGTGAGGAATGCTGCCTCGGAATGTGTGCGCTCTCTAACTACAGATGATATTTGAGTTTCTTTTTTTCGTAGTTCAGGGGCGAGCATTTGATACTTTGTGTTTTCTGAACAAATAAAACCCCGAGGTCCTATGTGTTGTAATGCCTTTAAAATGGCTGAGACAGAATAAAGAATAGGCGACCTGGTCTACGTACGTACGCAGCACTGCCGGATCATGCAAAGGGTCCTTAATTGGACGCCGTTTTGTTATAAGCGCTAGTTTAATTAAATCGAAATCACGAGTTCATTTCAGTCATTCAATGGAGTAAGCTCGTCGAAAAATGTATATTAAAACTTTTTTAGCATTACCATAATATCCAGTATGATAATCTCCCCCCCCCCCTTTCCCGGCGGGAATGGGGTTAAAGTCTAAGGCACTACGTAGGACGTTAGGGTATTCTTGGCGAATCAAGAGTGATAGGGCGTTCACAACACGATCACTATCAGGTGGTTCATGGACACCATGGTGTGACTAACTTAAGCAGCGACGCCAGAATTCTGCCAGTGTTCCGGGGTCACCAGATGAAAATGATCAATATTCGTAAATTGAAAATTGCAATTACTAGAGCTAGTGTATACTAAGTAGCCTATGGGCATTCCATCTCAAGAGTGATCCACCCGTCTAATTTTCGTGTCCTAACACTTTAATCTTCCTTTTTTTTCTCAACAATAGACTTATTAAAGAAAACCAGAAAACAAAAGTGAGTTTCTAAGTCCTAAAGCGGCTTAACTCGCAGAAGTTTAGCCCGTTCTCCCTCAGTAGCCCAATAAAAACAAACGTCCTACTCCAGGTTACGGAACCTACCGGATGAAATATTCAACTTCCAAATAAATCATATATTTCATTTCGTAATTCGCATAACGTATTTAACATTGTTTGTGCGAGGCACGCTTTGGAATACGGTGTGCGGTGTACAAAACCTACGAGGCCTAAGGAACACGTGCCTAGGTAAAAACAAAGACCAACGTCTCGGGATCGAAGTATGCCGAACGGAAGACGCGGGTCATCCGAGTCAACGAGCGAAGCTCCCTGCGCAATGCGGCGACTTAAACTTATTCGACGAACTTTTTCCTAGCCTAGACCTCTTCACAAAGCCTCCCCCTCTTCCCCCCCCCCCCGCCCCCCCCCCCACCAAAAAAAAAAAAAAGAATGACAAGCGATACTATTACTAAACGATACAAAGCAAAAATAGTTTTAAAAAAAACATTAACAGATAATCGAGCGACTTTAACTCACTAAAAAGACCCCCCGGAACGCAGGCTCCGTCGGGTTAGCTCGGGATTAAATAGAAAGTATTAGAAAATAATGGGGCAAACACTATAGTTCGAAAAAAGATACCGCGGCGCTTTACTCGAGCGGATCCAGCAGCCTCAGCGGACAGAAGCGGAACTGACAGTCGCGATTCGTTACGTGCGCCTAACGGCCAACTCGTCCGCCGCGCGATCTGTCCGGGCACGGTCACGCTCGGCCGTGATCAGAACGTCACGGCGTCATTAGTCTTCTCCCTGTCGGACACGACGGCGTCGGTCTCGTTTTCGGAGGCCCCCGAGCTTATGCGGCTCAGGTCGGAGCAGCGACACAACGACCAAAGGACGCCCTCGCGCGCCCTTATTAGCTCCGTCACCCTAGCCCTCGCACCCCGTCAGGACCCCCCGCCCCAGGCTCCCGGAGGCAGAGAAAGGCCAGGGGTTACGCTCGGTGGCCCAACGGTCTGCTTCGTCTTCGAATCACGTGCGAGCTCCCGTTCTTTCCATCAGGTTGACGCGTGGCAGCGCCTCATGTCCGAGCTGCTAAAGAAATCGAGGTGAGAAAAGACGGAAGAAAAAACAGAAATGATAGGGAAGGAGGGAGGGGGAGGTGAAAGGGGAAGAAAGAGGGGGGAAATGTCAAGCCCCCCTCCCGCCGTTAAAGGACCTGCTTCCATCTTCCGTTTTCCTTTTTTTTCTGCGTGTGCGTATGTGTTTGACGCCGTGTCCCTGCTTCTGCGAGTGAGAGCAAAGAAAGCGAATACGCTGTCCACTCCTTCAGGTTAATTCCCTCGTCGTTTCATCAGTCGCTTTCCGCGAACGCAAGGAGCTCGTTTGTGCTTCGGTCGAAGCCCCTTCCTCGACGACGTCTTTAGCGGATCTCTGAAATAATAATGGCAGAAGTGGCGAAGAGGGAGAGCGAGAGAAAGGTGAAGAAAGGAAGATGGGAAACTCAATTACGGAGCTCCTTAATCCGCTGCAACCCGAGGCTTGAAAGTTTCTGGGAGGGCGTTCCGAAAGGGTCCCCAGCTATTCCAGGTTTTCCCCTCCTCCTTCGCCAGAGCGCTCCCGCCAACCAACACACGAGCTATACAAAAAAAGAAAAAAAAAAGAAGAAGAAGAAGGAACGCGGAAACCAGAAGAAACGAGGGTACAGCGAGGAAGTATACCCACATCGAATGCGGTCAGATCTAATTCTCGGGATTTGTGGACCCAGGTCCAGACGGGAGCGGTTAAAATGTCGGGAAGACGAGCACGTTCACGTTGCCGACCGCGCTATCCCATTTAGTTCCCCCAGGCTCCTTTCCCTTTTATTTTTTCTTATTTTTTTTTAGTCTTTGGGTTTTTTATTTTTATATCCAATCCATTTTGATCTAACTCAATTTTATAATCCTCCGACATTCTCGACACAACAAAACCGGACAGGACCAGGAACGCTTTCCCTCCTAAGTGACTAGTCGAAATCTGGAATCACAAAATGTTCCTACATTCTTTGGAAACGTTCATTAAAGCTGACGACTGGACTTTGAAACCATTGTCAACATGAGAGAGAAAAAGTAATACATAAGTTCAGGCTGCACGCTACTCTATCTTCGAAAAGCAAATGTCATCGACGCAGCCAAAGATGGTGCTACCAAGCGTTCTGGTAGACAGAATTGCCTAGTCACGGTCATGTGAACGGAAAAGCGTCTCTTTCACTACAACCTCGTGTTATTTATTAAGTCACTCAGTCCTCTAAAGAGCGCTTGAAGAACCCTCCATCGTTACTCAGATGAGGCACTGAGGTCTCCACCTATAACAGTACTTGGAGTGCAACGTCTGACGTGCCGCAGTACAAGTAATACGGGCTGGACGTGCAATTCCTCGCAAAGCGTGCGAAGTACACACACCGAACAGCACATGCGTTCCGAGTTCACGCGCAGTCCTTCACTTTCACGGATGGAGTGGGCGCGCACTGAGGCGAGTGGCACTCTCCGAGTACGCTGCTAACCCATTGCGCTGCGTATCGGCTCTGAAACACAGTCGCGTCTCCGAGCCATTCGACACACTGCGCAGGACGTCTCCCTGTGCCCCCAAGAAACAAGTGATAGACCGTCTCCTCCTCCCCCCCCCCCCCCCCAACCCCCAAGAAGAGAATGGGATGAAACTGCGCGGAGCATTGTTCTCTCGTGTTCGATGGAACCACTCTATCTGCTTGAACCCTCCAGACTTAATTAAGGCCTAAGATCCGGAACAAACGCCCACCCCCGAGATATCGCCCACCTCATATTTTCCCCCCTTTATCGCTCCACCGTGGGTGGGCGTTAATTCGGGATATCACGATATAAGTAACATATACTAGGCATTTTCGATTCTCGAGTACCATTCGACATAAAACACATCGCGAAAATAGACTAGAACACAGCTATAGTCACAGACAACTTGAGTAACGCCGGGCGTGGCGAGTCTTGAGAATCGTATCGCTTCACATCCAATGAGATTGCCGCGTTAGTCTGCAAAAACGTCAAGGAACGAATCACAAAGCAAAATGCGTGAACACAGTGAACCACGTCCCGCGTGTAGTAAGCTGTCAATGACAGCTTCATAAACTGGCCTCGAAACAGTCTTTGAGTAGTGCATCGATCGCAGTCCAGTATCGTCGATAACTGCTTTCAACATATATATATATATTTTAAGAACAGAATACGCCCGGCATCGACCGACTCCTCGACAAACCGAATTCCGCCCAAGCGACCACATTTTCAAACAAAGTCCACGACGCGCAGCCGAACGTGCGTGCCCGAAGGTTTCCTCTCACAATAGCGAACGCCGTCGTACACAGTGTGTCCGAACCAGAAAACGCCGGACCCTTTGTTCGCCGCCCCCAAACCACTAAAATTCCCGGTCCTCCACAGCGGGCGGGAGTAACGGCTCCTATACTTTGCCGACTCGCAGCAGACAGACAGACGAGCGTACAAATGCCCGCAGCTCTGTATATACGGCTCCCGACGGACGCGTGTGCTGACGTCTAGATTCGAGAATTCCAGTCCGAAAATTAAATTAAGTTGGGGCGCGCCTTCTTCCGCAATGCCGGTCGCCGGCCTGTTGCGGCGGAACGGGCGCCCTTCCCCGTCTCCTCTACACTTCGCTACACCTCACGATGGACCGCGTGGGACGCTAAGGGGCCATCTCGTCCAACCCAGCGCTGCGAACCCGAAGGCCACGTGACGAGGCATTCGATTTGCCTAAAGCTGGTGCACATGTCCGCGTTTGACTGCGACCATAGAGTTATTACAATAAACGCTAGAGGCTCAGCTGGCGCTAGTGTGCTGTTGCAAATTGAAGCAGACAGCAAGCAGTCAGAAACTGACTTCCGGTAATGCATTTCTATGGGAAAAAGCGAGTGCATTTTCTCTCTGCGCTCGATTATAAGAGCAAATATCACGAATAATTCGTACGTACTAGGCACATTGGAACATTTCTCAGTCACGCAGACGAAATAATTGGTCAGTTACAGCATTTTTATTTGAAATTATCGGCATTAAAAACGGTGTTAAAACCGCTTCGTACGTGTATTTATGTGCACTGTCGGACACTGTTAGCGCGAACACGGCGTCGACGCTTTCCAACATGGGGGATATACGTGCCAAACGAACGAACGACATGTGGAAAACCAAGAGAGACGGCAAGAACTACGCAGTAACACTGGGTAAGTAACTCCTTGTGCTTGCAGACGATCAAAATAAGTTGGAAGTCACGTAATATAGTCCGATTTGCAATAAATAAGTATGCTTTATTCTTTCTGCTCATGAATATGTGCGAAGATGCTTCTTCTGTGTTCAAATCATCACCCGCACGCTCCACATCTTTGCAAATAGGGGGAAGCCAGAGGACAGGTGCGCGATAAAAACTGCCCAACATAGGAAATAATAAGAAAACACACCTTTCGTGGCCCACTTACTTTATTCATTACGTTTCGAACGTTTTTTTTTTAACCGCTCTAAAGATGCACGACGGGGTCATTTACATATAGTGAGAGGACAGGCATATTAGCAATATATAAGCACCAACGGAATGCTGGCGAACTTTGAACACACTCTACATTACTTATGATCGTTATTTTGCTTAGAATCGTCGCTCGTTTCTACATACCTGCCATGGAACAGAGGTTTGGCCCTGAAATATAGCGAAGTTTAGCATCGTTCAGTGGTAAAGGAAAAATGCTGTAACTAAAGCAATTACGCTTTCACAATATTAATAAAGGTACATAATACCCGCTACAACCGAAATAACAAAAGTTATTAATGTTATTTTCCAGCGACGAGACAAAATTCACGCGCGTTTTCCCATAGGAATACACAGGAAGACTGGAAAAGTAGACTGCATGCTGTCTGCTTCAATTTGCAACCGGAAGTCCCATAGACACTAGCGCCAGCTGAGCCTCTAGCATTTATTGTAATAACTCTATGACTGCGACCGAGTATACGTTGCGATCTCTCGCGATCACAGGAGACGACACTGTGGCCTCGCACCTATGTCGAGTAGCCCTGGAACGTGTACTCGCGAGACCCGCTTTTTATTTCCTATTTCAGGCGTCATCTCCCCACCCCGATGGGTTCGAAATAATTCTGGCGATGGTATAGTAGTTCGGCAATTCTAATCCAATAATAAACAAAACGAAAGACCCGTTTTCAAACCGGCACGAAAATCTGACGTTTTGAACATCATAATTAACTAATCGGAAAAGTGACGGTTACTTTTTTTAAAATAACAGCAAATTACCTCATTTTTTTCTCGAGTAATAGATTAATCGATTTGAATACTTTTTAACCAAAGGTAATTTGTAACTGTAATCAGTAACTTTTTCGAGTAACGTACAATTCCTTAGGTGGCGCGTTATCCGCGGTCCATCGCAAGATGAAACGGAGCATAGCGAGAGAAAGAGAGAGAGAGAGCATCAGGCGCCCGGCGCTTCCACTTGCTCCGGCTCTTGTGCGCTTAGCGAGGGCTCGACTGGCGCGGCTGCTGCCCAGAGCGTGCGCGATGAAAAGACAATGGAACTCTAGTTTCGAGTTGTTTCCGCCGCCAGAGACCGTATGGATCCAGCCCGCTGCCCGAGCCAGACATCGATCGCCCTCGAGAAGGGGGCCGGGCCCCCTTCGCGAAAGTGGACGCCCGCCGAGGCGTCCCGGCAGCGTTTACTTTGTCGTCGGTGTGGACGGAGCGCGACCGTGAGGCTGTCTTCGCGTCCGCTTCTCAAAAGTAATGGTCCTCGCTTTTAAAGTGCATCGAGCGCGCGTTGTTTCCGAAGGAGGCGGGGGAGGTACTTCTCGACAAATCAATTTTCAGCGATGAATCGGAAGGGCGAAAGAACGTCGTCTGCAACCCTGCACACCGCCAGACGCGTAACTTAACCTAATTGGATATAACGTAACTCAATTTAATCGGGACCGTACGCATAATCTAATAAAACGAAATCTAAAGCCGCAAGTCACGCCGCTAATTCATCGTACAAAAGACAGTATGCAGACAATGTCTTGTTCTAAGCATGTAAAAGGCAAACATGATTCTAAGATGCGCGAGGTGTGTACGCAGATCTAATCATGTCTTTCATGTCGGCGGCGAGCATCTTTTTGTATGACCTCTGGCCAGGCTGATTGCAGCTTTACAACCTATAGTCTAGCCGATATGCGTAACGCAGTTCATTCAGTACGGTAATACGAAAGAAGATATAGTTTTCTCTCTTCTAAAACTCCTTTTGTAGCGCTCGCCTAAAACCATATAAAATTTTACCGCGATGTGAAATGATTCGCTAGAGCGTAACTTACTGAATTAATAATGTGATATCAATTTTCCGCGCAGATAAACGTATCGAAATGCACTATTATGTACTATTACGAAGAAAACCAATGATGCGACCATTTTTTCTGGAGACATTGATCGAACCCCTTAAAGTGCTACGGTGTATATATGTTATAAGTAATCGTGGTTGGTGCTGTAATAAGGGTTTGTGGAGTAATGGCTGTTAGTGGTTTAGTGATCGGGGATAAACTGGACATACTTCTTGCTTCGAAACTATTGCATTCTAACCCGCTCACCTCTTACTTCTTTTTTTTTTTCAGTGCCTGCTGGCGATTCAAAAGTTAGAAGTTTGTGCAACGTGGAGCTTCCACCAGCATGTAGAAAACACCAGAACCCCGAAAAAGCTTCCTGCTGGAAAGCGCGAGAAAATTCCGACAGGATAAGAACTCTGAGCATCAAACCAGGGAAGCTAATTTTTTTGTAACATAATGGCGGATCCTAAGCTTATGGCTCTTATATATAGCTCGCCGTATACACCACTAAAATAAAACGGGTTCCCTCGACAATTCCGCAGTCGAGGAGCGAGCATTTTACTGCGTTGTACGCGATAAATTTGCGTTGAAATATTTAGACGTCGCCCGACGATGTAACACAACGGACTCTAAAAAAGCAAGTTTCGGCTGTATCCGGGTTGGCGGCACAGAGGTGCCCTTGATAGCACTTTATTTCCGGGAAGACTGCTCGTAAATTGAACGACCTTCGCGGCTTCAAGCGTGCTCAAAACAGCCCGTATTGTAAAATGTCTTTACACCTTAATGGGGGTAATTAATGACTCGCTCGAAGCAAGGGTTTACTCCTCGTGTGGTGAACTTTAGATGAGAGTTTAACAATGGCACTGTGCCCTAAACCGCCTAAACGTTGAATACGCGTAAGCCGGTGAAAGTTGAAAACTCGAAAGCCAGTCGCAACACTGTTACGACCGAGAAAACAATATATACCGTATATTCCATTCTGTAGCCTGAAAACTTTTAAAACTTTTCTTTTTCTTTTTTTTTTAATTTGACGCAGTGCATGCGGACTATCCACAACTACAAACTATGACTTTTTATCTTTCTTTTTTCAATATTGTTTATTATGACGACACTTGACGGATTATGAATTTTGTGAGCCACAGACTATGATAATAAGTTTTTTTTATGAGACAATTAGTTGGTTTGTGCATTAATAAAGCAGGCATTTTTAAAGGTGTGATGTGTAGGTGTATTATTTTATATGCTGAATATTCAGCAGGAGCAAATTATGCCCCGGGTGAGATAACAATGCAAGTTGTCTATCAAAAACTTTTTTTTAATCCAACCGAATAGAGTTCAGAAATTACGGTAGTGTCACCCCTGGTGGCGCCTCTCATCTCTCTCATTGGCTGGCTGGCGTAAGCAGTCACGTGACCAGGACGGGAGGACGTCCATTTGAAGTGCGCTGACGAACGACGTAGGCATTAACTGGACAAGGTTCCCCCGAAAGCATATAACGATGCTCGAATTCGCCGCAGTCTAAGATCCAGCTGTCGTAAGGACTTACTCAGAGCGGAAGATCAAGCTCGCACATAGCCCCCGAACGCGATTAGACAGCTCCTCGAGGCGGGTCACTCGTGACCTCTTTATACCTGGCGGCGACACAGTGTCGCCTGTGCATCAACAGTGTAAGAGGATTGCCCCCCCCCCCCCCCCCCCCCCACACACACACACACACTCGCTTATCATTTGAACCGCACTCTCAAAACGCTCGCGGTAATCACCGAATAAACAAACGCATCAAAATCTCAACAAACAAAAAAGAAAAAAAAAGAGAGAGCACAGTCGCCGTAAAACGAGAACAGTCTCCAATTTCCCCACCTACGACCGCCACCCGGCGCGGCGGCTACAGTATACACCCATACAGAGGATGGGAAACGACATATCGTCCGTCCCACTCTTCGGCAAACTGCCCAAAAAACGCAAAAGAAAAATTATATATATATATATATAACGCACTTCTTATTTACCGAAAGAGCGCGAACAGGTTCGCCGTACATACACAAACGCACGGACGTGACATTATGACCTACGTCGAGAGATAAGGAGTTGAAAATAATGGCTCGCGGACGGGAGGGTCATTCCGAAATGCGTTATAGAAAAAAAAAAACGCACAGATAAGCGTTGGCTTCCCTTTCCTTGTGTGAAGCGCCAGGAGCGCTTTCTTTATAAACTTACCGAATTTCTCCTCGGCGAGTTTTGATCTTGCTCAAGGGGCGCGTTTTCTGCACTTCGGCGTTATTTCTAGGTCGAGCACGCTCGCGACCCATTTCCCATTTCGGTGACCTTATCTCTTTTTTTTTTTTTTCTTGTTTTTCTCGGACACCCAACGGCTCGCCTCCAAACGTGCTGATGGAAACAATTAAATCACAGACAGGCAACAGCTATACATATAAACAAAGGCCGCGAAAGCGGTCGTTTTAGGTTAACGGCGAATATAATATCGCTTCGATCTTCAGCTCCTGTTTTACCCTCTTCCTCTTTGCACTGTGATTGGGGCCGTACAGTCGAACAAAGACAGACATAAAAAAAGATCGCTTATCCAATTTCAAAATGAAAGACCCAAGCACGGACAAGCAAAAAGGAAATTAACTGCATTGACATTTTTCCTGTTACGTTGGCGACAGGCCAGAGCATTAGAACAAGTTTTCCCTCGTTGGCTATCCTCACCTAGAGAGTTTCGTGAGTTTGACTGAATCTCAATAACTATTTTGCATAAATAAATCGGCTCTCTAGGCTCTTAAACATAAAAAAAGAAACTAAATTTCAGCTGCAACTTACACAACCTGCAATGAAAGTTTAGCACCCGAAATAATAATAAAAAAAAGCTAACCGAAGAGAAAACAAAAAGAATTGCTTCATTCCCTGCCGTTGTTCGTCGGAATAATAAAATACGAAAACTAAATTGGAGAGCAAAAATATTCGACGCATAAGGCTGCATATTTTTATCGAGGTTCGCATTCATTATTCGTCGATCCCGACTTGACCAACGAGGACAAATGACAAAACAAAAAAAAGGGGAGAGGGGACACACGTCACTGGCAGGCGTTCACACGCGAAATCAGAATTCTAAATGAGCTGCATAAAACTACTACTTATTGTTTTATTATTAATCTCTCACGCGTTGTCCGAAATGAGATCACCGGTCTGTCGAGCCGCTTTACACTCAGGCAAAACGTCCGTAGCCAACATTTTAGCGCGTCTTTCGCCTGTAACGACAGAAGAGTCGCGATGACTCATGAGCCCATCTAACTGATACATTATACTATGCCTGACGATGACGAGTACACAGCACCACAGGAAGACTGCGGTGTCTGAAAGACGGGGCTTCTTGTGTGGTCACAACGCTCTCACAAATCCAGTGCGCCTACGCCGAGCGCCAGTTCGTCTGCTTCTTGTTGCAGGGGTTGTGGTGATGTCATAAGGCCTAGCTCTGATTGAAGGATAGTGAGTAGACCTCGAGGCAGCTTGCTTTGAGGTCTACCCACTATCTTTCCATCAGAGACAATCAGAGTTAGGCGTTGTGACGTCACCACAACCCCTGCAAAAAGAAGCAGATGAACTTGCGCTCCGGATACTTGTCCACAAAGCACTACATGAAATACGACCTTTCACGTAAGCACATGAGACGCCATGCTTGGTGTCAGAGCGCAGACTCTTTTTGGGTCCAAACATATTGTCAGCCTCGTCATTCGCCGACCTTTCTCCGTAAATTACAGTGACTGATTTTGTGCTTTGCGGTAAAGTAGACTTACCAGATTTCTTGAAGCAGTGATGCGATCAGTAGAAAAAAGAAATACGACGGGAAGGTCAGTTATGGCTTCTTCCAGACAAAGCTTACCAGAAGCAAGTCCGTTCAAGGTTGCGGAAATCGTGAATCGAAACACGGGCGCTAGAAGAACCTTTCAGTTGGGAGATGATATATTAGCACGATTTGTAAAATGTGTACGTCGCGAGACCAGCCATTCGAGAAATTGACCATCCGTTGCCCTATGTGCACACAAGCACCCGAAACTCGGTAAACGTTTAGCAGAGCACGCACTGTTCGCTCGCAATTCCCGACGGATCATTGTTAGTTGTATTTCAGTGGAATTGTTTTTATTATTTACTTATGTGAATGAACGCAAGTTTAAAAACGGCGATGCTGCTCTTGATGGTGCCACTATTTTGAAAATTACCATCAATAAAGTCCTAAACATATTAACTTTGTAGTATGGTGTTTCACTTCTTTGTTTGCTGTTCATTTAAATCAGCGTTTGTAATGAAGAGTGTGCTCTAAAAGAAAAAACTTTAAGCTACCAAACAGCTTCTATACATTGCCTGAGTGAGGTATCCCCTAAGTGAGCCCATACAGCCAGCCAATAAATTGATTGTTGCTAATTCCGTTCAAAAGAAAAGCAAGATAGAACAGAAATGCATGTACTATCTTAACTCGAGCTCTTCAGGAGATACTTTAAAATGGAAACACCCGCACGCAAAACACCCGTGCTGATTCCGTTCAAAATAATAGCAAGATAGAACAGAAATGCATGTACTATCTTAACTCGAGCTCTCCAGGAGATACTTTAAATTGGAAACACCCGCACGCAAGACACCCGAAGTGCGTCTAATCATCGTCTATGTTTGATACGAGGCGCGAAGGTGCAAAGGAGGCTGAGTGAGGCAGTCAGAAAGGGCCCAGGGGAGACCCACAAATCCCGTCGACCGATCAGTAAGAGCTCACACTATGAATGTAAGCAATTATTGAAACTAAAGCAAATGCGCAGGCGAGGTTACTCAGGAGCGGGGAAAAAAACGGGACGCACAAACACAAAGCTCCGATTCAGAGGAATGGCGTCATGGCCTCTCCATGTCTTCGAACCTCCTTGTACACACACGTCACAGTTCACGTAGCGCAACATACGATAGCATCAGCTGAACATATCATATACATCATACCCAGGACATACAAACACAAACATACCTCGATCACCTTTTGTTTGCCCGTCCCGTTTATCCCCCGCACCTGGGTTACCATGTCAAAATAAGCAATAATTCCGCCCTAAAGCTTAAAGGACACATGTAAAGGAAAAAAAAAACATTTTTTTAGACAGCTTAGATGGAAAAACGATGTCATAAAACGATTTTACAACGAAGAAAAAAATTTTTAGAGCTATATTTACGGCGCTATACGAATTTGTAGTTGGCACTCGCGGGAGCCGCCGCTGGTCACGTGGTAGGACCGCGCGCCACCGCGCTGCGTCGCCGCCGCACGCCTAGCGTTGTGCGAACGCCGTATCAACGCGTTTCTCCACGCCGCCGTCGCCGCCGCCGCCGCACAAGTTCGTCTGCTTTGGGGCGCCGCCGCCGTCGTCTGACCGGCGCACAGGTCTACCACGTCTGCTTGCGCTTTTTCAGGAGTTTCCTTTGGGCTCTTAAAGTTACTTATTCATCTTAGTTTTTTGTTATACTTCAAACAAAGATAAATAAGTTACTTTTAGAGGTCATAGGAAGCTTCCGAAAGAGCGCAAGCACCACGTGACAAATATGGACCCGTCAAGGGCCACTTTTCCGCGGCGCCCGCCGGCGCCAACTACAAATTCGTATAGCGCATTAAATATAGCTATAGTTTTTTTTTCTTGGTTGTAAAATTGTTTTATAATATCCTTTTTCCATCTAAGCTGTTTAAAAAAAAATGTTTTTTTCCTTTCCATGTGTCCTTTAACCGAAATGTGTATCTCCAATGCACGTCCCAATGTGAATGTGGCAACAGTGTTAGCGACAACAGGATAGAACAAGGAACTAGGAGAGCAGCCGAACACGCGAGGATGACACATCCATAGTGCAACCGTCGCAAGACTCGGAGAAAACAACTAGCGCTACCTTTTCATACCCCCCCCCCCCCCCCCCTTCTTTTTCCATGTGTCACTTGCATGAGCGCGAGCGGGCCCTCCGTAACGCAAAACGGTGGCGACAGGCGGCGCTTTTCGGCGATGCGAGGAGCGCTGCGGCCCCGCCAACGCCATTAGCGCCAACTGGCGTCGCCCGTTCGCATTTTTCGTCGCCCGCGAGACAGACGTCGTTAGCAGCACCGAGTCGAAGGAGCCGTTCCTTCCCCCACACGACGCCCAGCCAGGGTCGCCGTGGGCACGCGACAGCCGAAACGTCACACGTCGGTCTCCTTATTACACTGCGCGCCCTGGGCTAATTTAGGACTCGCCGCGCCATTCATAGGAGGCCCTGTGGCCTCAAATAAACCGAAAAGAAATAAAAGAGCGAAACCGTCGGAGAAGGAGCGTCGTGATGAACCACAGAGGACGCTGCGAACCGTCGAAGCCAACCCCACGGCCTGTGGGTGTCACGGTACCCTCGGGAGTGGCGCAGCGACTATTCCTTCTTTTCAGTTTCCCTTGCCCCAAAAACAATAGTGACATGGCGGCTACCGATGAGCCATCTTACACCGGGCGATGTGTACGCATAAGAATTGTTGAAGACTCCGCGACATTGTCAGCGTGATATAGCAAACGCCGTTTTTTTTTAGAGCGCAGCTCTTAGGGGCCCGTTTACAGACTGAGCGGCGTCGGTGTCGCCGTCGCCGTCGGCGTAACCGGGGGGGTCACGTGACCCCCCCGAGGTCACGTGACCCCCCCCCCCCCCGAGATCACGTGACCCCCCGAGGTCACGTGAACCCCTCCCCCGAGATCACGTGGCCCCCGGGGTCACGTGACCCCCCGGGGTCACGTGACTACCCGCAGGCGACGTGACCCCCCTCAGTACCCTTCCCTACTCCTCCTCAAGAGCTGCGCTCCAATTCGGCGTTACAGGTATTTGTAAACGGCTTTCATTTTTTTTTTCTGTTGTTCTCTCAGTTATGGACTGTCATCAAAACTACTATAGTGGTGGAAGGTACTCCGCTGGGTACTAACCTAAGTGGCACATTTGAATGCCCTACAGTACACCTTTTAACGCGACAGCGTTAAGGAGGTCGTGTCGCAGAAAAGCCGGCGTCGGTGGCGTTGTGACAGAAAAATCCTGATTGGTCGATAGGGTCATGACGTCACAGCACATAACATCGCGCGGGAATTTCAACCAACCCACGACGCTCACGTGAAACGTGACGTCACGCGTGTAATGAAAGTCATGAAAAACGTGACATATAATGAGGATGAAATGATCTCAAATGATTTCTTTTCATAAAGAAATTCATTTGACTTAATGAAAAATTTGAAGAATTTTAGCCGGGATTCGAACCCACGACCGTTCGGTCGCGAGCCAGACACGCAACGGAAGGCAGCCATGTCCGCCGCACTTCCTGCTCACTGGCAGGAAGAACGTGAAATGCGAATGAGAAGGCTTTGCGAACGGGGCCCGATAACGCTATCGAGTTCCACTCTTAAAGGCGAAGCTTAAGCGTTCTCTAAGATTTTTCAAAGAAAAATTCGAAGAAGCGCCGCAGTCGCGTATCGCGCTAATAGTGCCGCTCAGTGCCGTCCCCTGTGCAGTTGCACAAAGAAAGACAAAGTCATGTACAAAGAATAAATAGGAGAATAAAAAAAAGATAGGTGCTCACGGTTACTACTTGTTGACGGCTTGGAAGCGTGCGTCTGCGCAGTGCACTGTCTACATCCCCACTTAAGTGGCCGTGCAGTTTTAATTAAAGAGTCGACCGGCTCGAAACGAAAGGAGCAGAGAGCCTTCTTCGAAACAGTTCTTTCATTAGCCCCCCATTTCGTGCAGCACTCCTTGAGTTGAAGGAACGTTGACAGGAAAAGTGCACGTGCGCACCCAATTGAGATCGCGGTTAATGGGCGAGGAAGAAGAGCGTGTGCGTCGGCATTGTGGCCAATCGTGTCCGCGTTGTCTCGAGGAACCCCGTGATTCGAGGACACATATGCGGGTGGGAGTGTCGCGCCTACACCGGACCCCCGCGCGAATCGCTAAGAATACTACCAGGAAATTGCCCTAACGAAACCGCATTTTGCCTTAGAGATCTCGAACGGCGGTTTCGCTCGTCGCTGGTGCAACCTACGGAACAAAGAAAAGAAGCGTCATTTAAAGAGAGAAATGTAACACTCCTTTTCACCGCTTATCGCCCAGGCAAAAGATGCCGAGTCACTGGACGCTGGACGCGGCGTCTGGTCGATAAAAATGGCACCGCGCAGAAGGCGAATATTAGGATGGTCCATACATAGATTCAAAGCCAGTGGCATATTTAGCGTGATAATTTAAATTCATCTTGCAAAAGTAGAACAGGACAAACCGGCGTCTCGTTATTCTTTCCCAGTGACGCGGTTATCCTACTTAGAACAAGTATAAGGATTCTAGGGATTTTTACCCATACTATTGCTTAAACTTAACGGTAATAAAGCAAATGTTTAAATTGTTTTTATGGCAACGTAAATCTTGAACGTTTTCATAATCATTTTGCTAGTTTTGAAAAAGAAAAAAAAAAGAAGTTAATTATAAACAAGAAAGAAACAAAATTAGCCGCTTAAAAATCACGCTGCTCGCAAAGTGGACTCAATACGCGTGCTTGGAATTTCCGCTCCAACAAATTACAATATATCAGCATTAGCGCTTGCTAGGAAACATAAAACAAAACAGGTTCATTGACGCCGCAACGCTAAAACTCAAATGCCTCCGGTTCGTCCTCCCTTGACGTCCCGCGCAGCTCTGGCAAATTTAGCAAATTCTGCGTTTGTCCACTTTCTTCCCTCGGGTAAATTATAGTTATCGCACGATCTGGCTATAACTCGCCGATCTTCATTAGGCAGGTTTAGATAGCGAAGGTTGGTCCCCGCTCGCCGCCAACCTCGCACGCAGACTCGCACCCCCTTTAATCCCCCAGCAGATTCAAATGCGCAAAGCAAGCGCGCTGAGGTTCACGTACCAGAAAACAGATGCAGTCGAGACGGAAGGCAGCCACAGAAAGAAACAAACACACTAGTACATTGCCCGAGAGAAGCAAAACGAAAATCAATTAGGCAAAAAAAGAGAGTCGAGGGGAGAGTGACCCTCGCTGACTGGAAATGGCAGAAGAGGCCGAGGCGTGTAAACGCGAGGCGTCTGGTTGTCCGCGGTCGACCAAAGCGGTTCACGCTGGTCCGGGCCCGGTCCGGGTGATCGCTCAAGGCCGCCCACGGGGCCCCACCAGAGTCAGGGGTACCCACCATGCGCCCACGCTAATTGCCCTGTTCCTCGTGTGGCCCCCCTAACCATTGGCATAAGGGGCTCGCTCTTCCGAAGGGGGCAGCCCTTGCCCCCGGACGCCTCGTTTCCACGAAACCACCCGCTTCAAACACAACGTCTCATGAACCCGAAGTTTAGTTGTTTTCTTCACGTCATCAGATCCTGGTGGCCAGGAGATCACCTGTGCGCGTTTTGTTCAATCTGCGTCAATAATGCGATTGTAGGCTCAACCGTACACGTTGTTTAGATGTTGAATATCCAAAATTTTAATACAGATCGAAATAATTTTCGTCAGGTGCTACCGGAAACGATAAAAACGCAGAATACTCAAACGGAGGTACCTAACCTTATGTTGATCATGGAAGATCTAAGCGTTGTTCCTTCAATCCCGACAGGTTAACGTGTATCACTACTGCGTGGTGCACGTTAAAGACCCCAGGCTAGCGGTTGTACTGCACTGGCTAAATAGCTCATCTACAGCTGGGAGACTCGTCGCCCCTGTGAGGCAGACCAAGTTCTAGGCTGTATAAACATACCAGACAACCCAATTTTTTTTCGACAGGTTAACGTGATGATAATTTCTTTCCTCCATGTAACGTCTAGTATTCACGTAGCACGCTTGGCATTGGTGAATGTTCACTTGGCTCTGCTTCCGACTCCTTCTGCCTGCCACATTCCGTTGCTATTTTAGCTTTATTTAAAATATGAATTCCCGAGTTAACTCACAGAAAGTTCACTCGCTTCCTATCCCTTCTGCAGCGTTCATCTCTGCACGACCAAAACTGTCGAAGTGCCACTAACTCTTATTGGAAGAGGTTCCCATTTCGGTGATTTTCACACCGCAACTCATCGGAGCACGTTCGTGCACACCGGAAGGCGCATTTTTCTTCCCCAAGTCTCCCCGAACTGCACTATTTATTCGTTTGGCGTCATACTACTATAACCAACGAACACCAAGCCTGACTCACGCCTACTTCGGCGACATTAGCACGCTTACACATAGTTCCGTACAAAGACGCCGCAGTCGAGCCACTCGTCAAACCATGTACGGCATATGGGACGCGGCTGTTCCCGATATCAGTCAAGCCTCGCAGACGACACGTTTTTTCGAGCTCTGACCGACGGAGCATAACGTGTACCAATCGACCTTAGTTGCAGTAAAAAAAGAAAAAAAAAGAAAAGAAAAGAGACATTAGTAGGTCGCGTTGACGCAGTTCGCGTTAGCCTCTGGACGTATGTCCACTAAACTGGAGATGACACCGACGCTTCGTTAACTCATGCAAGAGACGGGCGGACGTCCTCGTCTTTTATGCAGACGACCCAGAGACCCGGCTGTCTGGGCCCGAAGGTGACACGGGCCGGTACTCAGCGTGGGTCTGGCCCCCGGGGCGCAAACACCCACCCAACATAAAAAAAGGAGACGACGACGGGCGTCGTGTGCATTTGTCGCACAGCGCTCGTCGACGAGGGGCGTCACAAGGCCGTCGGCGATACGTGACACCTACAAACTGACATTGGATGCTGAAATAAGGATGCCATTAGGCCTATAGCGCTTTTCTTGGAACTGTTCGCTCCGGACGCGTACGTGCAGGAGCCTGACAGTCAGAAATAAAGTTTGAGGTTTCAAGAAATATAGAAGAGTCGTTTCCCGTCACACGATTTCTCGTAGAAACGCCCTTGCAACGCCGCAAAGGCATCCATCGCCATTTACGTTGGGAAAGGAGATATGACAACGCGAACGTTAGACAACAGATTGCTGATAGTACAGCATTTGTATATTAAGTCCCCGAGAACTTAAGAAACGAACGGCGTAATGTCTTCCGAGCATTTTATTACCGCTCCGCAACCTAAAAACAAATGAAAAACATTGCGCTGATTTTTACGCAGTGGTCAGGCTCGCAACGATTTAATCGTGCCTATAAAATTTCGAGTGCAAGCGGTAAAACTTTTAAAATCCCTCCTTACATGTAGATGTCCTATATAGACCCTTTTTATTGTAAGCACCACCAGGTGGTGTTCCAGTCTTTGACGTCCCAGAGAACTTCCGGTTTATAAAAAAAAAATGAGCAAAGGCCACTTTCACCACCAATTCTCCGGGTGAACGCCAAAAGAACGAAGGAGTGCGATATCTGTTAAAATGGTTCGAGTATTCTTGTAAACCAACTTGCCTCTTCCAAGATGTATATTGTACAGCCGGAGGCCCTCACTAAATCTATAACTTTGTTGCCCGTGTAGCATTAATGCTTTTTAGCACTGGTGACATAAGCAAGCTTAATAGGCTTACCAAGACGGTGCGAACGGAAGTCCCTTGAAACGCAAGCAGCAGTTCATGTTTTTGAACAGCAAAACGGTCTATAAGATTATGCGTCACCTCTCTTGTAATATGACATTGCTACTCACATGCAGTACCGACTTAAGAAGTACCACAGTGGTTAGCGAAATGCGCTAGAATGCGGAAACGGCGACCAGGCGGTACAAACCACGCTGTTGCACGACCACCGTGACGTCTAGGGTGGGGAGGTATTACGCGCGGCGGGTCAGTAGGCAGATGTAAACACCTCCACTGCCGTTCTGACTCTCCACTCGCTGCCTGCTAGATTGCGTGGTCTGTACTGCCTGGTTGCCGTTTGCGAATTGCGTGAGCCTCGCCTGTGTCTTTTGCTGGTTCACTCTAAAAAAAAGGGGTGTAGACGTTACACCCCTTGTCACATATACGACACCCCAAAACGTCAGTTCGGCGTACAGTGCGCTGACGTCGTACTGACTGCCCCAACTTTTGCGAGGTGCTTGAGAACGGTGAGATATAACATATTAAGCAGCTAAAGTACGTACCAAAGTCTTCTAGAAGAAAACACACAGGTTTTGCAGTTGAGCCTAGAAACTCCCAATAACTTTTTTTTGCAGTCAGTCACACTTGCATTAACTATTTTAAGGAGTTGTACAACTCGGCTATCAAGCCGCTCGTGAAATTTGGTAGCGTCGGTACAACGTCAGTGCGTTGTACATCCAACTGAAATTTTGGGGTGTCGTATATGTGACAAGGGGTGTAACGTCTACACCCCCCTTTTTTTAGAGTGTTTATTGCTATAATCAGCGGGAAATTCAGGGATAGTCCGGGTGTGACGGCTGAAGATTAACCAGTTATCAAAAAAAAATTACAGATTGCTTTATTTTACATCCTTACGTCCCCAACAACAATTATCCAGCCAGTGTAAGCCGAATGCAAAACAAATTGTTTTTTTTTTTAAGTTTAATGGACGTCAGAACGGCAATTAGTAATACAGCAAGCAATAACTCAATCAGGTATACCCTTATAAAGATAAGCTTTCACGCGGCCGGTGCGGGCACTCGTCCCTTTACAATCGCACAAATCCGAAAGCAAGAGTTTGTGCCTGCAATCTCAGCAAAAGCATCTAGGCCGACACGTTCACCGAATGTATCATTACTACACAGATTCCTCGTACAGCTTCGCTATCTCTTCCGGCTTCTATCACAAAAAAAAAAAAAAATAATAATAATAAAATAAATAATAATAGGCGAAAGGGCCACCAACAAAAATCACCATCGATCGCCCTACAAGCATGCTTTCAATTATCATTACCATTCATTAGCACGAAAACACAAACAACATAAGAGCAACAAGAAGAATGACAACACCACCACGAAGCAAATGGAGGTCAGAGACCACGCACACGTAATCGGTGAGCAGGGGGGTCGGTCGGTCCACGCCGGTTCCTATCGCTCGTCAGTAATTGCAGCGTCCCCTAATTATGACGATCCATGGGAATGCCAGCGAGAATCTTACCACCGGCGGGCTCCCTGCTGCAGCATAGCACGAGCCGCCAGCAGGGAGAGCTACTACCCAGTGCAGCGTTTAGTGCAGGAGCCCACACGCAATTACCACTACCACTAATACCATCTAGAAAAGAAGGCCTGCGGTGCATGACGTCACTGTGACGTCATGCGCAGGTATTCATGACGTCATCGGTAGTGTATCTCCGACCCGCGTCAAGTGGCAAAGACGCTGAAGATCGACGAGAGATGTTGCAAAGCGCCAGACGCGTTCGTCTCAGCGACGCCGGGTGATAGCGTCGCGCTCGTTGTGAGACAATAGGGAGTTTTCGTAGATCGTTTCCGCCGTCCCGCAAGGCCCTCCGCAACCCGCTACGATAGCGGGAACTCCACAGTCAAGGCTATCAGCGCGCAGGCGCAGTAGCAACTTCTTCGCTGCGTAACGCTTAGCGGAGGGGGCAACGCGGTCTACGAAAACTCCCTAATAGGGAGTTTTCGTAGATCGTTTTCGCTGTCCCGCAATGCTCTCCGCAACCCGCTACAATACCTGGAACTCTACAGTCAAGGCCATGGGCGCGCAGGCGAGGTAGTGGCTTCTTCGTTGCGGAGGGCTTAGCGGAGGGGGAAACGGAGTCTACGAAAAATCCCTATTGCTGACGCAGGCAAGCGGCGATGCTACGTTGATTCACATGTCATGACGATGGACGCAGGCCTTTTTTCCAGGCTGGTATATTGCCACGAGGCAGCGGCGCAGTTCTCTTTCTCTTCGTAATTTTTTTTACCCTTTTTCGAGACGGCTTACGGCTACCGTCGGTCGCGGCATCGCTGGTTCTACGAGGCACGTTCGGGTCGTTACGACGACGACGACGACTAATCGGATTGGGAACGAGCATGGCGACCTGTTTCCGACGTGAAAATCGCTTCTCGGTAAACTGCAGCGGGTCGCCGTCGTCTTCCCTGCACACGTCTCGGAAGAGGCTGTCGGAGTTGGTCCAGAGGAGGCCCGTCAAGACCGCGGCCGTGGCGGAGCTTAAATAAAGCTACTGTATATGCCCACTGAGTGCGCCGCATTCGAGAACATATAGAAATGGGGAGAACAAAAAAGAAAAAAAGTTGGTTTGGAAAGTAGCCAGCACAGACCACCGTTAAATTAACGTATAAAAGAAATATTGATAGTGAGCACTGAAATAGAATCGCGGTGGGGGTGGGACCGTGGGACATCAAGCGCGTCAAGGGGCATATTTACCTGGTTGGTTGGCAACATCTGCGGGCCCTGACTTACTGGATCTCCACAGACCAAACGCCGTTATGACGCCTCGCCGGTGCCTGCGGTGGTGCTGCATGCTGACATGAAGCACGCGCGGACGCTTTACTTCCTGCAAATCTGGTTTCTGCGCAAGCGCAGTGGCCACACCTCGTGGGGAAACTGCGCGTTTGCCTCGTGTCCATGGGGAGACACTGGCGCCGAACAACGCTGTGCACGCGCGCGATCTTCACTTCTTCCGAAGTGCCACAGAAAGTTGTCCACGACTATAGACCTTTCCAATGTTTACAAATCCACAGCTCAGCGTGCGATCTCCACAGCTCAGCACGCGCGTGTGCGTCGCTTCGGAAAGCGAGCAAATAACGCGCGATACGCACGAACACTGAAAATGAAACCGGCCAGCAGCCCTTTTCTGGAAAGGTCTATATTAGCGACGAGATTTTGTTTCGGTGACTGCCTCTTGCGTTTTCTTCCATCTGTGACGTCACGACCACGATTATCGATTGCCAGCGACAGCTTCCATGGTGCGTGTAAAAAATCGCAGCGGAAGCCTGTGGTCGTCGCGTCCTTAAAGCAACGCCGTCGATGCTGATAGTTTGAAATTCCTCTTATTTCGACGAATAAAAGTACATTTAATCCTTCTCAAGGTTCGGGGAGTTTACGGGGCATCAAGTATCGCGTTGTCCGCAAATGTGTGGCATTCGAAGTTTGAGACTCCGCAGCCCGTTTTCACGTGTGAACGGGAACAGTCTAAAGTTGCTTGGTTCGAAAGCTGTTTAGTAAGAGTCATAAGAGGAACATGGCACTTCCTCCTACGACTTCAGGTACGAAGCTACTCGTGCACTTTCGCGAATTCATGGTGTAACGACGAGTGGACATGCACCTCGAGACGGCCCGGACACCTAGCGGCTGCTACGAACAACGCTAGCCGGCCGCGCGTGCGCACGCTCGCTTGGCGCTCGTGAACTGCGAATCCGGATAAACGTTTGCTCTCACGTACGTCGTTTGCTTTTATGTGTACGTTAGCGCAGTAGTCTACATGCGCAAAGGACACAAATCAGTCGTCGTCTCGGCTGGTTCTTCGAAAATAAAATACAAGTGCTTAGTAGCCTCTACACGGGAACTCACCATGACATTATTTATTGTTCCTCTCCCTCTTACTCTCTTTCTCTCTCTCAAATATTTAAATAAAGCGGGAATCTCTACATATACGCCGCTTCGTCCTCACAAATTTAATGATACGCAAATCGTTGCACTTGCTATAAAATAACACCCGGCTTGTCGGCAAAGCTGCTTCGCCGTGCACGGTTCGGAATTTCTTCTCCAATTACCTTCAACTCAGAGGCAAAGCTCCAACTCTTATTCGTATATTTTGTTTGTTCAAAGGCTCAAAAGAAGAAACATATACGAAGGAGCGTTAGTACTATACTAAACACGAGTTAGACTGACTCCAACCAACGCGAAGTTTAAATTCGCAAGTTAGAATACTAACAAGAAGAATACTCGGGCAATTAGCGACAAGTAACATTGCAGCAACTCGGAAGGACCCTATTCCGCCCGTTCACACACTTCAGAGGCGGTTTCTGTGCTCCCGGCACGTCGTCGTCGGCGCGGCACGGCGGAAATGAACGGGGAGACGGCCAACAACGGGAAATGGAGCGACACGCATTTCCCCGCGCAGTCAGCGGTGCGGCGACAGCAAAACGCAGTTCCCCACCTAGACTCAGCGCTCCACATTACGATGGACCGCGCGACGACGCTACGAGCCAGCCTCGAAGCCAATCCCGTGCCGCGTGATTGTCACGTGACCGCTTTCTCGAGAGAACAATGCGGAGAGCAAGTTCGTCTGCTTCTTTTGCAGGGGTTGTGGTGACGTCAGAACGACGCCGAGCTCTGATTAGGGAGTTTTAGTAGACCGTATTTCCCCCTCCGCTAGCCCTCCGCTACGAAGAAACCGCCACTGCGCCTGCGCGCCGATGGCCTTGGCCGTAGAGTTCCGGGTAGCGGACGGGCTGAGCGGAGCGGGAAACACGGTCTACTAAAACTCGCTATTGGCTCCTGTTGAAGGATAGTGGGTAGACCTCAAAGCAAGCTGCCTTGAGATCTACCCACTAGGCTTCAACCAGAGCCAATGAGAGCTTGGCGTCGTTCTGACGTCACCACAACCCCTTCGAGAGAAGCAGACGAACGTGCGCTCCTCACAGGGCGCGTCTCTTTCGTAGTCAGGGCTCTCCAGCACGCTCGCGCCGGAGGCGGGGCAACTCCTGCCCGCCGTTCTCATGCATCCTGTCAGTGACCATGGTCACGTGAGAGGTTCGCAGCGCTGGATTGGCTGGGAGGTGTCTCGTAGCGTCTGCTGCGCTCCGACCTGGGCTGAAACTGTGTATAACAGAACCAGCGCGCAAAGTTCACGAAACAAAAAGAAAAAAATCAAACGCAGTGAAATAGAATTAAGTGAGAAGGGGGAGGCGGGTCAGGTCTAGGTTTTGCTTTAGTCTGCGGGAAGAATCGTCTCTGGCGCCCTGAAAACACGGGCGAGAAGAGAGAAACGTGACCGAGAAGAAGAGACGGTAACGGGGAAGACGACATAACGGAACGAGTTGTTTCGGGCACGAAGCGAGGCGTCGTTAGGAACGTGACGACAGTGAGACCGAGCGACGTGAGGCGAGTCGTGACGCGCGTCAAGAACGCGCGTCTTTGCCAGGGACGACGAGGCGAGGCTCTATTCTCCTATGCAGTTTTACGTCTCCTTCCACACACACACAACTCGTTTAACTTTTTCTTCTTTTTACCTCCGGGGCAAGTTAGAAGTAGGTCAACCTGGTAACGACGCAGCAGAGTGTTTCTACTTGACGCGTGTCGCTCGCGAAGAGGAGTTTGGTGCAAATCCAGATAGATTGATTGGCACATTCGGGAGTTGTAGTAGATACTTCCCATAACTCCGATAACGATACCCGGTATTCCGCCGACGCCTACACGCATGCACCGAGTATAGATTGTTCCGATAGCTCCTATCGGAACAATCTATACGAAAACTCACAATTATGAGCGAAGTGACCCGAACCATAATGTTTAACTACATAGACTTCACTCACTGAAGCATCTATACGTTAAAATGCAATTGGCTAGCCACTAGATGTTTTTTTTTTCTTTTTTGTCAAATCTATTTACATTATGATTTAATCGAGTAACCCCACGTACGACCGCAATACCGTATTGAAAACAAAATTTATTTAAATGTATGGCTAAATAAATCAAACTTGGCGCATCAGAACAACACAGATAGAGCATGTCCACACACAATATTGGGGACTTTTAGCAAATCGTTACCGCGTTCCGCGTACCGCACTACCGGAGCCTTTGAAGCATCTCTCGGGCGCGTGCTTAAAAGCATGCTTCAAAGGCACCGGTAGTGCGGTGTGCAGAACACGGTAACGGTTTGTTACAATTCCCTATTTACAGCCACGATGAAACAAAAATGAATAGGAAAGCGTTACAAAACAAGAGAGATGAGGTAAGCCTTGCAACCCAAACAAGAAAAACATTAGGTTCATCAGCCAAAGAAAAGAACACACGCAAACAGGAAACGAAGAAGGGAGGAAAAAAGAGGGTGGTAATATGAAAGAGAAAACGATTCGTAACCACTAGATGAGATGATGATGATGCCCGTGAGCTTCCGCGGCAGTTTTCGGTGAGCTTCCCCTCAGAGCTTCGCAAAGGTTGGTGGGGCGAAGGCGGCAACGAACGCGGTGCAGTCGTAGACCGACGGGGCAGGGGGCCCCCCTTGGAAAATGGAATGCGCATTCAGGCAGCGCACAATGAGCCGTCGCGGCCCCTTCTCTCCGGATCCACACAATCGCCACCCATGAATAAAATATCCCCGCGCAGGCGACCCCATGCGGCGCCAAATGCGTCCCCACGCCGCAGCGGCCTGGCTGAAGAAGGCCGGAGCCTCCTCGGCAACGCACGGCAAGAACAGCTGGCCTCGAAAGCTTTTCAAGATTACGGAAATAATAAGAAGAAAAAAGAAACAGCCACACACGGCTTATAAGACACGCGGGGGAGAGAAACACACGCATATACCACTCGGTCGCGCGTGTCTAGTCTAGGACGCTAGATAAAAATTAAATACATAAAATAATCCGAGACCGTGCGGCCACGGCGCGCACGCGGGGCTGTGAGGTTTTTGATGGAGAGAGAGAGAGAGAGATTTCTCCGCTGACGACGTTTCCCGAATCTCGAACATCAACAGTTTTCCGCAATAAAAAAAAAAAAAAAGAAGAACTAAGGCGCAAGAAAAAATATTGTTGCGTATTAGGGTGACAGGAGATGAAAGTGTGCGTGCCATGAACAAATTCCTTGGAAATAAAAATTTATAGGCATATTCCCGGACGTGACAGGCGTCAACCCTTCGTTTCTCTTAATAGAGCCGTCCATTATAATGGACGGCTCTATTAAATCGAAGACAGGACCGTATACAGGAAAATCGAAGACAGGACCGTATACGGTCCTTCGATTTTCCTTATATGTGTCGATTACGTCATTGACAAGACTAATGTATACCTTGGTTTGCCGTCAAGTCGTGACTAAATGTTTTCGTGTCCAGTGCTTTCCAGTCGGCGACCTGGCATCAACTCTGCGTCAGGTTGCAATCCCTCTGCCTACCTTCCTCTCCTCGGTTTGTCAGCGGCTATCGGAAGTATTCACATAGGAACATGATTAAACTCGTGCCACGTAGAGTAAATTATACTTATCGTTCATCAGGAATTGAAAAGTTTGACGCTACACTTAAAGAAGACGCTAAGCTGTCAACACGCGTCTGAACGCGCACGAACTATGACGTCAACGCGGTCGACAATAACGCGTGTCGCGGTGAACAAAGAAACTGCGGTCCGTTTTGCTCTAACTACAATAATGTAAAACCAACGATCATTAGGCCGTAACTTTTGAAAAGTACTGATCCCGAGCTCAAACTGGCTCGGTGGTGATTCTTTCTACTGGTTCTTGCCGAGAAAAAAAAAAAAAAAACATATTCGGACGTGTTCAATGAATGTCGCAGAAGGTTTCGCGCTCAGCAGCGAGGTGGGAGCTTATGTGCCGTCATTGCAAGCTATGTATACGAAACCGGGAACAAAAAAAACAATTTGCCCAAGCTATTGACCATCTCAGCTGAGGCAGAAACAGAAGTCAAACATCGAATTTGTTTTTTTTGTTTTTTTCCCCAGTCGTCCCAACCAGAAAGTGTCTGACTTTGGTTTCAACGAAAGCTTTCATCATACTCGCACTAACATGCACAAGCGCAATGCGCCATCACCGGCAGAGAACTGACGTCGGGTATGCGTTCTAAAACTACGTTCTGTTTTTTTTTCTTGAAAAACAAGGGTGACAATAATCGCGGCAATTAGAATACAATTTAATTGGATTGGATTGAATCGAACTGGAGGAACGTTTCTTAATTTTTTGAGCAAGCGGTCGGCCGTGGCGTGGCTTGCTGGATGGTCTTCTCCTAAAGATAAACGTCAAGTTCACTCCGAAAAGACAAAACAAAAACAAAAAATGACTACAAAATTTTGCAAGATATACATACTCTCCGTGACAAAAAAATAGAATAAGGACACAAAACAAGCTCGAAGTTGTGACCGAAGCCTATGTCCCTTCCAACCAGGCCTCAACCTCTCAAGAACACCCAGAGCAGACAAGACCTATACCCCAGCGGTACGTGTAAGCCTCTTATGCCACGATCCTTCCTTGCCAGACATTCGCAAGCTGTGAGATCGCGCAACCAACGCGAGTGACAGGAGACACGCGAGCCGTCCAGCAAGAGAGACAACTCCCGCCAGCCAACGCCACGAACCCCTCGACAAGGTTCACGAGTTCACCGTACGCGCGAAGAAACCACTTTCACTTTAAGACCCCCAGGAAAGGTGAGTCACGACGGCTACGAGTCTCTCGCGTCGCTCGCAACAAACACCCACGCCTGCCCGCGTCTTTGGAAACGCTTCCTCCCCCGAGCGATAGAAGGGGCCCTCCTATTTGCATAAGTAAGGCCCACACCGCGGCCAGCGGGAAACACGCCCACGTTGCATCGCGTAAGTCATACATCAGTTTTAGTGGCAATGTTACTGTTGGCAATCAGGCATAAACACCACTCTTCACTCTGCGTTTTGATTCACTGTATTCCTTTGACCCCGAGAGCGAATTCCAATCCAATTCACTTCATTCGCTTTTCCGGCTGTGTGAGAAAACACTTATTTTGGTGTTGGTGTAGCTGCTAGGCCGTACCTATCCATAGATGTATACACAACACGACACTGTTAGCGCAAACGAAAGACCGCTGCTCTTTTTTTTTTATGTGTTAGAATCTTAGGCTGTCATCACTTGTGCCGTAGAAAGTGCTCATACAGGGCACTAACCTAATAGGTGAAATTTGCCCGCTAATACCCTTTCGAAATAAAATGCTGAAAGACACCGACGCGTCGTGTTCGCGGTAAGAGTGCCGCGCAGTGTACGTCTCAGTGTAAACTAGTGGCCGAAAAGACACAAAAATGTACTCTCTATGTAAAAATTTAAATAAGATATAAAAAAAAGTCAGAGATCGTTTTTTATTTGCCTGTTGAGGGCTGAATTAAAATGCCCTGAGAGGTCCCGGAGCTCTAACTCCAAAGTAGACCCTTTTCAAAAGTCGGGGCCATCGCCTGTCCGCCATTGCTTGATCACGTACCGTGAGCATGGATTGGAAGCGAGTTTGTCGTCAGCGTTCGGCGAGGGCTCGGATCCAGTCACGCGCTTCTTGTACAAGCAATGACGACCGCCAATGTTGCTTGATGGACTTTTGAAAAGGATCTATCATACTGTTTTGAGACATGAAAAAAATAACCTATATCTATATTAAACATTAAACAGGAGTTTAATATTGCAAAAGATGCAGATTCTCAGACTAAGCAACAGCGAATTTGCCAGAGTGAAATTGTGCTCTACGTTAACTTTTCCTTCTCGTTGAGGCATATTCTGCTCGGTGGAGACGTAGCAACGCACGCGAATGCGAAACGACGCGTTGGGTGAAACAATTATGTGTCCTCTTGTCTGTATACAATTGTTCCACCCCAGTAAGTATACTCTTAAGAAATTTGGAGCATCGACGCTCCAAATTTCTTTAAGTGAAAACCAGAAGAAATATTTTGTCAAACCAATACCGCAGCAGCGCAATTAAGCATCTTATGCCCGATTCACATAATGCGATTTTACCTGCGACGTTGCTCCTGCGGCAGAAAAAAAAAAAAAAAAAAAAGAACACTATGAAAACTGTAGCGCTCAATGTCGCAGCTGCGAAATCGCAAGCAAAAACACACTATTGTGAACCAGGCTTTCACCAGCGAGCGGCCGCCACAATAAAACTGTAGTCGTTGCAAGGTACAATTAAAAAGAAAACGAAGAAAGAATTTATTCACGTCCTCGTCTAGTTACTTACGTTGCACTTCTCAATGGACACTGAGCTCCCAAAGACGCGTTGTCGACACTCGACCAAAACACACACACACACACACGGCGATAGACCGGGAACGGTTTCTAACAGAAGCTGGAGCACCGGCAGCAGGAACAGAGACGGCAGCAGCAGTAGCAGCAGCAGGCAAATTAACGACTGGGTCTCCCTCGCAATAGCCAATTGGCTCGCTAACGAGCTCCAGCTCACGGGAGGAGAGCCCTGGCTTTGAAGCCTCGCAGCGCGTGCCCGTCCGTCGAGCACGCACACGGCTCCCCCTGGTCCCTCGACACCGACGCGGGGGCCCCCGGAAAAAAGAAAGCTGCCGTCGAGGAGGGCCCCCGTCCTCGTCGTCCGGTGTAAATCAGGCGGTGAGTACTTGGATTCGTCGTCGAAGTCGGGATCGCGAGGAGACCCTCCTTCGACGATGCCTGTAGGAAAGCCGGGTCGAAAAAGCCGGCGCTGGGTTGCGTCGAGGCAATCTGAAGTTGACCATCTACGCTCGTTGTTTCGTTGATGAGAACATGTGGGCCGTTTCATTTAAGACCACTGTGCGAAAAAAAAAAAATCGGTGCGATTTTCAGTTTTGTCCGACAAAAAGCCCGTAGACAAAATGCCCACAATGCAATTCAATGTTGTTGTTTTTTTTGTTTTTTTTGCTCGGCGAGTGAATTTACAGTGGGGCTGCTATTTTAACCGAAAAAGACGGGAATCGCACTGCCATTGGACAAAAGTCACATCATGTGAAACGGCCTTAACTCGTATCGAATTTTAACTTTTGAACTACTTCGGTAAGAGCAGAGCTGCAAGATGTATGCCAACAAGAACACACGAACTACAAGCGCGAGGGGACGGTGAATTCAGTGCGTTTGAGTGGTTTAACCGATTATAGTAGACGCACAACCACGGATGCCGTGACGTTGCTCTTTTGGAGCTCTTTGATTCGTCCCTATTGGCTCGTATAGCGTCGACTGCACTCCGACTGGAAGTGAAACAAAGCACGGTTGCTTTCAATAAACACATGGCGAGGAAGAAACACCAGTCTATTGAGATTGCGACGACAAGAGTGCTTAATCTGGACTTCTGGCTTTCAACGCGCTCGAAATCAGATCACGACAGGATTCTGCAAACAGCCCTCGTCGTTGCCACCACAGGCTCGTGTCCGCGTATTTGAGGATCCGAATGATGGCCCGCAAACTCAGGAACAGGAAAATGCGCCGGCCGCGGATACGAGACGTCCCTACAACGAAGAACGACAACGTTTGGGAGAAGTCGGTAAAGTTTGGAATCCGGTGAAGAAGCTTTCTCAGAAATCGGTACGAAACTGCTGCTTTATTTTGTGACCTTCCGAAAGCGCGATCAACGGTCAAAGTAAACGGACGAATTCTGTTGGTATTTATAAGCAAACAAGATACGGTTTCATAAATATTGTAATGAAAACGTTCGGTATGAACTTTTACGAAATCCATCGACATTTATCGTCGCATCTAGCGAGAATGCTGGCGGGCGACCGAAACAGTGATTCCCTAAGGATTAAAAATATTCTCAATAAACAATCGATAAAAAATAAATGCCTCGAGGTAGCGAATTCCCGGCGGCATTTCATTTCATGCAAGCCCACGAATGCCAGGGACTATCTTGCCATATTATGATGAGATACGGCTGCACAAGAATGATCGAGAGGTGCTAATAACTTTCCCTGCAAAACTAAAAAAAAAAAAAAAAAAAATTGGGCGCTGTTATTTTCGTTTTAGCAGGTACATCGATGTCTTTTTAAGTTTTTTTTTTTACTCCTGACGCGAACTTCCCTTTTCCTTTTTTTTTTTTTTTCTAAAAACTTCCATTAACTTTTTTTTTTTTTTATGACGATTGAAAATGTAAACGGAGTCATTTGGTGCCGTGAACGTAATATCCACGCGAAAGTTCGCCTGGGCACGCTAGAGTGCCTTCATACACACTCGCGCTTTTGCTTGAGTGGTGACATCTCAGCCATTTTTCCACCCATTGTTTTTTATGCATCTTGAAGTGCGCGCAATCCGATGTCACACAGCTCGAGCGCGTAGCTTTGTCTAATGCATAGATGTCATTTTACCGCCCAAGTCACGCACCGAGTGCGCGAGAGCGTCACGCGCTGGCACATTCAGGGCAACACTAGATGTCTTCACCCTGAGACAGACAGACATGTAGGCACCCTAGGGCACGCACACGTCGATTGTAGACTCTAGAAACACGGTGTAACTGCACACGTCCTACTAAACCTGATTGTTCTGAAGATACCCTGTCGCGTCCCACTTATCAATCTTAAAATCAAAGATAGCCGTCAAGCGTTGTGCGGCCTGCAGCTCCTTCCAAACCACAAACTCGTCGGGAAACTGCGCACGCCACGTGCGTTTCCATTAAAAGTATATATGTATATATAGGGCAAATAATGCGTGCGTTCCATATCATTTTCAGCTACCAATGATGCCGATCATGATGCTCCCGTGTAGTGAAGCGCCACATGTAGGAAGCCTCAGAGACGCACCGCCATCAACCCCCCCCCCCCCTCCCTTCCCCAACCATCATTGCCACGATCCTCCCACCCTCCCCAAAAAAAGATCAGCCAATATACAGAGTGAAAACTATAGAAAACAATCACCGAGCGTCGGAGAGGATCTATATGACTATAAACATTGATGATGCCACGAGAAATTGGTAAGTGGGGGAGGGGGTCATTTACGGAGCCCGATTATTCTCCCCGACCTGCGTCGAAGAGCAGTTTTCTGCAGCGACCCATGGAATGACTCAGAAGGCCTGACCCAAGAAAAAACAAAACACAAAAAACAAACTCCTGCTTTCGTTTTCTGGGCATGCAGGCTGGCGTCTCCCCCGCCGCAACGCTCGTCCATCATCGACCGCCAAGTTTTGGGGCACACGCTGGGCTTTTTGCTGTTGGTATTTGTCTCGACATGCTGCCGGTTCGCCGTAAAGAGGATTCCCGGCTTTTCTAGCGGCATGGTTATTAGAAAATTCCTCGATTGGGCGTGCAATCGGAAGCAATCGGAAATGTCATCGATGTACCTACGAGCAGACACACGAGCAAGAAACGTGGCAACACTTCTCTCGTTTGGGACGGCAGCGGTTGCTGCTGCTCCGGTTGCTGCCGCAGAGGTTTCATCCTTTTTAGGATGGAGCATTGGATTGGTACGAACGCATTACGGAAAACAGCGCGAAAAAGTGGGACGGACAAAAAACTGACAAGACCATGCGCAGTACGCCACTGTAGTATTTAGGAAGGAAATACGTGAAGAGCCTCGAGAACACAGGCCTTTCTATGGGGGTTAAAGTACACTCCTGGAATAGAAAGCGACGGTATACGGCAAACCGATATATGTACGGCGCGTGAGGGATTACCCATGAGTAAAAGGAGCAGTTTATGTTGGCTTCATATTTCAAATTCAAGATTTAAAAAAATATAAAATAAAAAAAAATACTGGGCGATAACAAAGCAGGGTACGTATCTGATTGTTTATGTGTTCTTATTTTCTTTGTGCTGTCAACTTACAAAGAGATCGCTCCGCTTTCGAGATGTATGGAGCGGGCGAGTCGGCCCAAGCGTACAGCGAAAGGGCGCCACAATTCCCCGCGCCGCGCGGTGTAATGTGGGATTGCCGAAAGGCCTAGTGAAATTTGCCTTCAAAGTATATTTATTTTAACGTCAGTCAACGCCTCAGCCTTACCGGCGCTTCCTTTCACGGAGAAATCTAGGTAACCGGGTAAAACCGCATTAATGTATGCTCTCCGTGTAACGATGGGAGTGTTCTAACGAACTTTACCTGTAACACAATGAAAAGGAGGGGAGAACACAGTGAAGACGGCAAAGGGTCTTCGTTTATCGCGACTTAGGCAAGGTCGTTACCATCAACCAAAGTGGAGTTACTGCCCCGTGCCAGGACGACAGCTGCTGGGACGCTGAGGTCTTTATGGCTTTCGTGCAGCTGCGGCCGAAGACTTCCGCAAAACCATTAAAATCAGGAGGCTCGCCAAACCGCGGCCGAACACGCGAACGGAAAACATGCGCGGGAATTCCCACGCAACTAGACCCGCGGGTCTGGGAAGAAACCAGCGTGATCGCCTCATTCGTTATACGCCGCTCCTTCTGTATATCGCAGTTATTGCCTCTCACAAAGATTAGACGCCATTTTGAGTTCCCATAGCCTAACCACCCAAACGACGAAAATGGCTTTTCGTTTTACATGGCAAAAAACTATATACAAAAAAAAGTAAGCGTTATTTTAGAGTAAATGTGGTACTTCGCAATTAACACGCAATGCGGCAGTTCAAACAAAAAAACCTAGCAATTATGTGTGATAAAAAAAGACAAGATTACACGGGAGCGCCGCGTGAAGCATCAAGTGCGTTTTCAGACCTCCCAAATATAATGGATGCGCTAAAACAGAAAAAGAAAGAGCTTACGAAAAAACCACGTGCGCATCAACTTGTTTACAAACATTAAGATGAAGGCCTAAGAGCGAAGGCATATATTTACGCCGAAACGAAATAAGCGAAGCCTCCGGCATACGCAAGATAAAGCATAAAGGAAAGCAGTTTTCTAGGACTCCACCGCCCCCACTTCCCCCACGCCAAAGCGTCAGCGTCCCACGAAAACACGGGCTCTGCGAGCGACTTCCTCCGCCACGCGAGCACGCCATCTGACAAACCTCCGGCGGCGGCACAAAGAAAGCAACCCCGTCTCGTCCGAGCATTGTCCCCGGAACTTGTCGCCGTCGAGCTACCGCGGACGCGGCAAACAAACGCCGCGGCAACAAAGAGGGCAACTTCATCCTCCCAGTCGACGACGACGACAACGACGACGACCAGGGACCGCAGGAAGCCATCGACCCACAAGAAGAGGCCGTCTCGACGCCGCCGTCGTCGCCGGGCCTGCCCACGCTCAGGCGAACCACCGAGCCAGCGGGTCGCGACCCCGTCGAGTCGTCTACCGAAGGAGCAGCAGAGCCGCGGCGTCACGCGAGGCGCACGGCGCCTACGCCCTCGTCGGCTCCGGCGCGGGCGTGGACGGCAAGGCCAGGCGAGTCCGTGCCCGGCCAAATCGTCGTCATCGGGCGGGCACCGCCGGTTTTGGGGCACGCCACGGTTGGGCACGAAACGGGGGCCCGAATTGAAACAGATGGGCCGACGATCTGATAGCCCGTCGCTTTGCAACTTTGTCTGCCGTCTCTATATAGGTGGAAAGGGCAGCTTGCGTCACGAAGGCGCGGCGGGTCGCTTCGTGCCTCGGTCAGACTTGTCGGAAAGGGGGCCCTGAAATGTTCGGCTGCTTGAAGGAACTAAGAGTTAGTATGACACCTGGATAATGGCGTGGTATAATCACAATATAGGCATCGACAGTGCAATACACGTAAAGCACGGCGAGATCAATTTATTATCTCTCAACGACCACTGAGACTGCGGCATTCGCCGATAAGAGCGCCGAAGAACCAATCAGCCTAAAGCCTAAAGGCTCTTTTACGCAGTTGCGTCGACTACGTTGCGTTGCGTAGTGCAGCACAGCACCTCCCCATTAGCTCGTCGCAAGAGTCGCCGTAGAAACAGCTCGACGTAAGCAGTCTTAACGTAGTCAAACGAAGTCAAACGCAACTGCGTGAACGAGCCTTAAAGGACCTTGGCAACGATATTCAATTGGAATGTTTTTCGCTCTACACGAGCTTACTGGCACACCTAGGACTCAAGGATACTCACACGCAACGCCATTGGCCAAGAAACTCCTTTGTTACGGTGTAATTTCAAGGACAAAATCGATCCTTTTCATTCAATCTCTCCTTTGCAAAATTTGATGACGTAACTCGGGGATCGCAGTACACCCAAGTGACGATATTTGAATGCAGTTCATAGATTGGACCCGAGCATTGCGTGGGCAATCGACTTGGGCTCGTGACAATTGCTAGCTCGAGAAGCATTCGGGTTGTGACCCGTGTCCAATTGCTGCAACGACGACAACAGCCGAGCCATAACAATGTCTGGAACTCAGCGCGGGTCCTGCGCTTTGCCAACCCCAGCGCGTGGCTATGATCAACACTGGCGGCATATAATCGGCTCCAGATCACGTGGCCGCTTGTTCTGGCTGCGAGTTGAGGGGGTGAACGCTGCTCGTTTTTCTTTAATTTTTTTCTGGGACTTCTATTGCGTGGGGTGAAAAACGAACGCGTGTTTCATAGGTCATTAACGTTAGGGATCCGTTTTAAGCGGTATTTGCGCAAAGTACAAAAATTGTTGCATAGCTCCTTTAATAAGCCCTGCGTCTCTCAAGCCGTCAACGATGCCCTTCGTCTCCACGCGAATGATATTCGCTCTTATCGTGTGATGCGGCGAGATCATGCTACCGATGGGAAGGCGAGATGCTCGAGGTGTTTATGCGGGCAAGCGTGCTTGAGAATACCAGAACTGCAGTGCTGAATACCATGGTATTCAGCACTGCACTTCTGCAGTGTGAACGTGTGCACACTGCTGTGACATATGCACACGCCACTCGTGAAAAATATTCGTTCGTCTATTTCCCCGGTGAGAACTCACGTATAAGTTATTGACTCCCATCTACCGCTCGGTGAATGGCTATAGATGCGGCCGTAAATAGACTTTTAGCAGATCGTGTACGTTGAAGAAAGCGGGCACGTGCGCAATCGATGCTTCGAAGTGACGGCACGAGCTCCCGCTACGAAAGTGGAGCTCTAGCGCACGATGTGCTCAAAGTCCCTAATATTGTCACGAATGAAGGTGACGAAAAGCCGAGCAGTGAACTGAAAATAAAGATTTAATGGGCGAACTTGTGCCAACCAAAAATAAATAACGAAAGAGCGTCGAGGTAGCAGAAAAGCTGGCGGCGGTTCGGCGGCACTACAGAGCGCTAGCGAAACTGGGACTGACTCGACAAGGTCGCGGGCAGCTGCTTATCTACCGTGCGTCACTATCTCGAAAGTTCGGCAAAGAAGGTTCGAGCGTCGCGCGCTCGGGGCGAGGATGAACTGGCACTTTCGAGAATAACAAAGCAGAGGGAAAGTTACGTCTGCTGCGAGGATGACCGGGAATCTTCCAGAAGACCGTGACCAAGCGTTGCCTTCTCGGCTCTGCGGGCGGCAATATGTTTAGACGTAAAAAAATTAGGGATGCCACAGCGCGACGTCAGCACGCGGAACGCAGTGCTTAGACTTCCATCAGACACTTCCTTTTTAGGTCTCAGTATTATTCCCGCCCTCATCATTCGCGTAAAGCGCAGTAATTAGCTCTCCAAGTGCGCGGAGCAAAGGTAGAGGCACACTCTTTTTTTTTTTCTTTCTTTTTTTTAGTGTGGATAAGTTAAACGTGTTTAACTTACCCACACACACGTCGCAGTGAGACCTAGTCATTCACGTTTCGCGCAGCCTTACCTGCGATGGAACCGCATTCAGCAACTCTATTTTTTGCGCTCGTGTATATTCTTTTAGATCCCCAATGTTTACAACCGCAGCCAGGGGCCCTGTGCTACATGGCGAACCAAACGGGACCTGTGGGCAACCCCGCCTGCTACGATTGGTCAGCGCCATGCCGCTGACCAATCGTAGCAGACAGCGTTGTCCCGGTTCCTCGGTCCGGCTCGGTCCCGCCGTGTAGCAGCGCACCAGCACGCACTAGGTTACAGGTATGTTCGTCACTTAGGCAGGTGAGAAAAGCACGCGCCATACGTACGAGCACTGAAAATGGCACCGGCCAGAGGCCCTTTTCTGCTTTTTGCTAACTAGATCTCGTGCTAAATTACCCAAGCACCAAAGAAAGTGCAGCGAGTGTAGTTACTTGCGCTGCGTGTTTTCTTATCACGCTTGGGACGTGGGATTATCCGCGATCTATTTTGGTTATTGACTTTGAATCTGCAGATAAAGCGCGCGCGAGCAGCGTGTGTACCTACGTTCCCAGCATCCTCCTCGATGTTTAGGTAATTTGACAAAGGGTCTATTACCAAGCACCAAAGAGATTACTGTCAATGTAAGGTACGCGCGTAACGCGCGCTGTACGCGGTCGCCTTCCTTATATAAAAAAAGATTCGAAGTAAATAATCAAAAAGACACGCTGTGGAACGCACGTGCAAGCCATTTGTTCTATACTGCTGCTTTCGAAGCGTTACTGCTGCAGACGCCAGCGCGTCTTGGGTAATGCGCCAAGAAGCCTATACGGATAGAAACCGAGGGAGAGGAGGAAATGAGAGCCCTCGGGGACAAAGGCTTTGAGTCTACCCACTAATCGTTCCAATCAGAGCTCGGCGCTGTTACGTCACCGCGCGCTCTCAACTGCTTCTCTCTCTCTCCCTCTCTGTTTCTAACGGTAATCACAGCCCAGTGTGCCACCTTCGCAATCTGGCACGCGCATGTTCTTGCTTGGGAACGTGAACCAAGAACGCGAAATACGCATGAGCACTGAAAATAGCATCGGTCAGAAGCCCAAAAGGAAGATGAAATTGGAAAAAGAGAGAGCCTGCGCGGCTATCTGCCGCCAGTTCGAGGAGGGGGGGCTCTTGGACTGCTCCCGCATCCACTGGTTGATCGAGCGGCCAGTCGGTCAGTCGCAGCGATCGGGGCGACTCTTTTGTTTCGCGATGCGCTCGATTCCGTCGAAGAACCAAGCACGCTGTAGGCGGAGCACGCCCCCCGCGATTGTTGTTGTTGTTCTCCGACGGGGGTGCCGCTTCGTTTCCCTTCGGAATCTGTAATCGATTGCGCCGCCGTCGCATCGTTCGAGAACCTGCACGCCGTGCCTTCCATGTTGTTTCTGACGGCCGGAGGAGTGAAGGCCAATAATGGGTATGCCAGAAGGGAGACGGCGAAGTCGGTGGTTCTCGGTGAAGTGAAGGTTTCCTGTTGCATCTGGGGACTTGATGTCCTCTGGGAAACAAACCAGGCTAGAGAGCGTTTTCCCATCGCTCTTCCACTGCAGCGAGTGCAGCCCCCAGAAGCAGTATAACCGATATATTCATGGTCTGATAGCCACACTTGTGTGTGGTCGAAACAAGCAGGGGCTGCCGCGACAACCCGTGCCGTCCGAACAAAATAAAAATGGTGACCGATACACCGGCAACTAAGCCTAAGCCCATTAAGAGGTGGTTGTACGAGCGAAATACAAATGAGAAAAGGTACAAGCTTGACCATGCTGACAAAGACTGGTAAGCACAACATGTGTGATATGCCTTTCAGAGAAGAAGACGTCAAAACCAGAGCGACTAACGAAGATTCGCTCTCATATCTGGATAGCTCAGTTGGCAAAGCACTTGGCCTCCTATCTCACGGTGGTGACTTGAAATCATGCCGGGGAACTGTCTTTCTATATGGTTCCGTATGGGAGTAACGCTTTTCGGAGTCGGCTTTTTGTTACAGCCAGCCGTTACAACCAAACGTTACAGTACTCAATGGAAACCGGCTGATAAAACACATCCTGTGTTAATTAATAAGCGCAACAGCCGCACTCGTTGTTAAGCCCGCGTAATAAAAGCCCTCTTCTGTTTTTCATTGTTCAATAAATAATTAACTAAGCACAACATTCTCTTAAAATTTACGTGTGTTGGGTTACGAAAGGCAACAGAAAGCCGAGCCATGTAAGCATGAAACTCAGACGTCTTGCACTGAGTGTTCCCTCGGTCAATTAAGACCGGTTCATTTTATCTCGCGTCACCTGCACTTGCCCATGAGCACAACAGTTGGCTGCTCCCAGAAGAGAATCCGTTGAACAAATAGGGCATGCTTAAATCTGCTATCAATGTTTAACCCTTGCCTAAGATGGCTAAAACACGCATTAAACTCGCTATACGGATGTCAGCAACAAAGAGAATGATGAGATGAAGCAAAAGCCATTCTATAAGTTCCAAAAAACCTCGTCTTATATTATCTTTAATTTTGTTTTCTACGTGATCGAAAGTTAGTAAACAGGAACACACCAAACACGCACATGCATGGAAGTCTTACTTCTAGTCAGGAAGAAAATATTAAATTACGTCGAGTAGACCGTTTGTGAAAACACACTTCTGCTCAAGCCCCGAACTAAGAAAGTAGTCACATCGTCGATAAATACCTCTTCACTGTCAAAATTTACAAACCTGATCGATTCGGGAAACCTATTGTCGCGTCGAGACGAAGACTGAGCACCTGCCAATAGGACAATGCACTGAAACCGAGCAGGAACACGTAAACAAAGACCCCGTGTGTAACTGCAGGCCGCGTCCCATTTCGATGTAGTAGGACGAGTAGACTCACACGCAAAGCCAAGAGAACACGTGTATGCGTGTCTGCTTCATTGCTCGCTTTAGCGCATCATTAAAAAAAAAAAAAAAAGTATGAACGGGGAGGGGTACGCCACGGGATACGCTGGATCCTACACAAACCTCTTTTTTTGTGAACCGGTCTACGGCTTTCTAATGTCAGCGATAAAACGTTTAGATTTGTACACATATGTAGCCGGAAGCGAGTGTACCATGCAGTTCGTCTTGAAACGGTGCGCCTTAAAGGGACACTGACACCCCCCAAAATTTCTCGTTTATTTTTCGCCAGGCAATTTATTAATGTGTCAAAAGACTACCCGATCAATATTTTGCTACAGCGTCACGTATATTTTTAATAAAGTAGAAAAAAATAAACGCAACTTCTCGAAAGCGAAACTGAACTGAGGAAGAAGAATAAATATAGAGCAGGAGAGAGTTGGCAAAAATCACGTGGCTGTGAAACTTTTTTTTTTTTTTTTACATTCAACGTAATTGCAGCTTTTTGGAAGCCACACACACATACACACACAAAAATGGGCATAATATTTCTTTTCTATTCTTAATATTGTGAGTGTGCCTTCGATGACCCATGACTTTGATTATATTTGGTGGTTGTGTCTAAACCATAGAAAACGGCTCGTAACCAAGGAGAAGAGCGTGACTCAAACCGGCGAGTTCTCGATCGGCAATTTTCGGGCCGAAAGAAAACAAATTTCGAGCCGCGAATATTTTTTTTTTCTTGGGGGGGGGGGGGGGGGGGTATTTGGGCTCTCCTATGTTATGTGCAAATAAAAACCTCGGCGAGCATGAATACCCTGTCAGTGTCTGTAATGATGTCATCAATACGGCGACAAAAAGAGAAAGAAAATCGGACTACTAACGAAGAAAAGAAGAAGAAAAGGAAGTCGAGGGAGAACGAGGAGATTCAGAGCGGAGAGCGGACGCATTGGGAAAAGCTTGGCTCCGGAATACACCGGCGAAGCTGTCATCTATAGAAGTCTGCCGTCCTCACCGCCAACACTGAACTGCAAGCCTGGCTCAAGAGTGAACCGGCAAAGCCATCCCAACAACCGGTTGACTGATCACCATCGGTGCGCTGGCAGCAAACGAGACCGGCTTCCACCACCGGTCAAGGCGCCTAAACCTAGCGCAAGCTAGTGCCAAGCTCGGCAAGTCGAGCTTTGGACGTACACCCTTTTCTTTTATTTATTTGCTCGTAAGTTTCCTTTTTCTTTCGTGGATTCGGAAAGTAGAACAACAACTGGGTGCAAATATATTTCTTTCATATCAAAAATCAGACGGACCTCTCAGTTTCCTTTCTTTTTACCATAAAGAACCTGACAGTGTCCCTTTAAAGGTTAAAGAAGCAGTTTCGTCAGTGCGGTATAATGGCACTCGCCCGAGTCCATTAAAACGTGTACCACGCAATGGTTAGTCCTCACGAGATACGAGCCAACGGAATGTGTACTATACGGAGCGCAAGTTCGTCTGCCTCTTGCGCAGGGATTGCGGTGACGTCAGAACGCCGAGTTTTGATCGGATCAATTGGAAGGATAGTGGGTAGACGTCGAGGCAGTCGAGGCAGCTATAGCATTAAGGTCCACCCACTATTCTTCCAATCAGAGCCAATCGGAGCTCGGTGTCGTTCTGACGTCACCTAAACCCCTCCGCTAGAAGCAGACGAACTTGCACTACGCTAAGTCACCGACAGCTTAAGAAATGAAACTCGAAATAAAACTCGTTATGCTTGAGTGAGCTTCGAGACTTCAAGGGAAGAATTTTTTTTTTCAGTATAACTGTTTTACTGGGACACCTGACGCAAGAATCCAGTCAGTCAAAAGACTAAAAAAAAAAAAAAGACCACTTGGAGTTGTCACAAAATATATGCTACGATACAACTACAAAACTATTAAAAAGATAAATAAAACTGTACAGTGGTCTGACGAGATGTGCTGCCGAGCAGTCGAGCGGCCGAACAAAGCCAAGGGCAAACGGGCCACGGCAGCATCTCGGAGATAGCGGAACGGGCGAGAACTCGCGCGTGAGAGCAGGCGCCAAAGGATACGCGGCTGCAGTTTCCCTCCAAAGTGGACAAGCCGATGCGAAGGGAGTCTGCTTCGAAAGCCAGAAACTCCGTCATTGATCGATCGGTGGCCGCGACTCAGCCGAGCTACTCACAGTAGGTCACAAGCAGATGGCAGGGCTTGTTTCGGACGGGACTGAACGAGTAGCGAACGCGTTTCGTGGAGAGCATATGTTTGTGGCAGCGAGATTTGATTCTACGCGAACGTTGGCAGACGAGTTCGTGTAGGTTAGAGTTACACGCAGTAGTTTATATATTCATATTTCGACGAGCGTGTCGGTGTATTCATATTAGGAAAGTGAAGGCCGAACAAAAAGGGGTAAAAGGCGTACGATCAAAGAACGACGCGACGACAGGTGTTGCCGTTAATTTTCTGGCAAAACGACTTCCCCAAAACGTGTACTCGGACTTATTCGCGGTAGGAGTGAATCGAGTCATTTGCGCAATCGAGGCGCGTATGCGTTGGCGTGAATGCCAAAATCTGCATTTTAAACATAGAACAACGTTGTTCTAAATGCAGTATGCAGTATGCAGGAGTTTGTCATGGATGTACACGTTCGAGCCGTTAAACCGAATACTTTATTCCCCCTTTTTTTTTTTTTTAAACGATCCGCGCGTCTAATTTCCCGTCAAGCAGGCGCTGGTTCAACCACTGCGATCTACAGAGCACGCACCCACCTAATGATGAAGCGCAAAAAAAGAAATTAACTCGAAAAAGTTATCTACGCAAGAGACAACTAGCACTGGCTTGCGCAGACTGTATTTTTCGAGTCAAAAGCCTACGAGTTTCGACATTCGCTGAACGCGCTCTTTGATCGCAGTGATTGGCTGGTCCCGCGTATCGCAGGGAAGTAGCGGTGCAGGCACTTTTACGGTTACACGGATATTTGGCTGACTCTCAAATCTGCGAACAGGTTAGAAGCTCGAGCGATAGCAGCATATATTGTTCAGAAACTCATATGCCTTGGGCACTCGCATATATCACGATTCGTGCAAAGCGCGAATCATAAAGCGTGAACCATTCATTTTCTCGGGAAAAAAAAAAAAAAAAAAAAAAGAAACGCACGAACGAATCTAAGTAACAAAAACACCCCAAACAAATAATACTCCTCTCACCTAACGTGTTTCATTTTTTTTTTTTTACCTATTTAAAAGTTCATTTTGCAGCACATTCAGCCCATCCCGTTCTTCATTCAGCATGCGTGCTTTGACGGCCGCCCGTATCAACATACACGAATTGCGCCGCGTTCCATGCACCAAACTTGAATTCTCTCCCTTCTCGTCCATAAGCTGTCGACGCGCACGCACGTCTATGGACCTCCATATTCCGCCCTGCGTGACTTCCCGAAGCCATTTCAGAACCCCATCAATCTCCCTCACTTGTATACATACGCGAGCAGAGCGTGAAACACGCACACGAGAAAACAAAACGGACATCCATCGACTTCGCAGTACGCACGTGTCTGTTCAACGGAGAAGCCGCGCGTAATTGGAACGAAACATCCTGCTGCTGCGGCGGCGACTCTGCCACAAATCCCGAAGATTCTCGAAAAAGAGACGAGCTGTGTGCGTGCTGCAATCTCGCCAAAAGAGCGCAATGGGAAGCGGGAGGTCAGCGTGTCAGACCCACGGACTGCGTATCCACGGGTGGTGCGCGTGCGTTGTCATTCGGCAGAACGAGGCTAATCAGCAATAATAAAAAAAAAAAAAATGTAAACACTAAGAACAGTCTACGTGGCATCTGTCAGTTTCGCCTATTTTCCGAAATGTAGCACCCTGCGTTCCATGACGTCTGCGAGTGGAGAAAGTCTGCCGTGCGCTATAGTCTCCGCCGAACCTCTGTTGAGTTCTGACGCATGCTTGTAAACCTTTAATGTATACCATCGTCATCCCCAACCCCCCCAAAAAATATTAATAGTTATTGACAGCTGGCAACCAAATTTGATACGTAAGTTCTTTAGTCCCTTTCTCGACCAAACATTTAAAATTCCTCACCTCTACCTTCATTTTTTTTTATTTACGCAATAAATTTGTCTTTTTATCCCCGATTTACGTATACACTGTATGTGGTTTCAGGCTGCATGGCCGTTTCATGTCTCTAATATAATTGTTTTCGTTCAACATTCTTTAGTGAGCGCGATATACACTCGTCCTCTTTATATGTAAGAATTCCCACGTGTTTATGACTCGACTAAATCAAACTCGTTTCCTTCCTCCAACAAATACCGACCCTGAGAAGAAACGGCAGGAGCTATACTGCATAACCCGGATTCCCTGAAGACAATCAAGATGCAACGCGGCAAGATGAAAAACAAAACAAAAAAACACCGTGGTATCATCAGAAAAGCCGAGCCACATAATATGGCGAATGTCCGCGTACGAAATCGTATTCCCAATTCGCCTCGCTTGAGACGACCGCGTACGCTGAGGGCTGAGCAGCGTGAAATCTTCGGCAAGCCGGCAAAAGCTCCCGAGGCAGGTCAGCCGCCGCGCCGCAGTTCCAGGCTGTGTCCAATGGGTTCCGTGCGCACTGTCAAAGGAGACGGCTTCCTCGCTGCCCTTCGGAAAGGCTGCGCCTGTGTGTGACGCATCGGCGAGAAATAGACGGCAATATTCTGGGCCCCCGCTATGCAGCGACATTTTTGTTGTTGTTGTTTGTTGACATCATCATGCATATCACTTCGCATGACAGCCAAAAGATCGAAACTATAGGGCCTCTGGTGCACTAAGAACGACACAGCAAGCTTATTAGCCACGGATGCCGCTGCCTATAACAGAGATATCTTTCGGCCGAAGCGCGTCGCGGCAGCAGCACTGAGCATGCTTGACTCATAATGGTGTTGTGATGACCGGAACAGGCGGTACGGAGATATATGTGATTCGTCAGCAAATTACGTCAGGCCGCAGCTGCGAGAGAAACACCCGAGCCTTCTTCGCCGGTCGTTAAAAGGCTCCGTAAATCTTCGCCATACCTTTACCGGATGGTATTTACGGCACTATTTACAGTTTAGGCACAGCCAAAGCTCACGCCTAAACAATCGCTGTTATCATATACTTGGCACATCTTCACCGGTGGTATAGTTTGTTTGAGTGATGCAAACATTCTGGCATTTCGCGATGAGGTATAAGTAACGGAAAGAGAGAGAAAAAAAAAACTGTTAGCGTCAGCGAAAACCGGCAGCGACTCGGTGGTTATCTTTTCGAATAAGGATAAAAGAAAATATAGACAAAAGAAAAGAACTGACAGTAAACAATACCGACCAAAGGGCACTGGGATGTCTGCGTAGAAAAAAACTGTTTCCTGCGCTTTTTTTTTTTTTCTTTTTCAACGGGTATCTGCACTTGTTGCTCACAAAAGCAGAGCAATGTTTCATTGCACATCCTGCCTGCAAGTCACAAAGCCTTCCATGTAGCTACAGTGATCCCCTATGTCGTCTGAATGTATATGAATGTAACACGTGCTATTGATTAAAATAACGAAACAAAAAATGGAGTTATGTGGATACCTTCACGATGTATCTGAACTGTGCGTACTAAAAAAACACGATACGCAAATTAACATAAAATGACACGTTCTGAGACCTTGACAAACTATACTCGTATTCAGCTCAAAAACCGCCGTGAGAAAATATCCGACTCATCGCTGAATGTTACTAATTTTCCCTTTCATGTGGTGAACTAAGGTATGAATGTAGGTGCACCTTAGATTAGCTTGATGTTATTTTCTCAAACGCAGAGAGCATCGTTTCTCCTTCGACAACCATATCTTCAGAAAACCACTTTGTGTAGGGCATAAATAATGCGCAAAACTTGACGTTTTCTTGATGTGGCAAGCAGTACAGCAGTAGTCGTCATAAAATACCTTGCAAATATGTCGCACTTTTTTTTTTTCAAAATTCGGTTTGCAAAAAGAAAAATAAATAAAGAAGAAGAAAACTTGTCAGTAAGAGAATGCATTAGGTTCAAACACATGTTCCAGGAACTTGCCTTGCTTGTTTGTTTTCTTTTTTGTATTACCGTTATATGTGAGCATATATTTATATAAATGAATCTAAATTCGGCTTGGTTGTCAAAAGCATAGCCGAGGTAATGTAAAACAAACCCCCGCAACAGGCTGGTACTCAAGGATCACGCTGCTGTTGAGGAACCGCGAGATTTCATCCAGCAAGCTCGCCAATTAAAACGTACAACCAAGAAACAGCGCGTTCATTTGTCAATCCTGCCCTACAAACGAGCAAACTTAATGGGGTACGCACATTTTTATTACCGTTTCAAAAACTGAAACCTATCAAATTAAACGGCCACGGTTTCTTGCCGTCTATCGTAACTAGACAGTTGGTCATTAATGTTTTCGGGGGCCAGAGATGTAGCACATTTGGGAGACAAGTAAGGGCTCTACGACAATGACGGTGCAAAGTCGAGCTGGTGGACATAAACTGGTGCAACCACCACGTAAACCCAAGATTTGATCACAGCAGGAACGAAGCGGAAAAATATAAATGACCGAAGTGCAGTATAGAATTGGGACGAACTCAAAAGTGAAATGCCCATTACATTTATTTCAATTTTACGCAAGTCAACTGCACAGGAACTTTCGAGTAGGCGTCACTTTCGATAAGAGACGGCTACGGCTCTTGAGCGATCCACTCGAATCAATCTAATTCGTGAACTTGTCTAAATAAATATATACATGTAAAAAAAAATATATATACCTTAAACAATTTCTTTCTTCTCTTACTATACAACGTAAACATAAAGAGCACACTAGAGCTCGTTCCAGTCTCCACAGGCGCCCGCTTCGTTCTTACGTTAGCGTATTCTTCGGACGGGGACCGCTATGTCCGCACGTCACTCAAACGTCGTGCTCGCACAGACGTATCAAACGGCGGAAACAAACCGAACCCCGCGCGCTGTCAGCCACTACAACCGAGCGCGTGATGGACGCAGTGTGACGCTACAAAGGGCGCGTATATACGCGCGATCAGGCTGGGTTCGAAAGCAAAACACGGCTATACTCCGTTTCGTCTCACGATGGACCGCAGGGAACTTTACGAACCATCGCAGCCTATTCAGCGCTGCGAGTGCATGACGTCACACCGTGCCTCGCGCGTCGTTGCGCCCCATCGAGAAGGTCACGTGATGCTTTCCCAGCGCTGGATTGGCTGAGAGGGCTCGGGGTGTGCACTGCGACAATAGACACGTCTCGGGGACCTCGCTCGGTCTTTCTATTTCAACTACCCTCGAGGACCGAGGAAAATGAAGAAATACAAAAAAAAAATAATAATAATAAAAAAATGAAATTGAGAGGAAAAACTAGATTGAGAGGAAACGTGTTCCCTCGTCGTCTGCCTCCGACTGTCGCAGACAAGAACGCGCAGCAGCAGCCGTGCAGCGTCTCGAATTCAACGGTCGCGCTGAGTATCTGCGCGTGACGTCTCAATCGCCTTAAGAGCAAAGTAAACAAACGAAACGGGAAGGGGAGAGAGAGAAAGAAACAGATCCAATTTTTGGAGAACTGAACTCACGACGATGCCACGGTCGCCGCGTGTGTCCCTCCCTTCCTCCATCCCGCAATTTTTTAACTTCTGACATAAAAGAAAAAAATGAAATTACGAAGGATAGATAGTAGCAATGCGGTTTCCGTATTCTGTGAGTCATTCGCCAAAACCGAGTTTTTTTTAGCTTGTTTCCTTCGTTGATATGAATGCTTCGAACATATCTAAAGAGAGTATTTGTATGACCAGTGTGCCAGGACAGCCATACAAGGAAGAGACACACCTATGCGTACGTCTGCAGACTATCTTTTCTATAGTGTATTAGCAGTAACACCGCCGCTTAAACGTGAAGATAGAAACACTGCCTGCCAAGGGGTGTTGGGAGAGGTGAGGCAAAGGCAACTCGGGTGTTGCTTGACAAACCTCCCTGCTTAGACATCCTACAAAAGACAGTCGGCATGCAGATTCGAACGCGTGTCACCGCGAGATTCGTGCTTCGAATGCCGCGTGGCAAAGCGTTCAAAGAGGCAACTTGGCACGCTGCATTAGAACCACGGATATTGCAGTGAATCGTGTTTGCAGACTGCCTTTTGTATGATGGTGTGAGCAGTGTGACCCCGGCTTTATTATTTAGTAATCAGCACAAACAGATGTTTTGTTATATGTAGTGAGTACATCATCATTGAATGTGGCATGTAAAATGTTCTCTCACGACAGACGATATTACTACAGGCACAAAAATATGCCAATAATATTAGAAATAACGCGAGGTATACTTATTAAAGAAACGACGACTTCATTGTCCTATAAAATACAGAAACTTCTCACACCAGCAATAAAACGGTGAAAACAATATCGACTTCGCACACTATAAAGACAGCTGACGCAGGAGAGCTGTGTCGGCGAATGCATTGTCCAAGAGCAGCTCTCAGCTTTGCGAGCGTTTACATGGTAATAACAACTTTGTATTGCGTTGTCTGTGCGCGCTTTTCAGCCAGTCTTCACTTTACAGGCACGCGAATTTGAAGTGTGCTGTAACATTATGTCCTTATCAACACGTTCGCAAATATCGGGAAAAAACAGCAATCTCGAAACATGTTGACTATCGTGGTTATTTTATTAAGTGCCTGGCAATCACCAAAGTAGTTGGTTGACCTGCAATCGGGATGGATGTATCGTATTTTCGTTTCTATCGTATAAGGACACTTATCGTTATATATAAAAAAAAGTATATCCGTTTCTTTATCTTTTCATATTAATCTCCTCAACGACACAACTAGGCGTACGTAAAGTATAATCACCGAGCGACGCATTATTTCCTAATTATCAATACCTAAACTACTAACGATCAAAACTCGCGTTTATTGGTAATTACGAATACATTACTCGTTAACCGATCCATCGCAGATTCGAAAATCCTGACAACAAAAAAATTGCGCGAAAAGCGCTTCCCCCCTAAATCACCCACGAAAATCCAATTTCCCGTATTTTCCATCTAGCGAGACGACGCCCTTTAGCATAGCGCGGGCACACCACGCAGTTCGGCGACCCGTAAAACAATTTTCGCAGGTCGCGCTTCGTTCAGCAACAAACAGGTGACAGCGCTGGCACAACGTGCTTCACTAAACCGGAGTGACCTGTAAACACGACACACAACCCTTTAATAAAATGCGAAAAAAAAAAAAAGGATATTCGAGTTTGTTTCTTTTGGTGTCGCATGTGCAGGACGTTGTCGGGGGTGTTTACGGCTAACGAGCTTAAGCAGCGTACGCTTGACTTCCCAACCGCGGCGCGGGCAAAAGGCGGCGCTCGAAGACCGCGTCCAAATTTAGCTGCAGGTAGGGCGATAGAGGGAGGGAGCCCTCGACGACAACGCGTTCGCAAACATCTTGGGTCGCAGCTGCTGTCCCTGGGCCCGACGTCGCCGCCACCAACACGCCCGTGCACATCAGCGACCCGGCGCAAACGATAAACCGGCCAGCCCTCGGCGCGAGCGAAAGGCGTCGACGTCGACGCGAACAGGAGTGCTCCGAAGATGCCGAGGACCTTAAAGTGGACCGTTGAGGACGCTACGAGCCATCGGAGCCTATCCGAAGACGACAAAGTGTCCACTGACTCCACGCACCATGCGCGCGTCGCTGCAACACCATGCTATACGGGTAGAAACTGGGGGAGAGGAGGACACGAGAGTGCGCGTGCGAGGACGTCAGAACAGCGAGCTCTGGTTGGAACGATTGGGGAGTAAACGCAAAACTAGCTGCTTTTGTCTCCACTGCACTCGTCGAAGGCTGTTCGAACGCCGGCGTCTTGCATGCGTTCATCATTCGCCTACTCAGCCACTGGGCCCGAGCCTCACGCAATGAGTGATTGCGAGGGCCATGCGAACGTTGACCCCCTGTCCAATCTGTGCTCGACGTCACTGTGACGACGTTGAAATGTCGTAGGTGCGCGGGTTTTGGCTATTCTAGGTGGTGTGGGCCGCTGCGCCCAGCCGGAAAGCACGCCGCTCATTTTCTGATGGGCTCGGACGAGGTCCGCTGCAGTCCATTTTAATTTAAAACGGAGTCTGTGCAGGGGGCGCCTCAGCGTAGTAGGCGCCAATCGAAAGCTTACGAACCTTATCTGTTCTGGTCTTAATCGAATGCGGACTCGGGTCTCGGCCGAAGCGGTGAATTAGGGTATGCAAATGCATCGCCGGGGTCGAAATGACCGCCGACTTTAATCCAGCCGGGCCAGTCTTACTGTCGCGTGGATCGGGAAATCTTCCAAACCCCAGTAACACTTGGAACTCGTTCGCTGCCACACACCGTCGCTCACAAATAATCGCTCAACATGAACCATCTTTATTTGCAATTTACCTATGTGATTATGAATGTTGCGTGCACTAACTGGCTTGAGAATGTGGGCCTTCAGGACAAACCTTTCAAGGTATTTGCTGGCTTTTCGGGTCGAATAGTACACCCCAAGTACCCCACGAGATGCATGAATACTTGGTATTTCCTCGGGTAAATATAAACAAGCAATGGCGAAACTCCGGTGCCCTGCGGAGTACTTTCTGTGGGTCCGCATATTGTGTATGTTTCGATGACCGAGAATGAGCAGCGCGCCTTCAAAGTTTTTCTTGGCGTAAAATAATTTAAAAAAATGTTAGATAGAGAAAAAGATGCGCCATGGATCGGTGTGTGTACCTATGCGGAGGGCAAGTTCGTCTGCTCCTTACGCAGGGGTAGCGGTGACGTCAGAACGCCGAGCCCTGATTGGCTGATGGGGCCCCCCTATCTGAGCATCGTCTGCTCCTTTGCAACTTCGTCTGTTCGCAACGTCGTCTGCGTCTGTCTTACCTTTCCTGCGACTTTCGGAAGTGCAGAGGCCAGATTCACGAAACGATCTTACGCCAAAAATGTGCGTGAGACAAAACTTACGAACAAGTTCGTACTCACGAAACGAAATTTTCGTAAGTTTTGCTCAGGTTACTACGAAATCTTACGACAGCTCGGAAGCTGTCTTACGCACTTCTTATGATCAAATCAGCACGGCCGACAGCGTCGCGGTCGCGACGATCCACGGACGTTTATTTTTCTACGTGCGCTTCTCACTCGTCCCGACTCCAAGCAGCAAGAAAAAAGTAAAAAGTACTTGAAACAGACCACGACGAACAAGAACGCTGGATCCACAAACACCCGGCAAAAACTCCAACGGCCAGGATTCCACCGAACGCGACCAAGCGAGTTCCACAGTTAGGCCTAGCAGGCACTCGGCGACCGTCTGCCCATGACCGGCTGGCGTGCTGAATGGGAGATGCCCGCGCGACCCTTGCGAAACCTTCCCGTATTATAATTTGATCGCTGACCTCAATTTTAGTTTAAGAGGTCAATTTCTTCCTCCTGTTATCTCCTTGTTTCCCCAGGCAACGGTGACTCTCGCCGGTGAAAAAGTGGTGAATCACCGACAGACGCAGGAAAGGTAAAGCAGCCATCGCTTTGACTAGCAGAGTAAAGCAGACGACGTTAACCGCGCCAACCCGCCGACGCCGTTAAAGAATGAAGGGTCTCGCCGCACACGAAAGGAGCGAAAAAGTATTTGGGAGGGAACTTGCGGACACTAACACGCTCACTCTCGGTTCTTAGCAAACAAACCTCGGGACACCTCGCCAGTGAGTCCTTTGACTTCCCTCCTTGATGCGCGTCTGCTAGTTGTTAGACAAATACAACGTACCGCTCGAGTTATTTCGTCTGCCCCCTCTGAAAGGCAAAGTCGAGCTCGCTCGTGAGGACATGCACTTCCGAAAGTCGCAGGAAAGGTAAGGCAGACGCAGACGACGTTGCGAGCAGACGACGTTGCAAAGGAACAGACGACGGTGAAATAGAGGGTCGCGATCAGCCAATCAGGGCTCGGCGTTCTGACGTCACCGCTACTTCCTTTCTCATGCGCAGAAGACGAAAATGAGCCCACTTGCGAGGCGTATAGGACTCATATGAGGCCAAGAATAAGCACAGGTGCTCGTTTTATATAGGCTGCGTGCCGAAAGTTACGTGACCCTAGCTGACAGCCCATTGGAATCCCGGTCATCGACACTCAACGAAGTTAAACATCACCCGTGTAAATAAATTATTATGCGTCTAATGAAGTTGGATACAAATCGATTAAGGCCTTTAATTATTTCGCGCACGGGAGAGCGAGTGCGTGTACCAGCACGCGTTACTTCTTCAACTGCGTGTCGTCGCCGTGAGTGTTGAAGCTGGCCAAAGTGAAACCACATGCTGCGCTTGTCGGACATTCAAGAAGGGTGCGAAGGATTGTGCTGCTCGTGCTCGTGCCTGTCAAAAAGAACAACAACAAAGGGCGTTTTTGTTGTTTGGTTTGACAACGAGTGGAGATATCGCCATTGTGACAAATCCGACGCAGTGTGAACGATTGCATCGCTCGTGCCTGGCAGAAGCGCAAGCGGTGTGTTTTGAATGAGGAGTGGAGATATCGTGATTGTGAGAACGTCAGCCTTCCTCGACAATTCCGCGAATGATATTCACGTGGAGACGTTAAGGACGCGGACATGAAAAGACTGAAAAGAAAAGACCCTGGAGTTAAGGTTAGATAACAAGTTTGCTGTCCAACGTGCTGCCGACCACGCAAAACTTCTGGGACATCGCTGGTTGTCGTGCATGACGACGCGGGCGACCAATAAAATTGACAGGGTGGAACCAATTGTTTCATGCAATGTTTTGTGTCTTGCTTCAAACGTGTCATGAGAAAAAGCACGCTTTATTGTAAGCTTTAAAAAAAAGCGTTCAGGACTTTTAGAAAACTTCAGACAAAGTAGCGGCTTACAGATCCGCAGGTTTAGTTCCGCGGCAAACAATATCAATCCTCAGTCTTCCACTGGCACGTAAAACATAAATACCCAAAACATGTTTTTTTGTTGTTGTTGTTGCATTGCGTTTGTTCAGGACTATCACACGAATACCGTCTACTCACAAACGCACAAGCACTACTAGAATGAAAAGTAATAACAGTCATTAAATATTACGAATTTTTAAAGGGGCACTCAAATGGAAGCTTTTGGTAGAATTTGTTTCTTGGGCATTACTCAATGAAAATGGCCTGTTCTAGGTGGCAAAAATGTGTGTGTGTGTGAAGGGGGGGGGGGGGGCATCCTCGAGTCCCAATTACTTCCATAAAATATGGCCAATGAATATAGTTAATTGCGTGGAGATTCAGAACGTTATTATTAATGCTCTTTTTAGGCACCTTGTGCACTATATTATGACAAAAACGCAAAATCTTTAGGTGAAGGAGACATAATGCGGCAATTATTATTTTAAATCGCCGTGTGACGGCGCCTCCTGGGTTCTGGTCCAGGGCGCAGAAATAGGGGCGTTTCACGATCATTGAATAGATTTTTAACAGGTAAATCGACCATTCATAAGTGTAATTTTTTTTATCGTGCGTAGAGCTCGTAGTTGAGTTATCACCATAGATAGACGCAATCGATATCGATTTGCTAGTCTCTTCGCTCATTGGACAAGTAAAATGTGTGCATCGTTGACTTAATAATAATGCGACGGTTCCTAGTGCTGCAGTGAAATCGAAGCGCGCTCGCACAACACTACAGCATCTTTCGTAGCCACGGGATGCGCAGAACAGCGCAGAATACCGACTGAATTACACAACACGCGAAACTTGGCGGAGACACTGCCCTTTAAAAAGCGTGCAAACAGCATCCGAACCGGAAATTATCTTCGGCCCGTGACATGGCAGCCGGAAGGGCCCGGAATACCGTGTATCTTCTCACAAATGGGTTTTGCTGATGTTACGAGTAAACTGCGCCGAGGTTGTACATTATACTCAAAATGGATATCGCAACGATATTAGGCATTCCCGAACCAGCCTTATGCCACCTCCACGCAACGAGTCATTATACTCCCTGTCAAGAATCGAGAGTTCTGTACATAGTATCTATGTTCACGGCACGGGAGAGAAAGCGTGGCTTCAGAAAGCACTTTCCTCGCAAGAGTGCTCTGGCAGACAAAGGCATTTCGCGAAGAAACACTCTCGAGCCTGCGGCTTTTCAATAGCGCCACAAACAACTTTAAAGGTGGAGTACAACGCGCATGCAGCGATCGTCACCATGAAGAGCGCGGGCGCGACAAGATGTCATTCGAAGAAGCGGCAGACGCTTCTTAAGCCTACAACCTTCGTTCCTCCGGTTGCCAGAAGTGAGCGAGAAATCCTGTCAGAGCAGCGACGAAGTTAATTGCGCGTTGCGGTAAAGGCTGGGCGGGAAAGAAAGCTCCCATTAGCTGAACGAGGTCGAGACGCTACGGGGCCTTGGGGGACGCCGCCTCTGTCACGGAATTAGTCCTCCGTATGCGATCTTGTTGAAGCTGCGGAGACTCTGACAGCGTGGCGAGGCGGCTATGCAGGCCATGAGCCACGGGAAAACACGGGGAGGTTTGTTTTGTGGGCAGCCGTGTTGCGGCGTTTCCCTTTAGAAAACAGTTCTGGAATTCCTGCATCCTTCCCTCTCTTTTTCCCACTTTCCAGTTTGTTGGTGAAAGATTGATGACATGCCAATTTATATATATATATAAATCCACCGTGCGACAGTGTGTTGGCAGGAGCCTTCAGCCTTACAAAACACCAACGTAACTAGGAAAAGAAAATAACCTTTTAGTATTGAAGCAGCATGTTCACTAAAACCATCGCCAAAACGCAAAACAAATCACATTGTTTATGGTTACATAACAAAGTGACGTATACAAACTAAAAAAAAAAAGGGGGGGGGACTTTTTTGTTAGTTCGTACGCAAGAGCTTTGCAGGATCTCGTACCGCTACTCCGAGCACTTACGAATACGATCCCGCCATCCGCAGTTCACGATCTACGAAAAGCCCCTATCGTTGCTATTGAAAGTCATGGCCACTTCCATTAACATCGCTAAGCCGGAGTCAACACGGGCCAACGAACTTAACTTCACGCATCTTAATTCATACGCTCGCTTTGTTCGTATACGAGCTTCAATTCCCGATCACTAAATGACGACTGAACCTCAAGTCTCCCGAAAGAGAGAGAGAGAGTCGGCCATCAGTTAATCGTTCGCTGACTCACGAAGCCACCGGTCCCCGACCTGCCTGGTATACCCTCGCCATTCTCAACGCTTCATCGCGATGCCGGAGCGCCAATGTCAACACGGAGGGAAGATCACACTTCTCTAATCTTTCCATGAACCAAATGAGCTCCCTCCTCCGAAGCGGCGGAAGCCGTTTGCCCACGCATGCAAGCTCGCTCTCACACGACTTACCCCCAGCTACCGTTGAACTTGCCCCCAACTACCGTTTGAAAAAACAAGCAAAACAGGGTGTTTGATAGATGCTCCCGTCTTTCGACGCTGATGGCGACGTTGTCGTGAAGAGCGTTCCTACCGTAGTCTCAAAAGTGCTACCGTTATCAACGTGAAAAGCCTTACAAGTCCTAAAATAAACAGCGACAATGCTCGAGTCGGCGACGATAAGACAAAATCTTGTCGTGAACCGATCGTTTCTTAAGGTCTTGGGAAGATAAATTTTCAGCGCGAGAGCGTTCTGTTCACTCGAAGAAACAACCAAACACATATATGTTTCACAGAAACTCAACCGGAAAGGAAGAAACCCGTTCCTGTATTGCAGAACCTTGAAGCAGACGGATCGACACCTAAGACGATTTTGACAACGACCCTGTATAGTCTCAAGGGCTCTTTGAAACCAGTTCTATATGCGTTCGCTTTATCTGGAAGCTAGCGGCAGTGATATGGGCGTATACATTATTTTTTTAATAGTTTTTACTTCGCGAGTACGGTGAGAGCTTCCGTGTTCAGTATATCGTAAAATATTTTGTTTTTTAGAAGTCGGAGTAAGTATTGGTATACAAGTGTGCATTCTGCGTACGTGTGTTTGAATGTGTGCCCATGAGCGTTTAGACTTCCCTAATTCACCACAAGGAAAGCAAAAACTATCCTCGTTTGTGTAAAGATAAAATAACACATACTACAGCTTTTTCTGGGAAATAAGGATCCTGACAGAAACTAACGTTTCACGCAAAACGAGAACCTCCGAAAGACAATTATGAACTCCAATCCTTTTTTTACAATTACTTGCCACACTCCCATCCCAGCCTCTTCCCCGAAACAACAAAACTTCTAACCCTTCAAAACTTCCCCATCCCGAACAACAATCTCCCAAGGAAACGTGCCAAAGACCCCTTCGAGGCGGCACGCAGCCGCCTGCTGCAACTCCTCGGCATCCCCTTTCTCTCACCACCCGGAACATCGTCTCGCTTCAAAATGCACAAAAAAGACCCCGCGAGAGTCGAGACACACATACGTACAGACCACTGCCGCAGCGAGCCATCCGCCCCCTCATTCGCGCTTCTCCGCAATACCCATGAGGCGCGCAGCGAAGCCGAACCACCAACCCCGCAGGAGACTCCAGCGGCATCGCCGAGCGCGCGCCTTCCCCACGACGCTTTCTCGCGGATGCCAGAAGAGCGCCGGGGCCACGCTCGCCTCCAACACTGCTGTGTACTGAGAACCAGAATGCCTCGCTTTCTGTCTAGTTTGTATTGTTGGTTAGCACATTCTTTGTCTGCTTTTCTTCTAGTTATTTTCCGGGCTAGTGTATTCGGGAACCGTGGAGAAAACACTCGACGTCGTCTCGACGTTGCATACGCGGGCTGGTCCTCCCTTAATTTGCATAATAACGCTCCCCGCTTCACCCCCCCTCTTCGTTCTGTCTCTGCTCGTTCTCCGAAAAGAGGAGCGTAATGAATGGTGCTCTTGGGCCCCCGACGGCCCGTGGCGCGCACTTCAGAGACCGCGTTCTTTGGTCGGGTTGAGGAGTCGTCCCCAGACGGAGCGAAATCCTACTTGCCGAAGGAGTTCGGAGGTAATTCAGAAACATCTCCTAGTCTTCTTAGTGTAAAGGCGCGTGTGCGTTATGGGATGAAAGTTGAACTTCCAGCTTTTCTAGTTGAGCGAAAAGTACTGTTTGAGATCAAAGTAGTGATGCGAACGTAATGGAGAAAATAGAAAAATAAAGCGGGATTTTTAAAAGTCTCGAACGAATTTCGGTTCAGTTATTTAGGTCGTTGGACGAATTTTCATCAATATCCAGTGTAACAGCACAATCACGCCGACTCCCGTCCATGTGGCGCTTTTTAACTCGCCAACGCACTCCTTCAGTTGGCAATGGCTAGGCGGTTTTTCTTTTGCCGATGAAGTGGGTATGGTCTGAGTGTACGAAGGAATGTTTAATATAAGTATTCTAAAGAACTTAAATATTTCTCATTAAAAGGCAATATTCAAGTAACTCGAAGATCAATAAAACAAGGCGGTAGTAATGAATGATAACACAAAACGGTCGACAACATTTCTTTTTTTTTTTCTGTCGGTTAGGTGTAGATTTAACTATGCTTAGTGTTCTTTTTTTTTTTCGGTGATATATTGTGATGCGTATCTCTTGTACTTTCACTCTTGAGCGATACATATTAGAGCGACCCTCTGAACTAAATAGAAAGACGTACTGCATCTAAAGGTAGAATTCTGCAATGCATACAGGTTGCAAAAAAAAAAAGTATTCACCCTGTTCATCTTAATTCTGTGTCGTACCTGCTGTTAAACATGCCTAAAAAAAGCTACCAAAAACAACAGCCTAGAGAAAAAAAAAAAAATGTCGCTGTTCTTTGAATTGTTAGAATAGCCCGAGACGGGAAATGAAACGGAATATCACCAAGATCACACGCAAACCGCGAGTTCCTATTCTTTTCGAGACAAGCGATAGAACCTGACGCGTAATTGTCTTTCAGGTACGAACAACGGGCACGTTTGGCACTCTCCTGCAGTAGAGGAAGACGTCGAGACCATACGTCATACTCTTCCGTTTTCATTCGGGCTCAAATGAAATAGTACCACGGCCGTGGTAAAGACGACGCCACGTGCGATTGTAACGGAAAAGGACGTGCGTAATAAATCGAATAAAAAAAACAACCGCGTTCGCATCACTCAATGCACACCGAAAGAGTTGGAGGAGAAGCGGGAAAGGATAAAAGAACGGTCCACACTCACCGACGCGTTTGATCTGGGAAGCCGCGGTGCTGCTCGCAGACAGCCACGACACCGATGTCCACACGATGCACCGTCTACGGAAGCATCATTTGTTTCCTTCCAGCTCACTCGTCGCGCACCGGACCCAGCAGCGCACGTATCATCCGCGCGCGAACGGCGTAACCGGCTCGGCGGACGTCTCGTCCAGCCGGCTGCGCTTCGCTACTGTTGTTGACAACATGGCGGCGGCCCACGCCGACATCGGCGGATCGGCGAGCGCATGCGCAGAAGGGCGCCTGCGCTCTTCGGGTGAGGAGGAAGAGAAAAGGTGGAGAGGAGGAAACCCCCGCGCGCCTCTCCTCTCACTCCTTCTTCTCGGGTGCCGCCGTTTTCTTTGCCGTCTGCTAAAGTGTGTGTACGCGCGGCGGTCGATAGCCGGCGCTTGGCAAGACGCTGTTTGCTTTTAAAACACTGCCGGGCTTTAACGCGGGCCAACTTCGAAAGGAGGAAATGAAAGAGATACAAAACATTTTCTACCGACTGAAATAAAATGAAAATCGGGGGAGTATCGAGGGGTCGCGACTCGTGGAGCGTACGCGACGAAGAGCTAACCGTGCTCCCGCCAGCCGATCTTGGAGCACGAAGAGGGAGACGTGGCTACTAAAACGGATGATTAAAAAGGGGAACCTTATCTTAATGGCAGACCCGAATGAAACTCTGTGTTCACTGCCTGTACTGCACGTTACCGGACTAGTCGGGGAGAACGGAATATGCAAATAGAGTGGGTCGTGATGACGTCACCGCTCACTTTTTTTTATTGTTTTTTTTAAGAGGTTTGTTCTGTAGAACTTGTGGACAAACTCGCTAAAAGCTTAAACTAGTAGCGAGTACACCGCGATTTTAACGAGGATGAAGGCAAGCTGAATAAATAGTACATGGGCGTTTGATTTAGAGCGAACCGTGCCTTCGATTGGCGGATAACGTGCACACTGCAAGCACGCTATCACCAGATCGCCAATCGAAGCAGGAATTATACGTATTTATCTATTTATTGCTTCCAGTGAGTTTATTGATTCAGGTGGAACCGTTAGACTCGGAACTTGACCTGTGACTTACCGATTGCTTTGTGAAAGGTTTGCTTTTCAGAGCACCATTCAAATCGCTCGGTACCACGGCTTTCCATACAGCTCACTTCATGGATTCGTTTTTTGTTTTGTTTTTTTTTGTGCGGCGGCGAGCTTCCGGCGCTGGGTAAATGCGCTAATAAAGTTATCAAAACGTTTTCCGGTTGGTTGACGACAGCAATTGGCGCAGCTGCGCAGGACCCTACGACACAGAGCACCTGTACTACCACAATAATTGCACTTTCGTGAAACATCAAACAACTGCAAACCCCGCACACACTCCTTTTGTTGTTGTTCAGTTCACTAAAGTCCCCAAGTAGTACTAAACATTCTAACTTGCTCGTGGACCCGAGTGTCATTACGAGGTATGAACATGGTCTCATGCGCTCGCGCTGTTACAATTAACAAAAACAAAAATCAAGCAATAAAAACATAATGTGGCACACGCGCACGTTACTCAAGCAGAGATAACGGAACACAAAAAAGACGTTTTGTAACGTGGACGTCACTCTATGAAAAGCAGTTCCCAGAGTAACAGGATATATAAGCGATACAAATTTCAACTAAGTTATTTAACAAAAGATCAAAAAAGATTATTTACGGTATTTTAATTCAAATATTAGCTGGGCAAGATAGGCATGCGACGAGGTGAAATTATCTAGACAGAAACTAGTTCTCTAAAGTCCCAGTTTTAGCTCTCCTGTTGCATCCATGGTTGAAGACGAAAGTGTCAAAAACTTATTTTTTCCCCCCAGTCAAAATTAAAAAAAAACGACACGTAAACTGAAGAAAAGAAGTTTAGAAGCGTAATGGTCACCCAATGACCATGCTTTTGGGACATCGTGTTTTATACTTTTATTATGATTTTGTCCGATACACGAGTGACCGTTCTGTCTGAGCGTATTTTGTTCAGTCCTCTCATTTGGTTACTCAAAGTAAAATTGTTAATTCCCCCCTAAAAGTCAGAAGAACAATTCATGCTACTTGAATGCGTCAATTCTGCCCATACAAAACTAACTCAATTCGCTCATTCAACGTTTTAGCAAATATCCATGAGCGCGCCTGCATAGCCTTGAAATCTGACTCCCTTCCTCGAAAGCTACTGCGACACAGCCTCGCACGCGTGACCTAAAAAAGGGGAATCAATTACAGCTACGGATACCCATACTGAGAAAGCAACCCGATTAAATCGCTTAATTACTTTGGTCCAAGACTAATTGTTATGATAGTTTAAGACAATATAGTGTAACTCCTTCAAATACCGATCATGCGGTGATTCGGACTCGCCTTCTTGCTGTGTATGTAGATTTTAGTAAACGAAACACGTGTATCCCACAATTTTATTTGGTAATTTTTTTTATCGTTGTTGCTATTGCGACACTTCCCTATTTCCACTTCCCTTTCGTGTAAACTGGTTAAAAAAGCACAGCTTCTGTTTCGTGAACGAAAAAGCGATCGAGTTGTCTTTCGAGTTAAGTCGCTGTTGATATTTCCTCAAGAAGCAATAAAACTATCCGCCTCATCGTTAAAAAAAAAGAAGTATGAAAAAAAAAAATATCTGTTCCTGTCGTTTTTCAAAAGCGCTGTAAAATACGCACCATTTAGAATGCCCTTGCTCAAATCCGCTCGAACTGCATTCTGTCGCACGCATCTGTATATATATATATATATATATATTTATTTATTTTTTTTTTTTTTAATTGTGTGTGTTTGCTGCAAACTTCGGGGCTAGAGGCCTCAGTCAGGCAGAAATGCTTTTTGTCTCCTTACCGGGCTTCGCCCGTGAATCCCTAATAAACTTGAATTCATCAAACATCGCGCAGAACAGACTGTCCGTGGTCTGGCCTCTCAACTGCAGGGCGGTCACTCTGTAATGGCCGGCCTCCTGTTAGGCTGGGCCTGGCACTCTCGTTCTACGAAAGCCCGCCTCCCCTTTCCCTCTTCACCTTCCTGCGCCGGCCGTTGTCGGTCCTACTAGCTTTGGTGGTATACAAAACCCGCAAGCAAGAGCCTTCATTGCAGGCGTATAGTTCGTTTTGCTATTACCGAGCGCACACTGAGGAAAGTCCCCGCAATCGGCGACTGCACGCTCTATCGAGGCTACATCCGCGCACACGAAAGCGCTAAGGCCGGTCCTATAAACGCCACGGATTTAAAAATAATTTTTCGAGGTAACTTTATAAAATTAATCTACGGTCACACGTATTAAGCGTTGAAGGGGAAACGCCCGGAACATCACTGCGATTCCTTCGAAAAAGAAGACAAGTTCGTTTTTCGGGGTAGGGAGGAACCATAGAGGCGATAATTGCAATCCGTGTGGCAGGCAGCTAGCCGAAAATGGCACCACCAGAGGGAGAGAACACACCGGGGGCACGCGCAAAAAAAAAAGCTTCCATTCCGAATCACCATGCTGGCTGATGCGTGTTGCTTCGTATACAATGCGTACCGCCTATGTCTGCAGCAACGCAACGGCATCAATTCATAAAAGAAAATAAGTTGAGCCATAAAGTGCGTCCGTTGTGAAAAAGGTAGCCGGGGAGGTGATTGCATGCTATAAGACGTTTTTTTGTGTTTTTTCTTTAAATTGCTTTTTTGCTTCGTGGGATATGTGTCACTTCATCAAACGGTTTAACGCAGGCAGTTAAGAACTTCAATCGATTTCGGTGTGACGGCAAACTGGTTTAGGATTTCTTCTTTTTTAGATATCACTCGTGGTGAAGTTATGAGAAACCAGTGTGATATTGAGCATTATTGCGTGGTTACTGCACTCATTTTTTTACTTCAATTCTTATACAAAAATAAGCTTATACTTAAAGGGGTCATGAAACGATTTTCCTACTTCTTCCTCCCTAGCTTTAATCCAAAACTCAAATGCGAATAGTGAAATCACGTCGTCGTGACATTGTTCGGCACCGGTGCGATGACTCTAGCTTCCACCGTACTTTTTATGCACACCATAGAACTAGTCATTCCCCAGTAACGATAAGTTCCGTCAGGGCACTCATTGGCTACGAACGCGAATCTAAATATTCGTCGACGGATTGATTGTTGACGAACGCATTCGTCCGAGTGACGAAGTTTTCGTGTCCAATGCGTGAGCTGGGTTCGGCTGACGTCAGGTTGGCACCGCTGACGCGCTTCGGGAACCGCGGATGTATACCATAGTGAAAAGGCGGAGTGCTTTCGAAGGCAAGAAGGTATAAAATAGTCCGCTATATTTTCAAATGTTCGTACCAAAAAGCTAGCTTTTGACTTTCTACCCTCTTTCTTTTGGCCAGCTAAACGATATGCGATTAGTAAAGTCCCAATTTAAAATCATTTATCCCAGCGCAAAATTCGTTTCGTGGCCTCTTTAAAGGTGCCCTGAGGAGGTTTTTGAGGTCGCCTAAATATGGTGATGACTCGCTCTGCGGCCCCTAAGCACCCTTGAAATGCATAAATCATAACGATGCGCGGCCGATTTTCCTATTAAAACAGCAATCAAATATTAGCGGCGAGATGTTTTGGTGGCGCCCTCCTATGGTTCCGCCTTGTGACGTCATTACCTTGCAAACAACAAGTTCGATGGTGTTTGTAAATAGCATGGTGGAAGCTTGAAATCATTGCGCTCTCAAAGGAACACTGCGAACACCGTAAAGTTCTTTCATTCCTCTTATTTCGTCAATAATAAATCCCCTTTCCGACGTCATAGTCAGCGTTCGGCCAATCGTGGAAGGCCGAACCACAGCGACGCTTTCGGTCGCGCACGTCGCCAATAGAAATTAAAATAATACTGCAATAATCGTCTCAAAAACAGTAAAACTTTTTTTTTTTTTTTTTTTTTTTTTTTTTTTTTTTGCGGGAGTGCAGTCCGGTTGTCAGCTCTCGAGCGCTCGCCGCGCGCGCTCGCTGGGTTGAATCGTAGTCCGGGCTGTATGGACAACGAGCCGCGCGCATTCGAGATATCACTCCGCGGTCCCACCGGTCGGACTCACGAAGATCCTTCGCTTTCTATTGGCTAACAGTGGTCCTGGTTTCGGAACATGCTCCTCCCATCGCCGGAGATGAAATCGGTGCGTAGCGATCTACGATTGCTTTTTACAGCGAAGCTGTTAATGGCTAGGGTTCCGTGGATTTTTCATGTGCGTCAACAAAAACTCAAGTCCCGAATTTGATGCAAAATCGTTTCATTCTATGCAACAGCTTATACGTCTGATCACTTGGATATACATATTCAGCAGATCAGTTATCAATAGGCGCCATTTTCAAGATCAGTAGACTTTCAGGTAGATAATAAAGGTTTCTCAAAGATTGGCCGCTGTGCGACCCGCGACGGCCATGTCTACGCTCGCACCGCCCTCTCTTTGTCGTCGTTCCAAGCGCTTGCGTGCCAAGTTTCCTTTCCTTTCGCTCTCCCGAGGTGGCGTTCCAGTCGCGCGTGTCTAGTTTCCTCCGGCTCCTCGGGGCGGGTCTCAGTCGTGTGCTAAACAGCTTCGCTGGTCATCCACCTTTACAGAGTGGAATGGCTCATGATTTTTAAAAAGGAAATCGGCCGTGTATCGTCATGATTTATGGACTTGGAAAGTTTTAATTAGGGACTTCCACGTCAGCAGTAAGGTTCACGCTCTTCAATACCGAGTTCGAGTGAGGTGCGAAAAAAACGCGCCGATGTCATGTTTGCGTTAGCTGTAACTATATCCGTGTACTGTTAGTGCGAACATAACCTCTTTTAATTTTACTTCGAGAGGAAATTAGCGAGCACAAAACTTGGCCGCTTAGGTGAATGTCCCAAGTACATACTTCCCGCCAGACCAGTAATTGTGATGATAGCCTTTCGGTTCTGAGAGAAACACAGAAAATACCAGCAATCGCTTGTTCGCGCTAACAGTGTCGCGATATACGTTCATTTTTCTCACTCTGATAGTTTGATAGGGGTTTCTTGGCGAACTACGTGTCATGCCGTTCATTGTAGACGAAGCTCTAGTAGGTGGTGTAACGTATTTTAGCTGAAGTTTAATTAGAAAATGTAAAAATTAAGCTGGGATTTAAAGGAAGAAAATGGCAATAATATACGCTGTTCGGTGTTTCCGTAGATGCGAAATCTATAGTACTCGAATTTCTGTGGCACGTGCGCTTGTGCGACAGACTAGCAACCGCAAGTTCGCGCTCGGTGCTGCTACGGGCAGCAATCGAACCTGAGCTCTTTCCTTTGAATGAAACTCCACCGAGCGAAGGTGTGTGTAACAGAAGCACCTGCCGAATCCGTGATTCGCTTCATTGTTAGTAAACAAAGTACGCTATAAGGGGCCTCGCTCGGACATGTGCACGCCAGCTGGGCTATCCGTGTGTTCGGTGTCAACGCATGGTTTCTCCACCAGTTGGTAGCAGTGAATAAATGTCGATGTGTTTTGGTCTGTGCACCTTGGTTTATGAGTGCACACACAAAAAAAGTTAATTTCTTCGAAGCCTCGATGCTCATGGCATCATACAAAAAACAGCCTGCAAACACGAGTCACTGCAGTATCCGTGGTTCGAATGCCGCGTGCCAAGTTGTACTTATTGCCATGCGGCATTTGAAGCACTCATCTCGCGCTAACTCACGCTCAAATCTGTATGCAGACTGTCGTTTGTATGATCTGTAACAAGTGTGACTTCGGCTTTACGGAGAAGGCTAAACGATTCGTTGAAAACTTGTCCTTGATTTAATCGTGTGATTTACGATAGATCTGCAGATTTACAGAGAAACGTAGCGTGTCTTTGGACCAGTTCGCGGGGTAAAATTTCGGTTTAAAAAGTAAAGGTTTTCCTTAGATGCACCATAATGCATATGACCGAAGGCAAAAAAAAAAATGCTCATGCACAGACCACCTTGACAAGTGTCTGCTTAATTAACTCACAAAGAAGCTTGCATCATGCGTAATACCATCATGAAAATACCCTGACATTCACACAACCCGTCACGCCTTGTCATAACTAGGGTTCTGCGTTTTCGGTTTTTATTTTTTCAAAATTCGGGGTACTTTTTTCGGTGTTTATTTTAAAATTCAATTTTCGGTATTTTTCGGTGTATATTTATTCCCCAAAAAGTTACCAGTTTTTTTCGGTGAATATGAAAGGAACACCATCGGACACCGGATCAGGTGATCCTTGTAGCTGTGATATTTGTGATCACTCAAAGAATAACGGCACATATACATACGTGGTATTCGCTACAACTTCCATCAGGACACACCTTAAAATCGCAGAATTCTCGGGCTTGATATTCAGCGCGCTTCTTTTTCCTTCCTATTTCGACGACGTGACCGTCTGAGGTGATGACCGTACAAAAACCAACGAAATGGCAAAAAAAAAAAAAAAAAAACATTTATTATATTTATGTTTTTGATTACAGGAAAGTTTGAGAGAGGGTGTTAAGAAAGGAATAAAAGGCTTTCCTCGATGTCCTCTGAAGTGCATGAAGCGAAAAGCCTTAAACTAGCCCATATCCGAACTTTTTTTTAGGACCGGGAACTTGACACACAAAGCCTGACCACAGAAAGAACACATATGTCCCGCGAAGGCCAATCCATGACCTCTTTTTTTGCATGTTGAACCTTGGAAGAGGGCAATCACGATGTCGTCACACATTGTCGAACCTTGCAAAGCCCCCTCTCTCCATCCCCTCTCCCCCACCCAGCTCGACGCGGCCGTAAAAACTGACCTTTTTCGGTTAAAACCGAATTTTCGAAAATGGATTCGGCGTACTTTTATCGGTTTTTATCGGTTTAAACCGAAAACTCCGAACCCTAGTCATAACGAACGATCTTGAAAAACAAAGCACTGTGTGGTCCGCACCCGAAGATTGTCTGCACCATGTTAATTTTCAACTTTTTTTTAAATCTAAGAATGAAGGAAGGCCAAATGCGCGATTGTATATTTTACTAATTGGCGTGATTAGTACTTTATTTGAGAAAGTAACCTGCATTTAAGCTCTCGGTGTGTGTTATTGGTGTTCGAATGAACAGTTCCAAGACCGCGGCTCGTGTCATCCTCAAGCGACGCTTCGAGTACCGTGAAGGCGATGACTTCTGCTGGATGATTGTGTTGAGTCATGTAATGCTGGTATAGTTGTTTCGACTGAAACTTTGCTACCATCTCAGGTTACAGACTCCGAAATATTATTTATTCATGGTGGTCCTGCAGCGCCATCAGGCATTATCGCAAGCGCCGAATAAACACGAGAAAAACATTTGAGCATTTGCGGCGAAAACAATTTCACAAGACAAACCATTCCAGTCCATAGTGGATTTTACTAAAAACGAATGTTTGCCCAGTTCCGTCCTGGTGCAAAGTTCCCGTATTTTATGTATGTGTTTTTTTTTTCTTTTGGATATGTAATTTGGAGGTAATAAATAGCATGAGCTATTAATGTCCGTTGTATTATAATAGATACGGTATAAAAACTTCAAGTGCAAATTTTTTCGTCGTTGTGCCAATGGATACCATCCTAACTCTTTAATCATGTTGGTGACACTCTCAGAACGATCGTGCCGCGTCAGGACGAATCGAGCTGCACGATTCTGAATTAGCTCTAGTGCAAAAACATGATTTTGCTGCGAAGAGTCCCAGACGGTGCAGGCGTACTCTAAAACTGGTCATGCATGGTTAAGGTAGGCGAGCTCCTTAATAGTTTTAGTGGGCTTCTTTAAAATTCGGTTCAATAATCCAAGTGCTCGATCGGCGCTCATGTGAGCGTTCCAAGTGCAGTCAGCTGATAGTGTGACATTTAGATATTTAGCTGCTTGGTTCTTGGATGAAACTTCCTCAATCAACTTACAAGTTTCAATTTTCGTCTTGATTTTGCGGGTAAAACTAACATGGACACATTTTCTAACATTGAGCTCCATCTTTCACTTTTTGCACCATTGCTCTATTCGATTCAGGTCAGCCTCCAACAGGGTGAGACTCTCATCGTTGGTTATACATGTGCAAGCAATCGAAATTTCGAATTCAGACCATCATTAATATTATTAACAAATATAAAAAATAACAATGGTCCCAAAACAGAGCCTTGCGGAACGCCAGATGAATAAAATCAGAAGTTTCACCATTCAAAATAACACATTGAGGATGCTATGATAGATATGCTTTTATCCACTTAAGTATGGCAGTGTCTAGGTTTAGGAGCTCGAATATGTGTAATAACAGTGAGTGTTTACTGTGTCAAATGTTTTTTTATGATCTAAAAACACACGATTAATCTGTCCGCCTCCGTCAACATTCGTAACCAGATCGTAATATGGCGCGGTCAGTTGTGTAGTGCATGAACATCCCTTACGAAACCCCTGATGTGACTCAAAGAAAAATATTATGGAAGTTGATGTGCTTTACAATGTTAGAGTGTAAAACATGCTCCAGTAATTTGTAACATATAGACGTCAGTGAAATCGGCCTGTAGTTTGCAATTTTTCTTTTAATCCCTTCCTTGTGCACAGCCACCACTTGGGCCACTTTCCAGTCATCTGGTAAAGAAGCATCATTCAACGACCTATTATACATTACAAAAAGGTATGGGGCAATTACGTCTGCACAACGTTTTAATATTCTCGGTGAGATCCCATCTGGGCCTAATGCTTTATTTTCATCAATATTTTGTTAGAAGTCGCAAAACATCTCCTGCACTAAGTTCAATTGGTGGCATTACTCTGAACGAGTTCGAGTATCTATCATACGTTACATTATCAGTAGGTAAAAAAACGGTCTGAAATATTTATTGAAGGCTTCTGCTTTCGCTGATCATCGGTAATTGTTTCGTTATTAACCACAATATAACTGATCATTGCCGCAGCGCCTCATATATTTTCAAAACTGATTAATATTAGTTTTCATCCCGTCCTCCAGCCGTTGTAAGTAATCTTCTTTTGATTGTCGTGCTGTAATCTTGTACTTCAACATAAGTTCTTTTAGCCTATCTAGGTTTTGTGCCGAGCTGTTTTTCTTATACCGTGCGTACAGACATGCGGTATAGAAAGTAAGGGTTTCAATTTACCAGCAGTGCCTGAACCTAATTCCTTTTTAATGAACATAGAGCCTGAGAAATTATATGGGTAAGTCTTTCCATCGGCACAAAAAGCTTGTGCTGGGTTGTTTGCTACCGTCCTCATACACAATCAAGTACTTTTGTCGAATAGCTTCATGATGCCATCAACCTCGTTCGTGTTCGTTTTCCGAACTTACCAATTTCCTCCTGGGAGACGTTAAATATCCCGGCATCATCTGTTGCGATACTAGCTCCATAAAAACTTCCCTCAACCGAAAGTAACCAGTTTTTTAGATTTATGTTTTGATATCAACCTTCCACAATTTGTAACATTGGCAACAAGGAAAACGCTTTGTTCAGCGAACGTGCTCGACATCATATTAACGGACACACCTGATTTAGTTTTCGATATTTGATACTCTCCAGGTCCTCGCAACCAATCGATGCTTCACTTTTTTTTTTTCTTTTTTATTAAGCCTCTTGTGGTCTGGATAAAAAAACAAACAAACAAATGAAACAAGTTCATAGTTACAAAATGACTTATTATGCTGCGATTAATAATAGGCTGCTCCGTTTTTCTAGACGATTTCTCGTCAAATTGGTGAGGGGCGTTCTCTTTAGTCTAATAGATACTTTTCAAAGATCGATCGAGCAACAGTGGCGGTCGCCATATTGCTTGGACACGAAACACGCGATTGGATCCGAGTCGTCGCCGAAGGCTGACGCAGCCCTCGTGCCCAATACATGCTCAGAGCGTGTGATGAAGCAATGGCGGACAGGCGTCGGCGCGGACTTTTGCAAAGGGTCCATTGGAATTTATAAGGCGTTTCCGGAAACGCGGGCCTAATCGCTCCTGCGAAAACTACGCAATGCACAGAAAAAAGGGTTGATGCCGTAGAGGTCTGCGTCACAAGGCCCACAAAGGAAATATGCTTAACTTTCAGTAGAATTGGGTAATTAATTATTTTTAGTAATTAAATTGTTAATTCTTGATTTTAAAGGTGTGCTTTCAGTTCTTATTTTGCCGGGCATCATCGAACACTATATAGCGATCCCGCTGTGCGTGGTCGAAACGCCACGGATCGCACGTAGAAGAGGATAAGAAAATTACACCATCTTCCCGAGGGGAACCATGGGGTGATGCGGAGCATCGCGGATCGTTATTAGCGGTGTTAGTTTGCGGGGTGGTGCTGACGCTTGCTTGCGCCAACCCACTAACTGACGGGACTGTTGCTTCCATCACACTTCATCGGAAGAACGGAGTGAAGTGGAGTCAACAGCGGTGAACTGAACGCGCGCAGCGCGCTACCGCTGCTTATGTTCACACTTGAAGGAGAGGAGACCAGAGGAGGAGAGTTGCGCACGCGCGCGCGGTGTGAGTAGAAGCGAACGCACGCGAAGTGCACGCAGCTGGTAGAGAGAGAGAGCGGAGAGAGTAACGCGCAGCTGTTGAAGAGAGGGAAGGAGGAGAGTTGCGCATGCGTAGTGTGAGTGCGGACTACGACGCCGACGCCGCGGGACATAGACCCGAGCAAGAGATGCTCCGCATCTAAAACGTCCGGACTGTCACATGGGGTTTGCCTTTTTGACGTCGGTGCCAGTGTGAATACGCACTAGTAAGGCCCGTTCCCGCACTTGCACTCGACTCCGACCGACTAGGCAAGGCCGGTTCGTACGCCTTTTGTGACGGCTTTCGACCGGCTGCATTGCTGCACGTCCGGTCGTAAGCCGTCCTGCTTAAACACCGTTCTTGAGGTTGGTTCCCACACTTGCGTGAGTGCGAACGAGTGCGACTGTAACGACTTACGCCGTTAACCCTTTTATGGGTTGCTATGGCAACGGGGTTTTATGCGGCTTACGAGGCGGCTTAACACCCCGTTGCCTTGGCAACCCGTAAAAGGATTAAGGTCGCAACTCGCAAGCCGTTGCAGTCGCACTCGGTCGAATTCACGCAAGTGTGGGAACTAAAGAACCACCCTTCAGTCGGTCGGATTTAAACGCAAATGGGTGAACGGGACTTTACGTGCGATGCGTAGCGGCGCACGCACGTTGCCCGTTTTAGACACGGGGAGCGGGATTGCTGGCACGGAGATGCGATCTGATAAGAAACCGAAACTCAGAAACGCGTCCAAATTGAGCATTTTCTCGGAACGCCGTAAAACGCTGCGCGTGCCTTATATCATTGTAATGAGCACGTATTTAGTTGTTTTAGATTATGCCCACACAGATCACAATTAGAACCTTATCTTTAAAATCAATAATTAACAATTTAATTACTTAAAGGGTCGATTCTGAGATCGTCCTTTTTGTGGTGGTAACTCAATCTAGACGTTCTAAGCATCCCAACAAGCCCGAAATCACAATCGTGTGTAGCTTATTTCCTCGTTAAATGCGTGTTCAAAGATCGCGACACGCTCTTTTTGGGAAGAATTTTCTTCCGAGTGGAGTGGTCGACGAAGGGCGCTTGTCGGCGAGTTACACGCGATGGCTTCGCTCGCGGTGAAAAAGAGGAGTCTTATCTGAATGTGTACCTATCAGACTCTCTTCGAAACGAGTTATAATAAAAACATTCGGAATCTACGCGTATTGTAGGGCTTTCATTGGTCCACACACTGTAGTCCGCGTGAAAAAAAGAGTCCAGATGTTTTTCTCTTGCCCTGAGGTGAATAGGCGGTTTTGTAATATAGGACCTGCTAAATGTGAGAACTAACACATTTTAAACAATACAAGATCGAAAACGACCTTTTCCGAATTTGACTTCAGTGCCCCTTTAAGAAGAATTACTTACCCAATTATACTGAGAGTTTTAGATACAATCTAAAAGCACATGTGGTTCACATCTTCAGCATGTCATTTCCAACGCCATCCATGCTCGGCTATTTAAAACGTTATCTTTTTCCAGGTTCTTCAACTCTTATATATATATATATATATATATATATATATATATATATATATATATATATATATATATATATATATATATATATATATATATATATAACGGGCATGGTGGCGGGAGGCCGAAGGCGTGGGTATAAAACTGAGAAGAAAAAAACCCTTAGTGAAAAACAGCAACAACGGACGATTTAATCTTCGACGTTTCGGCCGGAGTCCGGCCTTCGTCTTCCTGACGAAGGCCGGACTCCGGCCGAAACGTCGAAGATTAAATCGTCCGTTGTTGCTGTTTTTCACTAAGGGTTTTTTTCTTCTCAGTTATATATATATATATATATATATATATATATATATAATGACATCTTGGGGCTAAGTAGGCTGTAGGCGTATTTTTATAAAAGTAGAAGCCACCGATTTGTTTGACCCTCGGTGGCTTCTACTTTTATATATATATATATATATATATATATATATATATATATATATATATATATATATATATATATATATATATATATATATATATATATATATATATATATATATATATATATATATTATTTAGAACATTTAGTGTAGGACCAGGGTACGCTTGTGCTACCCTAACACTGAGAATCTTCTCGGCGCCTTGGGAGCTGTCCAGAACGAACCTGTGCGCTTCATTCTTTCCAATTGCCATCGTACATTAAGTGTGACATATATGAAAAATAGTTTGTGTGTGCCTAATCTTTGTTTACGCCAAAGCATTTCTCGTTTATGATCTTTCTTTTCACAGCTTAATCCCGAAATTTGAAGTTCTACGAGAACCACTCTACGTATCATCGCGCAGCGATCACCTAGATAAAGTCGGGGTTCCACAGTGCCACACTAATGCCTAGTATAAATTATTCATACCTGGTACGTCTGTTGACTGGAATCACCTTCCCACATCTTCTTATTCTTGTTAAATAAAAATACTTCTTATTCTTGTTAAAAAAAAAAGAGCTTTAACCGGACTATCAGGACCTGTTTGATGTTTTCCTTGTTTTGTTTACTTTCTGTACGTCGTCTTTATATTCCCCTCTACAAGGCTTTCGTGCCCTTAGGGCACAAAAAAATAATAAGCAAAAAAATTAATAGAAATTGTATTTAATCTATGAATTAGGTCTGGTGAAAACAGCCAAATTGTTCTCTACCTAAAACAACCTTTTTCGGTGATTTCTTTTTTGTGAAAAAGTTTTTTTACAGTTTGTTATAGGAAATAAACGAGGAACCCTACGGTTTCACTTTTTTAACTTTACGGGCGACAGTTTGCAGACATTACGACGACAGGTTGTCGTCGCCGCGCGCGCGTAGATGAAAAGTTTTTTCTTCTTCTCTCCTTTTGGCGCGAGGAGAGGGAAGTCGGAACTTCCCGTCGGCCGTGCCACGCGAAGCGAGCGAAGAGGGCAGCCCTGGAATCCCATCAAAAATGACGCGACGAAGGGAGAATCTTCGTGTCGTCTGCTTTAAACAGTTGTTTCCAAACATTCCTCGCGTTATGCGAAATCCCACTTTGGCAGTATCCAGATGCTACGCGTAATGTTGGATTATTCTAGAAACTTCCACCGCGCTTTACTACTCACGTCACAGATCACCAAGCACTCGCAGCGGCCGTCAGTGGCATCCACGATGTTAGCCAGGACGGCTATGAGAATTAACCATGTCGTACCTCCGTCCTCGGGGACGTGACGGCGCCATTCCACCCGCATTGCGCGACAGTGTTACCGCTATCGCTTTCGTTTCTTCGCACGTTTTTATTTTCCCTTCAAAAATGTGAACTAAATATTTTAATGTGAACGAGAGATTTCGTTTTCGTGTTTTGAGGCGCTGGATTGCGTGCATGAAAACTTTGGGACTTAAGATTCCCACTCACTTTGCTTTCCACACCTTTTTTTTTTTTTTTAACATATTGTGTTTGGCTATTTATAATGAAAGAATGACTAGTTTGCTTTTAAAGATACCATATTTGTGACTTGGGCGTAACGAATAGCTTCTTCTTTTTTAATAAGGTGGAATGATTTCTTTGGAATGTGCGATTTTTAATTTGTTTTCCGCACATGAGCCCTAGCATTTGTCTACAGGAATCGGCAATGTGAGCGATCAAAAGCGTCGCTGCGGTCGGCCTGCCACGATTGGCCGAAAGCTGACTATGACGTCAGGAAAGGTTTTCTCATCGACGGAATTAAGAGGAATGTAGGAACTTCAATTTTGACGGTGTTGGCAAAGTTGGTTTCAGAGTGCTATGAGTTCAAGCTTCCATCATGTTCATTACAAACACCATCGAACTCATTGTACACATGGTCATGACGTCACGAGAGGGAACCACACGAGGGCGCCACTGTAACATCTCGCCGCTAATAGCACTGGGCACTGCGCATACACAAAAGCATGGAGAATAGAAGGGTAGGAGATGGCGTGACGTCATCCGCGTAGCCTCCACAAGCCATGCTCCCTTGACGCCTCGCCTCTTTCTCATTTTCCTCCTTACTCTCCTCACTTACCATGCCAACGTGACCACATCACGTGACCGTAGCTAGCCTTCGTCTTACTATAGGCTACTAGAATACACCACAGTCTAGCCTTCGATCTGATAAAACCTACCGGACGGAGCGCGCGCAAGCCTGCAAGGAGTCCTCCTACAATCAACCATCCATCTCACACGTGACATGTCACGCGCACCAATCGCCAGAGAGATCTGCGGTCACGTTGGGCACAAAATCGTTTAAACTTTTTATGACTAGGCTTCACCAATATTGCAACGTGCCCCCTCCTAGTACTTCTAACCTCCTTGCACAAAAGTCACTTTCCGAGGAGCGGAACATCCGCGCTTGCACCAGTTCCCGAAGCAACAGCGCCATAACGTAAAATCGTAAAAAAATAAATAAATAAATAAATAAATAAAAAGAAAGAAAGAATATGCGTGTGACATTTCAAAATTATAATTCGCGAAATAAAACCTACTACTAAAATGCATCTTGGACTAAATTTTCAGCTCTCTCGGTAACGACACTAACTTTTCCCGCTCATGTACACGTGTGTGCTTTTACAGGGTAGTCGCTATACTAAATAGATATTCTTAATCAGAAAATATATAAAAAAATAACTATTAAAATTAATTAAATGTATTTGGTTAAAATCAAATTGTTTTTTTATTGAAATCCCAAGCCATAAATTATTGATTTTTAATCTCTACATGTATTTTAAAACATGGCAGATTGATTGATAAATCCCCGAAAACAATGCAGGAGAAAGAATTACTGTACATTTGGAAGTGCAGCTTAATTAGAAAATTTTTATTAAGTAAACACCGTCATAGAAAAGAAAAAGCAGCTCGGTATTTTTGGTTAGTGATGGTTAATATGCTTTTTTTTTTTTTTTTGCGTCCTGATTCACTTGCAATGGGACGTTACTTTCATAGTGTTCGTTTCTTTCTTGCGCGTTCTTATTTACTTGCAGTATGACGTTACGTACCTGATTAACGAAGTGAAAGGGGAAAAGAAAGCTCCACGTTTAGATTTGTTCACAAGACCACTGCTTTGTGCGACCTGATCTTTCTTCATTCCTTTGATTAAATACAAAGCAAATGTGCATGAGAGCATCAAATGGTAAAAATAACACGTTAAATAAAAGTACTTTTGTTGGCATTATTTTGGAGGAAAATGCTCGATTTAAATCGTCCCAGTAAAACCAGTATGATTTAAGTCACAATTTAAATCATGATGCAAATCACAGTTTAAGTCATCTAGATTATGATTCTCCACCCTGCTCTTAACTTTGAGTATACTTGTTTATACCTCGTATAGTTTACATGAAACATGTGTAACGAATTGTTGCGGCTGTGACAGTCGTGGAAGCCATGTAGGCTCGTGGTTTGAGCTGCTTTAAAGCTTATCCTCCCCCCCCCCCCACACACACACAGACACATACACGCGCAAGCACGCACGCACGCACGCTCGCACGCACGCACACTCCGGTCGACGGTAAGATCAAAGCACACCCGACAATTCGATTCGACCGATGGTTGCGCTTCCTCTTCGCACTCGTGGTTGCAGTCGAGGCTGCAGTTCTTGTTTCTTCCTGCGCGGAATTGACTCGCAGGTGCTCCGTATAACGACTCAACACGATTTGGCCTTCAATCACCGCGGTGGCGATTTTGGAGTGTGGATGGAATCCACTCGGAATCTACACCGCTTCCTGTAGTGGTGTGTAGAAAACTCCAAAAATGCGGACTCGGCAATGCGGCATTTCAGTCCAATATTGCTAGCTTGCGTATGTACGTATATTCAAAACGTACACTGGAAAAATATAATAAAACCTGTTTTTGTACTGGGTAAAGAATCTATGCACCGCAGAAAGCTCAAACTCCGTGAGAACTTGTTGCTAGCGGTTGGGATAGAACGCGAAAGCTTGAAAACATGACGTTAACTGTATCAAAAGAAGACTGAGAAAAATGAAATTTCTCAATGAGCCGACGTCCACCTAAGCCTAATAACGCTAAAATAAGAACTCACATTGCGGACGCATGTGGGATTCATATTGGTGAAAAGAGTTCTCAGCAAGAAAGATAATATTGTTTTGTTTCTTCTTCTTTATTGATACTGTCAAAGTCTTGCGAGATCTTAACAGGAGTGGTACATCGAAACACTTTCATGCAGGGTGCACCTTCTGCGACAACAAAAAACAAAAACCTGAATATATGGTAGCATCTACAATGTCAGGCGGTAGGCTGTTCTAATCTATGATTGTACGAGGAAAAAAGGAGAACTTAAATGTATCACTTCTATATTTACATGGCTTTATTGTTTTGCTACGTGTATATCTGGTAGACCTGGGGGAAAAAAAAAGTTATATCTGTATCCTTCTCTATTCTTCACCGAAATAGATGATACAGGCGCCCACAGTCTCAGTTCTTATTTTGACGACATTATGCTTAGGTGGACGTCCACTCATAAAGACATTTAATTTTTCTTAATTTTTCTCCGGGTAACATCATGTTCTCAAACTTTGACGTTCTTTGCCAACCGCTAGCGCCACATTCTTACGAAGTTCGAGCTTTGAAAAACACGGTTCTCTTTTCTCGGAAACGCCCGGTACATCCGTGTATATAACGAGCCTTCGAAGTCGAAGGCTGCGCAGTTTAAATCCAGTAAGAAAACAGTGCACGCCGAAGTTGAAGAACGTTCCTCTTTCAGAGCTCTCATGAAGAAGACATACTGTATCTGTTTGATGAAAGTATCATGTCGTATTACACCTGAGACTGCGGTGGAAGAAATCGGAAGAACTTTCCGTAGAAGGAACAGACACAGAGACGTTCTCTGTGTCTGTTTCTTCTACTGAAAGTTCTTCCGATTTCTTCCACCGCAGTCTCAGGTGTAATACGACATGATTAGCTACCACCAGCTCGCCTGCACTCTCACCGTCTTTTCACTGATGAAAGTATGGCAGTTCACTGACGGCGGCCTGAAAATAACGAACAACTCTCAATGGCTTAAAAAAAAAAAAAAAACTAGGATAGGACAAATATTCTCTCCAGTGCTCTATAGGCTAAACACCTATGTCCTCTTGTACACGGTGTTTGCACTACAGTTGCGGCAGAATTTGTGAAAGCGGAGCAATGTTAAAATTATGTAAAAGAAGTAACCACATGTACCTCAGTTACCGCAGTTATATAAATTTTCAGTATCTGGACACTTCTTCGAGTTAGGATAAAGATTTTTTTTTTTTAACTCTGTCAATTTTTTTTAGTAACGTGTAACTTTATTTAGTTACATAAATTTTTCCAAACTGCCGACGCTCCCCAACGCTCACGCAAGCAGCTGTTTTCGTGGAAGTTTCATTAGGCCCGCCAACACGGAGAACGTGGAAACAAGTAAAAAGTAACACATTTTTCTGTATTCGTTTTAATATTTACACTCGCAAGCAGATTAACAAAACAAAAACTCTTCCGTGCTATAATTACCCGTGATAACGCTTCCGTGCTAATAAATACCAGTGATAAGTCGAATCACTACGCATCATAGAAGCGCGATGAAGTGCATATTTCGAGACGTTTTGGGTGGATGCTTGTATATAAATACTGGAGAATAAAAATTCAAATTTATCCGTGGTTTGCTAATGATCCTTTCCGACTCTCTCCGGTTTTAATGTGAACGAATATTGTACAGGCGCGAATTTGTACTGTCACTACTGCATGGTCCATGTTATAGAGGGTTAGCAGTCGTCCTGTACTGGCCAAATTTCTACTCTACAATAGAAACATAACGTTCTTGTTGTTGTTGTTGATTTGGGGGGGGGGGGGGGGGGGGGGGGCACTCCTATTCCGCAGTTCATACCTCAGGGTAGAAGATAGAAATCAAAATAATTTCCATTGTGATTTACATCATTATTTAAAACGTGGTTTAAATCGGACCAGTGATGATGTAAATCAAAATTCTCCCGCAAAAATAATCCCAGAAATATTTTATATTTACCATATGTCTATCGTCTTATGCTGAATGTGCATTCGTTTTGTATTTCAATCAAAAAATCATCAAGCAAGACAGGTCTATATAAAACTGAACACGATCACACACGAGTGCACTTTTTGAGAAAAATGGTTTCTATATCTTGCACTTCGATCTCCAGCTACGTAACTCCCTACTGCAACAAAATCAGGACGCAAAAGGAACTAAAACTATAAAAGTAATGGCCAACTGAAATCAAGTCAGAACTCGAAAGAAAAAGAAAATAAAGTTTTATAACTAACTAAAAAAATATCAAGCAGTTGTTGTTCTAGTAGGGCGGGGATTCTAAAAAAGTTGTTAATTAAACTGTACTTTACATTCAGATTATTTTTTTTTCCTAACTGTTATCAGTGATCAAACGAATTGATATGTCAATCCGCCATGTTGAAAATTATATAGTGGTAAAGAATCGCAATTTACTAGCTACGCTGATTTAAATTTAACTGGTCTTATCTAAATCAGATAAATCTGATCTAAATAAAATCAATCTGATTCATTTGAATGTTTTTAGTCACGATTTTTTCCCAGGTTTTCATACAACAATTATGACAAATTTGACTCCTGAGTGACACTCGTTCATTCCGTTATTCCATGGCCTCGAAATGCATGACGTGAGGTCGGAATTGAATAGAAACTAGGATTGAACCGCTACCATTTGATTTCTGCCATTGGAAATTTGGCAGCAACCAGTTGGATATTGATGTCCATATTAACGCCGTACACTCTAAGAAATGCCTGCGCATCTACTTACCCGCAAAGCATTTGCAGAGCCAATCTTTGCGATCTAGGAAATCAGCTCAGCGAATGATTAGGCGAAACATCTGCTTAGACTTCAAAATTAAGTCTGCGCTGTGTAATTACGCAATGCAAGCATGACGCTTTGCACCGCGTAATGCCACAGCGCACACTTCATTTTTAGGTCTAAACGGATGTTCCGCCTCATCATTCGCTGAGCTGATTTCGTAGACCGCAAAGATTGGCTCTTCCGAGTGTTTTGCGGGTAAGTAGACGCGCGACTATTTCTTAGGTTGTACGAACATAAAACAATAAAATACGAATTAGGAAAAAGTGCAAAGGTATAGTTGTCTAGCATGTTTACAAGCTTTATGCAGACTATAGACCCTTCGTCAAATATGTTACAACTGGCAAAACTGATTTCTTTTAAAGTTTTGGCGCAAACGTGCATGGTTAAAAAAACTCCATGCACTCATCTTAACCTAACTTGGCGTTAGCTGTTTTATTACAACCGTCGCTTTTAAACAATTGGCTGTGTGCGCGAGCTGCTGAGTGCGTACTGGCGGCGAGCTTCCACAGTTCGTTTGCAATGGGCATTTCCCACCATCAAGATTGCAAGGCTTAGCAGCCTATTAATGTGAGCTCGTTCTGAGCATGCGCTCTGAACAGCGCACTCAAATATGGCGTCCAGGGTGCGTCCGTAAGGGCTAACATATTTGGCACGCCCTGCAGAATTCGAGTTCCAAACGTACATACTTGAAATGGGGCACGCGAACGTAGTTTCGCAAGAAGTTTCATGTCTATTTTTTTTTTTTTTTCAGAGCTCAAGTTAGAGGTTGTAGATATTAAAAATAGAGCTAAAAAGGCGGCCGTGCATTTCATATGCTTTATACCGGATGTTAATCGTTTGCACACTGGTTTGTGAGCTTGCTACCAGGTGGTCGTTGTTCATATATTTCGTTAAATGTATTAATTCTTGCGAAAATCTTGCTCATCGCCAGCCTCTGCTATTGGTTTAAACTTTTTAGCGTTCGTGCGTTCAGCAAGCCATACGGGAGCGAACTCACAAACCACTGCGCAGACGACAAACAGGCTGGTATAGGACATAGGAACTACGCGGCCTTCAATTTTGCTTCGTTGTTAATATTTCACTACCTCGGAATTAAGTTCTAAAACAAAAAAAAACAACAAAAAAATAGACAAAGAGTTTTAGCGAAACTACGCTCGCGTGCCCAATTTTAGGTACGTATATACGTTTGGAATTCGAATTTTGCGAGGCGTGCCAAATGTGTTAGGACTCACGGCCGCACCCTGTGCACAACACGAACGTGGCGGTATCGTAGCACGCTGGCGGTGGTTCAGGGTTCTTTCTACTTGATCTGCGCGAGAGAAACTAATTTGGCGATGAAAATTTTATGCTGCAGAAAAACCTTGCTCAGCAGCAAGAACACCGGAATGGCCGCTGATATGACGTCAATGCATGCAAGCCATGTATACACGTTTGCAAGTAAGGTTCCTGTGCGCTGCCGTTGTGAGCGATGCTGGCGCCGCGTAACGTTTCCGCCATGCTGAGGTGGGCTAGGGGCACGTCACTGAGGTGGGTGAGGACAAAATGGCAGCGTCCAGCTGCTGCATCGCCAATGGCCGACGTTAGCGCATGTTAGCGACGTACTTAAGGCTCCGTTATACTCCGACGTTGAGCGCAGCGAACGCAGCGCAGCGCAGAACGCGCGCCTTTCATTGGCCGGCGAGCAGGAGATCGATATCTGCGACCAATCAGCATCGGTGTTCGCTGCGCTACGCTCCGCTTGCTACGCTGTACGTCGGAAAATATCAGAGCCTTTATTACTGTTTCGAAACGCAGGGTGAGGTACCTACACACAATCGTGCATCAAATATTGTAGGACGGGGCATGTTTAAGGATGGGAGCTGACTTTATAACGATCGCAGCCTCTATTCCAGCACGCCGTGGAAGCCAGCGCTGCCTCGAGTGCAGCCATCGTTGATGCAATGGCCATGCGGCTCCTGAAATCCCTCTCGTTTGCATTCTTTGGAAGCGTTTATATTTTGCTTTTGGTTTTAACTGGAATGAAAATAGCCACGTAGCACGTGCTAAAAACGTTTCCAAGGACAATAAATGTTCGTTCTGTTTATTTCATAATTGTATTCCTGAAGATATAATAATAATAATAATGTTTTATTTTGCACCAAAAATACATGATGCAGGAGGCCTGCAGAAAAAGCTGTCAAGTAGACAGCTTGACAAAGCCGAAGGCTCCCATACTGGCAGCGTCGGGGCAAAGATAAGATAATAAACTATAGAAATAAAAGTGGAAACACAGTGACGAATCTTTTCACACACAAAGTTAAAAATACAGAAAAGATAATAAACTATACCATATTAGAAATACCAATAAAAATGGACACACAATGATGAATCTGTTTACACACAAAATTTAATAAACTGTACATCATAGAAATAAAATTATGATATAGTGACAAGTCGTTTGATTCACACACACAAAAAAAAAAAGATCAACAAAAAATGAAACAATAGAAGTTCCTGGAAACAAATTATACCCCCCCCCCCTTTTTTCTCTTTTTTTTTCAGTATAAGAGCTTAAATTATTTTGAAAAAGTTACGCAGTTCTTTAAAATAAATATGTTTTGGCTGAATATATTTATCATGTAATTTATTTAATAATCTTGGTAATTTCTTTTGTATCATTTATAAGCCGTATCTTGTTCTACAGGTGTCTATTGTCCAAGGCTCATTTTTTCGCGTGTTGTGTACTGTAACATGTGGTTTTAGTTTTGCCAAGTTTCTTAAAAGGCAAATGTTATTTCTTGTTTATATTGCTCACAAAGGCGGAAATCATACATTTTTGTTATAGGCATTACATTATATTTTGTACATAGGGATTGTGTGTGATGATGATTAGGCACCTTTTCTACCATTCTCAGAAACCTTTTTTGTAATATATGTATTTTCAGCAGATTTTCTTGTGTGGACGAAGCCCAGACTAAATGACAGTAGTTGAGTCTTGAAGAAAATAGTGAATTATATATTAAGATCACGGCGATGTTACGTGGGGGTATATACCTATTCCGATATGTCACGCCGAGGATCTGCGACAGTTTAGTCATCACTGAATTTATATGATTGTCCCAAGACAATGTTTCCTGAAATATGACGCCTAATGTCTTGAAAAAGGGCATGATCTCGACAGGAGCAGATTTTAAAGTAATTGATTTTGCTTGTGACTATATTCTTGTTTTTAACACGAAATAAAATTGCTTTTGTCTTTCCAACATTTATTTTTAAACCATTACCTTTTGTCCAGTCTTCTAGCCTAAGTAGAGTCGAATTCGCATGGTCAATTATTTCATCGGGTAATTTGCCGGCTAAAAGTATGCTGGTATCGACCGCATAATTAATAAATTTGGCACTAGAAGAAATACTTACGATATCATTCACATACATATTGAAAAGAAAGGGGCCCAAAATGCTGCCCTGTCGCCAGAAGAAACTTGTAGAGGGTCCGATAGAGAGTCATCGAAGCTAACGATTTGGCTACGATATTGTAAATAGGATCGAATAAGGGATGCTGCTATTCCCCGAATACCACATCGCTCTAGTTTTTGTATGAGAAGTTCGTGATTAATATGGTATAAGGCTTTTGTAAAGTCTACAAACAGACCTAAGACTAGATTTCCTTTTTCTAATTCGGAGAGAATGTGCTTTTTCTGCGCAAGTAGAGCAAGCTCTGTACTGAAGTTTTTACGAATCCCATACTGGGAGTCAATTAGCAGGTGATGTTTTGTTTCAAATTCATTAAATCGTTTAAGATTAACTTTTTCGAATGCCTTTGAGAGTACTGGTAGAATTGATACTGGTCTGTAATTCCCCATGTCATGCCTGTCACCTTTCTTAAAAAGCACTGTGACCCGCGCAATCTGCATTTTTATTGGAAAGACTGCCTGACTAAGGCAAATATTAAAAATATGCGCTATTAAGGGTGCAAGAGAGAAAACAGAACGTTTAAATGGCTTCACCTGCATACTATCAATATCTTCAGCATTACTACTTTTCAAATTTCCAAATATATCATTGACTTCCTCTTCACTTACAGGTTCAAGAAAAATTGAGCTATCATTGTGTGAAACATGTCTAAGGTCGGTATTTAACGTTAGTTTATCCACAACGTTTACAAAATAATTGTTAAAGCTATCAGCAAGAGGTTTACCGGATACTTCAATACCATTTAGTTTTATCTTATGAAGAGCTTCAGGGGAAGTCTTATAATTCGAAACAGAATTAAGTCTTTTCCACATCTGATCAATACACCCAGAAGCAGAACCAAATAAATTGAAAAAATTATCACGCCTCGCTTTTTGTAAGTCTTTATCTAAGCGATTTCGATATGAGTTTAGTCTTAATAGAAACGTTAAATAGAATGTTTTTCTTTCTTATTCTTGCTGAAAGCCCCGCAGTTACTCAGGGCTTTCGTGTTTTTGTATTTTTTTTTTATATGTACGAGGGGGAAACTAGATGCATATATGGGCTTCAAGATATCAAGAAATTCTTCAGAAGCGTCGTTTCCATTATTTGATCTGAAAACGGAATCCCGAGAAACCTCGGCAATTTTTTCACAAAATGTGCTGAGATTTTTTTCTTCATTTGTCGGATTAAGCATGTCAACTCTTTAATTTTTCTACGTGTATGTACTTTTGTGCATATAAATATAGGTAAGTGTTGACTTAAATTATAAGCAAATACTCCCGATATGGTTCGGTCTGAGCTTATATTTATAAAGAAAATATCAATCAGAGATGCTGAATTTTGTATTACTTTTGTAGGAAGATTGATCACGTTAAAAAGACTATGGGAATTCAACAAAACATCCAGCCTAATTTTTGAAGAGTCATTTGCTAGCATGTTTATATTGACATCTCCTCCACAAATCAAATCGAAATTATTTTTATTCGCATAACAAAATAATGTTTCCAAGTAATCTAAGAAGGGCGTCATAGTAGCATTCGGGGGACGATAACAAACAGCAAGCATCGTATTCTGCAATTGGAGTGCCAGAAACTCGTAATCACTTGTAATGGCACAAAAAGTTTGTATTAGTGCACAATTCAAAGCCTTCTTCACTAATATACATATTCCACCACCTCGACCGCTACTGCGATTTAAATAAAAAGTATTGTACGAAGGAAGACGGAAAATATTCGTTTCATCCGTGGACTTCCGCAAGACACGCTTGGCAACATTGTACGACAAGCAGCGAATGCTCTGGCTGGAAAAAAGGTCCGCCTCACCTGGGCGCGCGGTTCGAGGATAAGCCGGGATCCCACTTGCAAAGGTGTATACACCGGTCAATCACCAAGGAAGCAGAAAGATCGAAGCACGCTATTCGCTCGAGTACTCACGCCGCACAATGTTGTTTAAACGCCGCTATGCCTTGAACAAGTCAGCGTTTGCCCACACCAAGTGTAAGCAGAGCGCGTGAGGACAAGCCAAATGAGTGTCGAATGAGGTATGCGCATGCGCCGTGCCGACAGCAGCGACACCGAAGCGGCGTGACGTCAGGACCCCGTGTTGGTGTATGCATTCAACCGCCAGTTGCGGGTTTGTGTATACGGCAGTGCATCCAGGTGCTTTAGGCAACATATTGCTTAACGTGCTGTGCTACACGTTCGTCCTCCTCTGACAGACAGCGGTCGGGAGTCCACTTTGTGCTAGGGCCCCTAAATAAGCTACGCTTCAAAGTAACGATGCTTCGGCCATAAAATAATTGCCAATCATCCGAAGAACTGGCAATGATTTTACAAATAGCGGGAAACGATCCAAATAGCAGGAAACGGTTTTCCGTCAGCGAGAAACAGATCAAAAAGATATCGGCTTACTTTCTGACGCCGCACCTAGATCTCAGCCAGTCGCTTTTTCGAATCGTTAGTATCGTCCATTATGCTCGCTCTGCATCAGGCAACCAAATGAAAGCGCGCGCAAGAGAACCGGGCCAGTGAGTGGCGGTATACTATGCCCTGCGTGCGATAAAAAACTTGTTCCAGTAGCTCCGAATATTTTTTTTTTCTCCCGTGTCGAAAACGCGTAATGGCGGGTGCGTTCCACGTGCAACTGATGCACGAAGATTTGAGCACCCGATGCGACTTCGCCGGCAGGACAGCCACGACAGACGCGAGCACCCACAGACCCCGAAGCCAGCGTTGCGGTATATCTCTCCGTTCCGATCCAACTTCCGCCACGACCATCACGCGGAGGATATCATCTGCACATTACACACCCTACCTACCACCGCGCCACAGTAAGCGGAACCTCGCCGTTTAGTGTATACGTATCCTGGCGGAGTGGCCGTGACAGAGTGAGGCTTGCCATTCAGTCTCCGCGCTCTCTGTCGGTGACGGCTCTTTTCAGCCGGTCCTACCGGGCGAGATAAGGCCTAAGGCGGCACCGCTTCGCCACAATGGTGCCGCTTAATTGAAACTGCGACTGACCCTCGTGCTTATCGCTGATTCGCCGGCGTCGTGGAAGGGGACAACCCATTGATCTTCGTTGTTCGTGCACCGGTTCTGCAGCGCTCGGAGTCGGGTGGTTGGTTCCTGCTGGGGAGAAATAGGCGAGAACCGTCTCCCGAGCTTTCGTAAGGCGGCCGAGCGTTCCTATGCCCGCACTCGATCGCTTCGTGGCTTAGCCACCGGGTGCCGCGATATTCTGAAATGAGCACTCTTAATTTGGTTTCGCGCGAGCCAACTTAGTTGCTAGTTTTCCATGAGACCTCATATATACAGTTGCTTATGAGGTTTTGTTTGTCAACAACAGTCTGGTGAAAAGAATGTAACGGCCACGTTAAAAGCCTTCAGAACGAACTCCTTTAAAGAATCGACGAATCAGCTCACGATCTCGAGCTTATCGGCGTGCGCTGGTTCCCCGATCCTTTAAAGGGGTTCGTTTTGAAGGCCTTTAACGTCTGACAGGGGTATAACCACCTGGGATCAGCATGTGTTCTGAAGTCCGTGTTGATTGACGAAGGGGCTGTATGTAGTCGGTGACAGGTTAAAAACCCAGAATTATAGAACTATTTTCTGTGTCAAGGGTGGCCAGAGTGACCGGGTGTTGCGATGGGACTTCGTCGTCTTCATTTTGCAATAGGCAAGACGCGCGGCCTCAGCACGGGCCACGCCTCACGCACTGTTCCTGATTGAGCTAGCGACATGTTGAGCATCGTACCGGCGTGCGGTCGTGTATCACTACTGCGTGATGCACGTTAAAGACCCCAGGCTAGCGGCTGTACCGCACTGGCTAAATTTCTCATCTACAGCTGGGAGACTCGTCGCCCCTGTGAGGCAGACCAAGTTCTAGGCTGTATAAACACACACACAACACATTTTTTTTTTTTTTTTTTTTAGCGACATGTTCGCAGGGCTCGTAGCTCACCTCCGATCTCGGCAGTCTTCTCCTGTAAATAATATGTAAATAGACCACCACTGAATACTGGCGACGAGGATAAACCTGAATGGTTCAGCGAGGATGGCGCAAGGTCGAATTCCGGACTACACTCCCGGTACGAGTTGGACGTCCTGGAAGGAACGGCTCGAATTTTATTTCGAGGCCAACGACGTGACAGACCCGGCAAAGAAGCGAGCGCTATTCTTCAGCCTCTGTGGGGAGGAAACCTACGGCAAGGTTCGAGATTTGCTTCACCCACAAGTGCCATCTGGGGTCTCCTACAACGACGTTATGCAACGTCTATCACGCCATTTCGAGTCTGATCCATCGGAACTACTCGGGAGATGGCGATTTCACAAGCGTGATCAGGAGCCTCACGAAACCACTCCCGAATACGTCGATGCTCTGCGAGCTCTTGCAAAAGATTGCAACTTCGGCACAACAACGGTCACGACCGTGGCATCTGCCACGACAACCGCACAAGCGCCGAGCGGCTCCATTACCCAACAATCGGCATGTGGCGCCGGGAGCACCATGCAGCAAGCGTCGGTGGACCAGTTAGTAACATCTACAGTCCTTCCACTGGAAGTTATGCTACGCGACCGCTTCATATGTGGCCTGCGAGACGTTCACCTCCAGCAGCGATTACTCTCTGAAAGAGCCGTTACTTTCCAGAAAGCGTTTGATTTGGCTAAGGCAATGGAATCAACGACAACTCATCAGTCGAAAATGAGAGACGATGTCGACAAGATCCATCAAAACTCCTCCAAACAACGCGATTCTGGATCAACGGCAAAGCCAAAAAATCGGGCCCAAAATCGCTGCTATAGGTGCAACAACGATAATCATCGACCGGAGGACTGTCGCTATCGCAAGAGCACCTGCAATTACTGTAAAAAGATTGGACATCTTGAGAAGGCTTGTATCTCAAAGAAAAGACGAGGAGAAAGCAAGAAGACTCATCAAGTGAGTGAGTCGAGTGCTGACCATGATGCAGAACTTTACACCCTCTACAAAACGTATGAGGAATCACCAAGTCGACCCCATTTTCAGATTACCCTCACCATCGACGGTAAAACTTTGCAAATGGAAGTTGACTCGGGAGCTGCAATCACGCTCATCAGTGAAGTAACCTTTCGCAGACTATGGTCTAGAGGAACAGCGAAGCTTCAGTCTGAAGAAAAGCAACTGTACACCTGGTCAGGGCAAAGGCTGCCAGTTCTCGGAAAAATTCAGGTAAACGTCCTGAAAACAACCGCCGCAAGAACGCAGCCAGTCCAACTCACTCTGCGTGTTGTAAAAGGACAAGGAGCAAGTCTCCTCGGCAGGGACTGGTTTGCACCGTTGGGCATTTCCCTTTCTGGAGTGAACGCCGTGGCCTCCACCTCACTGCAGAACGTCTTGGATAGATACCAAGATGTTTTCACTGAACTACAGACCGGTCACAAAGGGTCACCCATATCTATTCCAATGCAGCCGGACGCACCACCCAAGTTCCTGAAGTGCCGCCCAGTTCCATTCGCTATCCGGGATTCTGTGCTGAAGGAGCTGGATCGCTTGGAAGAACAAGGCATAATAGAACCTGTCCTATCTTCTCAGTGGGCAACTCCAGTAGTGGTAGTGAGGGAGAAGGATGGATCGCTAAGACTTTGCGGTGATTATCGTAGCACAGTCAACGCATCTGTCAAGCCTGGGACCTACCCACTGCCGACTGTACCAGAGCTCCTTACCACAATCAGTGGAGGAAAGCACTTTTCAAAGATTGACTTGGCGCAAGCCTACCAGCAGCTTCGACTCGATGAAGCTACGTCTGAGGTATTGTGCATCAATACGATCAAGGGACTGTACCGCGTCAAGCGTTTACCCTTCGGCGTATCTGTAGCCCCGGCTATCTTTCAAAAATTTATGGACGTATGTCTTGCTGGGCTACCGGGCATCGCCACATACCTTGACGACATCCTCATCATTGGCTTCACCAAGGACCAGCACTTAAAGCGACTCGAAGCAGTTCTACGACGTTTGAGTCAAGCTAACCTCAAGGTCAAGAAAGAAAAGTGCCATTTCGACATGTCGGAGGTTGAATTCCTCGGATACCGAGTTGATGCTGCAGGCATCCGGCCGACACAAGAAAAAGTCAAGGCGATTGTAGAAGCGCCAGAGCCAAAAGACAAGTCGGAACTACAATCATTTCTTGGAATGATTGCCTTCTACAATCGGTTCCTCAGACATCGAGCAACTGTGGCCGAAAGCTTGCATCGCTTGCTCGACAAAAATGTGCCATGGAAATGGGAGTCCCGACATAAGAAGGACTACCAAGCGCTGAAGGACCTGCTCTCGTCAGCAGAGGTCCTGGTGCACTACAATACTGATAAGCCGCTCTTCTTGTCTTGCGATGCCTCTCCCTACGGTGTAGGAGCCGTACTTGCCCAGCTAGACAACCAAGGCCGCGAAGCTCCCATTGCTTACGGGTCTAGAACGCTCGGTAAGAGTGAAAGGAACTATGCCCAGCTTGACAAAGAAGGGTTGGCCATAGTGTTCGGAGTTAAACACTTTCATCAGTATATTGCTGGAAGGTCCGTCACAATATACACTGACCACAAGCCCTGCTAGGCATCCTCAACTCAGACAGGCAGATGCCACTGGTACTGTCCCCGAGGATGCTACGCTGGTGCCTGCATCTCCAAACCTATGACTATAACCTGGTTCACCGACCCGGTGCACTCCATCAAAATGCGGATGCCCTGAGCCGTCTTCCACTGCCCAGCAACGTGGACGAACCACACGGTCCAGCAGACATCCTTATGATTGAGGCGCTCGAGACACCATCCCTCTCAGCAAAGGACATAGCCCGTCTTACGGCAAAGGACCCCATCCTGGCGAAGGTCTACCAAGCCGTCCAGTCCGGAGCCTCCAAATGCATGACCGGAAAACAGTTCGCAAGCTATATGAGGCAATTTACCGAGCTATCGACCCACAAGGGATGCGTCTTATGGGGATCACGTGTGATTATTCCGAAGGAGGCACAGCCAGCAGCCATGAAACTCCTGCACGCAAACCATCCAGGAGTAACAGCCATGAAATGCTGTGCACGAAGTCATCTTTGGTGGCCTGACCTCGACAAAGAAATCGACAGGTGCGTCCAACTCTGCTCAAAGTGTCAGCAACAAGTGCGTGCTCCTATTCCAGCACCAAGTCCAACTTGGGAACGCCCTCAGGAGCCATGGAGTATACTTCACATGGACTTCGCCGGTCCTTTTGAAGGAAAGATGCTTCTGATAGTTGTTGACGCGTATTCCAAATGGTTGCAAGTCCACATCTGCGCGTCAGCAACTGCTGCCACCGTCATTGACGCCCTCCGATCCATGTTTGCCACATTTGGCATCCCGAAAGTCGCCTGCAGCGACAATGGCACGCCAGTTTTAGCCAAAAAAACCAATCAATTCCTGCAAGCCAATAACATCCGGCACATCACAAGCGCCCCCTATCACCCAGCAACCAACGGCCAAGCCGAACGAATGGTTCGGGAAACGAAGGAGTCGCTCCGCAAACTTTCAGAAGGAAGTCTGAACTGCCGACTGGCACGGTTCTTGTATAAGCAACATACAACACCAAGCTCAACAACTGGGAAAACACCAGCAGAGTTGATGTTCGGACGACAATTGCTTTGCCCATTGGATTATATTCATCCACGGGGTAAGGAAGGTGAAGAAGGCTACAAAGACGCTAAGTTCAGCAATTCACAAGCCGTCTTTATTAAGGGATTCGCGGGACAACCGAAATGGATAGAAGCTAAGGTGCTCCGTCAGGTTGGTTCCCGATCATTTGAAGTAACGACTTCAGGTGGAAGAATACAAAGAAGACACATTGACGACATGCGAAGTCGGTTAGCCCAACATTCGGAACAATGCAGTTCAACATCGTCTCGAATTTCAAGTTATCCACTTTTCGACTCGGATCCCGATGAACAAAAAGATGTATGTGCCTCAGTCCAGGCATCTTCAGAGACGGAATTCTCAACAGCGAACACATCTGGTGCGTTTTCACTTCCAGAGCCTACACCGATCATCAAGGGACAGGGCTCTGTTATGCCGAATACTGAACCGACATCAGAAAGTTCTCCTGGACCATCCTCCTCGTCTGTTCCGGTTCCTCTACCCAGAACACGCCCCAAGCGCGTTACAAACAAACCAGTGCGTTTTCGAGAAACTGATTAGTTTTATCGAGAAGGGGGAAGTGTTACGATGGGACTTCGTCGTCTTCATTTTGCAATAGGCAAGACGCGCGGCCTCAGCACGGGCCACGCCTCACGCACTGTTCCTGATTGAGCTAGCGACATGTTCGCAGGGCTCGTACCTCACCTCCGATCTCGGCAGTCTTCTCCTGTAAATAATATGTAAATAGACCACCACTGAATACCGGGCTAAAGCCGCAGACGAAACTACAAAAATTCAAAGAGCCGCAAGAAAGTGAAAAAAGGGGGGTGGGGAGGGGGGAGGGGTGCTAGTTTTAACAAGAAACGATATGGAGAAAACAGTCCTTTTTAAAGGGGACACGTATAATTGTTGACTACAACAAATCACACGCGGCAGCAGAATGTTTCTTCAACCGCTAATCAAGAATGAATGAATGGTTCGCTCGCCAGTCACTGCCCGTGACGCCCGTTAAGCCGGGTCACTTTGTTTATACATCATACAAGAGTCAGTCTGCATACAGATTCGAACGCCAGTCACCGCAAGATCCGTGCTTCGAATGCCGCATGGCAATGAGTTCGAGGAGAAACCTGGAAAGCAGCATTCGAACCATGGATATTGCAGTGACTCGAGTTTGCAGCAGACATGCGCTCGTTACTTCAAAAAAGTAATTTATTCCAGTTACAATTACTTGGACTAAAATGTGATAAATTACCGTTACAAAGTACTCCCCGTAAAAAGTAATCGATTAATTACTTCCTTACTTTAATCGATTACTTTTGCGTTACTCCAAAGAAACACAAAAAGACATACACTATCTACTGCGTGTTTGAGGGGGAACCTCAAACAAATAAAAATTAAAACAAAAATAAACACATTCATTACTTTCTACCCAATATTTTAGGTTAATAATTTTAGGGGAACGAATCTATACAATTTTAAAGGAATTAATTAGGTGTTCGATGATTAACGAGTCTTGCGCTGTCCAACAGAACTAAATCTCATGAACACGCGACAAATGCATTGGGTGGTGGAGGCAAACAAACCATTCGAATTAATCGGAGTTTGGCATCGGCGAGCTTCAAAACACGGTTCCCTTGAATATGTGGTTTTGTTATGTTTGTGGCACGTTGCTTAAGTAGGGGCTGGTTTACATACTAAAACTGGCTGGCTGTGAGACAAAAATGCGGTACTTGCAATGTGTCTGGGTACATTTCAAAGACTCCCGCTTGATGAAGGTTGTTATCCGACCGAATGACCCACTCGATCTTCTTTCTTGATCACCGAACTTATCAAAACCGAAACGTCACACGAAATATAAATGCTTAAACTTTCAGCTGAGCTGATTTTGCCGTTTAGAAATTCTTAAATAAAGCAGAATTTTCAGTGAACTGCACGCTTCGACGTCTTTCACGCATTTACAGGCGGCTTCTCAACTCCAGTGTCCAAGTGAGTCACTGTTTATTCTCGGAAAACTCGGGCTGTGTTCTCTTTCCCTTAAATTTCGATCTAACTTCCCACAGGCGCAATCCGCTGACAAGAACTCCAGCATTCTCGTTTCTAAGAATATCGGTTCAGCTTCCAAGTCCCAAGCCGTTTTGGCTGCGCCCCTCGGCCAGCTGATCGCCTGCTGTCGAAAGTTACTGTTTAAACTGACAGCAGGTTTGATGCTACAATTGTTCTGTTTCAATGAACTGCTTCTATGGCACCTCTTATGTTTCTCCCTTACGCATCCGCCAGTGCGAAGTGGCAGAAGCCACATAGGTGGTTGGTCCAACCAGTATCTTTCACAGCGCTGTCAAGGATGAGCAGGGGCGAGGTCTCATTAGAGCTTTTTCTGTGTTCGCCTGGTGGGCATACCTCGGCAAACTCACTCATGAACTCGCTCACTCACGCTCACTCACACTCACCGCGTGATTGTTAGTGGCTGTGAGCGAGTTCGTGAAGTTTGAAGAGTTCATGATGTGATTGTGAGTGACTTCATGAACTCGGATCAGCTCATGATGTGATCGTGAGCGACTTCATGAGCGTGATGAGTTCATGACGAGACGGTGAGTGACTTCGTGAGCGTGATGAGTTCATGATGGGGTGGTGAATGACTTCGTGAGCGTGATGAGTTTGTGATGGGATTGTGGGTAGCATCGTGAGCGTGATGGGTTTGTGATCTGAAGGGGAGTGAACCTGTGAAATCTGAAACGTTCGTGATTGTGAGTGAGTTCATGAGTTCATTCAGACGCTGAAATGAGTTTGACTGTTGGCGTTTCTTGCGAAAGTTATGCGGCTTGACTTTGGAGAGCTGAGTGGCGCCGCGAAAGAGGGGGGGGGGGGGGGGGGGGCGGAGGGGGAGGGACATTGATGGCAAGGGTGGTGCGGACCGCGCGGGCGGTGGAGTGTTTTTTTTTTTTTTTTGTTAACGTGCGACTGTTGTGTTTGGTTGTGTTTTTATTGCGTTTCCGTGCTTGAGCAGATGGATGAGCTTGAGGGGGCGTCGCAGAAGCAAAGCTGTAGAGAGGTTTTCGTGTAGTCGGCATGGATTACGGCGCCTTCCGCGCGTAAAAGAGGAGAGTCGTGGGCTGGGGAGGTGGCGTTCGCAGTGGAAGGAGCTGAAGTTTGTTTGCCAGCAATTTCACGGCGATTGATTGAAAGCACGTTTATTGTCGAGTTGTGTTCGCGCAGCCTTTGGAACGTTTGAAGTGCTGTGTGTATCACGCACATCGGGCCGGGCAAAAACCGGCGATAGCGGGGCTTGTATACCTATAGAAATGGAGTCATCGAAGATAGCGGGCGAGAATATTTACTTCCACTGCCACAAGCTGGGAGAGGGGGGGGGGGGGTGGCACTAGAAAGGTCGCGTTTAGCGCAATGTCTAGCGTTACGTCCTGCGGAACCCGAAATAAAAATTAAAGTTCCGTCCGAGGTAAGTTTACCCCAAGGCTGCGAGTTACGTCCGACGTAACCCAATATAAAAATTAAAGTTACGTCCGACCGAACACGAAATAAAAATTAAAGTTACGTCCGACCGAACTCGAAATAAAAATTAAAGTTACGTCCGACCGAACTCGAAATAAAGAGTGAAGTTACGTCCGACGGAGCCCGAAATAAAAATTAAAGTTACGGTAAATGGATAGGTGGGCTAGTTGGTAGATATCTAACTTGCGAAGCGCCTAAAAAAGGAGGACACGAGGACGACGAGATAGGACCAAGCGCTTTTAACCGATTAACGAATGCTGCATCGGACGTAACGTAATAATAATTCACGATATGTTTTCGTTTACATCATGTATAGGTCGTAAAGTGTAACATTCAGTAAGGTTGCGTTGGTTACACAGGACATAACTTAAGCTTTTATTTCCGTCTACTTTAATTTTTACTTTAACTTTAATTTTGATTTCGAATTCCGTCGGACGTAACTCAAAACCTTGGGGTAAAATGACTTTGGACGTAACTCTAATTTTTATTTTGGTTTCCGTCGGCAGTAAAGCTAGAAGCAAGGAACGTGGTGATCACGTTTCCGAGCACGAGTCCAGGGACAAAACGATGTCCGCGCTCAACTCCTGCTATACTTCGTCTAACCTTAGCATGGACTACTGTTAACCGGGAATGATAAAAGCGCGAGCTAGTTGCTTTGGATGAAGCTTGGTCGTCTGCACGAGACGATCTGCAGGCTGGTATTTATCGCACAGAAATCTTACACACTGTATTCTTTTAACGACATACTTGTGAACCTGATAATGGGTTCACAATCGTTTCCTAACTAGCTCGCCTTGCTGTATTCTCTCCATTCTAAAAAGCTATTAACAAAACGATATGTTTTATAAGCTAGCATCGAACACTTTAGTATCTTAAAGGTGGCATGAAACCGTTTTCGCCTGTTCCGGCTTGCGTGCAATTTGGGGTTGTTTTTTTGCACATGTCTTTTTCGCACAATCATGCCTTTATGTTTGATACACGTTGTACGATTTTAAGTCAGCTTTTGTTGTTGCGTCGTCGCTTGTGCGGCCATAAAAGTGCGGTGGAAGCTACGGTGCTTAACGTTAGAGCTGAGACATCGCAAGCGAAATCTTATCATATTAATTGGGTTTTAATTCCCTTTCCACACATACTTGAAATTTTCGATTGCAAGGTCACTCGTGCGGCAAGAAAATATTAATAATAAATCGTGAATGGCACTTGAACTACGAGCTATCTTTACTGGCTTTATGCCACACGAGTACAAATATTACATGCATAATCGCACAACGTAATGTCGGCTTAATTCGGAGACATTCCGAAAGATCCCCAGATGGTCGAAATTAATCCTCAGCTCTGCGCTGGGGCGTACAGATGCCCTTCGTCGAACTCGTAAACGTGTTTTTTTTTTGTTTTTTTTTATTTGAGGCGCGTGATTGAGTTGTGCATTGGCAGCACACGCGGACGAATGCAGTTCTCACATAAGCCAGAAGTACAAGCAGCGACACATACGCCTATATCCTTCGATAAATAACGATTCGTGATTCCTAAAAGTGGACAAGCATTGTTCTTCAGACGTGCGAGAAACGTAAAGGCAGTACGTGCTAGAACGAAAACATTGTGTCTCGATCGATAGCTCATTCCAATACAATTCAGTGCTGCGCCGCCATTTGTTTCCAAGAGCCCACGAAGCGTGTACCTGCTCATTGGCACTTCTTTTTTTTTTTCGAATATAAGACATATGAAGCACATCGAGGGTTAAAGTGCCTCAATGTTGCTTGTGCGCTGCGCCAGCACAGCATCATTGAGGAACTCTATCAAGGGGCTTTAACCAGCACACTTACAAGCAGGGTGGAGAAAAAAGGAGTTTAAATCACATAATTTCTTGCTGCCTCAATTTGTATGAACCCTTTCCGCCAAATATTATTCTGAAAAACAGCATTTATTTTTATTTGGAGTTTCCGTCATTCGGTAGTTTTAATTTGAACGCTGGTGTGTGACTGATATTGAATAATCAGAAGGGAAGAATCATTTCTTGGCACGGCGAAGAAAAAAATAAGTGGTCCACGTCTGAGGTGAGTACAAATCAGTCTATGAGGAAACAGCTTGAACATTAAACACTTACACGCAGACAGGGGAGGACATACACAGAGCTGACCATCAACTATTTAATACTTCTCCTTCCTCCACCTCCTCTTCTTCGTAGTTCCTTCGAGCATTCCACGATTGCGAGATAGAATGGGGGGATCGGTGGCCGAGTGGGCTAAAGCGCACACCCTGCTCGACGCGCGTGGAGCGAAAGCTCGCGCTGCACCGTACCGGTGTGCGGTCGTTCAACACTACTGCGTGGTGCACGTTAAAGACCCCAGGCTAGCAGTCGTACTGCACTGGCTAAATTGCTCATCTACAGTGGGTAACAATGTCGCCATGTTCTGGCAGACTAAACTCCTGCTGTATAAACAAAACTAATTTGTTTTTTGTTTTGAGATAGAATGCAATTTTAGAATATTTTTTTAAAGAACAAAGCATAATAAGGAGTACATATAAAAAAATAAATAACAGACGAAAGAAAAATAAGAAAAATATACTACACAAACGAAAACTAAAAATTAAAAAAAAAATCTGCAAATGCCCAAGCAGATCCCATACATTTCCAATTTCGAGTCACAGACATCAGTATCCCGTGGATGTTTTTTGAGAAATTCTTCCCATGACTGCCCTCACGAGCAACTTTACTGGAGCAAGCTCAGTTTCACAGCTCCGCCTGTGACGTGGGCTCAGTGGCGGTCACGAGAACTCGCAGCGAGTCGAGTCTTGCTTCCGGATCGTCTAGCCCGCGAAGCTTCAATAGCAATACTCGAGTTTGAGCGAGTTGGCAATTCATACTAATATTTCACAGCGCAAGGAAACAGACGCGCACAAAAATAAATTTCAAACACTCAAAGAACACTCACAACGCGCCGACTCTGATCTCTGTGGTGTGTTACACTTCATCTTCATTACCCTTTTTTTTTTTCTTTCTTTTGCTAATATACACATGCAAGTAAAAAATAAAAGCAAGAAAAGAAAAAGAAAAAGAAGCTCTCAACGCGGTGGTAGTAGACGACGCGTGGGACGGAGAAGCAAGATCCGACTGCAGCGCCGCTAGTTCTCGTGACCGCCACCTGGGCCACTCGCCTTTGCAGGCGAGAATAGGGAGCCGCGAAACTGAGCTTGCTTTAGTAACGTTGCTCACGAGTCAGTGGCCCTACTAGTCCAAAGCCGCAACACACCGTAAAAATTGTTTTTACGGTGTGTTGCTTGTGCGGCTTTCCCAGAGCATTTCGAATTCCCGCTACTCCTAGCTCTGTCAGCGCAAGTGAAGAGATTAAAAATATCAGGAGAGGACTCTCCTCCACAAGATAATTGCTTGCGGAAGCTACGGGGCTGACGTCATTCTCTTTTTTAATCGTGTTTTCTCATTTATAAAATATTGCGTTAAACATTACTTGTACTTTCAGTTGAAACATGGCCCACTCTAAATTGGCCACTCCACGTCCGTTGTGACATGTCTTTCAACACAATCAATTGCTCAGACTTCCCTATCTGCAACGATTTCCAAAAATAGTACCGTCTTCCATTCCTTCTTTTTTTCTATAAAATTAATTTTTTATGTTCGCACTACTGCTACAATTCAACACCGCTGAAAGCGTTTGCCATGCTGAGACTGCGAACACGTGCTCTAAATTGCCTGACCCTTTTTAATTGAGAAACCATGCTTTTTTTTAAAACAAACAAACGAAAAAAAAAAAAGCTTTTTTGTAAGTCTTGTTACTTAGAGATTGATAAAAAGCGTTCGTTCTTTTTAATACAGTGATGAATTACAGGCGTAATAGAATACCGATGAACGAGAAATGTTTCCATAACACTCCTTGTAACCTCAAATTTCAGTGGGCTCGCTCAGAGCGAAGTGGCGAAGCGAAAACGAATTTCCATATTGTGTTATCTCGAGGTCGACTTATTTTAGCTATATTTAGCGGATCACAAGCTCCACCTATCTGCCGAACTTTCTCAGCATATGGCTCGGATACATGGAGCTCTATGCCAAATAACGTTTGAAGAAGATAACGGTTGGTTACCTTGGTTCGGACCTCTAGCGCTGCATCTTGGCGGAGAATGAGCGTTCAACAAAACATTAAAAAGAAGATTGAGGGGGGGGGGGGGGGGGGGGATGGAGGGGGGGGGGATTTGCCGTGTATATATATATATATATAAAGTAATGAATTCGCACTTCGAAATTAACGTATTTTAAATTTACATATATGTATATATAAATTAACATACTCCTTCATTCACAAAATTCGTTTCGTGATACTAAACAAGCCTGCGGATGGTCCGCACAACGTAAAATTTCAACGCATATAGTTCGCGGTCTGCACTCCAGAAACGACGTTCGATGGGCGGAAACAAGACGGCGGACAAGAGTTTCGGGTCTAGACTTTCGAGTCCGCAGCCCTTGCAACCATGCTGGCTGCAGCACACGCTCCCTGCTTGTCCCGGAGCGGTTTTCCCCGTGGGATGGGGGGCCGGGGACAACAGAAAGTTGCCGTCCCGAATCTGGTTGACCTTGGGAAAGCGGGTTTCGCGCTCGGTGCAAATAAAAGGGGAAAAGAAAAAACCTTTCGGGGGTTGGCTTTTTTGTATATATAGCTTTTTTTTTTTTTTTTTTTTTAGTAGTGCTGTGGTGCCGGCGTGGCGTGGATGCCTCTTGCTCAATGTTAAAAAACTAAAAAGAAATACTGGGAACAAACCAAAACAAACATTAGAGCCGCAGGCGCCGGCCCACTCGGCTCGTAGCGAGGAGGCCCCTCGATGAAGGGATGCGAGACCGTGATTGTGAGTGGCTGGCCGTGAGTGTGAGCTCCTCATGAGTGTGAGTAGCCGTGATGGGGTCGTGAGTGGGGCTTCCTCTTCATGAGTGTGAGTAGCCGTGAAGGCGGCGACTCCGAGGGGCCGTGATGTGAGTGGCTGGCCGTGAGTGTGGTCTCCTCATGGGTGTGGGTAGCCGTGATGGGGTCATGAGTGGGACCTCCTCTTCATGAGTGTGAGTAGCCGTGATCGGGGCGACTCTGAGGGGCCGTGATGTGAGTGGCTGGCCGTGAGTGTGAGCTCCTCATGAGTGTGAGTAGCCGTGATGCGGCCGTGAGTGGGGCCTCCTCTTCATGAGTGTGAGTAGCCGTGAAGGGGGCGACTCTGAGGGGCCGTGATGTGAGTGACTGGCTATGAGTGGGACCTCCTCGTGATTGTGAGTAACCATGATGGGGGCGAGTTTGAGGGTGCGTGATGTGATCGGCTATGAGTCTTTGGCACAGTTGAACTCTGTGATGTGAAGGGCTGTGACTTTTGAATGGTGGTGTACTTTGTGACGTGATTGCGAATGACTTTGATGGGCTGCCAATTTCGGTGATGTGATGGTGAGTGAGTGGGTCCTAAAATGCCGACCTATGCTGGTGGGCGTGTGTAGGCAGAAACGTGTACAAACAAAACACAAAAAACTTTTTTTTTTCTGGCCCGGGGGGGGGGGGGGGGGGAATTTCTTTTTTTCAAAAAGTAAAAAAGAATTTTTTTTTTGTTAGACGAAATTGTCCTGCGCGGAGGGGTGAAGAGGGAAGACGAAGGGAAGAAGGGGGGGGGGGGGGAGGAAGGGAACAGACATATGCGCCACGGTCCTACTCGACACAACACCCACGCGATGGTTTTATGACCCATTAGTTTTCTGTTCTGTACGCACGAAGCAGTCCGTTCATTTTCCCAGATGTCGAAGCCCGTTGCCTTCATGTAGACAGTCGAATCTTCCCGGCCTGGCTGACCATACGAACCAGTCGAGAAACGGGCTCTGTTTGGGCTGTCGTGCCTTCCGTGAATTCCTTTCCTTTCCCTCACCAGCACACTCTTCGCGAGCGAACCCCCGTCTTGTGTCCCCGTGCTAAAAGCGCCAAGGCCGTTGCATCGCCCTTCTTCCGCTCTATTTCTTCCTTCGATGGGGCGGAAGAATTGAAACGAGTAATTTCAGTAATTCGTTACTGAAAAAGTAATGAGATTACATTACAAATTATATTTTCAGAAAATTAACGGATTAATTACTAAATTACAAAAAAGTAATTAATCACAAGTAATCCCGTTACTTGTGACGGATTACTTCCAAGTCTGGTTTGCAGACTGTCTTTTGTATGACGTATGAGCAGTGGGACCCCGGCTTATACGGTTCGAAATTCTTGCTCGAACAATAAAGGAAACGGTCTGTCAATCTGTCAAAAAGCAGTCCAGCTGTATGTACGTATAGTGTAGTACAAAGCTGCCAAGACTTTGAGTTTTTTTTTTTCTTTTTTGTTTTTTTAATATTCTAGATATCCATTTGTTTTAGGGCACAGGAGGGGAAGTTGGCCACCCGTGGTCTGTGTACTATGGTCAGTGACAGGTTAAGAACCCTTCAGCACGCTCTTGTTGCCTTCCGTCGGGCACGCATGACTGCATGCACGACGATGTGTTATCAAGGGCAGAAAACTCACGCTCGTGGCGGAGCATCCACTGGGTTCTTAACAGACCGACTATACGAGTACAGTCACTGGCAGAAGGAGAACAACAGGGCGTGTCTTCCAAACGCCCGACCTCCAGCTCGCGCCTTCCGCCGTGCTTTGGCTGCGCTCGCGCTTTCGGGGTGACGCCGAAGCGTTGTCGAAGCTTAGCAAGCTCGCGCTGGAGTCGGGACAACTGAAGCTCTATACCTTCCCTTCTCACCTTGTCACTGGGTATAATAGTGGTGGTGGTGGTGGTAGAAGTAGTTTTAGTATCTATAGTAGTAGTAGCAGTAGTAGTAGTAATTGCAGCATCAGTTGTAGTAATAGAAAGTACTATTAGTAATAGTAGCAGATGTAGTGGTGGTCACACAGCAGTAGTGGTAGTAGTAGCAGCACTAACAGTAGTAGTAGTACTAGCAGTTACGTAGTAGCAGCAGCGCTAAGAGTAGTACTAGCAGTTATAGTAGTAGTAAGGGGAGGAGGAGCAGCAGCAGAGCAGTCGGAGTAGGAAACAGTAGTAGTGGTAGCAGTTGGTGCTGCAGTGAGATTTTCAGCACCGGAATACGTTTTTATACTGTATTATATCAAATGTTTCCTGCACGTTGTAACGGCTACAGTTAAAACGCTGCAGTTATTAATCCGATTGAAATAGCTGCTTCCTTCATTTAATGACACGCTTCAGCAATATTTCTCATATCCCTTACAAAAATTATCAATGAGTTTCAGTTGAGTTCTAATGTACTCTATAAGAATACATTAGAAACTCAATTGGAACTCAATGATAATTTTTGTAAGGAATTTTAACGGCAATGTGGAAAATGAGCATCTGAACCTTTATTTTGCTTTCTTAATTAAGTAAAACGTCAGGTTACTAATTAAAGTTCATAAAACTACATATTAATTTGTTTACTCCACGTTTCAACAGTCGTACCGCCTACGTTTATACCATACAAGAATGAAAGATTAAGTATAAAAAGGTGGAAACTGTGTCAAAGCGCGGTCGTACCAAGTCGACGGCATGGTAAACACCTTCGTTACGTCCAAATGAGCAGTAGATAAAAAAAAAATAAAAAAAAACTCTGGAGTAGTACCAGTACAAAAGCAAAGCCAGACTAGTACAAAAGCAAAGTCTATATGAATGTATATTCGCCTGATTTTAATGTTTTATTCTAGACGCACACGTTACGTATAACAAAACATCGGAAAATTAAAACGCACACACGAATTGGCGTTTCCTACGAACCCATGCGAAGACGCGGCAGGGCAAGAAACCGCTCCTCGAATGATACTCGAGACAGCGCACTCTTTCCATTAGTGAAATGTGCCATCTATTGAATAAGTCACTATTCAGAAGCGTATCTTCTCTTCATTGCTACAATGCAACTTTTTTGGAGGTATGTGGTTTTGTTCTTTGTTCAAGCTTCGCTACTACAATACTGAACTGACGACGGTAATGGCGGTTCGCTTCTCCTGTGGGAGCAGGCACGATGCGGAAAATGTAATCGCATAATGAATAGATACGTGGAATTATTCAGTTAAACCCAACGAAGTAGAGCGAGCAGGTAAGTTACAGGGAGAAAAGAAAACAGACGTAGAGGACGAAGCCGGTACAGAATGTTTTCTCCAGTCTTCGTCCTTTATGCTACCTTTCTCTTATCTCCTATTCAGGTAGCCTCTCGCGTAATTTATTAATGCAGTTTCATAAAAATCCGTGCCTATATGACAACCTCTACTCACAAAATAAAAAATAAATATGTCGAAACGCTGTGTTATAGCTGCTGTATAGCTTCCTCGAGAATATTTATTTTTATTGGGACTGTGTTTTGTATTGAAGATTTTTCGATGACATAAATATTACTTAGCAGCTTGCATCTTAACGTCAGAAAAAAAGTACTTTTCTTTCTGTCCTCTAATTCTGGCATCAGATAGTGGAGTTTAAATGTACGCTATACAAACCAATAAATCAAACTAAATGACTTTGTAAAACCTACTGCTTTCATATCGCTAAAAAAGCTGCTGTTTTCGTGTCGCTGCGAAAAACTAACCGAATGTCCATCGAAATACAAATCACACACACAAAAAAAAATATATATATATTTTTTTTTTAATTTTTCATTCGCTGGAATTTATCGTAGGGAAATCGCAAGTACTTTTTTTAAACAAAACCATGTATGCGATTTATGCGCAATAAGTACACCCGTTCTTATTTTTAAATAACGTGGAACAATTGTCGCGTGTTTAAATTTTCTTCTGATTTTCAGTTAATATTTTTTTTTTTATTTTTTTTTATTTTTTTTTTTGCGCACATGTGTGAAAAACAAATCGAAATTCGCACGAAACTTGGAACATGCGAAAATCGTTGAATACTGTATTTAACAACCGAACGTATTTATTGTACCCAAATTACAAGTCTGGTATTGTCAGAAGTATATTCGCAATTTCTGTGTCGCAAATGTCCACAATTATTTATTTATTATTATTTTTTAAAGAAAATGTGCGGAACTATTTTTTTTAGTTCCGATTTTTATACTACAAAAAAATGTGCCAAAATATAAACCGCAAATAATACGAAATCGGAACTTGAAAAAAAAAAAATAGTTCGAGGTTGTTTTGTGGAATTTTTGGTTTGTCCAAACAAATCCCAGCTATTGTGTTTCACATATGTATGTTATTTAGTTCTAACTTTGCACTACCTCAACATTCCTAGCACTCTTCACGTTGCAAAAATTAACATATCATTTAATTACTCAAAGGGTACCGAGTAATGGATAAAAATATCTTAATCGGTTCACGATCCCCTAGAAACTGTAACCATGCAGCACGCAGTGCCCAACTTCGCAGAATGCCCGCTCTGCGAATGTCGCTTCCCTGCAGTGACGTTTTGTCATATGAGAAGCGCACTCGACGGAGCGAATTGAAAAGTTTCAGTACCAGCGTAAAGGCTGGTTCACACACTTGCGTGAGTGCGGACCGAGTGCGACTGCAACGGCTTGCGACGTTAATCTTTTTACGGTTTGCTATGGCAAAGGGGTTTTAAGTCGCTTACAACCGCAATTGCTGCTGCGCGGCACGATTGTAAGAGGCTTAAAAACCGGTTCTGTCGGTCTAGTAGTTGGTTGCAACAGCGCGAAGGCTCGTTCACACAGTTGCGTCGACTGCGTTGCGCTGCGTTGCGTCGTGCAGCATAGCGCCTCCCCACTGGCTCGTCGTAAGGGTCGCCATAGGAACAGGTCGACGCAAGTAGTCTTAACAATATACGCAAGTGGTTGCAGTCGCACCCCAATGCAACTGTGTGAACGAGCCTTGAAGGCTGGCTCACACACTTGCGTGAGTGCGGACCGAGTGCGACTGCAACGGCTTGCGACGTTGATCCTTTTACGGGTTGCTAAGGCAACGGGGTTTTAAGCCGCTTACAACCGCCATTGCTGCTGCGCGGCGTGATTCTAAGAGGCTTAAAAACCGGTTCTCTCGGAATCGGTCGTAGTTGGTTGCAAGTGGGTGAACCGACCTTTCTGTCTACACCACCCCCTGAAAGACGAGTCCTTGCACATAATGTCATCCTTACAAACCGTCCCAAGTGACAAACACGCTCAAGCATAACCACAGTACACGGCCACACCACAGAAGCATGCATCTTGGCGTCGCCGATAGTTAGCATTGCGTTCGCCGCGCGTCTTACAAAGTCGGTGTCTGCATGTCATTCACAGGGTTAAAGCGTCTGGGACGTCTTTCGGTAGACCCGCCAACAGCACGAGCTTCCAACCTTCAACAACACTCCAGCGTCTCGTGAGCTCCAAGCGTGCACGTGCGTTCAAAACACGGCGGAGGAACCCGAGTTCCTGCTCAAAGGGTATTCACACGAGGGAGAAATCCCGTGGATTTCTCTTCGACGTGCGCGCATCACGAGACGAAAACGCGAGGCTTTTGCACATTGCAAAACCTGACGTTTTCGTCGCGGGATGCGCGTGCCGTGGAGAAATCTCCGGGATTTCTCCCTTGTGTTAATACGCCTTCAAGGACGGACATCTAAGGAAGACACGCTCTGCCGGTGACCATAGTGATGAAATTACAGGACGGAGGGCGCAGATCGAGTGTAGCGGCCGGCCCGTAGTATAAAAAAAATGTTGATACTTTTCCCCAAGAAATGTTTCCAGGAATTAAACTACTGCGCTAGGCTTTGACCATTCCCACAACATCGTTTGATACCTAGATGCGTCGAGAAATATTATTCAGTTCAGTCGTTCTCTCGCAAACACGTTAATTCACGCAGAAAGCATTGCTACCTCGGGAAACAATTCCCTCTACATTTGTTGGCAGTCAGAAACCACGTTTATGGGAAGACCATTTTATTATGGCAACTCCAGTACAAAAAAAAAAAAAAAAATCGTTATTGTCGTTTTATTAGAAAAAAAAAAAACTACCGACGCGAGTTTCGTCACCAAGCGCGATAGAATAGTGAAAATTTGGTTACAAAATCGTCCTTGCAAGCTTTGAATTCCAGTAATCATAACAACAATGCTCGATTCGCAAAAATAATGTTGCCCCGGATGGCGAGCGCCGGTCCGCGATCGACGGAACAATCAAGCGCCTTCCTTCCGTCACCTGACCCCGCGGTGTGCGCGTGGGTACGGGCTGAAGCGTGGTCACGTGGCGAAAGATAGACGTATCATTGGTCCCACTACCGCGTAGCCTCCACCGCACTGTCAACGTAAGGCTGAACGACGTATAGCCGGGTACCCAGGGCTGTATGAAAGAACACAACATAACGAAAACTACAAACTTCAAAGAGCGTACCAAACACCCGGAAAATTTTGAAACACACTAATGCTTGCATCGCGAAAACGCAAGACGTTGGGCTGCCGATTTTGTTCGGTCTTTAGGGAGGGGAGAGCGAATGAACAGCCAAAAGGGCACCAAGGTATAGTGGAAGTCCCGAAGTGCAGCGGTGATCACAGAAGGAGAGTGACGGACAGTCCGGGTATGTTGCAGGTCAGGCTGGCCGGATTGCTTCTCGATACTGATGCGGGGATGAAAGGGAAGGCTTTTTCAGGACCAGTTTACCAGCATGTACAGGGTAACCTGCCTTAAAACGTAAACGCGGGTTCAAAGCAGGGAGTCGAATTGTTCATTATTCCGGTTCGGTTCGGGTTCAGTAGCATTGAGTTTTGTTCCGGTTTGGTTCTGGTTCAGTGATGTGTTTGAAATAACGGTTCGGTTACCAGTTCCATCAAGCGCAAGCCACTTTAAACCAGTTCCAAAAGATAGCCCAAAACTCTCAGTCATTAAAAAGAAGAAAAAAAGTTACTTAGTGTCATCCGCATTAAGAAAAAGAGGAAAAAGAAAGAAAAGAGGTCATCAGAAGCCGTGCTGCGGAAATGAGGACAGCAAAACAAATATGGGCTTAATTTCGTTTTGTGATCTTGAATTTCGAATGCAAACACCGTTCAATGAAAATTACGTGGTTATACAGGCGCTTGGAAACAGTACCAAAGTACAGTACTCACATCTGAAGTCAATCAGCCAGCAAGCAACAGTGACAGCGTGACGGCAGCGCACAGTGTACTAGCAAACTACCCAGAAAAAAAAAACCAATTAGTCCTTAGTCGCTTAGGCAGCAGGAGTTTAGTCTGCAAGAATATGCTGCTATTGACGATTGGAACTCATTACCTGACCTCATTGTAAACATGACTGACACTAACAAGTTGGCTGCAGCCGTTAACCTCTTTCTTTCTGAAATACAAGTATAGGTTACAGCGTGTTTTTATTAACTATTTTTGTTGATGTTTTTATTGTGTTCACTCCCTTGTATAATGCCCCCTGGGGCCCTCAGGGAAAATAAATGATGATGATGATGATGATTGTTACCCTCTGAAGATGAGAAATTTATCCAGTGCAGCACGACTGCTAGCTTGGAGTCTTTACCGGATATCACGCAGTACTGATACACGACCGCACGCCGGTACGATGCTCATCCAGATCGAAACGGCAATCTGCCCACATCGCACGCCCGAACGACTTCCTCGCACGACTGAGTTGAAGAGGAGAAAGACAGCGAAGGCCCATCGAAATACGATTAAAACCAAAAGAACAAAAAAATACAGCGGGCGACTTGCTATTTCTAGAAAACACACGCACGTACGCGCACGCACACACACACACGCACACAAAATTGTTTATTGAAGACCATTCCTCAATACATTCGCTTTTTTCCTACGGAAAGCTTAAACCGAGAACACTTGCCAGCACGGCAGAGACAACACCACCTGGACAGAAGGCCTCCACACGCGTCATCATAGTCAGATCGATCGAGGCGAGAGATTGGGCACGAGTGCTGCGTCAGTGTTCGGCTGCGGCTCGTGGCCAATCAGCGCGTCGAAGGTCGAGCTCGGGTCCAATAGCCGACCGAGCGCGATCCGACTGTGATGACGCTTCATAGAGGAAGAAGAAACCATGCGGAAGCCTTCTGTCTAGGTGGTGTTGGCAGAGACCCAAAAATATGCAGCAAGCACGTTCAAAGACAAAAATGGGGCGAATAAGAAAGAGAAACACACCGAGGGGAAATGGCAAGCTATCACGATACAACATTATACATTTTTTTAAAGAAAAGTATAACACTTAACACGTGAAAATAACAGCAAGAAACGAACACTGACAGAATGCAACTACCCCAGTGCTACCACCTATTGTCCCAGTGTAACTCACAAAGGTCACAATTTTTCGTCACAGTACAACATTATACAAGTTTTTCAAAAAAGAAAGAAAGGTAACGCTAAAGTTTTTAAGAGAACACCAAAAGGAATAAACACAACAGCAGCTCAACTGCTCACAGCGGTACGTCAGATGCTACGAAGTTAGCAGTACGCAACACATGAAACTAGGGGGTGCGCCGCCATGCTCGCTGCGTCCCCCGCATAAAATGATAGTGGCAGCGTAGTGTACTTCTTGCCACAAGCAGGCCTAAAATGACGCATCTCGACGCGAAAGGCCCAGCGAGACCAAAAGATCAGCTGATTTTGGCCACACGATACCCCTTTCGGTAGCTGTTAGGGCATAGGCGCCAACTCTCCGTACCGAGAAATCTCTTTTGATCGCCTCAATGAATTCGGGTCTCGAGTACTTCCGAACCTTTTCGGCATATAGTGAGTTCAGGGACTTGTATTCGCCAATCACTTGAGCGTCCACAATTATTGCTTGCTCCTCCTGAACTAAAACCAGGTCTGGCTTTAGAGTCTCATTGCCAAACCTGACCCTTGGTTCTTCGGTCATCTGAAAGGACTCTGAATGTAACTTTGACATAAGCCAGGAGACCATGCAGTTGTGTCTTTTGAGGCGTGCTGAGTAGGTGCTGGGACATATCTGGACCAGTGTGAGTGTGGGTTTCCGGAGCCGCACACCCAGCTCGACACCTACGGTCTTTGTTTTGCCCCCGGGCACATCTAGATCCTGAGTTTGGTGAGGTCCACATGCTCCCTTCCAGACAAGAATTTCAGGGGGTCTCTGACCCACAGTGCTTTTGCCGCAGTCCTTGCTTCACGCAAACCATGACCATGCACCATGCCCACGAGAGCACTCCTCCAGAAGTCTTTCTCCTGGACTCTCCTTCTGATAAGCATTTCCACAAACTTGGTGTTTCTCTCAGCCTTCTCCAATATTTTCCTCCAAGTCTCTAACTCCACCATGTGCTCTAGCATAAAGTCACTTTTCTCCTCCAAATTCAGCAGTCGACGATAGCGGATACGGGGGATCATCGTTGTCATACAGTGAACCCCGAGCCCACCATCATCGACCGCCGAGTAAAACAATGCTAGGGGCTATCATTGGGGAGGTGGAGGAAGTCCCTAACTGCTGCAAGAATTTTCCTATCCATCTTGAGGAGGAAAACCCTTGACCGTGAACAGACTACAAGTTGATATATAGGGCAGCTTCTGAAGAAAGTGTCATATTCACCATTTAATTAAAAACTGTCCGAATAATTATTTACTGTTGCAATGCAACCTAGTCGAGTATAAGGTTTATGAAAATAAGTAGAAAAAGTTTCTTAGTCAAATTTTAATTTAAAGTTGATTAAAAAAAATCAAGAAATCTTAAAAATTTACTTCGGTTCGGAGTGCCTGTCTGGACCCAAAATGGCGGCGTAAGGTGTTTTCCTTTCAAGATAGAGGCTTTGCAGAATGTCGGGCAACACTGTACTTCCCATGGTGGCAAGACTGAGCACATCCCACGTGGACGCCATTAGAAAGGAAGCTCTCGTCTGCTTTGCGAGCTGCTCATGCAGTTTCTATACGATGGTTTCGACACTGAATCAATGTGCCTACCCACTGCTGCGTTCCGCTCTGTAAGCGGCCCCGATACACGAACGAGTCCGGACCAGGGTGGTCCGGACGAAAGGTACAGTGCGCCTCAAACTTAATGCCGCCACGGCATTTGTCATTTCTAACAGTCCCTGCGGCAGCCGAATGAACTATCTGAAGATTGTTTGGGTTCCCGATTTCTATCCCATCCTCAGAAGGCATCCCAAACGTTTTGGTGACAAATTTATTACTAAGTAGCCGAGCCGAGCTTAATGTTTCGGAACACAGTGGCGGCGTTAAGTTTGAAGTGCACTGCGCGTACGCGTCACGTTGTTCGCGTCTTTAGTCGTGCGATTTATTTGGACAATCTTTTAAGCTGCGTCGCTCGGTCGCTTTCTTGGTACTTCAATTTCTTTCCTTTTTGTTCTGTAAAGAACGTACTCTCGCTACAAGACAGGCCTGTTCAGCTCGCCGATCACGCAGCTAGTGCTTTTGCCGGAGTTTGTCGATGTGAACAGAAATTTTCGCGTGTCGCTGTGTTGCTTTTGTTGCGATCAAAATTTAACGCGCTGTCACGAGACGTTTCTGTCGGACGCCGCACACGAGCGTGATGACCTGACAGTTTCAATGCGTTTGGTTTGTCTTTCTGCGACGTCAAGTTGGCGCGTGATCCTGTTTTCCAGCGATGTCAACATTGCTCGAATTGTAGCCTCGATCGTAGCTTCTTTCTGTGGACGTTCTTTCAGAATAAAAATCGAGAATGCGCTGCTCACTGAGTTACGGCACAACGGCAAGGTTATTCTCCCAACCGGTTATAGGAAAGACGACCTGGAGCGAAGCGCAGGCATGTCGTTGAGTGCGGAGATTCCGTTCTCTATAGGAACCGTGCGGATCTAACTCAAGCCCCGACCAGGGCGCCCCTAGCGGCAAACGGGTCCGTTGCATCGGGCATCTTCTGCCAGTCGCTGCGTTGGTTGTGCGTTGTAGTGGGTTAGCGCTGTAATTTCTGAGATGGCTATTCCGCACCAAGAAAGCCGCAAGAATTGCTGCGTGGTCGGCAAGATCGCGGACGGCACGAAGTACTACATCGTCCCTTCGAAGCTCTACGAGGCGAAGTACTGCGCGACCTGGGTACGACTTGTGCGTCCATACAGGTTAGTGGTGTTTCTTACCTTCCAGTTCGCGCTTTGTTTAAGCTGCTGACGAATAATACAATTAACTTTTTTATTCTTCTAGCGACGATGGAACAGCATCGACACCGGCGGCAAACTCTAAAGTATGCAGCAAATACTTCACCGGAATCGAGAAGCGGAATGCGGTCGCCCTCCTAAGCCTACCGTTGGATGTTTCCATCAGCCTAAAGGAAGCACAGGAAGATAGTAAAGAGAATCGCGGAACGGCGCGAAAAAAAATCGCCCAGTTATTGTCAAGCTGATTCAGAAATAAACGTACATAATTACCGCAGTCCACTCAACGCCAACAAAACATTTTTGCGGGCGCGCTTAATTTTGTTTGCAGAGTACGGCGCTCCGTGACATCCACTTGTCCGTTGAAACGGACTTCCTTCCCGTCGCACACGCGGCCAGATTCATGAAACAGTTTTCTCTTCGTCATATTGGCACCACGAAAGAAGCTTTCTGGATTCGTAACCGCCTTAAACCCCGTCGTAGTCACCCCGGGAACACTGTCTGCTGTGCTGCTATATCACCACTGCTCCCCCCCGATGATTCTGCACCGGCTACCGAAGAAGCTTTCCGGATTCTTAGTCGCCCACTGTCCTGTGTGCTGTTCGTTGCTATTACTTCGCGATGATTCTGAGCCGGCGGCACCGGCTTCAGAAGGAACTTTCCGAACTCATAGCTGCCTTAAATTCCGTCGTAATCACGACGGGGACACTGTCCGCCGTGCTGTTCGTCGCCATTGCTGCCCGATGTTCCTGCGGCGGCTACCGCGGCACCGCCAGGTCGCGGCGAACAATAGGCGACCGCCGCGACACGGCCGGCTTGCTCGCTTCCTATGCCTTCCTTTCTCATGGCGGCTTTGGATTTTGGATTGGATTTGGGGCTAACCCCTTTGTATCGGGGGATCTCAGGAGCGCTGGATCTAGCCTGGCTAGTAGCTACACTAGCCAAAAACTTAGTTGTGTTCTTTTGCTCTCCTCCACCAACACTCCAGTCTCCTCTTTGTCACCTCCACTGGCTGCGAGCTATCGGCGTCGTACTGTTCGTCAACGCCCCGAAACCCAGCGCCACCGCCATGTCTGGTTCGTACGTCACGTCCGGCTTTATACCCGTGCATTCCAGTATGACGTGTTCCGCCGTCTCGTCTGCTCCCTGCGCGCACATGACGCACTTCACTTCCATGTCCATGTACTTCGCGCGGAACACGCGGGTCCGCAGCATGCCGCCTCGGGCGTCCGAAAGCAGTGCACTGCCCTTGCTGTTGTCCATGAAAGGTATTCGCTTCACCTCCTGTTTCTCTCTGGCATACAGGGCCAGCGCTGGTTTCAGACGTGCCACTTCCGCCCATCGCCGCGTCTCGCTCTCGATCACCCTCGTGCGGATGCTCTGCTGCAGTTCCGGCTGCTCCGCGGCTAGGTAGAGGAGTGGGCCGTTGACCTCGTATCGCTGTGCCAGCTGGCGCGTCCGTCGCACCCACCGGGTTGGGACGGACCGAAGATGTACATACTTGAAAACCTGTCTGGCCCAGCGCTCTTCGCTCATCCGGCTGAGGCGTCGCTCGAAGTCCAGCTTGGCTCGGGCCTCCCTGGCCTCAAAACCGGACCAGCCCATGTCTCCTTGGACGGCTTCGTTCGGTGCTGTTCGGCTTGCTCCCAGTGCCGACCTTCCCACCTCCCTCTGACGGACCTCGAGGTATTGCCTGGTACCTGATGACAGGCACAACACTGAGTTGCCAAAAGTGAGCCCCGGCACTGCCACCATCTTCCAGACCGCTCGGGTTACCTCGTATCGGTTATATCCCCAGAGGGCCCTGGCCGTTGCTATGCCCTTGTTCTTCCTGCTCTTCGCCTTGACCTTCGTCTCGTGCTCTAGGAGGTAGTGGTGTCCCTTCTGTAGGTTTACACCCAGATATTTGTAGTGGTCCACCCCAGGTACAGGATTGGCTTGAATGGACAGGTTGGCGGTCCCGTTTTCCTCTGCTGCCCCAAAGGCCATCAGCCCAGATTTGTGCGAACTGAAGCTAAGCCCCAGGGCCTCTCCCATTGCACCACACTCGTTCATGAGCCCCTGCAGGCCCTGCAGCGAGTCCGCCATCAGCACCACATCGTCGGCGTAGATGAGTCCCGGGAGTTTTCCTCCCTTCCTTTCCCCGCCTTCCGAATATTCCAGTGAGAAACCCTCCCCACTCTCCTGCAGCCGCTTTTCGATTCCTGCTATGTACAGCATAAACAATAGCGGCGACAGCGGGCAGCCCTGTCTCAAGCCCTTGGAGCAGGTCACTGGATGTGTTGTCTCCTGCTGCCACTGTGCCACCACCGTCGTCCCTCTGTACACTTCTCGCAAGAGGTCTATCCACTCTCTGCAGAGTCCCCGCTCTGCCAGCTGCGTCCACAGTTTTCGATGTTCGACCATGTCGTAAGCCTTGCTGATATCGAGAAAACAGAGGTAAAGGGGGCGGTTCTCCTTCTGGGCAATCTCGATGGCCTGCGTCAGCACGAATAAATTGTCCTCAAGGCGTCTCCCCCACCGGAACCCATTCTGCAGCTCCCCCAGGACTCCTTCTGCCTCTGCCCATGTCTGCAGTCGGTCTCGTATTATTTGTGTGAACACGCGGTAGAGTACCGATGTGATGGCTATGGGGCGGTAGTTTCCGAGCGTTGACTTTTGCCCTTTTCCCTTGTAGATGAGTCTGAGTCTTGAGGTTCGCCACTCCTCCGGCACCCATCCCTCCTTCAGGATCTGGTTGAGGATCTCGCGCAGCAGTGCTCTCGTCTCTGGCCCCAGCTCCTTCACCAGCCTCATTGGGATTTCGTCCATTCCAGTGGCTGTGGTTCCTCCTATCCTCTTGACTGCCCTCTCCGTGATTTCCTCTCTGCTCGGTTGCTCCCGCAGTTCGTCCTCCGTCTCCCCCTCCTCACTGTCCATTTGTCGGCTGTCCCCTGTGAACATGTCCCCTATCCACCTCTCAATGTACCGGTTGGTCTCTCCAGGGTCCAGTTCCTTTCCCGTTGCATCGTCTTTGATTACAGCATCCTCCCTGGGTCGACCTGTTTGGCCCTGTACATGTCGCCAGAACTTCAGTGGGGCCTCACGTCCTTCCTCTCTCAGTTCTTCCAAAAATCTCTTATCTACCTTGGCCATTTTGATTTGAATAAAAGCTGTCACCTCTATTTTCCTGCTCTGGTACTCCCTCCATTCTCTTGAATCTTTCTGTAGGGGGGCTTTCTTCTCCTCCTTTCGTTTTCTGATGGTCCCTCGCAGAGTCCTGTTTGCCAGTTGCCTTCTTGTAATGGCCTCCTTCACCTCCACATCCCACCATCGTTTTCTCCTCCTCTTCCCTCGTGTCGGTCGTTTCAGTTTTTCCAGGTGGTCCTTCCACCACCGCATGAGGTTCCCGTACGTCTCCACCTGCCTGGTTTCCACCTCTTCCTCCAGTTTCTGCGCAATGGTTTGTGCTTCTGCTTACATTATGTGGTGTGGTCTCATAGGTTCGCTGACTCTCTTTTCCGTCGGCTTTCCTCCGAAAGTGATCAGCAATCTGTTGTGATCACTTCCCAAGCTCTTGTCGCCTTCCTCGTCTATCTCCATGTAGTTCAGTTTTTCATACAGGTCTGGGGACACCAGGCAATAATCGATTGTAGAGCTCATCCCTCTGGCCGTCCATGTCGTCTTTCCTATGCATTTATCTTGTGTGTTGACGATTACCATATCCAGGTGTTCCGCCATGTCCTGCAGCAGCTTTCCATTACCGTCTGTTCTCCCATCAAACTCCTCTAGGTGTGCCTTGAAATCGCCTACCATAATGGTAGGTCTCCCAAAGTTGTGATAGTCTTTTTCAATGCACTTGATTAGCTTGATGTTTGTCTCCCTGCTGTCTGCCCCCGTCCACAGGTACACCACTGCCACTGCCACCTTTCTCCCCGCCTGTGTCCCCGTCAACCACATGTGCTCTCTGCACTCTGGACTTTCTCTCTGCCAGCCTGGCCCGCTAAAGCATCCTACCCCCCCCCCCCCTCCCCTTCTCTCACTGTCCTTTCTGTTTACCCCATCCCAAAAGAGCCCTTCGCAATCCGGGGGTCTTTCTTCATCCCTGAGGTGGGTTTCTGTGACTGCGAACATTCCAATCTTATCATCTTGTAACATCTGAAAGGCCTCTTCCCATTTTCCTGCTTTCCTTCCTCCCTGTAGGTTTAAAAAGGCAATCTTCACTTCCCTCTTTTTCTTTTTTGCTCGTCTGTTTTTCCTTCTTTCCCGGTCTGGTGCCTTTTTGTGTTTTCCGCCTCTCGTGTTGTTGCAGGCACCATCCCTCCTACTTTCTCTTCTTAGTGGGCATGGCCCTGTGGGGGACACATCCTCTGGAGTTGTTCCTCGAGTCGCTGTAGTCTCTGGTCCAGAGTCAGCCTGCCTTCCATTCTTTCCTGTCGCCTTTTCATCGGTGTCACGCTTTTCCCCTTGCATTTCAGTCCTAAAAAACTCTTTAGTCTGTTACCCAGTGCTTGTCCCTCTTCAATTGCCGCATCTCTATTGTAGCAGCCATCTTCCATGTCGTTTCCCGTTCCTGTGTTCTTTACCACCTCCACCCTCGGTCCCAGCTGCTGGCTGATCTCTCTTGATAGCCTGTTCCACTTGGCGCACCTCTCTTGAAGTGGGTCCCCCTTGTCTTTGATTTCTGGGACTTTATACACCATAAAAGAATGTTTCGGGGCTCTCGTGGTCCAGTCCTCAAGCCGTTTCCCTAGCTCCGCTGCCATTTCTTCCACCGATTCTTCGCCTTGCACGTCTGTCACTCCCGCATGTATGACCACCACTCCTGCCTCTGCATTCCATATTTTCCCATCCCTCTCTGCTCTCTCGAGTGACTCTCTCAGTTGTGCTCCCGGCTTAGTTGCAAAGTGAACTTTCTTGTCGTAATCTACCACCTTCAGTGTGGCTCTCTTTATCTTGAAGGCATTGGTGTCCCCTACCACTAAGACTCTCTTGTCCACTTTCTTCTCTTTGTCCTGTTTCTTTGTCCCGTCATCTGGGTCTGCTCTCTGCCTCATGAGGGCCTCCTTGTAGTTCCTGTGCTGGCTTCTTTGTGTTTGGCCTCCAGTCGTCTGTCTCCCCTGCTCCTTATCCAGATCTCCACTTCCCGCCCGTTCTTGGGAAAAGCTAACTGTCTCTTTCCCGTCTGTGTGGTATGTCTTCTTTTCTTTGACCCCGTTTCTCGGTTCCAGCTGTTGCGGCGCGTTTTCAGCCCCGTTGACCGTCATTTGCTCTGGTTCACATGACTTCATCCAGTCATTAAACACCTCCCCTAATTTTTCTCTCTTGTTCCTTTCCTTCTGCATTATTGCTTTCAGTTTCTCTTCCGTCGCTATTCTCAAGGTTTTCTCTTCTTCGAGCTTCGCCAACATCCTACTTTCTATGGCCGCTCTCTCAGTCTTTGCCTCCTCCAGCTTCACTCTCATTGCCTCTCTCAAGGCATTAACTTGCCGTTCGATCTCCTCCTCCAAGGTGATTCTTCTCACCTCATTTTCCTTGCACTCCTTACATTTGTATGTACTGTTCTCCGCCTCTGTGCATGATTCGAACGGTGTCTCGATCGCTGATATCCACCCATTTCTCACAGCCTTCGCACTCCACTGCCGCCTTGTCTCGCTTTCCCCTCTTCTTTGCCTTTTCCATTTGACTGGTTGTCATTGTTTTCCTCCGTGGAGTCATGATGTTAGGTGTCTCCCTTGCCTGGTTTCCGAGACGCCCCAGCCACCACCGCCAGATTCCGTCGTTTAGCCGTGCCCCGACACGCCATGTCGAAAAAAAACACTTGCGCCCTACACCCGGTTGGTAGGCCTAACTGGTCGTTGAGCGCTCCGGAGGAAGGGCTTCTTGATCGCCCCCACGGTAACGGCTCCGCGCCGAAACCAAGTGGTCCGCTGGTAGCGGTCTCGGTATGCCTATACACCTTCTGGAAGATATCCGTCGCACTGCCACCTTTACACTAATCGGCAAAAAAACATTTTACCCCGGCGGTTTCAAATCGCCGCCGACCACGACCACGACGACGACGACGACTTCTTGATCGCCCCCACGGTAACGGCTCCGCGCCGAAACCAAGTGGTCCGCTGGTAGTGGTCTCGGTATGCCTATACACCTTCTGGAAGATATCCGTCGCACTGCCACCTTTACACTAATCGGCAAAAAAACATTTTACCCCGGCGGTTTCAAATCGCCGCCGACCACGACCACACAACACGACCACACAACACGACACGATTGGATTGGATTGGATTGGATTGGAGTCTGCGGCTCTTCCCTTTGTATCGGGCGATCAACAGCAACGGATACTGGATCTAGCCTGTCGCGCCTCCCGCGACTTCCGCTTCCGCTTGATGTTCCGCTGACCGGTTGCATTCCCTCCGCCGATGCGTCTCCCTCCACCAGACCTCCAGCCGCCTCTTCGTCACGTCTACCGCCGATCGAACGTTCTTTTGTTCTTCCTCTCCTTGTTCTGCACCGATTCGGAAACCGAGTGCTACAGGTAGCACCTCTGTACTTGGGACCGGTACAATGTGCCGGCACTGCAGCACTAGGTGCTCCATCGTCTCGTCGGTCTGCCCGCAGAGTGTGCACGTCCTTTCCTGTCCCTCCGTGAACCTGGCCCTCCACACCCGGGTCCGTAATGTGCCCATGCGGGCCTCCGCGAGGAGTCCACTGCCTGTCGAGTTGTCATACCAGGGCTCTTTCCCTATGGCCTCCTTCTCCGCGTAGTACATCGCGAGGGACGGCTTCGCCGCCGCTCCCGCTCTCCATCTCTCCGTCTCCACTGCTCGGATGCCCTTTCTGATTGCCGCTGGGCCCTCCCGGCTCTCGCCCGCTGACTCCAGACAGATCGGTTCGAAACCATAGCGGTCCCGCAGCCTTCGGAGGCGGTGCATCCATTTGGTGCCTCTTCCCTGGTATATCATGTAGCGCAGGGTGCGGTGGGCCCAATTCCCATCCGGGAGTCTGTGCACCCTCCTCTCGTACAGTGCCTTGGCGCTGGCTTCTCTGGCCTCGAAGGACGACCAGCCCAAGTCCCCCTGGACACCCTCGTTGGGTGCTGTTCTTGAAACTGCCAAGGCCATTCTTCCCGCATCCCTCTGTCTTCTCTCCAGGAAGGCCCTTGTTTGCGATGAGAGGACGATTACGCCATTTGCGTACGTGAGTCCCGGAACGATGGCCATCTTCCATAGACCCCTCACCACCTCGAACCTGTTAAACGTCCAGGTGCTCTTCTTCGCCAGGATTCCTTTCCCCCTTATCGCTCCCAATCTCTTCTCCCGTTCATGGACCTTCAGGTAGTCGGGCTCCGCAGTCAGGGTCACTCCCAAGTATTTGACTGTGTTTTGTCTTGTCAACCTCCCTCCCTGCAGGTGCCACCGTTGTTCCTCTGGTTCCCGATTCGGTCCATCTCGGTCTCCCCAGGCTAGGACCGCACTCTTCCTCTGGTTGAAACGGAGTCTAAAATGCGTGGCGAGCTCCCCGCATATGTCCAGAAGCACCTGGAGGTCCTCAGGCGAGCCGGCAAGGAGCACCACATCATCGGCGTAAATGAGGGCCGGTATTCTCTGCCGCTTCCAGGCTCCCTCCACTCTGTATGATAGGTCGAAGCCCACACCCGACTGCTCCAGCGCTTTCTCCAACGGTGCCACGTACAACATAAATAGCAGGGGGGATAGTGGACATCCTTGCCTCAGGCCCCTGGGTACTGGTAGACGCCTGGTCATGTGGCCCTCCCACTCAATCTGCACTGAGACCCCAGCATACAGTGCCTGCAGCAGATTCACATCTGCCTCGTTTATTCCTAGCCGTCGAAGTCGACTCCAGAGTATGTTCCGGTCCACCGTGTCGTATGCCTTGGAAATGTCCAGGAAAGCTGCGTAAAGTGGTCTGCCCTCCTGGACTGCCACTTCGATGCATTGTGTTACCACAAATAGGTTGTCTTCTATGCATCTTCCTGTTCGAAAACCGTTTTGCAGCTCTCCCAGCACCTCCGTTTCCTCGGCCCATTTCTGCAGTCTCGTTCTGATAATCTGCGTGCACATTCTGTAAAGCACTGATGTGATGCTAATCGGCCGGTAGTTACCGAGATCAGTCTTTTCGCCTTTTCCCTTGTACAAGAGCTTCATTCTTGTTTCTTTCATGTCTCCGGTACTTGGGCATCCGCGAGGATCTCTGTGAGGTTTTCTGCCACCAAGGCTCGCATTCTAGGTCCCAGACCCTGAATAAGTGACATGGGGATTTCGTCTCTTCCCATTGCAGTCTTTGCGTCGACCCTCCGTGCCGCTTTTGATAGCTCCCCATCTGTGGGTCTTACTCTAAGCTCTGCCGGCGGCCCCTGGTCCTTATTGTCCACATCAGGGATTCCCTGATCTCCCTCCACAGGCATTGGTTCTTCTGCCCCGATCATGTTCCCATACCATTCTTCTATGAGGGGGATGCATTGTATACCCAACATCTCTGCTCCGGTTTCCGGCTGTTTCAATATCTGGGTGTGGTTCGTTGACCTGGCCTCCCATTGTAGTCTCCTCCAGAAGCGCTGTGGTGCACTCTTTCCCGCTCTTCGAAGTTCCTCCATAAATCGTCGATCACACCGTTGTATACTGGCCTGGATACAAGCCGCTGCCTTCTGCTTGCAGCTTCTGAAGAGATCCCAGGCTCTGTTGACTTCCTCTCGCCTGCCCCTCTTTACGATTCCGCGGTGGTATCGGCTCGCCTCTCTTCTCTTCACCGCCGTGTCCACCTCTTGGTTCCACCAAGCTTTCGGTCTTCGCTTCCGTCGGGGTCGTGACCGGATCTGTTCCTTCAGGGCCTTTTTCATTGCGTTTTCCATGTCTTCATATCCCTTGAGAGGTAAGTTCAAGCCCTCCAGTGCTGTTGCTATCTTCTCTATCTCCCTCTCTGTTGGGTGTCCTGTTCTATGTTCCTGTTTCCCCATTTCTGTTCTGTCCACATGAGTCTCAAAGATCAACCTGAGGCGGTTGTGGTCGCTCCCCAGGTTGCCCAAGCCATCCTCATCTATTTTCATGCTCGTCAGCCTGTCACGAGGGAGCGGCTGCACACGAGGGAGCGGCTGCACAGCGTTGCCAGACCGCCGCATGGCTCTTCGGCTACACCCGTAGTATTTTGCAAAGCCTCTATAAGATAGCATATATTTTTGCTTGATTGCATGCAAACGTAAAATGATGTGGTCAGAATAGCTTTTTTCAGCAATTTTTTGAAATACAGGAGGTTTTCTCAAATTCCCGACACATTGGAGCTTGACGTCAGCAAAAATAAACATAATTCAGCCCTCAAACTTAGCCATCCTTACTTTCAAATGTGTCTTTATTCATATTATTTTTTTCAAGCATATCCAAAATATGACGAAAATTGCCGTCTCCTTTGGCATGGAATGACCCAGGAGCAATACCGAAGATAAAGCTACAATATCGGGATTCTCGCCCTTAAAAAAAAAAAAAAAAAAAAAATCACCATTAAAAGACAGGTATGGGTGTTGTTATAGAAATCGTCAGGAAAGCAAGCACTGTCAATTGCAACTGATTGTTTTAGAGACATGTTGACCTTGGTTAATTCCTGAAGGAAATGAGCAACGGGAACAACAGTGTACTTGGTTTCTTGTTCTAATGCGAGACGTGTATTCCTGCGTTACTTTGAAAGGAACCAGACGAAAACCTGCCTTCGCGTCAAAATTCCGCGACTGGGGCCGTACCAAAAGAGTCGAGAAAGGTTTGAAGGCCAGTTTTCATGTGCTCGGTTCGTCCGAGAACGTAGGTACGTGCCGTGAAAAGGGAAAACCAGACGCCGTCGGACCACGATTGCTTGGGTGGGAAGCACTTTGGGTTGAATTCACAGATACTTGTGGTCATCAGATTTATTTGTTTTGTTCCAACGTGAACAATGGAAAGCCGCCAAGTTGTAGAGACCACCTGCGGACTGTTCAGTGCGTCTTCAAGTTCAAACGGCCGCCTAATCGTTCAAACTGTCGTCTGCTCTTTCAAACGTTTCTGCTTGTCAACTGCTCTTTTAGACGACACCGGCCCGTAGACCAAACGTGGGCCCGGTACTTGCGGTAAGAAGTAGGCGCAGGCCTCAAAAGGCTTAAGTTTGAAAGTTGGTAAGCAGGCTCGATGTAAACAGTAGATACAAGGATATGTGGATAATCATTACTGACTTGTTATGCCTGATTCACGTGGTCCGATTCTGCTTGAGATTTTCAGTATCGACGTCGACCATCCAACTACGGTTCACGCTTTCGCAGCCCAAGCGACATTAGGGAATTGTAGTAGACCGTTTCCGCAGCCCGCTAAGCACCCGGATAGCGCTCCGTAATCCGCCACAAGACCTTGAACTATGCAGAGAAGGCTGACGGCGCGCAAGCGCAGCTGCGGCGTTTTCTTCGGGGATACCGTAGCGGTGGAGGAAAACGATCTACTACAACTCCCTAGTGTGACTGAAAATCGCGAGCGAAATCTCATTATGCGGATCAGGCTTTAGCGTACATTCTGCGGCGTCCACGTGGAATGAATCGCCGCATGTCACATTATTCATGCGAAGTTTTGCGGTGTAACAAGCCTCGTTAATTTTGCTGAGGCCATTCAAGTAGTCAGGCATTGCCAGGAAGACGTAGAATCAACAATTCGAACGCGAAAAAGGGCAGGACTCATACCGACGCCGACATTGCATTTCAATGGTGTTTATGGGCGACGGCGAGCTTCTTGCCCACACCCCCATCAAACCAAAATACAAAATTAGAACAGTTTATAGGGCTAACTAATTGGTAACCAAAATGTAAAAACTAAAACCCTAAAAAAAAGGAAAACAATTAAATTGATTTGAAGAAACGGTAACAGTCACTGAAATTTGTTTATCAGTTTCTGCCCCTGGGAATAATATATTGCCAAGTTTCTCAGAGCAATAAAAAAAATATGCCAAAAAAAAATATACAAAAAATGAAAGCCATTTACAACTCCCTGTAACACCGAATTGGAGCGCAGCTCTTGAGGAGGAGGAGGGAAGGGTACTGAGGGTTACCTGTTCTCTGGGCGGGGGGGGGGGGGGGGAGTCATGTGACCTTGGGGGGTCACGGGACCCCCCAGAAAAATTTTTCCGCTATTTTTTGCGCTAGATTTGGCGGGGAAATTTTTCCGCTAGGTTTAACGGGAAAATTTTTTCGCTACAGCGGGGAATTTTTTCTGCTAAATCTAGCGGGGAAATTTTTCCGCTAGATTTAGCGGGTTAATTTTTCCGCTAGATTTAGCGGGGAAATTTCTCCGCTAGATTTAGCGGGGAAATTTTCACGCTACATTTAGCCGGGAATTTTTCCCGCTAGATTTAGCGGGGAAATTTTTCCGCCAGATTTAGCGGGGAAATTTTCCCGCTACATTTAGCGGAGAATTTTTTTCCGCTAAATGTAGCGGGAAAATTTTTCCGCTAAATCTAGCGGGGAAATTTTTCCGCTAGATTTAGCGGGGAAATGTTTCCGCTAGACAGCGGGGAATATTTTCCGCTAGATTTAGCGGGGAATTTTTCCCGCTAAATTTTTCCGCTAGATTTAGCGGAGAAATTTTTCCGCTAGATTTAGCGGGGAAATTTTTCCGCTACATTTAGCGGGAAATTTTTCCAGCTAGATTTAGCGGGGAATTTTTTCCGCTAAATCTAGCGGGGAAAGTGTTTCCGCTAGATTTAGCAGGGAAATTTTTCCGGTGTCTAGCGGGGAAATTTTTCCGCTAGATTTAGCGGGGAAAGTTTTTCCGCTAGATTTAGCGGGGAAATTTTTCCGCTAGATTTAGCGGGGAAAGTTCTCCGCTAGATTTAGCGGGGAAACTTTTCCGCTAGATTTAGCGGGGAATTTTTTCCGCTAAATCTAGCGGGAAAAATTTTTCCGCTAGATTAAGCGGGGAAATTTTTCCGCTAAATCTAGCGGGGAATATTTTCCGCTAGATTTAGCGGGAAAATTTTTCCGCTAGATTTAGCGGGGAATTTTTCCCGCTAGATTTTTCCGCTAGAATTAGCGGAGAAATTTTTCCGCTAGATTTAGCGGGGAAATTTTTACGCTAGATTTAGCGGGGAATTTTTTCCGCTAAATCTAGCGGGGAAAATTTTTACGCTAGATTTAGCGGAGAAATTTTTCCGCTAAATCTAGCGGGGAAATTTTTCCGCTAGATTTAGCGGGGAAATTTACCCATAATGTACCGCGCGGTTACGCCGACGCCGCTCACGCCGGAAACGGGCCCCTAAGAGCTGCGCTCTAAAAATATTGACTCATTCCACTCAGTGAAGGTGGACGACCAGCAAAGCCGTGAAGGCTTTGCTGGTCGTCAGAGTCAACTTTACACGACACAGACCCGCCCCAAGGAGCCAGAGGAAAGTAGACATGCGCCACCCCGGAAGAGTTGAAGGAAGCTAGGCACGCAGGTGCTTGGAACGACGACAAAGAGAGGGCAGTGCGAGCATTGACATGGCAGACACGAATCCCAGAGAAAAGCTCACCGGAGAAAAGTTCGCCGCAAAACCGGCGGATGCGGAGAAAAGCTCACCGGCCATTGAGCGTATGCGGAGAAAAGCTTCTTTTTATATGGAGGCTGTTGGATAATGCGTAACATATATCAATTGATAATCATTAAAATTCGTCAGCTTTGCAAAAAAGAAACTGTCCTTTTTGTAATATTTGTTAAGCTTAAAGGGCCCATAAAACGATTTTTGGGTTGGGATAAATCATTTTAGATTGGGATTTTACTAATAGCACATCGTTCAGTGGACCAAAAGAAAAAAGGTAGAAAGTCAAAAGCCCGACTTTCAGTGCGAAAATTTGAAAACAGAGCGGACTATTTCGTACCTCCTCCCCTTCGCAACCTCTCTGCCTTTTCACTGTGATACATCCGCGGTCCCAAAAGCTCGTCATCGGGTCCAAACTGACGTCACACGCAACCGGACCTCACTTATTCCCTTCACCCCTCAGCTGACATTGCGGTGGAAGCTACGCGCTTGCCGGACCAATCAGCCGCCTCCCTTTCATCACCTGACTTCATTCTCTGCAGCCACATTTGCCACGCTCACGTGACAAGTGTGGCTGGCCCAACGAGCACGTAGCTTCAACAGCACTGTCAGCTTCGGGATGAACGGGGTGGGGAAAGCAACTTTTGTCTGAATTTTGAACGACGGGCTAATCTTCTAGTGGGACAATGGCTCTGTCCGGCTACTCAAACCAGATTCCGAGCGAGAGGGGCCTCCCTTCTTTTCGTCTTCTTTAACTGTTTGGTGGAATGGGCGATTTTTGAGTTGAGGAGGAAAGCTAAAACAGGAAAAAGTTGAAAAAACGTTTCATGATTCCTTTAATGGGTATATTGCTCCCAAATTAATAATTGCGGGCGAGTGTTTTCTGTGACTTACTCTCCAGGCAACGAAAGCCTAACTAAAAACTTTATAAACTTGAAGAACAGGAAAAATTTTAAAAATTTAATGATGTCCGCCTAAAACCTAAAAAATCAAAGCTGTAACTACCGAAAATTCAAAAGTGCATGCGCAACAACGCGGTGGTTGAAATTCTCTTTGAAGCTTTTGTTAACCTTTGAAAACAGGATAAAACATTCAATAGGATATCGAGGCATCTTTCTTCCACGGACATGCACGCTTTCTAGCCGTTCGTGCTGGTGTTTTCACACGTTCCCCTTGTGTGATACTGAGTGCCCTTCTACGGTAAGCCACCCATGACCTTCGGAGCTGCGCAATGGCCACCGTTGTTACTCGTAACCTATAGAATAAGTAGTCTTCTGTTATGCAGCGAATAGGGCGAATTGGTAAACGTTATACATGATGAAAACCGCTCAAACGACGACGACGGTGTGAAGAAAACAAACGTACAAGCGAAGGTGTTCTCGCAACTAAAGTTTTCTTAGTGAAATCAGAAAGAAAACAGCGTAGCCGACACTGGTGACATCAACAAACACCTTCTTATCTATTAGGCACTACACAATATTTGGAGCTGAACCGGTTCACAGAACAAACCTCTTTATCCGAGAGTTAGCGACGGCGCGCTGTCAGCTGTCAATAAATTGCCTTTTTTTTATAGGTGTATGATGTTTTGATTTTATACTTGCGGCTTCATTAATTTATAGAATGGGTGATTACTAATTCCTGAGGAATTGGTAAATATGCCCAATGAACTTCAAGAATATTACAAAAAAGATGACATTTTTAATGAAGTGACGAATGCGAATTGTGTTAAATTGCCGCGTCTGACGCAGAATCAAGCTAAGCTAAAAAATATCGGTGAGCTTTTCTCCGCAACCGCTCAAAGGCCGGTGAGCTTTTCTCCGCATCTGCCGGTTTTGCGGTGAGCTTATCTCCGGCGAGCTTTTCTCTGGTGAGCTTTTCTCCGCCGCCCGGCAGACACGGGTCGCACAGCGGCCAATCTTTGAGAATCCTTTATCTACCCGAGAGTCTATTGACCTTGAAAATGGTGTCTATTGATAACTAATCTACTGAATAGACCTATATTGCTAAATTACCCAAGCATCAAGGAGAACGCAGGGAATGGTGTTTCATGCGCCAGCATCTGCAGCAGTAACTGTTCTAAGGCAAAAGCCTAAAACATACGGTATCTTGCACGTGCGTTCGTCAGCGCTTTATTTTGGTTATTTACTTTCTTTTATACGGGAAGGCATGCACGTGCGGCGGTGTGAGCGTAGAGTTTTTAGTCGCTGCACACGCCATAAACACTAGCCATAAACTGTTTCGCTGTAAACTTGCGAGTGTTCCACGGCTGCCCGTTAGATGGAGCCAGCGTGTTTGCTAGTCACAAGCGGTGACAGAGAACGTAATGCACTCAGTCATAAGCAGTCACGAGCGTGTGATAGAGCCTTTAGAGTGCCTTTCCCAGTCTTGCATGTTCCAATATGCAGCTCCATTACATTTCTAATAAAGAAAAGAGGCCACATGATTCCTGCAGGTCTTTATTAAGCAGAATGCACGTAGCTCGCAACCCTTTACTTCAAAACTACGTCAAATACATGGATTACGATGCACTCAGTGCAATAATTCATCTTGACAAAAGGTTGCTCTGTCAAAAAGATGTTAACACTGGTATGGTGATGCAAAACAGTACATAAAAAGTGCTGGCACATTTAATACTATAGAAAAACCGGTAACAAATATATATGTATATATAAATGAGAAAAGTAGTAAGGTTAAGGCACTATACTGCCACCACAACCAAGCACCAAAAGTAACGAAAGACCAAGAAACAGTTGCCTCTTGAGAGCCTTTGAACCCCAAAAAGGAACACTCGACGGAGGACAAAAAGAAAAAAAAAAAAATCCCATAGAAAAGGCGAAGCTCACTGTCTTCATTAAGTTAAACTCGCAAAAACACGAGTAAGATTCCTATAACGGTAGCAATAGTCCCGCGTAAAACGAGAAAAAAGAGCAAGTTCAAGTATGCCAAAATACTTGAGATCACAAGAAAAAAAAATAACTTTTTGACTATATAAATAATTATTTTTTTGATCTACGGTCAACTAGTCATCTATCTTGTTTTGTGTCTTGACCCATGACTGTTAGTTGCCTCCAGCCCGGTCTGAGCTCCCTCCCGTAGCTGTTCAGCCATGGCACCTCACTGCTTCACGTCGCAACTCCGCGGCGGCATTGCGGCCCCTACTTGTGCCGCGTCGAAAGCGGCACGTAGGCGGGACCCCCGTGCTTGGTCCACTCCGCGTCGAACTCGTGGTCCAAGATCTCGGCCCCACGCTTGCGGGCCAAACCCGTCTCTTCCAGCTTGAGCTCGCACATTTGCATGTCGTCCCTCCCTGCAAACATCACACGGCGTGTTAGGAAACCTTTTTGTTTGGAACATTCTCGTCGGTCTTTGATTTGCATGATTTACAATCATGCCCAACGTTTATTATACCTGCTGTAAAATTCCGAACAAAAGCCCACTCAAGGCTTGAAGGTAATTGTGTAAAACTGGGAAGATGGGCCCTTGCTAGGTCAACGATATGTAAAGATATGTTTTTTGTGTATTTTCTAAATATCATAAAATTGAGGCATGGGCACTTATTGTGGAATGGGCGGATGCTCGGTACCTAACGGTACTAAAACGCTCAGTTGGGAAACACACCCTCGAAACCCGGGCCGCTGGCATCCACCGAGACCGAGCTAAATACGATAACAGCGCCACCCTTTAGCGACGAGTTGAAACATGAAAGTTGCTTTACATAGCTACTGCGTGATGGCCCTGCGGGATGGCGCCACCGGCCCTTGCCCGACTCGACCTGAACCAATACGTGAGCCATGCAGTTCCCGGAGTGGACGCTACGGGAGAAATGGCGGCGTTGCGATCGCCATTAGCTCAATTCTGGAGTAAATATCAGAGCCACTTTTTTAAAGCAGGCTCTGTGGCAGTTTCCCAACTGAGTGGTTCTAGTAACGTTGTCGGTACCTTACGGTTAGGCTGAATTTGTGTTAATTTCTAAAAAAAAACATTTCAAGATGTTAAGAACGAGTACTAGTACAACTATTTGATCGCAACTAAGGCCACCTAATTCCACTCTACACAATCAGCAAAAACCATATTAAGATGTGGAATGCTAATTTATGATTCAGTCTCCGGAGGCAGTTAGGCACAGCTAAATGTTCTCAACTGCATACCTGCCAACCTAGCAACATGAAAATTTGGGATACCGCCAAGGGGAAGGGGGGGTTTTAAACGTTTTACTTTTTTTAGTTTGACAACAAACCCCGTGAAGAGGCACTCTGCGCAGATTGCACCGTCTTCGCAGTTGTTTTGAAGTAAACTGTCGATGGTGCCCTGACTTCTATGGCACGAACATGGGTCTGATGCTTTCATGAAGCGATGTGTATCTTGATGTCAGGCTTGCCGCCATGGCATATGGTCTCAGAAATACTTGCAAGTACTTCTTGGCGTTTGAAAGCGCCATCGATCCTTCCAACTCAACAAGGGGAAACACAAAGCTCGTACTTACTAAGGAGTAGAGGTTTCATACCTTGGCGTTTGAAAATCTACCCCCGTTTTACGCTGCTGCTCCGAGTTGTCACGTGATAACCCACCGGAGTAACCTAAACCTACTCTCGAGTAACTCTCACTGACACATGCGTGACAATTATAGCAATAGGGCGTCATAAAAAAAGAAAAAGGTACGGCGGCCATTTTCTGGGAGATTTGAGGTCGCGTCCGTAATCTCGGGAGATGTATTCAAAATTCGGGAGGCTCACAGACAATTCGGGAGAGTTGGCAGGTATGCGACTGCCTTGGGAGGACGTGATCAAAAGCAGAAAACCCTTGGGAGGACGTGACCAAAAGCAGAAAACCCACAAAATAAATTCTTTCAATCAATCGATCCACTTAAAAAAACCAAAAAAACCCTAAACACTCATGAATTTCAAGACTAGCACCAAACTACCTCAATCGTCCTCCCTATACCAGTTAAAAAATAAAACCTAGTTTTTACCCTTACCCTCTTTTCTGTGTTTCGCAAAAATCATGCAACCCAAAAATATGCTATCGTATTTACATGATTATAAGAGACAACTAATTCGTAAGTAGGTCCCTCCCCCCCCCTTCCACACACACACACACACGCACAAAAAAAAAAGTAAAAAAAAAAAAAAAACGGGGAAAAAAAATTGTACTTTGGGGCGCATTTCATGGAGAACATTTATGTTATAGTTACTGACAAGGAGAGAACAGCAGTTTTTGTCTTTTGAACGCCCGGCCTCTAACGTGCGCTGATGCCTACTGGCGTGCTTTGGCCGCACACACATGCGCGAGGCATGCGAGATGCCTCGCGCATGTCGCGAGGCATCTCGCGTCGTTCTCCCTGTCATTCTCCCTCTGTCTGCCACTATACACTATGATTTGTCCGCAACGGTGCCGTCATTCCCGTCGTCATCACTGCTACGTTCCCAAACCACGTCGTTGGCGCCGTCCAACGAAATCTCGCACTTCGCAAACAACCTCACCAAACGCATCTCCCCCACTCGCTCGGTTATCGCGTCACGCGTCACGGGTGGGGACCGATTGCGCATTTCTGCGACGTACGTAGCAAGCTTGGCCTCTAACTCTGGAGAGTATCCGGGTCTATCCAAACTTTGGCCTGCAGAAACCTTGAACAGAACGTAAGGGCGCAATGAGCTGGTGTATATCAAACATTTTTGTGGAAAATCCGAGACTGAGGTATTGACAGACGACGACAAGGAAGAGAAGGAGCACGTCTCAACAGAGACGTGCTCCTTCTTTTCCTTGTCTTCGTCTGTCAATACCTCAGTCTTGAGTTTTTCATAAAAACGCAGAAACCTCATCGTTTACCGTCGCAGTTAAAAGATCCCGCGAAGTTGCAGTCGCCACTGGTGTACCCCCAGCTCCGACAGATTGAACTTGGATCCAGCAGTGCAGCTGTTGGTTTCTTTTCGGATGAACGGCCGTAAACAAGCACCGAAAATCTAAACTGCTCGGACCACTTGTGTTAATACCCAAAAACGTAGTTGGCTGTCCGGCAAAGTCGCACGATTTCGACACTCGATCAAACAACACGCAACCGTGCATTGTGCAAAGACAAGCAGTGGGGAGTGAGGCAGTGAGGCTGTTCCAGCGGCCGTTGCGGCATTTCCTGCGTGGCTCTTACATTGAGTGCCGCCAAACCCAAAGCTTGGTGCTCAGCGTGATGCTCGCGCAGCGCAGTGTATTGAGCGCCGTTTGTTGCCACATATTCGTGCTGATTTGCAGATCACAATCACCGTAATCGTAATACTCATTCGTGCAAAAAAAAAAGAGCTAATTGTAAATTGAGTGCAAAGAATGGCGCAATGCCGGCCGAATCCGTAGATGAACAGAGGTGCGGCTGTTTTGGCTTTGTTGGCGGTAGAATCCTTTGATTCCAATTATAAGTCAACCACCCTGTTTGGACTTTTAAAAATTAAGAAATATCTCGATGTACAATCGTGTAAATACGGTACTTTAGATCTAACATTGGAATAAAGCGTTTGTGCACGGGGAAGCTCTAGAGAAGGCCTGAGGACACCGATAACTCTCGTGACAAATGCCAGAGCGAGGGGCTCACCCGCGAGCAGCAGCACGGGGGGCCTGCCCGGATGCAGCTCCATCTGGCGAGCAATGTACTGTCCGTCAAAGTGGGCGAACCACAGGCCGCTGCTCGAGCCGTCCTTGCGGAACGGGATGCGGAAGTAGCGCTGTCGGCCATCCTCCCCATCCACCGCGTCCCCTTGACCTCCTGGCAGGGCCCCTGCAAACGGAGGACAGAGTCGCACAGTGTCGTGTCTTTGACTCAACAACAGTTTTTGCAAAGGACGTGAGTGCCTCGGAAATGACGATTCGACGGCATGAAATGTAACTTTGTGCAAGAACAAGTTTCAATGCCAGGGCTTGGACGATTTTCTTTTATGCGAGGATGGACATTACCCAAAACTAACCACAGTCTTGAACCTGAAGCGACTGCTGCGGCTGCTCTAGCTGCGGCCGACAGTAAAGCAGCACCGCAGTTCCAAACACAGCTAACCAGGTGTCACGTAATTGGCTGTGCCAACAATACCGCATAGCGTATCAATACAAATAACGTGCCCCTGCTTCCTACTATTGCACATGTATGCAGAGGCAACCCTAGAAAAGGTTTAGTCTAGTCTAAATACTGCTTTACTATTACTCATTCAATGAAACACTTTGCAAGCTTAGGCAATATAGATGCAAAATATAAAAGGCCCGTTGTCCATATTTTTAACACTCCCATTAACATCTAAACAATATCAGCACCTATGTCCCTCCAAATCTTTCCTGGCATCTACACTGAGAATGCACTCTATCATTCCACCAGCTGCAAGAAATTATGAAATAATGATGTCTACAGTCAGAAAGGAAGATGCAGATCACACCAAATTTGTCAATGTAGCCTAGATCAACATAAAAGACTTGCCTCCATTCTGAAGTGTTGTGGGAACACGGTTCTGTGAGGTGTCTCCAGATCCCTTCTTGGCATTCTTGCTCTTCCAGGCATGGTAGACCTTGAGGCGTCTATGAAACTCCTCACGGCAGGCTGCCAACAGCTCCAAGTCTGCACCAGGTAGAAAAAGACAGGGCAGTCATTCTGCTGATTTAGTTCCAGGACAGTGCCATCAATCAGCCCTTGCACCCAAAATTGGCTTCTCTTTCGCTCAGTGCCCGACAGTTAGGTTTAGGTGGGCCACCAATTCCCGAACATCTCATAAGTGCAACAAATTTGTTTCACCAGCAGCCAGAGAAATGCATTCTTTCAAAAAATACACTGGACCTCACCTCTGACAGAAATGGAAACAGAAAAATATAGGATATAACAAACAATTGTTCCTTGCATGCTTCATGGGTACTGTACTTTCAATGTAACAGTAGCCAACTCAGTGATGTGATTGGCCTAAGCCATTTTGGAGCACCTTTTGGAGCAGCCAAAAGAGTGTTTCGGTGCAGCAAAAGTGGCTTTTGGAGGAGATATTATTAAAAAAAGAAAACATTTTGTTATAAGTGCTGTACAAACGAAGGGCTATTCGCATTGTGTTGTGCTTTGACATGACTTGTTGCGACGGAACTCGCTGCTTGTGGTTCTACTGCTGAGACATTTCACAAGTGTACAGTGCATTACTATAGGCATTGCCTAGCAATTCCAAAAAACCACTTGACACCGTCTTACTGGTTCCCAACGTGCCAGATTTTCGTCAAAAGTAAGCAAACGTGATACAATGAATTGCAAGCGTCAGGCTGGTGCCTCTGCTGTGCAATGATGTTCGCATGCACGTGTGGGCAACTTCGGCAGGCTTGCAGTTGCACGTGCTTCGTCGCGCGAGCGGAGACAACGGCTGTTCGATCGAAACCGAAACCGTGCCATTCCGCTCCGTCGCCAACTGATTCCCAAAATTGTATGCAAAATGTAACTGTCGAGCATACGACAAAAACGTCCAGCAGCGCGTGGTTGCTAGGCCGGCAAACAAGGTACAAAAAAAAAAGTACCTGAGCGCATCGATGCAAGACATTGCGAGCCAGGGTCAAAAAGTTCTTGGAGCGCTTTGTGCAACGACTGAACTCTAGACAAACAAGCGTGCTGTGTGGGTTCAGGTCAAGAAAGAAGACAATGTATATACATTGCCTTCTTTGTTTTAGCTCACTTCTCTTCACCAGCTTTCGCGGCAGATTTTTCACGTACCGGGGTTCCTCTCGAAAGAAAGCCCACCAAGAGAAACCTGTGTAATCAATACTTCGTCACTGCAGTCTTTGTGTTAAAGAAAGATTTTTATAGTAACATACGACTTAAACAAGAACAGGAATGTTGATGGACATGCGGCGGTACTTATTTTAATTTTAAAAAGCGCCATATCTACAGCAACGTGGGGACGGCAAAACCCAACGTCGCGTGACCACGGTCTCTGGAAGACAGGGACCAAATATAGTTTCCCATGGCCGTTGCTTTCAGGAGCGAGTGCTTCAGCTCACAAAGAAACTCCCGCCGTGCAAAAACGCGGTTTCGTTTCACAGCATGATGGCATCGCTAGTACCCGGCATGCTAGCGTCGGAGCATCCGGACACGCCCACGTCTACTGTTAAAAATATATATATAAAAAAAAAAAAGACGCGAGACAAGATCCACGAGACGACGAGAGCGCAAAACATGAGACGGCAAGAAAACCATGCAAGAACATAACACAGGCATGCTCAATTACGCCACTCAGTTTAGTTTAGGTTTTGAAAGGCAACCGAAATTGTGGTTTTTGCGCACGCTTGGCGCAGATTACCCATATTTCGGCAAAATGTAGCAGGATGTAGCAGGGTTAGCCGCTTGGCGCAGTTTGGCGCAATAGGCGCAGCAATCGCATCACTGCCAACTTTTTACATACAAACCTAAAGTAATGCTGCAGATAGAAAAAAAAAAAGATTATACAAGCTTGATCATGTTGACACAGACTGGTAAGCTCAGAACGTGTGATAGGCCTTCCAGAGAAGAAGAGAAGGGTGTCAAGATTTGCCCCTGTTTCTGACACGCGCCGCAAGATAGTGCAGCATGACAAGAAAGGGCACCCTCGTGTGCCGCGCCAATGAGTTTGCTTTTGTGGGCTACCGACCACCGACCCTAGATAGCTCAGTCGGCAAATCACTTGGCTCACAATCTCGAGGTGGTGAGTTTAAATCCTGCTGAAAACTGAAATCTTTTTATATGGCTTCTTATGGGCATAACGCTTTTCAGTGTTGGTTTTCAGTTACAGCCAGCTGTTAAAGAACCTTGTGAAAACCGGCTGATAAAACACATTCTGTGTTAAAAGACCGCACAAAGTGTGCTCCAGTTTACAGCGGTAGCTGTTACATTGTTGAAACATACGCATACGCTAAAGCTTTGCGTATGCAAAAAAAATTGTGGGTCGGAGTGCGCTTGCGCAGAACACAATAAAAGGGCTAGCATATTGTGTACGCACACAACACTGAAAATTTTGCGCTGCAAGCTAGCGGGCTCTGCGGGAAGTTCTCGAAAGATCTCGGGCCCAGCGAGAGCGCCAGTTTCAAGATGGCGGTTACCTCGACTGGCGCAGCATGGGCAACATAGTGTTTGCGAAGTTCAGTGTTACGTGAAATTACGTGGTACAGTATAGACCACTTACAACGTAACCGCTTATAGTGCAGGGCCGAATATAACGCGGTTTTTTTAAACCACCGGTTCACCTCCCATAGAACTCCATGTAATTACATACCGCTTAAAATGCAGGCGCGCAAAGGGAAATACCGGTTATAGTGCGGCTTTTGGCATGGCCCGCCGACCGCGCCGACGACCGGAGCAGCGAGCTCGCTTCCCTGTGCGACACTAGATAACGGCGCTGACGGCGCGAGCCGCAAGCTGCACTTATGCTGCACTCGCGGGGCAAGGAGGTTGCTCGAAAACGCGGGGAGAAGCGAAGAGAGAGGCTTCAGTTGCCATAGCGACGGAGGGACGCTTGCACGAGTCGTTCACGTGCGTGCGTCCCTCCGCTGCGTTGGAAACAAAGAAACAAACAACCGCAACGACAGACCAATCGCAGGTCGAGGAGAAGTGTTCGCGCGCGTTGCATGCCGGTCGCAGGCCGACTGCTTCTATTCCGCAAACATGGCATTGGTTGTGATCGTCGTCGTAGATGGCGTGCATCTCATCGTTCTGCGTAAAAGCGCTATCCTTGACTGTGAATTTTCGTTGTGTGTCGCTATGATAACCCAGCACGTACTAGAAGGGAAGATCCACCTACTCGTGCGGCGATGCCGTGGCGGCGATGTCGTGGCGGCGCTCTCAAGACGGCAGAAACGCCCGTGTCGTCGTGTTTGTTTACTTCGACTACAGTGGTGAAGTGGTGATTTCTAAGCATTTGTGTCCTCAAACATCGCCCGGATTTCTTATTTGGTGCATTTCATGCGTGTGCTCAAGTTCAAGGTATTACTGGCGCGTACCGTATGAAGGATGCGAATTTTCACGCATTTTCATCTTCGGAGAAAAGTGATTAGGGTTAGCAATCCTGAACGCTCGCAACGTCCGTCCGCAACCCGCGACGCCGTTAAAATGCTGCGCCAGGCAAAAGCCGCTCATTTCTTTCAAAATGTGTGACACACTTGAGACAGAACTGTACTAGTCTGGTGAAATAAAGACTTTCCTCAAACTAAGCTTTATTTTTCATCTAACATAAAATAAATTCTTTTACAAAGGTAAGTTGTCTCATGGCATGTATTTTGGCCTGAAAAATTGATGTTTTGGTTATAGTGCGATACCGCTTATAGTGCGGATTTTCGCGACTCCCGAGACATACGTTATATGCGGTCTACACTGTATTCAGCTCGGCATTCTTTCAGTGACCTACCGCAGTCAAGACAGATCGCTGAGCAGCTGAAGGAGTGCGTAGTGAAAACGTTCACAGCTTGTAATGTGCATGGATGCTGCGATCTGCTCAACGCTAAGCCTCTTGCCACAGCTCATCGCCGACAGACGAACGACTCTTCAAAAAATCAACCAAGCTGTTGCCTAGCACCGGACATCAGTAGGTCATGAATCTTTTCCCGCGACAGCATCGATAAAAGGCGCCGTCTCCACGGAACGATGGATGCAGGCTCCGCGACCGAATTTGGCGAAACACCTGTACTCGTGGCCTCCGCATATCCTGCAGAGAAGCGCGCTTGACTAGGTAACTGCGACTTGGCTTAATTTGAAATAAAATGATTTGAAACATTTTGACTTTTAATATTCATTTTGAGGAGCATGGTGGCACTGTAAGCATGTGGAATTCTATGCCTCTGGCAAAGTAAATCAAGATCATGCGAGATGCTCACTTGGAAACATTTACAGAACACACAGCTAAAATCGATTCGAGCAGGTAGTTTTTAGTGTACGCTATACTCTTGCTTATTGCACACGTAAGAGCCAGCAATGCTATATTAAAACTGTCTAATGTCCGAATGCAATGCACCTCCCATTCCCGCTCTTCTGACAGAGTGAATCTTGTCTGGCCATGTCAGGCGTCAAGCAAACTGAGTGACTGCCGTGTTGATATGCCGAAGGATCGTAGTGTTAGTGTAATGTGTCTTGCGTGACGCAATGAATGACGTGGTTGCGCGAGGGGCAAAGGCGATGGGAAAGAATGGTAGCTCAGCGATCACACAACATTTTGCATGTAGATTCCACCAGATTTTGCCCAAAGGAGCGCTAACAACTATCGTCATAAAAAACATACATATATATTAAAAAAAAGTATATATATAGAAGGTCGGCAATGGTGCCAGATTACAGCCGCCATTGCCGACCTTCCCTTGTCTTGCCAAGGTACCAAGCCACTGAAGTGGGCTTTGACAAGCCTTCACAAAGGCCAATGCTGGGAAGAGGGACGCAGGCCGATCTGAAATAGCAATAGCCTGCTCTCATGTAATAATAGATCAAAGTGATCAAAATAAGAGGAAACAAAAACTTAAGGGGGGACACAAGCCTAAAATGCCCATTTTTTTGGAAAATGAGTTTTCCAAATGTTGCATTTTTGGCACCTCTAACAATTAATGAGCAATATGGCGAAATTTGGTAAACTTCCGCGCCGTAATTACCAAGAAAATAAAACATTTTCAATACCTCCGTGGTGTTCTCAGGTGCGGCACGCTCGCGAAAGACGCGAGGAAAGCACCATTGTTCAGATTTTCAGTACGGTACCGCGTCGTGCCCGCGAGGCCTAGCGTGGCATTCGTAACCTCGTTGGAAAGGCTGTTTCTCGGCAAGGAGGATAGAAGGGTAAGAGAGGGCATGACGGCAGCTGCGTAGCCTCCACAAGCCATGCACCCTTGACGCCTCGCCTCTTTCTAATTTTCCTCCTTACCCTCCTCACTTATCAGGCCAACGTGACCACATCACATGACCGCAGCTAGCCTTTATCTGATAAAACCTACCGGACAGAGCGCGCGCAAGCCTGCAAGGAATCCTTCTACAATCAACCGTACATATCACACATGACATGTCACGCGCACCAATTGCCAGAGAGATCTACAGTCACGTTGGCCACAACATCATTCAAACTTTTTATGACTAGGCTTCACCAATATTGCAACGTGCCCCCTCCTAGTACTTCTAACCTCCTTGCTCCTCGGACGTTTTAGTAATATAGTAAACACGGGTCGAGGGTATGTGTGCGCCGGAAAAACCCCGTCGCAAAAATAGGGAAGAACCGAAACTAGAGCCGCCATAACGTGTTATCTTTCGCGGCGGTTCTTGCTCCAGACCACGTTTTATCGTCGGATCTGCTACATCTCGCTTTTTTGCTTCAATCTTATCTCATCTTTTTTCGTTCCGAAAATGACGCCGAGTAAAGGCTATGTGCACGGAAGCTTCGGTAAGCGTTCTCGGTTCACTAAGTCAAGAGGCACGGCGTGTGGCCGGCGTTCTAGAGCTCCTGACGCGGCCATGTCGGCGACGTCGCCCAAACCGTTGCGCCCGTCACGGTCTCCGGAGTCCTTTTCTTCTCCGCCGCATCCCGAAAGTGGCTCAGCATTGACATAAGCAGACGAGTTGACGACCTTCGAACGGAAAATCACGGTTTTAGACCGACCTGCCACCTTGCCAAAACCAACTGACGACGTTCGCGACGCGGCGCTCAATAAGTATCGTTTCGTGGATGTGTCTGCCGTGAAGACATTGGTGAGCGCGTTGCTGTGTCCCAACTGCCATGGAAATGAACTGGACTTGAAGGAAAGTGGCGTTGTTGTCATCGTCTGCGGAGCTTGTGGGGACATCGTGACGACACTCCAGTCGGCGACCGTCGGAGAGACCCGGCAGAGCGAGCTTGCCGCGCACCTTTGTGTTCTCGGAAAGGACTGCGGCATCAGCTTCACGAAGCTGAAGAACCTTTTCGGGGGGGCTCTATCGCCGATGCATTTAAAGACCTATCAGAACACTGAAGAGAAGGTGAACGAAGCGTCCATGGCAGGAGCGCGCGATGGGATGCAGGCGGCAGCGACCGCAGTGAGGGGAGCTCAGATGTCCGAGGATGGAGAAGGCCATGTCAACAACGCAGATGACTTGCTCGACATCTGCGTCAGTTACGACGGTACCTGGCAGAAGCGCGGCCACACGACGAACTTCGGGGTTGGCGCAGTCATTGAAGTGAACACCGGTTTGGTGCTTGACTTCTCCGTTCACAGAAAGTACTGTCACGGATGCAACCTGGGCCCAAAGGAGGATGCAGAAGGCTACCAGACCTGGATGGAGTCTGATAAAGATGTTTGTCAGAAGAACTTCAGAGGATCGTCAAACGCTATGGAGGTTGCAGCTGCAGGAGTCATCTTCAGCACATCTTTGGAGCTCCACAAGCTGCAGTATGTCACCATGCTAATAAGTGATGGTGACAGCAAGGCGTACACGCACGTTGCTGGTCTTGGTGCCTATGACAAGGACATCCAGAAGGAAGACTGTGTCAACCACGTGGCCAAGAGTATGTACAGTGGCATGGAAAAGTTGAAGAAGAGCAAAAAAAGGCCTTGGAGGGAAGGGGAAGTTGACTAACATCATGATGAGAAAGCTAATGGGTATTGTGCGACTGCTCTGAAAGACAACGCCCCCGACGTCACCAAGATGTAAAAGGCGTGTACGCAAGTCTCTTGCACTCATACTCTACTGATGAAGCACCACGACATGTCGCTAGCCTTAGCGGAGAAGACTCATGGTGCCACTACAACCGCCACAACGCGCTGGTTGCTGCTGGGAAACCGTTTTTGCTACGCCCACATCGCCCAGCCTTCACAAGGGACATATTGCAAAGGAGCTGGTGCCCATCTACAACCGGCTGTCCGATCGGAGCCTGCTTCAAAGGTGCTGCAGAATGAAGACTCAGAACCCCAATGAGTCGTTCAACGCGCTCATCTGGAAGAGATGCCCCAAGACGGAATTCGCATCGCTGACGACAGTGGAAACTGCTGCGGCCATGGCTGTTCTCGAATACAACTTGGGGCCTAAGGGCTTTGAGAGGATCCTCAAGAAGATGGGCATTTGCCCCGGAAGCCACCACAAGGAGCACACCAGGAAGGCAACCCAGCAGAAGATCCTGAAGGCCAAGGTGAAGGCACTGGACACCTCTAAGACCGCCCAGAAACGTCGCAAGCTCGAAGCCATTGCAAATGAGCAGAAGAGAATCGAAGAAGGACCGAGCTGGAGAGTTCAAGGTGACATTGAGACACCACAGACAATTCTTTTGAGGAAAGAAGCTCAAGTAATAGAAAAGTGGACTTGAAATTTCGAACGAGTTTTTCTCAGTTCATCTTTTTGGCAGCAAATCCCACCTTAATAAAGCTATCGTTTCGGTATGAAACTACCGCGAGACTTAATATTTGCGGATTATATGCCGAAATTTTATCAAGCCAGTTACTATGAACTTAGATTTTGCATTTTCATGTTCCTTTATTATGAAAAATTGTAACTTGCAAAACTTGGTAAATGTAAAAAAAAAAAAAGTTTCATAAACTTTTTTTACCTGTAAAATGCATATTTTGTCAAATTTCTTTTCATAGTAACCGGCAACAAGTATTCCAGTATGCATTCCACCAGAAAGATATGTGGTGATCGACAGCATTTTTCAATGATAGATTCATTGAGCAGATTCCATGCAAAGCTATATTTTGCTTCGTTCCAAATGTATAGAACCTCACAAAATTGGTTCACAGGGCTGAAACTTTGCATGCCCTCCTTCTATACACGAACTCAACTCTGTTACGTCACGGCGCGGTGGTGGCGCGTCGGGCACACTTCCAGTCTGGGGCTGTGGGCAGAAGTCCCCATACGAGACGTGTATTCCTGCTTTGTTTTGAAAGGAACCAGACAGAAACCTGCCTTCTCGTCAAAACACCACGATTGGGGCTGTACCAAAAGAGTCAAGAAAGGTTTGAAGGTCAGTTTTCACGTGCTCGGTTCGTCCGAGAACTTTGATATGTGTCGTGAAAAGGGAAAAACAGATGCCGTCAGACCACGAATGCTTGGGCGGGAAGCACTTTGGGTTGAATTCACGGATACTTGTGGTCATCAGATCTATTTGTTTTGTTCCAACATGAACGCGGGAAAGCCGTCAAGTTGCACGGACCACCTGCGGACTACGTTCAGTGTGTCTTCAAGTTCAAACGGCCGCCTGATCGTTCAAACTGTCGTCTGCTCTTTCAAACGTTTCTGCTTGTCAACTGCTCTTTTAGACGACACCGGCCCATAGACCAAACGTGGGCCCGGTACTTGCGATAAAAAGTAGGGGCAGGCCTCAAAAGACTCGTTTTAAGGTTGGTAAGCAGGCTTGATGTAAACAGTAGATACAAGGAGATGTTGATCATTGTTACCAGTGGCCATCACAGACTTGTTACGCCTAATTCACTTGGTCCGATTCTGCTTGCGATTTTGAGTATTGACATCGACCATCTCAGCTACGGTTCACACTTTTGCAGCCTGAGCGACGTCGCGACTGAAAATTGCGAGCGAAATCTGATCATGCGAATCAGGCTTTAGCGTCCATTCTGCGGCGTCCAGGCGGAATGAATCGCTGCAGGTCACATTATTCACGCAAAGTTTCGCGGTGTAACAAGCCTCGGTAATTTTGCTGAGGCCACTCAAATAGTCAGGCATTGCCAGGGAGACTAGAATCAACAATTTGAACGCGAAAAAGGCCAGGGGGACTCACACCGATGCCGACAACATCACTTTCCAATGGATCTAAGGTATTAATCAACACTAAACACATTTCTTCCACTTTCCTCTGCAACATATTCTCTCAATCTCTTAAACTCTCTCAAGTTCCATTTGATTGGAAAGTTGCTAACCTCATACCCGTTCATAAAACAGGCGATCGCCAACTAATCAGCAACTATTGTTCCATCTCGCTCACCAGCGTTTCATGCAAACTCTTGAAGCATATTCTCTATTCTAACATGATAAACTTTCTAGACTCTCATAACCTCCTTTTCAAGCACCAGCACGGATTTTGCAAGTTCTACTCATGCGAAACTCAGCTAAAAACATTTCTAACTCACGTTTACTCAAATTTTGATTCCAATGTTCAAACTGACGCCATCTTCATTGACTTCTCCAAAGCATTTGACAAGGTCCCTCACCAACGTCTTTTAATCAAACTAAGAGATATTAATCTTCACCCTTCTGTAGTCAATTGGATTTCTGAATTCCTCACTAATCGCACTCAGTACACTTCTATTAACAATATAAAATCTACCACAAGCACAGTAACGTCTGGCGTCCCTCAGGAAACCGTTCTTGGACCCCTTTTTTTTAATCTACATAAATGATCTCCACCATGGCATCACTTCTGAAGTATGTTTGTTCGCCGATGACTGTGTCATTTATAGATTGACTCATTCACGCCACGATCAACTAATTTTGCAGAATGATCTCCAACTTATATTTCAGTGGTGTTATAAATGGCAAATGGCTTTATCGCTATCTTTTCCCCGCAGTTCATATGTTCTATCCTCCTCTTACCACCTTTCTGACATCCCAGTAACTGCTTGTTCATTATATAAATATCTAGGAATTCATCCGACATTTGACCTGTCATGGACCACTTACATAATATCTGTCATCGCCGATGCTAACCGCACTCTCGGATTTCTTCGCCGTAACCTCACACAAGCTACATCCCCCGTAAAGCAACTAGCTTATATACTACCTTGGTCAGAACTAAACTAGAATTCGCTTCTTCCATATGGTCACCGTGGCAGGCATACCTAACTAACAACCTGGAATCCGTTCAAAGGCAGAACCCTCCGTTTTATTTATTCCGACTATTATTCCCCTTACGCAAGCATATCAGGGTTTCGCCAATCAGCTAACCTTGACACTCTTTCTCACCGCTGCAGGGTGTCTCGTCTTTCTCTTCTTCATCGGATCTTTTATTACAACAGTCATCTCAGACAAAGTTTGTTATCCCCTCTTTACCGCATTTTCCCTTGTCTCGACCATTCTTGTAAACTCCGTCCGATTTCATCGTCAACCGTCACTCACATGGCTACTTTACCATTGGCGACTGGAACTCACTGCCTGACGTAATTGTTTCCTTATCTGACACTAAGAAATTTTCTGCAGACATTAGTTTATTTTTTCTAACCCATAACTAGATTACAGCGTGTTTCTGTAGATAAATAGTGTTATTTTTTTTTTTTTTAAGTCTTCACTCCCTTGTATAATGCCCCCCAAGCCTTCAAGGAATAATAAATGATGATGATGATGATCATCATTGTTTATGGGCGACGGCGAGCTTCTTGCCCACACTCCATCGCGCCTGCACGGCGCCGGTGGCGTCCGCTAGGGGCGCTCCGGTTTGTTTGTAAACATGAGTTAGCGTATATGGCTACAAACACCCGCCGCAAATTTCACACCGATTGAGTGAGCGGTTCATAATTAGACATGCCCAGGTAGTGTTCCCCCTTAAGGACGGTGACTACAAGTCGGTAGGTACCAGTTTTACCGACTACTTTACACACTGAAAGGGAATGGGCAAACCTGCTATGTGGGCATTGGTGCAAAGTCACCGACAGTGTGACAGCCGAGACTGATGACGACGATGAGCCGCCTCGAGACCCCGCTCTAGGGGAAGTGATACAGTTGCTGGATGTAAGGACGGGGATTCTGAGGATGTGCTGGTTCAGGTCATTTATCTTGAAAATAAGACCTTTGGCACTGCTAATTACCGAACACAACAGTTCCGCTTCAATGACTACTTCGGGTGACCTCTTCGACTACTTCTTTCGAATAAAAATGCTTAATTCGAGATTCAAAGCTTTGCTCAAGATTTTTGTCTTTTTTTTTGTTCTTCTAATAGTTTGATAATGTATTTAATTTGCATATTTTTCGCCGTCCGACCGACACTGAATTAACAAGATTTTATCGTATATATAGAACAGGGGTCTCGAACTCATTTGAGTGTGGGGGCCAGATAGGATGCTCCCGAAAGGTTGAGGGCCAACCAGGGGGGGGGGGGGGGCGTGCCAGCATTTTGTAATTTGGGACAAAGGGGAAGAGCAATGTTTCACGTTGCAAAGCAGCAGACTCTCCCAGAGAAACGAGATTTTCTAGAGAAGGGTCCTCGTGATTTCTGCTATTTGCCAGTTACCCGTTTTGTGAGTACACATATAACTTTTTGCCCACGGCAGATGCATTAAAAAAATTTGAAACGCCAACATTCTGGCACTTTTTAGTAAAACCAGATCAAGGACACTCTTGTTACCCTGTCTCAAAATTCCCTTGGGTGGACAGGCGTGGGTATTTAACTCTTCATACGGCAGATTTTACTTTCCTGAGCATTTTTATAGCAGCATACTCGGGATTTATAAGGTATATTTGATGTAGTAAAATACTCGTATTTTAAAGGTATATTTAATGGCTAGAAGCCCGAGCTCATAGCTTTATCTTTAGCAGTCGCTCCTGCTGAGCGTGACTTTGTACAGACAAGGTGCCTGCTTGAGCAAAGAACTCGTACTCGCATCCTGGTAGTGATATTGTCGTTCCGGTTTATTTACACGAGAAAGGGCAGAAAAACAAATATTTGAACGAAGCAATACTCAGTCCAAAAGAAAAAAAATTGTGCGAAATCTCTGACCACGTTACATGAGCGAGCTCCTTGTTGAGAGGCGATGAATCGACCACATAAAAGTATAATTTACGGCGCATGTAGCACTCGAGCCATGGGAAGGGGGATTGCGGCCGGGGATGCTTGAGGGCCGCATCCCAGAGAGCTGCAAGCCGCATGCGGCCCGCGTGTTTGAGACCCCTGGTATAGAATGCACCAGGTGGTAAAGTTCGATACAAATGCAAAGGTGCCTATACTTTTACGTCAAATATTCGAGGAGACGTTCCGACTGTTTGAAATAGACACTATTTTGAAATACCCGGTTTCACTTGAGACTGGGTCAACTTCTCGACGAAACAAAAAAAAAATGTTGCGAAACACTTTTGCCAAGTCCTGTAATAGATGCAAATCTGATACAAATTGTAAGCACAAGAACAAGAACTTACCACAAGATGTGTTGATGACGTCCCGCAATTCAGAGTACTTCCATTTCGACAGATCAAACTTCCCTTCGGCCTTTGCTCCCCTCACTTGAGACCTGCAAAGGTTCCAAATGAATGTTTGTATGACTTGTTACAAAAGCAGACACGGTAATACAGAATAGAAAACAAGTCTTGGCCAGATGCCACAATACCCACCTCACGGGAAGCACAGGGGTGCCCACATCTTCCACGACACTGTTGTTCTCTTGTGCCAGACGCAAGGCCAGTTCATGGTCACGTGACTCTTGCTCCATTTGCTGGTTCCTGAATGGGTAGGTAAAATACAGCTCAAGTAATGACTTTATGAACTGATACAGTCAAAGTCAGCTGAATATGCATGCCACGAGTCCGTATCTTGAGACAATTTCCTCCGCGACAAGAGGCAAAAACGACTGATGCGCCGTTAAATTGGTAAACAAATACAATGATGAGAAAGCTCACCTCAGTAGTTCCTCCCTGTGATCGATGACAAGCTTTTCTTTCATGGCTTTCTGTAAAAAAAAGCTTCACCTTAAAATCATAAAGCATCAAAAAACATTCTCTAAAAAGCTAAAACAAATTTATGGAAAATTACTAGGTAATTGTGTTGCATGCAGGAAATCTTCTAGCATCCCTAATGTTTAGCGATACTCAGAGTTTCCAGACGCCAACATTCACAGCACTCTTTATCAAATAGTTCAACACAAACCATGTGTACTCTTGATAGTTGTTCCTAGAATGAAGCAATGCTGCCGCTAATCCGGCTGATAAACCTGGCGATCTTCCAGAGCATTCCATACTCGAGTTCATCTCCCTCAGTGTGTACAGGTGGTTGAGCTCCTCCTCACCTATTTCTCTGGTCACATGACCTCCCCAGTAACCAATAAGAGTCGAACACATCACTCCCCTCTACCACCCATCGACTGATCAGTGCCGAGCATCGCGTCCAGGCTTTTATCTAGGCTTCACGAAATGCTGAACACCTAGCCAAAAGAATGTTACGCATTAATATAACGCAACAACCTTATTTTTTTTCACAACGATCATCAGAAAGGCTTCTGCTTAATTAAGCAAGTTAAAAATCTAGCACTTCTTCTTAAAAGATGACCAAATAACACTTCACTATAATAAGTAATGAAGGAAAAAAAACCTCAACTCTCACCGCCAGCTTGGCATCCTCCAGCTCCTTCGCTCGTTCCTCAGCTTTCCTCGCTGCCTCCATTTGAATTTTTCTAAAAAAAAAAAAAAAAAAGCGAGAAGCAAAACAATTGTTTTAAAGAAACTTGCCAAGTGTGTATCTGTGTCTGCTACTAAACAAAATAAGGCAAAGTACCTAGCATAATCTGTTTTACCATATTGGCGAACGGCAAAAGCTACGATCCCAGTGAGTCAACCAGAGCATCATGCAATACTCCTGCAGAGAGCCGTCACATGAGTCACTTCATCGCTCCATTTAGTTCAAGGAGGCTGGAGCATTCCCCTTTTGCCAAGTTATGCTGAGAAAGAGTATGAGTTAAGTTAAGGAGGGACACTGGCTAGAGATTTAACTCCTGAACTACTCAAGTGATCGGAGTGAAATTTGCGGGGGAGATTTAACGTCAGATGTAGGCATACCGTGCAAACTTTCGGTTCTAGGACAACTTTACATCCCTGCATAAGAAGATGTGTCACTCTTCATTAAGAAATCTATGATATGCAAATGAAGCTGTTAAGCACCATTTTCACTGCTATAATATATGGAACTTCAGGCTATCTAGTTTTTATAACTCAAATGTAAAAATTTAAGGAAAAGTGATTACCTCAAAATACGCGATGCATAACTTTCCTATGTAAATTTTTTAAAACATAGTTTTTTTTCTCAATGAGGACTTTAACTTAAAACAAAATAAAGTAGATAGCCCGATTCCCCAGTAAATTTCAGTTCAGAAACATTTTGATTGCGGTATCAGAATACTTTTTTACTAGGGGTGTGCAAATACCGAATAGTAGTTTTCAAATCGAATACCGAATCGAATCAAGAAAAAAAAGCCGAATATCGAATCGAATATCGAATAGTGATTTTATTTGTAGGAATTTTTCAAAGTGTACTGAGAATGAGATTATTATATGTGCAGAGTATGCTCCAGTGGCTGAATATGCATCTTGTACAGAACAAAAGCTAAAATGTAAAAAAATTAAAAAAGTAAAAGCAGTTGCTGTTGGGCACTAAGATCCAATTTTATGGCACAATATAATCTAGGTACCATAAACGTCACAAAAAACAAAAAAGTTACAGCCACGCACATCTTTTTCTTGTTAAAAGTACAACCTAACACCGCGACCTTTTTTTTGATAAATATTTCTATATCTCAAAAAAGGGCATTTTGCGATATTTGGTTTCCATTTTAAGAAAGAAAAAGGGCACCCGGGATTTTATTTAACATAAATAAACAGATAGGTGTTAAATCCGAGTAAACAGGCTAAAACAGTATAATCTGAAGTAAGAAAAAAAAACGTGGTTATGTGGCGCAAGACACCGTCCAACTGCCGCTATGCATTCAATTTTCCGTCTACCTATCGTGTTTTAGAGAGCCTTGATTTGAAAGAGGGAGTAAGCGAAACAAACCACGGAGACGGCTCCAGCTCAGATTGGTCGTAAGTGCGCATGTGTTGTGCTGTCGCGTGAAAAAAGGCGAGCAAACAGAAGGCTGCCTGATCCCGATCGACGCTTTCGTCTTTTCGTCACCTTCTCGCAGTCGCAGTTCGTAATTCAAACGCGGCTATCGAACGGTTGGAAAACCTCTCAAATCTAGGCACACTATTTTTCCGTTCCGTTTCGTTCCGAATCAGAATTTGCGGCTTGCGGTTTCATCGGCGTGGTTGACGTGGTTTTCTTTCTGTGCCGCACTCACAACAATCGGCAGTCGCCGATTGTTGTGAGTGCGGCAAGCGTGTTTTACATCGGTGCTTCAATTTGAAACGAGGGGCTTTACTCGTGAAAAGAATTAGGCATGGCGCGGGATTCCGGCCTCCCAACAATTCCTCTCTGGAAGTGGCGCAAACGGGATGTTTCGGTTGTGATTCAAGGGTAGAATGTGGCACGATCGTGAGTAAATCTGCGTGCTATAAAGTTGGTGGCGTTCGTTACTTTTCTTTTTTCTAACCTGTGCGTTAGATTTTTGTGGAATGGTAGGACCAAGAGCTGCTTTTCGCATAGTCTGTCTAACATCACGGCGCTTACATCGGGAGAAAAAAAGGCTTTTTTGTAAGCTCCGCGCCGACCGCGCGTCTTTGGCCGAATATATTGAATATTCGAGTGACCGAATACGTACTAGGAATTTGATTTGAGAATTGAATTATTCGGGAACTTTCTATTCGATTCGAATTCGTATATTCGAGTATTCGCACACCCCTATTTTTTACCTTTGAACAAAAGATTCCTTCGTATGAAATTTGCAGCAAAAAGTGGAACTGTGAAAAATGCATTCAAACATTGAACTCCTTTAGCTTGTTACTGCCTCTAATGTGTTGAAAATTGTTTATATCAAAGTAACTATTTGGTGTATACTTATCAAATTTAATGTCGGGGTGTATAACTAATTTCTAAAACCGAAAACCTCAAAATTAAAAAAAATTAATTTTTGCTTGAAAAAATTTGAAATTTAAAGTTGCTATTGCACCCTCACTACGGCCAGGCACTATTCCCGACTCCAGCGAACTATAGGAGGCGCGCTGGTCAGGCAAAATGGAAAACGAAAAGGAGGTCCTTTTCGTCGTTCAGCACGGAGACCACCATAAATTTCTTGCACTGCAGCGTAAAATCAATGTGATATATGAAAGCAAAAGCAATTTTTCAATGGTAAAAACCTTCTAGAGAGTGCGTAGGAATATCGTGGTGGAAGCATAAAATAAGTTACTGGAAACAATGTTTGTTTCTATGCTGCCTACGAGAACCAAGCCGCGATAGCAGACAACAGTCGAAACGACCCCTCTCCAGAGCTTCTCAACGTTGCCACTACGTGGTGTCGATTTCGCTGGAGTCACCAATACCTTTGTGGTATGCAGATACATAGTCCGCTATAGAGGATGCTGCATATTGATCAAGGGCACTGCCATAATGAAAACATCGTGCTGGCATACTATAACTCGTCATGGCTACTGCCTTTCCCAGTTGGTCTGCGGGGCGACTCAATGCTGTAGAACAGGGGTTCTCAAACTTTATGGTCTCACGGAACCCCAGGAAGCCTCAAATACGGTCGCGGAACCCTCCCCCCTCCCCCCCCCTCCATATTTGCCCACCGAAAAGCAACAGATGCACAATTGTAGACAATTTTGTTTGTGTTGCTTCCCATATATCCCCACCATATCAATTGCAATGTCAGTACAAAGTGAGATGAAGGCGCTTTGCATGGTCCTGCTGCGCAGCCAGCGGTATGGGGGGTGGGGGGAGGAGAGGGGGGTTGCAATATGGGTGTTCTTGGAACCCATGAGACCAGCTCGTGGAACCCCTGTGTTCCGCGGAACCCAGTTTGAGAACCCCTGCAGTGTAGAAGTTTACCTGGTGCATTTTTAACTTGTATTCAACTGCTGTAAAACACTTCATTTTCGCGGCTCCTATTTTTCGTGAATCGGTCACGGAGGACATAATCACGGTCATAAAATTTTACGAATTCTAGATGCCTACATTGAAATTCGCAAAAAATAAGGGCTCATGAACATTAAGGGTTTTACGGTATTGGCAAGGAAATAAAACTATGGGGGTGCGCTTTGTCCGGTTTATTTTCAACAGAACTCGGTGTTTACTCAACGCAAGGCCTGTGGACTGGATACGTTCCACCATCTGCGCCGACTGAGCATGGGCGAAAAAAGATTGGCGCTTTTCTTGCGTTTCTGGCATAGCTGAACGCCACGGCAGAAACGCAAGACCAATTCATGTTGTTCCCCGAGGCGTAGTTTGCCACTTTGCCGCCAAGGACGCAACAGTTGTATCTCTAATAGCGCATGCTCCGTTACTAGTGGCCAGCTGTAGGATGGCCGAGGCGCCCACCTCTGGCGGTGCTCCTCCTCCTCCCTCCTCTGCCGCTCCTCCTCCTCCTTCCTCTTGCGTGCCAGCTCCATCTCCTGCTGCACCCTGCGCATGCGCGCCTGCTCCTCGGCCACCTTCTGCAGCTGGATGCGCTGGTTCAGGGCGTTCATCAGCTCTGTGGCCGCCAGGATCAGGGTGTTGTGCTCCTTCTCCATCTCTGGGTTCTTCAGGGCCCCGTCCTGCGACGAAGAGAGAAGAGACATCATGAGCTACCTTTTTTTTGGTTGTTTGCAATGTCACGGCCGTGCAAAGAAGTGCGACTTGTATAACAACTTTTCCACGAAAACGGCTCAATATACGGATGTGCGACTTATACAAGGGTGCAAATTATAGTCCGGAAAATACAGTATTAGAAGCTATTGTGCAAAGCATGCAACAGTAGGCATAGCCGACTGCAACAAACAGTGACAATTAAATGTCTAAGACTCACCTTGATGCGCTTCATGGCGGTGTTAATCCTGCCTTCCAGGGCTTGAATTTCCACCTTGCTCTGCTGCCCGTCTTTTTTCAGCTGCGAGGCCAGGTTGGACATCTGCTGCACTTGCTTCAGGAGTGCCCTCAGCTTCATCATGCACCGGTATCTGTTGCAGATAAAACAAAGGACACCAGAACATCTTGAATGTAGACAAAAGGCAAATCAGTGTCTTGTCAAACACATATTACCAAAATAGGTAGAGTTGTGTACAAAGAGAGGCATATGTATAACAGCGGCAGAATATAAACGGATAAAAGGAATAAAAAAAGAAGAAATGGCCGCAGAAACCACTACTGTTGGTTGTCTATGAATTGTGATAGCATTCGTCATGAGACTCATGAAACAGCACAAAGCTGATCTAGTTAACAATGGTTACCCAAAGCGGTTCATTAACGACATCTACAAACGCCTACGCCACCCCCCTTTGACTCTGACCTCGAGACCGTCTAATCGGATCTGTCTCCCTTATGTGAAGAATGTGAGTGAGACCGTCGGACGCGTCCTTCGGAAACACGGCATCGCCGTCTCCCACAAGCCCGTGTCTACCATCCGTCGGCGGCTTCCTCTCCCCAAAGACAGACCAGGAAGGGAAAGGGCTCAAGGCCTCGTGTACCGCGTGCCGTGCGCGGATTGCCCGGTCGCTTATGTGGGGGAAACGAAAAACTTTCTGGATCGTATTCGACGACACAAATACGACGTAAGAAAGAAAGATATTGAGGCCAGCGCCCTGGCAGAGCACGAGCAAAAAACTGGGCACTCTTTCTCCCTCGACGAGACCCAGATCGTGGCCACCGAGGGACATTGGAGGAAACGCCTTCATCTAGAGTCCTGGTTTATCCAAACAACGAGTAAGAACGTGAACCGGTCCAAGGGCACTCTCCCGAGCGCGTACGTGTCTGGACTTCGCGCCCTCTGGGGTAAGCCTTAGCAAGGTCAAACGCCCGGGCAACCTTTCACACCGCGCCCCCTCCCCCGTGCCATCTGGGTTAAGCCTCAGCAAGGCCAACCACCTGGGCAACCTTCCCCACCGCGCCCCCACCTACAGTCACCCGTGACCAAGGGACCGAGCGGGTCCCGAAACGTCGGGTTTATGTGTTTTTTAAATAAAACTTTGGTTAGAGTCCGCAAAAACTTTGTCGATTTCTCCCTAACCAGACAGACCTCTGTCGAAAATGTTTACGTTTAAATCTCACTGTGAATATCACAATGCAAATTTTGAAAACCCTATTTTATGAGTTCAATTTTTTTGCGAAATTTAGCGGGGAAACTGAATTGGTGCATAGGTCACGTGGCGTCAATTAGGAGGCCAGAAAGGTCCACGAAATCGGAGGAAGGGGAAGGGGTAGCTAAAAAATGCTACCTCCTTAAAACTAAAACAAAGCTTATTTGAAGAAACGGGTTCCCTAATTCCAAAAAATAAACAAGGTATGAGCATACCTATCAAGCCTCCCAATGAAAATATATTGCCTACCTGGGCCTGTACTTCTTTTTCACCAGGTGCATCTTCACCGTTTTCTGGATGACCACGAGGTTTTCACGACGGTAGGTTATCTTATTTCTCACTGCAAGGACAAAAAGCACCGGAAATATTTCGAACCAACTAGAGAGCAAATAAGCCGTTTTATGCAAAACAAATTATACACCGACCACAGTGTAAGATATATACACCGTAAAATACTAATCATCTCCCCATTCCAAAATAAGTGCCTACCCCTCTATTTTGTAACCGCTCCAAAAATTTGGAGATAATTAACATATTTACTTGAGTAATAGGCGCACTATTTATGAAGAAAACCTGAGGGTTCGCTTTTCCACGGAGCACGCAAATTGCCAATCACTGCGATCGACAGCATGATTCCAGCTGTTTACAGGACAGAGATAACGTCTTCGTGCAAAGATACCACCTGAGAAGATTGCATTTGTATGGAAAATCGTCTTTTTGATCTGGTTATTCGCTGTGTTATTTATGTGGAACGCAATGATTGGCTGTATATCTGTTGTGTGGAAAAGTAGACGCAAGGGCCTTGTTCATAAATAGTGTGGCTGTTGCTTGAGTAAATAGGGTATGTTAAACTGAATATCTCCGAAAGTTAAAAAAAAGGTAACTGGATATTTTTTTAAATTTAGAGACAATCATGTATAACTGGGGGATGGGCACGTTGGCCTAAGAGGGCCCCAGTTTTACACAATTTCAATTACCGACCGGTTTTTCAGATACCGATAATTCGGACTCGTTCGATATATCGGACCTAAAAGAGGAACCGTGACCTACCCGATAGAAATGGTGCATACAGTCTAAGCTCGTTATAACAGGCCTTGATTTTGACCAAGATTTCGGTCTGCTATAGAAGGAGTATGTTGTATGCAGATATGAAGTTGAGTCAATGGTGCATAGAGGAAAACCAACCGAACCTCACAAATCTGTATGTTATATCCAAATATCTGTTGTAACCAGGTCTGTTACAGTGTTGCGGAATGGGCACCCCCATTCCTTTCCAATTCCATTCCGGGGAATTAGAGTTTTCGATAATTCCATTCCTTTCAACTCCTAGGAATGGGGACACTGGACCCATTCCCACTTCTGGAATGGCTGAATCGTTCCATTCCATTCCTCCAATTCCTAAACGTTAAAAGTGTCACTTGACAGCTCTATTACGTTGCAGGGTTGGGCAGAAATATTCAGAAATGTATTTGGAAATACAAATACTGGGATAGATGAAAATAGTTGCTAAGGTACTGATACTCAAGTTTCAAATATATCTATAAAAATGTATCGTGATATATATCGGAAATACATTTTAAAAAGAGGCAAAAAGTCTTTGGATATACAAATACAAGAATACATTTTAGGGAGGGCAGAAATATAAATGCTGATAATACATTTTTCAAATTTGACGCCAACTGAGATGAGGCTTTAAGTTTGAAGTGGAAGTTGTTTTTTTTTTTTTTTGGTCCCGAAATTACTTTTCCGCAGGCTTGGCACTTCGCCTTGAAGGTAGTGGTTCCGGGCGAAGAGTCCTCAATGGGTAACGTTCCATCAAGGATTGACCGCGGTCCCTTCCCTGGCATCCTGTCCGACTGACCTGTGATGCGAAAAGACTTCGACCTTATGGCGCACCGTGAATTCACGAGGGCGCCCATCAAACCATTCGGCCAATCTTGGCCGCGACACGATCACATGGTCGTGTTGCCGCGGGGTCAATCGGGATCTCGAATTCGGCTCCCGACGCGCCGCTTTCTCTCCTAGCCACTGGAGGGCGCTGCAGGCGCCCCCGTGGCAGGCGAGGAGAAACCTCCTCGCCCATCGATAGATATATACTCGGTGGGGCAGGGGGCGAGAGGCCTCTAAGAACTCCGGACGAGACCGAGACGCAGGCAGGCAAGTGGGTGGCGACCGGATCTAGGATATCGCGGGACGCGAGGCCTAAGGGCCTCCTTTGTGTTTAGCTTTAGCCTGAACGTGCATTTGTAAATAATTGTGTAATGTAGCTTGTATTTGTAGTTTAGATTGAGTGTTTTGTAGTGTTGTATTTTATTGTACGAATAAACGGGGAGCGGAATCCCGCTCCCGTGAAAGAACCAGGCTGGACTCGGTTTGTTGACGGACCACGTGGGAAATGGCGAATCGGCGGCGGTACGCGATTTCCTACAACCTCTAAAATAAATTCCATCAAAACATCACCACTCCCCTGTCCAATAAGGGCGCCCCTGTCAGCACTGATCACATGACGTCACGGTGGGATGAACTAGTATTCTTGAATCCGTAGGTGTTGCCTTGAACATGAAACTCTACCCACTCTGCTGTATGAAAGGACAATACATACTTCCGTTGTAACTGACCTCGTTGAAAACCGTGCAGGCAGTTGCATTTGGAATTTTCGAGAAAAGTGGACCACCTGAAGCAACCTGAAGCACATGTATCATCTTCCGTTACGGTTGAAAAATCGATACGGTGGCATCCCTGTTGTGACGGTCCTTCCTGCCGACTCTCCACCTCCAACGCATGAATGGCAGTCTTCAAATTTCGCCTAGCATCATTCAAACAGAGACCTCGTGGATTGCGACCTGAGATGGCCGGCACAGGTGCGAGCTCTTCGAGAAACAGCGCGCTAGAGACGAGTCGAAAGTGTACGAAGTCTGGGTTCGCACAGCGAGGCCACGTCTGGCCTCCTTTCTGGGTATCGGATCACCACAGCAGCAGGTCACGTTCACGTCGACTGATCACGTACCAGCCGTGCAATATTACAGGCGCAGACGCATTCGGGTATGTGTTAAATTTCACTGGTGAAAGGCGCCACCGCCGCCCCCCCCCCCCCCCCCCCCCCCCCCCTCCGCTGCTCCTTCTGTTCTTTGCTTTGACGCTTGTTTTTTGTATTGCATTTTTTTCTTTTGCGCATAAGTCTGCTAGGGCCTTACGCGGGTTTGCAGTTTCCCGCTCATTTTGTTTCTGAACAACCGACTCTCTGACTGGCTCGGTATAGCTGAACGTAAAAAATAAATAAATAAATAAAATATAAAGAACCTGGCCCATTCCATTCCCATTCCATTCCGGGCGAAAGGCATCTAATTCCATTCCCATTCCATTCCCCTCAACGCTGCCGCCATTCCATTCCCATTCCATTCCGGGGTCGCAAAAATGCGGAATGATTCCGGAATCATTCCAACTCCGGAGTGGCAACTCCGCAACACTGGTCTGTTATAATGAGCTTAGACTCTATTCACAAACAATGTTTCGGACAGCTTGAACTCCAAAAGTTAGAATTTTCGGAGAAAATTGTCACGAGTGATCAGCGGGCAACACCACCGAGAAGCGGCCATTTTGAATTCTATGTTGGCTAAACATGGATTGGCTTGGTTTGGCAGCGCTACTTGAGTACTGCTAAGTCCTACTGCTAGGTGACGCTGCACGGCTTTTTATTCTCTAGCTGTGCGCCATTATCATCATCATTGTTGTTACCATTTTGCTTTGTTCATGCGCCATCGCAATCGTGGACTTGCACCTCTCATCTCGTCTTAGTGAACAGTGTTTTCAGACAGTGCTGGTGTGGTCATCATTGCCCCATCTGTTCTTCTGCCGCCGCGGTGTGCAGCTAAGCAGTGCAGAAAGTACTAGATCATAACGCTAGAGAAGAAGGCAGTGATTCTCACGCTAATAGGAAGTTGCCGAACGCGAACGGAGGCGTAACCTGAAGCAAGGCGCGCAGGCGTAACCTGTAGCAAGGCGCTATTTACGGCTTTTTTACATAAAGTGCCGTTTACACGTAATAAAGGCAAGTTTTTAGTCTTCTGATTTTTCAGACCTCTATTATTTGAACGATTTTTTTGGTCCCTGCTAAATGTGAAAAATATTTCAAAATTTTGAGTGGGCGCTGGCTTGGGATTTTACGGTAGGTGAGGACACACAGCATGGCAAACGTTGCAATACGGTCGACCAGATAAAGTCCTTTTAGCTGCGCGCCCGAGTGGCCTTAGCCGACAGTGTCCCCACTGTCCGAACGTCGCAACTGAGAAAAAAGAAAGAAACAACTAAACCAAATAAATGTCTCATTCTGAGCACGAATTGTTTCCGCTCGGAGGCAGAGTGTCTGCTCTGACCTTGACAGATGCCGACTTGGACACCGTGCTAGAGATCTCTCCGCTTCAATGCATTTACAAAACTGTTATTGCCGTTGTTGAGGCACGAAACGGGGGTCAATGACGAAACAGTGTCGAAGCAACACGCGTAGTGCAAGTGCCAAGTTGTATGTGACGTGGCGCACCCAGAAAATGACTTTAAAAAAAGCACGCCTCCCACAAAGAAGCATGGGAAACCGGGCCCGCGACAAGCTGCCATTAGCAGGACATCGAGGAGCCACCTCATGTCACTGATTGCTACCAAGGTAAGGAAGACTTTATCTGGCAGCTGCGATGCGTGCGGTGTCCACACCTATATTTATCTTACGTCGTGATATCAACTCAACTCCCGACGTCATGCCGCTGCGGTGGCGCTGCCGTCGGCACTGCGCATGCGCAAATGCTTCACCTCACGTGAAACTGGTTCTTGTGCCCGCGCGCAGTGCTCACACCTGGTGTTGGCAAACTCAAGATTGTTTGTAAACAGCATGCTGGTGTGTGCTATGGCCAGAACTCTAAAACAAAACTTGAAAGAACATGCCAGTTGTAAGAGATACGAGGCTATACTGCTTTTCTGGGGATGCACAATGACCTGGTCTGGCCAGTACTGATGAATGCTAACGGGGGAGCAGAATGCTCAATTCAAAGGAAGCTTTTTTGCATTATCTAACGCCAACCAGCGGGTATGCTGCTGCAAAGGCGGCAACTGTCTAGTTAGTCTTCAAAACGGCACGTTGAACAATCTCCATGGCCATTACCACGAAACACTAGCACTCAACATTGCACACAAAAAAGAGCCTTACAACAAAGCTAAAATTTAGGGATGGGCGAATATTCGGTTATTAGGAATAGCCAATCGAATTCTGTTCTATTTGACATTCGCTTCAAATCGAATTTAAGTATTCGACAATATCGAATTATTCGACAATATAGAAGTATTTGATTTTTCTAAATACAGTCAAAACCGACTATATCGAACCCGTTTAGATTGAATCATTCCTTATATCAAACAATTTTTGTGCACAGTAATGTTACAGTGATAATATATATACAAAAACTATGGTTGCATCGAACAAAAATTGCAGCCGCTACCAATACATCGAACTGCCGTTTTGCTCTGCAAGCTGGCTTTCCCCCAATGCGGGCATTCGCATTGGGGGAAGCCAGCTTGCAAAGCACGCTGGATTCTTTTTTTTTTTTTTTCCGGGCGGCCGTGTTGGTTGCTTGGAAGAAAAGAAAATATATCTTTTGCGGAGAGAGCGGAGAGAGGGTGCTTTGTGCTCCCTCTCCCCGCTCCGTCCGCAAAAGAGGATACTAGGGAGTTGTAGTAGACCGTCTCCGCAGACCGTTAAGTACCCGGATAGGGCTCCGTAATCCGCCACAAGACCTTGAACTATGCAGACAACGCTGGTGGCACGCATGCGCAGCTGCGGCGTTTTCTTGACGGATATCGTAGCGGAGGAGAAAAACGGTCTACTACAATTCCATATTTTTTTCTCAAATTGTTGCAACCGCCCCCCCCCAAAAAAAAAAGCTTGCTTTGTTGGTTCTTCTTAACGCAGCCACCTGTTTTAGGGGAAAGCCAACCTGCAGAGCAAAACGGCGCTCTGCAGGAGAAGGTGCTCCCGTTGGACGTGCTCTGTGCTCTCGGTATAGTTCGGCGCTAATATAGAAGGCAGCAGCCTCAGCATTTTGGAGTCCGTCGATAGTTTTGAAAAATATTCTTATTGCGAATGCAATGAAGAAAAAGCAGCAGAAGATGCAAGACTACTTCATTGTGTAATACTTCAGCAGAAAGTGGATTTTTGAGAGCCAAATTCATTAAAACTTTTATATTGAATTACCCGCTATATCGAACTGGAAGACGTTTTTTTGCGAGTTCGATATAAACGGGTTTTACTTACTCCGGCTTGGATTTACGGCCAGGTGGCACAAGCTTCCGACCGTTTTGACCCTTTCGTGCTACCGAACTCAATACACTTGAAATTGACAATTACGGTATATCCAATACCAAATAAGGGCAAATATAAAACTATAGTTTAAACATATCTTGTAGTATTTTTTATTCGACCAAAATCACTATTCGCTTCGAATTCGATTCGGACCCAAAATCCTCTATTCACCCATGCCTACTAAAATTATATTGCGACTTGGCTTCTATACTTCACCTTATAATAATAGACCACGAAGGATGCAACAAGTAACTGAAGTCAATCCTGTGAGAGAGTGATGCAACCCACGAAAGGGACGCAGTGACACGTGGAGCTCACGCGATTTATTCGCAGCGCTGGGTTTGCAGCAATGACTCCCAGGTTTCACTGTGGCCCATCATAAGGTGAAACGTAGTATAGCAGTCACAAAGTCACTTCTGGTTTTTCAAACATCTCAAGAAAAGGACCAAGTGGCTTCCGACAAGAGAGAGAGAGAGGGGTGCCCTCACGTTTGATGACGCACAGTGCGCACCACTGTGCCTTCTTCCAGCGGGAGACGAGCAGCCACTTCTGCACCTTGCGCACCAGCGTTGCCAGGTTCTCGGGGTCAGACTTCATGATCTGGTCAAACTCGGCAAACTTGCCTGGCCGGAAGAACACCTTGGTCAGGCCGAAGCGGAAGTCATTCTCGTTCAGGCCCAGTGCCTTGAACAGAGCCTGCAGAGAAAATGGGAGGGTTCAATAAGCATCAATAACAACATCCGTGAACTCAGCTTGGTTCCCATCATGCATGGATTTCAGTTATTGGTAAGAATAGCGCTTGCTGGTGGCCTATCTATGCTGTCGTGCAAGCTCAGAAATTTAACGCTATACTCTGTTTCGCCTTACGTCTGACCTCAGAGGACGCTGCGAGCCATCTTGGCCAATCCAGCTTTGTGAACGTAGCACGTGATATGCTCACTGCCCGTCACTGCACCCTCTCTATAAGGTCATGTAACACTCATACGGCCTTGGATTGGCTCTGATGGCTCATAGCATATGCTGCAGTTCGTCGTAAGATGAAACAGAGTATAGGAAGTACTCCCTTCACCTTAAATATGAGGCAGTACTGCACAGTGACATGAAACATCTGTACTTTATACCAAAACCAGCAACAGTGCAGCTGTGGTGGGAAAAAAAAATCCAGCTTTGTCCACTTCCACTTTTCGTAAACTTGGGAGCTGCCAAGTTAACTACACTTACGAGCATAAAACCATTCATGTTCAGAAGTGGGAAGTCTGAATATTACTAGAGCTTGTGAGCCTTAGGGGTCACAAATATGTCTACTATGCCTGTAATTAAAGTTTTTAAAACAGTACAAGGACTAAACCACTTCTTTTGCCGTCAGTCGATGGGAGCGGGCACAACATGCCCCGAACTGATGATCACACACGACCGGACAAAGGAAGAGTTCTTCTCACGCTGAAAAAGCTGCCTTGCAACCTGACCTGGGACAGTTATGCCTATGCATGAAATATCTGGTGGACATTGGAGAGCAAAAAACAATAAAAGCAAGAAACAAGGCAAAAACTGATGTGTATGCGCGCAAAAAGCCTGAAATCAGCAGGGATAGGCCTAGCATTCAATCTGGCTATGATTAAGACTGTGGAATACTTAAGGCTGGTTGACACATTTGTGTTTGACCGTGTCTGAGAGTGCTGCGTTTTGCTGGAACTGCCAACGTCGAGAGAACGCACTGGCACATTGGCCCCATAGAACTTTTTCAATCAGCGTATTAATTTTTATAATTTTTTACAGATCATTCTTTAACCATGGGCTCGAAATAATTTTGATTGAGCTATACTCCGTTTCATGATAACTTGGCGAACTGTGGAGGCTACGGCCCCCGCTACCCAATAAGTGTGTCGGAGCGAGGCACATGATAGTACCATGTCACGGGAGCGCTTGTGTCACTGCGCCAAATGCAAGGCCCAGTGGCTGTCGCCTGCTGGCCAAGAATTGTCTGCTGCGAAACCAGCCAATTTCGGATGAACGTCCACCGCCGCAACACTGCCATCCGCTAGAGTAGCAAGCTCTTCAGGCAGAGCTCATGAGACAACCATACGCTCAGTTTACCCACAAACCTGTGGCAGGTGCTAATGCCAGGGCTATGTTTTAAGTGGAGGCGGTTGATTACAGGGCTGCGATTGTTCAAATATTGGTCAAAAGCCACATTGCCACCTGGGGATCTTTTGACGTGCAACCGAAAGCTCGGTTACACGGCGCCTTTTCTGCAATAAGCCTCCGTCATATTGCGGGCACCTCGGTCGGGATTCGAACCCGCCACTTGGGGATCCGTAGGCTGGCGCTCTCGCCTCGGAGCCACCGAGGCGGCTTAATAGAGATGCAATCGCTTGGATTCAATTGCTGTTAAAAAAAAGCCTAGAACTCCTTTTTGCCGCAAACGGCGTCGTTGCTGTGGCGGTAAAGAGGCCTCGACCATAGAGTGTTGTCACATGACTTGCTCCGATGCCCTTATTGGGTCGCAGGGGCTGCAGCCTTCATAGTTCGCCAAGTTATCGGGAAGCGGAGTATTTAAGCGATCAATTCTCATAGATAGTGCAAGGATTTGACCTTGCAAGTTCCGCGAAACCTTCAGCCTAGTCACAGGCAATTCCAGGACTACCTCATAATGGTGCAAGTGTCACACCATATTCTCTCTCGTTGCCAGCGGTTACATGAAAACGCAATGCAACCGGGCATAGTCTAACGCAAATGTGTAAACCAGCCTTTAGCAGACTCGTAAACTCCTTCCCCAGACAACACCACCCCCCACCATCCAGAAAGAGGCAGAGTCCCCACCTTGCAGAAGAGCCTGGGGTCCAGCCGTGCCAGCTCGGGGGGCAGGTACTGCTTGTACATGTTGTACAGGTCGGAGAAGGGAGCTCTGGATGGGTAACCCTGCTGCATGAGCTCCAGCACAGACGTCATGCCTGCGGACAAAAGAGGAAGAGCAGGCCTCCTATTGGCTTTCAGTTGTGTTTGTTCGTTTATTGGTGATATCTCGAGACAGCTACTCGCAAGAAAATTACAGGAAGGTCCATTGGTGGATCCTTTGACAATGCGTTAGTATGACCCTTGGAAACGCCACACACATCCCCCTTTGGGAAACGCCAACACTAACCCCTTCACTTTTTAGAGCGCAGTTCTTAGGCACCCGTTTCCGCTCCGGCTTGAGCGGCATCGCCGTCGGCGTAACCGTGCGTTGCATTATGGGACAAACGTCACGAAGGTCACTCGTGAAGGTCGCAACGAAGATCCCAACCTGCACAAGTGACGTCATGAGGGGGAGGAGGAGGGGAGAAGAAAGGGAGGAGGAGCAGGGAGGAGAGGGTACAAAGGAGGAGAATATACCCTCCCCTCCTCCTCCTCAAGAGTTGCGCTCTAATTCAGCATTACAGGGAATATTAAACGTCTCATTTTTTCTTTTGGCTTTCTCTTGCTTTCTCTATTTTTTTTTGCCCTGCTTCTTTTTCACCTTGTTACGGGGTCAGTGTTAGCATTTCTCAAAGAAAGACGTGCGTGGCATTTCCCAAGGATCATGCCAACGGAGTCCCCAAAAATCCACCAATGGGTCTTTGCGTAATTTTTTCACCCCTTTTTTGTACTCTGCCTGTCGGAGTACTTCGACGCCCATGGATACGGTCATCCATATCACTCGTGCAAAAAAACTATGTCCATACCATTTGTTTAACTACAGACACACATCACAGCCCACGCACTGCTACTACGAAAACCCTGAGCAAAGAGCAACCGGCGACAGCAGAGCACCCGCATTCCACCGCGCTGCGACACAACACCTCATAGATAACAAAGCTGTTGTGCTGAATGAAATGGTGTCATCAGAGAAGGCCAGCACTGGGCACAGACTGGACACTATGATTGCATCAATGTTCGGCTCAAACTTTACTCGAAGCCGAGCACTGACCCACCACTGACCCAGCACTCGTTTCAAATCTGTGCCCAGTGTTAGATTTTTCTGATTAAGCCATGTCATTCAGCACTACGGCTTTGTTATCTAGGAAATTGCATGGCGCGTCCTCCTTTCTGGTTCCGTGCCAGCTGCGCGTGACTGACGAAAACGAAAGGGCTCGTTTTGACGAAAACCCGGCAGTGTCTGTCAGTTTGTCAGTGCTGGGGAGAGAGGGAGAGGTTGACGCGTGCTCACGTCAGCGCTTCGGACGTATAGAGCGCCGCAAGCAACAAAGACACCGCTGGGTTTTCGTCAAAACGAGCGTTCTAATGCTAACGTATTAAAAAGCACATTAAACATTCTCTAACACCATACAGGGTGTTCTTAAAGCGGTAGCTTTATAGGGCCAACCAACCTCAGGAGCTAAGTAAGCATGAAATGTGTAGGTCGGTCGGTTTGTAACTGTTAAATTATTTCGGAAAAAATTGAAAACCGGTACCAGGGATCGGACCCCGGTCACCGGCGTGGAAGCCAAGTGCACTGCTGACTGAGCTACAGACCCAAGACGCGGGAATGGGGGAAGAAGCAGGTGGTGAGAGAAAGCACGCAGAACGGAGGGGAGTGAAAAAGGCAAGTAGAGGAGCAAAAATAGGTGATGTAGAAAGAGCGCACGAAACAAAGAGTGCAAAGGGCAGGAAAGCGTGCTTCCCCTCTCTTGGTGACCCAGAGAATTTAGCACAAAGGCTTTGTATCTGGGTGTTACTAAAAGGAAGCGCGACCAGTGTCACAAAGAGACAATGGTGTGACGTAATCTGTTTCCACACAAAAGCCCACCCTAGGCACCACTTGAACTAAGAGCACCACCCACCCCAGGCACTGGAAGACTAAAAGGCGATTCACACACTTGCGTTGAGTCGGACCGAGTGCGAGGGTTGCTATGGCAACGGCTGCATCGGCTCCAACGCAGCTGTTGTCATAGCAACCTTCGCACTCGCTCGAATTCAACGCAAGTGTTTGAACCAGCCTTAAAGGGATACTACAACGAAATTTCGGCGCATATTTTTTGGTTTAAACATGTTCAAAGGAGCAGTATCACATCTAACACACCAATATCTTGTTAAAAAAGTCACGAAAAGGAATTTTAAAACAAATTAAACGATTAGCAAAGAGCACCTGGTGGATGTCGCTAACGCCTCGTTTGTAATGCCCGTCTAGGAACCTTGACAGGTAGTGACGGTAACTGTCTCGCCTCCGGCCACGACAAAAGAAAAGAGGAAGGAGGAACTCCACTCTTCCTGAGAATCCCTTTTGTGTAACCCAGAAGTCGCTATTGTCCCCCTACAGGACTATATATAGAGGATTAACCTGTCACTCGAAATTCGTACAAAAGCAGCCGCTTCGGTGGCTGGAACGACTACGACATCCTCTCGACGTCAGCCTCGCCGTAGCTTTGCTCGTCCCGATACGAACTACGTCACGATTGCGTTGGATGCAACGTGCTCTTTGCTGGCTGCTCCCCGAGCGCTTGCCACAGTGAGCCGTTTAAACAAAAAATATAACCACCAGGCTCAAAATACAAACGTGCGATTGTCATTTACGGATATTGTGGATCATTTCTCAACCTATTTTTGAACATGACGGGTATATTTCAAATTTCGTTGAAGTATCCCTTTAAGGGTCATCCTGCCCTAGGCACCACCCAAACTAAGAGCACAACCCACCTTATAAAGCTACCACATTTCAAGACGTTAGGCTAAATGACCAGACATGCAGCCCTATTTTTTTACAAACTTAACAGATTAAAAAAAAACAAAAAAACTATGAGTTTTAGTAAAGTGCTCTGTGCAGACTTGGGGACGTAATAGTAATAGGGGGCCAACTGTTACAATAAATCACATAATTAACTAAAATTGGTTAATTAAATTCTAATAAGTGAAAATAAACATATGGTTCTAAATAGAAACTTGCCAAGCATCATCAAAAACAATTGAATCAGGAAATTTTAAATATAACTTCGAGCATGTGGGAGGCGTTAAAGTTGCCCCTCGTGCAACAAGCGCAAGGTTAGCGATGAAAAAATGCGGATGATTAGATTATCATTCACGTTGCTGATTTGTTTCTGCGGATTACCATTCGCAAAAGAAAAAGCAATGCACTACTCTGGCTCCACCATTTAGGTAGTCTAGGCGTCTCACCCGAGCACTTGAGCTGCGAGAGGATCTGTCCGCCCTCGAAGAGGTGGTCGACCATCTTGAGGTTGGGCTTGATGCAGCGTACGAAGTGGGTGCCCGTCTGCTGCAGCTTGCCCATCAGGGTCTGCAACTGGCTGCGAAACTTGCTGCCCACGCTGATGAAGGACAGCTTTCCCTTGGCCGCCTGCAGGCGCTCGGGATCCCCAAACAGGGTGCGCAGGAACCTGTTCTTGGTCTCGTGCACCAGGCCTTCCAGGGAGGCGTGCAGGGCGTCGTTATTCTTCTCCACAAACTTGGCCTGGAAAATCAGACACAGCAGAGGCTTCAAGTACTAAGGCAAGCATAGTTACGAGGATTTTTGCATCATATAAAAAAGCTAGGCAATGTAGGACGCTAGAAATGCACTTGGAGGCCATTGCAAGACCAGTGACAAGATGAAAAAGCAGCCCATAAAATTACCCACATTGGAAGGTGAATGTGACTTGTTGCTAAAAGCCTTGGTGAGAAGATGGTGCTTCTCAGTGGTAATGGATGCATTTTCAGCTCAGTGCAGTATTTGCAAGATTTTGTGTTTCGTCAAAGTTTTCGAAACACTCTTGTCCCTGTTGATTGAAGGCGGCTGGCTATGCGGGTCAATTCATGTGTGACTGAAGTATGGAAATGGGATTGCAAAATACTAAGACAGAGAAGTTGGCAGAGAGTTTGTTTAAAAACATCAATGCAGGCTCAACAGCTATTGGTCTCCCCTGCCAATTTAAAGGGGCCCTGCAATCATATTTAAGCGTCTACCTTTTTTGGGGTTTCCATGTCTCTTGGGGTTCGGGCAAGCCAGCGGGCAAGGAAAGAGAGTAACTAAATATCAGTGCGTCATATTTTAATCAAACGACGCGGAAACCTCCTCCACCGACGAGGGCGACCCGCGATACCGAAAGCGCGCAAAATGTGACGTCTTTGGTCCTGGGCTTACTACTGGTCAGAGCCGCTAAAAGCTTCTTTTTAGTCGAAATACAAAATATAAGTAGCGCGAACCGTTTCAATTATTTATAAAAGTAGTTATTGTTCAGTATTTTAGATGAGAAAAGAAACGAATGCAGTTTATAAAGTACCGAAACAAGAAATGACCCGTCGACATACCCGCCACCAAGCAGTGGAAAAGGTGGCGCATACTAGAAAGGAGTAGTGGGATCAGGCGCCGACACGGAAAGGTCCCGGATGTACGCGGCGGCGCTGCGGTCGTTTACGGAATGGAGGATCCGACCGGCTCCGAGCGTTCTGAAGGCCTTCGGCGAGAAGCATTGCCTTGTGGTTTGGCCGTTTCGCAGTATTGCAGTGCGAAGTGGCACCCATTCTGAACTGATCTTTACCCCGTGTTTGCTGTCGTTTGTGGCCAATGAAGTGTCATGCCGAATTAGAGTTTAATCGCGCAGCAAATGCAATGAGAGCCGCTCTGGCCGCCCGCTGCATACAGCCAATCCAGACATGCTTTAGTGGCGCCCTCTCGCGCCGTCGAACAGTCATGAGCGCTCGATGAGCTCACTACGCCTCCTCTAGTTCACAGCCACTCAAGCAACCAAGGATGTCATGAAGGACGTTAATTTTTGCTTGTTTTTGGAATTTTAATTTGCCTATGACATTTAAAATAAAGCGAATTTTGAGAAAAGAAAAGTTTAATTAAGTTACTACGTTCAGTGCGCTCAGGCGGTGCAAATTAAGAAACAGTAAAAAAGTCCTTGCAGGGCCCCTTTAACACTTAAACATCCCACCTTGGCTGGGGAAGAACTAAATAAAATTCTGCAAGCTTGATCATTCTGACAAAGACTGGTAAGCCCACAATGCGCGATAGGCCTTCCAGGGACGAAGAGAAGGCAGTCTAAACGGCACCGCCTACCGAAGATTTCCTTTCATTTCTGACACACGGCGTGACATGGTGCTGCATGACAGGAAAGTCAAAGCTGTTTGCTGGCTAGAGTGGTGACATCCTTTAGGCGGACAAGTGCCGCCTTTTCGGCCGCAGTCACCATTTTTTCTCTCCCAATGTGCTGAACTCGTACCTGAGAGACCAGTGGATCGGCTTATGCCCGTGAAAATGCAGAATTATGAAGTACTCGTTGAGGTTGGGATAAATCATTCCAAGTAGAGGCTTCCTCGACTCGGTAATGTAACTAAGCATCGCAAATGCAGTCACCTGTACAATGTTTTTGTGTTATAATACGCAGCACCGTAAACGAACGCATACCGTTAAATTATTAGAGAATGCCCGCTCCCGAAAGATTGCTCATCCCGTTTTTCTGTCTAAATATCTGCAACATAAAAATTGTGAAACATCGCCCACCCCCGATTCCCATCGGACGTCACGCAATGTCCGACGGGAATCGCATCAACTGCGCAATTAGCTGTACCGGCACGTCTGACGAGCGAGTTTATGGCGGGTTCCCGCATTATTTTTCCACAATCTGCGCGCGCAATATTGGCTCCCGTAACACGCAAGCTGCTCCCACATCTATGTTGCACTGTGAAATGCGAATCTGCTGCATGCGCAATCTGTGGTATCCGCTCCCGTGACATAAAGTTTTTAGCGGATTCCCGCGTTTTTGTGTGCGATATGCGTGCACGATCTCGATTTTATGCGAGTTGGTCCCGCGTGTATATTGCATTGTAAAATACGATTTTGCTGCGTTTGTAATCTGCAGTATTTGTTCCGTAACATACGAGTTCGTAGCGGATTCCTGCCCTATTCTCCGCAATCTGCGCGTGCGATATCGGTTCCCGTGACAGACAGATTTGTAGCGGGTTCCCGCGTGTTTATTGCACCATAAAACTTGCATCTGCTGCATTTGCGATTTCCGGTATTCGTTCCCGCGAAATGCGAGTTCTCGGCTTTCCACAGGTCCTTAGTGCCGTGAAACGCAAATCTGCTGCGTCCGCAACCTGCGGTATCCTTTCCCGTGACACAAGAATTTGTAGCGAATTCCCGCGTGCTTATCGCATCGTGACACGCAAATTTGCGGTGTCCGCGATCTGCGGTATCAGTTCCCGCATCACGTGGTTTGTAACCGGTTTTCGATAAAGTTTTGCTCTTGCGTCCCTAAAGATAGCCCACCCCATGTTTTTAACCATTTATCTCATCATTTTGGTTGGGCATTTTTTCGGAACTTTACGGTAGTTGACCGAAGACGCGACATTACATGTCCGTAAAGTTCCCGCATCATTTTATAAGTGGCAACGCTCAATAACCGAGTAAACAACTCGTAAACGGCTGCATGTAAGAGGGAGGCAAGATGGTGGTTTAGCAAGCAGATGATAGATGTCCTCTCCCTGGGAGGGCTGCCAGCTTAGCAACATTAAGGCATCTAGGAAAAGCTGCAAAGCGTGCGCTCATTCGCACGGCACGTGAATGAGCTTTGTTTTGTGTGGTCCGTTGCACCGACCCCAGGTAGCTGAGTTTCCAAAGCACTTGGCTCATACTCCCAAAGTGGCAAGTTCAAATCCTGCAGGGGGACTGAAGTCTCTTTTTATAGGGTTCCCTATGGGCGTAGCACCTTTCGGTGTCGGTTTTTCGTAACAACCGGCCATTACAACCAAACATTATAGAGCTCCACGAAAATTGACTGATAAATCACATCCTGTGTTACTAAAAAGAAAATCCCCAACGAAGACCATGAAAACAGTGAGCAACACAGGGGCAAGAAACGGAAAAGCCCTGACCGTCTCGTAGCAGACGGCTCCAGCAAAGTGCCGCACAAGGAATCCCTCGTCGTCCCTGATTTCCCTGTGGTCCCTGAGCTTTGACTTGCGGGGGACGGCTAGCCGGAAGTGCTTGGGGTGGGTGCTGTGCAGCACGGACGTGAAGTGGCTGTGGCTGGAGCGCGGCAACTTGCTCTCCTCATCCAGCAGGTCGAAGATGCCTGTCCCTTTACCTTCGAGCAAATCTGGTGCAACGAGGGACGACCATCAATTAGGATATTCGTTTGCTCGTCAATGTTACGTTGTGCAGCGGTGGGCACAGTGGCACAGCTTACCGATGCAGTCTTGGTTGTCGACATACTCTATCTTCTTCACACGAAGACCCTCTTTCTCGTAAAGGGCTTGCTCCTGAAATCGGTCATCATGGCTGTAAGCTGCCCTTTGTAATCATATTGTACTCTCAATTCTGGCTACAACCTTCAAATAAATATTCCTACTATTAACCCTTTCTTTATTCTCGACTTCCAGGTACAATCTAATCATAATCAGTTAGCAATTTGCTACAGCGAGAAAACCTAAAAGCAAGTGAGCACTGCATGCACAACTGGAGTACAGTCAAACCCACTTATAACGAACGTGATAGTTATGCGAAAAATGGTCGTTTAATCAGTAGTTTGTTATATCTGGACTTATAAATGAAGCTGGCATTGGTAGTTTCAGTCTACCAGCTCTTTATTTAAAGAAACTGTTTGCACAATTCTAACGCGCCCCCAATTCTAACGCGCACATAGATTTAGCTTCCAGATAATGAAAAAGTAAATTGCTGCCGATTCTACCGAGCAGATTAAATAATGGGAATTGACCACATACCTCATAGAACAGATTTTATGAAACGCATGGCAACACAAAAATAAGTGCAGTGCACTAGTCCAACGATGGTTCTTCGCTGTCCACAGAGGTAATTAGCAATTGCTTTGGTCTAAAGCGTTGTAATGCCGTGCTTCTTGCACATGTACGAGTGCGCGGCCGTCGCCTCTGGCAGCGTCGTCTTTCAAACAACACTTTGCGAGCTCGTCGGGTGGCTGGGATTGCGAGGCCACGTAGTGCTGCTCTGTTGTTATATTTTTCCGCCAGCGTGATGCCCTTTAGTTTAAATAAAACCTCCTGGGAAAGAAGCGCCGATGGAACACGGACCAAGACTAGAATAACGACACAGGGCGCTTATTTCCTTAACACTCTTGGTCCTTGTTCCTTCGGCGCTTATTTTCCATGATGTACCAACTGGCCCATCTAAGCATTTTAGAGCCTCCTATTGGATTTTCTTTTTTTTCTCCCCATCTTAAAACTACAGACACGAGACCGTAAACGCGAGAGAATGTGCATGATATGTATGCCAAAATGGCAAACATAAACAAACCATCACGATGGCGATGGCGCTAGCCACCTTATACCGAGCATTGAGTTTTTCTTGAGTTTGGGTTTTCGGTTTAGATTGTAACACACATGTAGTTTTGGGCACCTTTGAGTGTTCGTTGTAACAGAATGATGCTTTGAAAAGTGGTCGTTTTATTTGGACCGATTTCGATGGGTAGGGCCTTGAATTCATACATTTCCTGAAACCTGGTTGTTATAACCGATAGGTCGTTATATGTGGGATCGTTATAAGTGGGTTTGACTGTATACGACTAATGAGTAAAATAAAATGCACCCCTTGCAAAGGTAACAAAGGTTCAAATAAAGCTGAAAACACCTACTCACCTCTTTCAAAATTCGTTCATTGAAGAACTGCTGCAACTTCTCATTGCAGTAGTTAATACAGAACTGTTCAAAACTGTTCACTTGGAAATACTCTATAAGAAAAAAGATGAAATGCCATCCTGTAACTTTGTATCCATTTACTCACAATGTGAATATGCAGCTAAAACCATAACAATCTTAACATCTAAAGATTCATTTCCCACTACCACACAATTCGGAAAAAAATCTCAGGCCCAACAAGCTGTATTTAGTTCCAATGCATACCCACAATCACTTACCCAAAGCTTCTACTAAAGTTTGACTTTAGTGCAATACATAACATTTCACATTCTGAAGCTCAACCAGAATGACACAGACACATGTGAGCATACCATTGCCATGTTACAGTCATAATTTAAAAAGTTAATAGTAGGTGCTTACCACAAAGTACCAGGAAAGTGCTCACCCCATTTTCACTGAAAACTAGATTAATCTAGACATTGGCGCTTGCCCGGTCATATCGGGCACTTCACATATAATTTGAACAATTCCCAAGTTTGGGAAATGTTAATAGTGGGCGCCTGAACAAAGTAGACACTTCCGCGATATTTTATTCAATACATTCCTTCTTCACTATCAAGCTAATGTCTGATCAAGGGTATAACTGTAATTTGAGCATTGATGTTGGAATATCTCTCTCAAATGGTGGCAAAATGAAGGACTATGTTATATAAAAAAATATTTTTTTTTTATGAAAAAAAAGAAAAAGAAATTAACAGTTTTACAATAGTCTCTTTTATGCAAGTATCCCACACAAGTTATGTCAGAACAGTTTAGCCACCCTCAGTGAGCCACATTCCACTGACATTTGAAGAACACTAATAAAGAAGGTAATCCTTAGCCTGACTTTAGTGCCCATTTACTTGAAATAATAGCTGCACTTTTTATTTAACAGAGCCCTAGAGTCCACTTTCTCACAAATCATCTGGAGAGCCATACATATCACTCTAAAGAAGGAGGAGCCCAGAGAATGATGGGGCAGACAACATTTCTATCTGAGCTGTAGCATGGAGCATGATATGCCACACACCCACAATCTAGCACAGGCCAGACTTCTCAGCACATATGTCTTCCAAGCCTTGCCACTGGATTGACTCATTCCATAGATTGCAGTGCATGGTGATCCCCATGGTACGCAAGGAAAAAAACATACAGGCCCCATTCGGAAATAGTGCAACTGTTACTCTGGTAAATATGGCACGGCATCCAAGCATAACTAAATTTAAGGAATGCATTTAGAACACCTGGTCAATAAACCTACGAGTGAAATAAAAAGCATGATTATGAGCCAACTTCAAGCACATCTGACAGTACAAAATTAGTGCAATCATAAAGTAACTATGGATAAATACCTGCCTGCGAGTATGTCACAAAGAGCAATAGTGAGTTTAACACAACCTTCAGGACGACTAATTACAACCATAAATATAAGTTCAATCCGTTGGAGCAAGCAAATTTAAACAAAAAAACAGTTTCAACATGCATGCAAAACGAAATAAAATGAACAAAAAGTGGGTGAGCCTACCAAATCCGGCAATGTCAAGCACACCAATGTAGTGGGACGAGGAACTGAACGGAATGCTCTGGTTAATGCGTTGCACAATGAAGTCAAAGAGCTTAGAGTAGACCGCCTTGGCAAGTGCGTCTCGTGCATTGTTGGCTTCGTACGCCTTTAGGGGCACCCTGGGGAGAGGTGGGGAAAAAGGGAACATGCAGGCCACCGCAACAACGGCTCATTCCAACAACAAGGCCTCGACAATTGCTGACAAATCAACCATGCAATAGTAAAACAAATCTTTCGCCCATTTCAAATAGAGCAAGACCTGTGTTGTGTGAACAATGGGTGACAATCCCCACCTGATAACAAGTTGACGGAACATTCTCAACAGATTAAGACAATAGAAAACACCGTTCGAAATATTTCTGATATCCGTAATACACAGGCATTGCTGGAATTGGTAACACAATGATACACTTCGTGTGGATGGGACAACTTGCATATTAAACAAAATTAATGCAACCCCTGCATCAGAAAAAGCATGTGAATGCACACTCATGCTACATGCAAAAAGTTCAGTCAAATGTTCAATCAGTTCATTCCTTTCTTTAACATGCAATTCTCTTACAATAGCTTGTCAGAAATGAGGCCACCAACAACATAAGAGTCTGGTGACAAATAGCCAAGTATTTCTAAAAGAAAACGCCTGTCACAGTGAAACCTCTTTAATTAAATCATACACAAATATATAGAATTATTGCTTATATCAAGTCGTTGTCAAACTACTATAAGAATTACACGCGTTTTAATATTTTTATACCAAACTCGGTTGGTTAGCAAAATGGAGCACCATTTTTCTAACCGACCGAGTTTGGCTCCGGAAAGGTACACGCTTTCCGGAGCGCCGGAAAGCGCGCGCTCCGGGACAGGCGGCAGGCTTTCCCGCAACACATCGGAAGATAGCGGTGATGCAGTAGGCGTTTGCGACTCTTACAAGCGCATGTCTATGGCGCCGGGAGCACCATTCGGACTCTGCAGTATATGCAGGCGGCTCGGTTGCTCCGCGACCTGCTCCGATTTGGACGGGGTCAGTGGCTCGATGGACTCGGTCCAGTGTTGTAGGTGCTGTGCTATCGCTCCTTTCATGTGCCGACAAATCCAGCTCCCGCGGTTACGCGATTTTGTTCCTCCATTGCTGCGTCAGCCGCGTGTGGTGTAGTGATGGCGACAGACGTGAAGAAATGTGCGTCGCTGACGTTTGCGACGAAGCTCGAGATTGTTCGCCGCGTCGAAAAGAGAGAAAAGAAGTCTAGTGTTACCAAAGCGTACAACATACTGCAGTGCACTTTGAGACAGAAACAGACAAAAAGCGACGTCAAGTCGAAGGCTGAACAAAGCAAGCACTTCGGCACATGCCGTGTTCAGACAGTGGCCTTCGAAAAAGTGGAAAGATCACTGCACGAACGGTTTATGGATGCGAGGGCTCAGAGCATGACGAGGTCGATGCTTCAAGTGAAAGCAAAGGACCTCGCGTACACCCACCAAGCAGAAAACTTTGCCGCAAGTAGCGGGTGGCAACAATATTTTAAAGCCCCTTACAACGATGCCGGGAAAACGGTCTCGAGAGAAAGCAAGAACGCCAATATGGAGGGCATAAAGAAGTGGCTCGAACAAGAGTGGCCCGAAGTTCCCGCAAAATATGAGCCAAAGCAAATCTTCAAGGCTGATGAGACAGGCCTATTCTGGCAAATGCTTCTGCAACAAACGCTCTGCACCAGCAGGGAGAAAGGTTGCGGTGGTAAGCAAAACAAAGGCCGCATCGCCGTTCTCTCGGCTACCAACATGAATGGCAGCACTGAAGTGCGGCCCCTTGACATCGGCAAGTTTCGGAACACTAGCAACCGCCACGATGTTCCTGCAACATACGCGTGGAACAAGAAGTCATGGATGATGCGCAACATTTTTGAAAAATGGCTTGAGGATTGGGACGTGAAGCTTGCTGACAAGGGTCGCAAGGTGTGCCTCCTTCTTGAAACATAGAGCTCAAGTTCCTGCCGCCAAACACTACGTCAAAACTACAGCTGTTGGGTCGGGGCATGATTCGGGCGTTTGAGGCTATCTATAAGCGAAGACTGATCGAAACGCTGCTCCTCAAGCCAGACAAGGCAAGACCTCAAGATCCACCTTTTAGGTGCCATCCAAATGCTTAAAGCTGCATGAGAAAACGTAAAGTGGGAGACGATCGCCAACTGCTTTAGACACGCCGTGTTTGTCGTCGTTGCTGAAGAACTGTCCGAGGAAGATGGAGTGTCTGACTATTTTGAAGAACCCGCACTCAACGAAACGTGTAGCAAATTTTCACGTTTTGTGGGTGCTGCACTTCAGAGCATGACTGCTAATGATTCCGTCGGCGATGATGACGAAGCGGGGACCATGGCCAAACTAACCGACATGGAAATCGTCGCGGAAGTAACTCGCGAGGTGGCTCTAGAGGAGATGAGCTACTGAACTTGGCCCTTCAAACGCCGAGGACCTTGCTCCACTCCCGACTTCGGGTAAAGCTGTTGCCACCAGGGCGCTTTTATGCCGCTACTGCAGCACAATAGACGGTAGTGGTCAACCGGTGGTGGACTGCTTGGAGATCGTGGAGCAGGTCGTAATAATCTGTGCGGTCAACTCCAAGAAGCAGTCTACGCCACGGCAGTTTTTTTTCGCTGGAATAAATAGTTAATCTTAACGCTTCACTTGAGTAGTCATTTTTGCCGTTAGTTGTTTAGCGATTAAATCGCCCCGCATATGCAACACTTTTTTTGCGAGATTTTATATATTTAATTATTTCACAGTCCTCGCACTGTTCAATATAACGAGGTTCGACTGTATAAACAGCATACATCTACATAATATAATTATATGCTTCTGTCAATTCGCCAAACACAAATGCATGCTGCATGGCCCAGGCGTTTCAGACAAGAGTGGAGAACGGCAAATCACAAGCGCTGACACTGACAATCCAAATAGTAGAAAGAATGTGAAAGAGCAACAGAAGAGCTAAGAAAGACATCAGGCATAAAGTTAGGAATGCTCGTTTAAGTGTACCCCGCTGAAATTATTCAATTGTTCGTCAGTTTTATCTTCCGATGAAAACTGGCATTTTATGTCCAAGAGGTCACCTTCATTTGAGAAAATAAAGCTAAAAGACTAGGTAATGACTTTGGCAGATAACATTTCACCGGCTCTTTCCACGTAAAAGAGTGCAGCCAGCGATCTCAACCCACCGGTGGCGAACCTATCTGGCCCGCTGTTTCGAAGCGGCTGAAACGCACGCGAAGGTGGCAGACCTCTACCTCCGTTACGTGAACTCGGCCACGTCCAACGACAGGTGGGGAGGGCAGGGTCCCCTGCTGGGCACTCACATGTACACGGTGCCCTTGTGTCCCCCCTTGGTGGTCTGCATGACGCGGCTGAGCAGGCTCTGCCTCAGCTCGTCCGCCTCCACGCCCATCAGGGCCCCGGCCACACGCAGGGCCTGCTCCGACTCCGGGGTCACCCGACTGCCCCCGCGGCTGTCGTCGGGGCTCTCCTCAAAGGTCACATTGCCCAGGTGCAGCACCGCCGCCACAGCCACATAGATGCTCAGTCGCTCCTCATCAGTCAGGCCTGGAGTTTGCACGCCTCGGGTTAGTAGACATCAAAAACCGTCAATAGCCACATAACTAAGTCACTGACAGGCTGAATGGCAGGGTGCATCTTTCGGATGTTCGGCGCCCAGCGCGTGATCACTGCCTTCCGCCGTGCATTGGCTTTGCCCGTGCATGACAGCTCGAGGCTCACGAGATGCCGAAGTGTTACCGAGGTTAGGAAGCTCGGACTAGAGGTCCCTACCATCCTTGTCCCGTCTGTGACTGTAGGTATTTCGCAACGTCGGTTGTATTGTCTATCGTAAGGTGGCAGATGAGTGAAAGCGCTGCATCTGTTGGACTCGCAGACCGTCGGCCGGTGCTATGGGGTCAGTGTGACCCTGGTAGACAATGATAGTCCTAGAGCTTTCAAGAATGTATGAGAATTTCGGAAGTTTATTTCTACCCTGCACCCTAAGTGAGTTAAGCAATTTTACGTTGCAGTACGATTTGGACTGTTGTGACACCCCCATTTTGTGTGCACTTGCCACAAAAGTTAATTCCTGAGAAGAAAAAAGAAAAAAAAAAAAAGTGCAGATTGATTTTTGTGTTTAAAAACTAAAGATAATGAAAAAACCATAAAAGTAAACGGAAATTTTCAAAATTCTCAATGTTGAAGAGGGTACAAGAAAGTAAACATAAAATGCTGCGAAGTTATCACCGCGGTCGACATTTCTTCAGCAGGGTACAATCGCAGGCACGTAGCCAGGATTTTGTTTAGGGGGGGGGGGGGGGGGGGGGGGGGGTGCCCATGACAAAATGCTGTATGAGGGAAGGGGGGGGAGAGGAAGTCCCTGCAAAATAGAAAATTTCGGGGGGGGGGGGGGGAAGGCCGGGCCCCATGGCCCCCCCCCCCCCCCCCCCCCCATGGCTACATGCCTGGTACAATGGCATTTGGCTCGCATAAAAAGAAATGTGGGGAGTTAGGGCAGGGATCAATAATCTTTGCATGAAAGAGGGACACTTGTACTTTGCTGTTTATAAATGTTTTTCTTTGCAAATTCTTCAGAAATCGCGTTTTACATTTAGACGACCATTTGCAGAATTGCAAAGTATGCAGGCTATACTCTTATGCAGTGTGTTCCCCTTCCATCCAACCTTTGACTTGGTTTTCCTAACCGAGTCTGAGCATCAAACTTTTGAAAGCATTCTTAGAGTGCCATTTTGTTCTTAACATGTGGACATTGATTTTGAAACAAGTGAGAAATTTTATATGCTTTTGATACATGAACCAGCATTACCAATTGTAAGCGGGGTTGGGCGTCGTTGAGATACAAAAAGACAAATCCGCGCGTCTGCCTATAAATGAAAGGTGATTTTAGTTGACTTTCTGTCCAATCAGGATGGGCTTTCTGATTCTCGTCCATGTGCATAGCCTCCTCCACATGAAAGCTGGATTTCTGTGGTGTTTTTACCTGCATAGTGTTTACTCTCGAACAAAAATGTTCAATGTACTGAAATCATTGAGGAATGCTCTGTCCAATGAGAATATGATCATCATTTTATGCCTAACTGGCACGAAGCTACAGCAATTAGAAAATACCGGGTGTCTCAAGTAGCGACCAGGCTCTTTAAATCAACTGCAAAAATCTGTTTCTTAACCTACCGCGCTACGAATTTGTGCAGCGTTGCCCACGGGTGGTGCATTTTTTCTAAAAAATTTGCAAAGAGCGAATTTATCTGAGGAGAAAGTAAAAAAAAGAAAAAGGCTTGACTCCCATGGAAATCAGCGAAGCCATCACGATAGGTTAAGAAACCGAATTTTGCAATCGATTTAAAGAGCCTGGCCGCTATTTGAGACACCCGATAGAAAACAGTGAAGTTTCATGTTTGCAAAACGTATGATTTGGCATTATCATATTGCCAAAAATGAGTCATTTCCCCGTAAATATTTCAGGCATTGAGATAAAACTTTTTAAAAGTAAACATTTGACAGAGATCTGTCTGGTTGGGAGTAATTAATATTAAAAAATTCGAACACCAACCAAGCCCTTCTGTAGGAACCAAACGTTTCAAGGCCAATTCGGCCTCTTCTTCAGGAGCAACTACGGCTATGGCCGTTGAGGAGCAGAGTCCTTTTCTTTTTCTTCTACAGCGTGTGTCTGGTCTTCTTCTTCTACGGCTCTGCCTTTTTCAATAATGTGACGAAGCCCGTTCACATAGGCGGATGGTAAAGCCCCTAGAGATCTATTGATGTTCTGTGGCATTGTTTGAATATGCCATGATTCTAGGAACAGTCTTTTTTGAGGATTTGTCTCAACGTCAACAATGCATGCGTTGTCGAAGTCAATGCGATGGTCCTTGACGTCGCAGTGCTTTGCAGTAGTGTGCACTATCGGTTGTGGAACCCAAATACATAAAAATTAGAAACGCAAGTTTTTGCTGAGAAATCACTATTTCAGGCCCATGGTTAAAGTATACAGGGAGACATTAGCTAAGTCAATGCACCTATAGAACTTTCTATTGAAAGCATATGCAGCTAGCTTGTGGAATCACAAAATTTACTCCACCACATTATCAGATAAATTCTGCCTAGTACAAGCCACTGTATGCATCTCCAAAGGGACAGACTCAAGATGTGCCAAAGTGTACATATTGTTATAAACGCAAGTCTGAGAGATTTGAACCATGCTTAAAAGCACTAAAAAGATGAACAGAAGAGAGAAGACAAGCACGGGCGCTTGTATTCGTCTTTTTAGCGTTTTTGACCGTGGTTCAAAACAGTCCTCACCAACTAGCCCAACAACAAGTACACCCGTGAGCGATATGAAGGTGAACAGCCCTCTTCTTGTTTTTGACGTTCCTGCAAGTTTTGGAACAAGCTCTGTTCCAGAAGAGGGCTAGAACGCAAAGTTTAGACCCCCAAGCCACGTACCATTTAAGACGTTGAGAGTTAATATAGCTTTAGGGAGCCGTAAAACAGGCATGAAACCAGGTAAGGTGTTCACCTTCATATTGCCGACGGGTGTACACATACTTTTAAATTCTGAGAGTGTTCTGAAAAGTTGCCGACTACTCACCCATCAGCTGCAACGAGCGGTCCAGGTTTGCAAAGTCCTTGGCATCATCAATGACAGGGTCCTTCAGGGGGCCCTTGCTCTGGTGCTCCTTCGACTTGGAGTTGTTCTTGAGGAGCTTCTCAGACTCGGCCGAGCAGAAGTATTGGGTGCAACCATGCCGCAGGTACTGTCCAAAAAAATTCCAAATTGAGGCGTTAGAATGAAACCATGCCAGCATCTTCAAGGACAGTTCTGTCAAGCATACAAAAAAAAAACACAGCCCTGGATACCATGATGGCAAGCATAATAACCTTCTTGATTTCAAACTCTTCCTCGTTGTCGCCGGTACTTAATGAGAAATAAATCAAACAAAACAATGGCAGACAGGAAAGTGTCAAAACGCAAATAATAATTACGAGATTATATGTAGTGAACTTCTAACACAGCTCTTGGGAACTCGAAAATATTTTACGACCACAGTGGCCACATTTTGGATCTAGACAGTGCAAAACTGGATGGTGCAACCTGGTTTTTGGTAAACCCAAGAGCCGACTAATTTCTGCAAAGCAGAAGACCTTTAGTCTCTTCCACCCCAAATTTGAGGGTATTGACGACTCCAGCAAAATTGACGCCACGTACGACAACGCTGAGAAGCTCAAGAGAGAAAGTCATTTCGACTCTGTCATCTGCTATTGCTGCTCGATTCTTGTAAGCAGTACAGAAACAAACATTGTTTCCAGTAATTATTTTTATGCTTCCGCCGCATTATTTCGACACACCAACTAGAAGAAGGTTTCTATTGTCAAAAAATCGCTTTGCGTTCATATGCAACAACGATTTTACACTGCAGTGCAAAACATTTATGGTGGTCCGTGTGCTGGACGACGAAAACAACCTCCTTTCGTCCGCCGTTTTGCCTGAGTTGCGAATAGTCTCGGACAGGTTAAGAAATGCAGGGCTTGCAGAGTTCTGTGCGTCTCATCGTCCCTCCGTGGCTTGTGAGATTGCTGCGTTAGCCAGTAAGAATGCAGATAAGCCAAGTACGAAGCAAGAGGCGTGAACATAATGGGCCATGCCCCGAGTTGCTCAAGCTCTCAGTCACCATAGCAAAACATGGAACAAAGGAGGAAGAACATGGCTTCGCAGTGTTCCGCTCGAAGGAATTCAGTGTAAAACACTCGGCAAAAAGGATTAAGTTCACAAACATTCTCAAGGGACTTCCCAAACTCTGTCGGGCTCGCCAGAACTTCCCAATCAGTCTAGCTTCTTTCTATCCGTTTAGAAAATTTGGCCCGAAATGCCTTATGCGGATTCTAAGTGGAATAGGGGCACTATCTCACGTTGAAGTCGTCGGGGCTGGTAATCCTGAGCTGCTGCCTGAGCTCGGCCGGCGCCCCGGCACACAGCTGGTAGAAGATGTGGTAGTTGCGCTCGCCCCTCGCCTGCCCACAGATGCGGGACTTCTCCAGCAGGTAGTGGGAGATGAAGCCTCCCACCACGTTGCACTACGCACACACACAGAAATGCGAGGCACCACCAGATTGAACACTTTAGCAAAGTTTCCTCAATTGACACTTTCTTTAGGGGTACAACCTGATAAGGAGCTCAGATGCAGGTACATACTGCGTAACCTTCAATTATCACGAAATTTAATAAGCATACTCTCCAGTGATACGAATAAACTGAAGCTATTTTCCTTTGCATAAAATTCGTCGGACAAAAACAAAATATCAGCACACACAACATTTGGTCAATCATGATGATCATAATTTCTTTTCCTCGAGGATTGCATGGGCACGATACAAACTCGAAACACAAAAATTGAAGATAGCGTCACCATAATAAATAAACAAACTCTAAGCTAGTTATGTAGGCCAGAGAGTAAAAGGGTAGTGGCCTCCACCAATTTATTAGAGTCATTAGTGTCAATAATGCATATGAGAAGACAAAGCTCAATAAACATTGCACGACTCGCAACAGTATCCTAAAGAAACCTGTTTTGCCAAACTTGAAATGCCGACAATTTTGCTAAAAATTTACAATGACGAGATCCACGAGAGATAAGATTACAGTGAGACTTTTTTCACCCCTTCAGATTTCCTTTTTCGTGCCCCAGTATTGCGCTAATGTCATTGTGGTAAACCTCCACCAGCTCGTCTGCACACTAACTGTATTCTATCTAAATATGTTTCCATTTTGAAGCAGGACAAACCTATTAACCCCATGGCCGGGTGATAAAGCATGAAATAATATAAAGCAACAGAGAGGACAAAACTGTCAGCAAAGACAAATTACCTTGTTGTTAAAGTGGATTTCAATGAATTTCCCAAAGCGGCTGCTGTTGTTGTTCCGCATGGTCTTTGCATTCCCGAATGCTTCAAGAACAGGGTTAGCTGGGGAATAAGAAATAATGAGCACCAGTGAGTGATGATTGAACGAATCTCAATTAAAGTGCACTTCCTTGTCGTGTAATTGAATATAAGCTTCTCAAACATAGAATGCCCACAGCAAGCTGGGAAGGCAGTGTCAGGCCTCTCCAAACTTGGACCCCTGCACCCTGAAGGAGGTTCATCTTTTAAAATCTTTGGAAAGTGCCCAATGAAGGAAGTCAGTCAACCTGTGAACACTGTAAAATTCCAAACGAATCACTTCCCCCAAAATATAACCCATCTCGTTTTCTGGATATTATCTTTTCTGGACTATACACATCTAAAAGATGAAATTTTACGTAGCACAAACTATCTACAGGTCTGGACTATGTTTTTTTTTATATATAATTAATTATCACAGGACATGATGGTTTTTGTAGATGACTTTTGTGGAAAGCTTTTTTTCCATTTGAAATTTGCCACTGCAGACTATACGCCAGGCGCAAAATACAGTTTAAGCAATATAGTAAATATTGACGGGGTTACAAATGCTGAAACATTGCCCAGATACTGCAAACAATGCAGTACGCCCAGATACCGCAAACAATGCAGTACTGGTTGCTGACTCCTGGCAGCTGCCACTTTCCCGACGAAAAAAAAAAAAGAAGATATCTGTTGAGGCTAGAATTTGGGAAGATGAGTAAGATTTCTCTCTAATTTGTCACATGTACGACAAGATTAGAAGCATCTTATTTTCTGGTGATCTTGACATAATCAATTTAATAAAAATGTGCAAAGAAACGACCTGCAAACAAGTGAGTTGCCAAGACTCGCCATAGACCTTTCATAAACACTTTCACGAACTTAGTAGTCTAGTACTGGGTAATATCCAGAGATGCCGCTAACCTTATGAGGTTTAAGATCTAAAGGTTTAAATAACCTTGAACCTACTTAAGTTCAGAATTTTGGAAAGGTCGCATTTTTCAACCCCACCACGTTGGAATATTTGGAGATGCTGAGGTTTCTTAATGTTTGAGTTCAAAGATTTTGAGTTTATTTAAATATTCAGTTTGAAAAATTAGAACTTGAATTTCTTTAAGGTGCAAGTTTGAAAATTCAAAGGTTTAGAAATGGTTTGCGAAGTTCCAAGTCTTTGAGTCGCCCAGAAAATGACAGAGTACCACAGTTAGTAATAAAATTTTCACGGATCCATCTTGAGAAATTGCAAAAAGTGTGACGAATTTCACAAGTGTTGCCCATTTCTTTTACAACATTACGTCTCCTTCCTTCCGAGTGCTACGGCACTTATGCCATTACTCATTATCTTTGTAAAACAAGCATTGAACGGTACACCGAAAAGCCTTGAAGTCGTCCGGTGAATGTCCTTCCTACCTGTTTGCAAACTGGCAGCGACCCAACTGAGTGCCGCATTAATGCGACTCTGGCACGAACAACAAAATATACGAGGCAACGCGTGTACGTAACAGAAAAGCACCCCAGGCAAAACGTTTCACTTCCTGCAAGTTTTTAGTTGCTGTGGACATTAATTCTGGTGGAATAACCCGCAGATAGAGAAAACACTGGACACAAGGATACGGGCAGTGCACCCAGCACAGCTCAAGGTTGAGGAGCATGAAACCAGACTACACTTAGGGGGCCCCCACCCTGGCCCCAAAAATGCAGCTCGTCAGTTCAAGACAGGTTGTGCATCAGGCTCACCCCATCCCCTTTTTCAAACATTCTTTCAATGAATAATGAAGTGGAGATGCTGCCCACTCTAAAATGCAGCCACCATAATTTAACAAAAAAAAACTAAAATACTGCTAACATGAGTTATAAAATTTGGTCATTGAAAGCAAAATGTCAACTAAAGAGGGGTTTCTGCATGTCTAGCGTACCATGGAAGCAGAGCTTGCCGTGACTCTGATATGGTGGGTCAACCGTGATGTGCACTATTGATTCCCGCTATGTGCGAGTCTCTACTGCAGTGGTTCTCAAGTGAGGGTCTGTAGACTGTTTGTGGTCACTGAAGGCCTTCATCGGGTCTCCGAAGCAATTGACCATCAATCAAACCAAGCCATAAAACTTTTTTTTGTATGATGTTTTTTTTTTTAGAAAGCTGCATAAACAAATCTGTGTGCACGGAGTGTGTAGGGTTAATTATTATCTGTTTCAGCCTCAAAGTTGGTTTGTACCAATTCATTTCTATTTATCCTTGCGTCGTTTTAATCGTCCGATACAACCCTCCCACGCAGTGGACGTCGTTCCCATCGCTTCCATCAACCCAGAAAAGGTCCCCAAAACATTGGTGATTGAAAACCACTACTCCAGCCAGTTCCCACACCTTTATAACACTGTAGAACCCGCGTTCGTTGCAATCGCGATCTGTGGAATCGGTTCTTGCGAAACAAGAGTTTGTAGCGGGCTTTTGCAAGTTTATAGCACAGCGAAAAATAAATTTGCTGTATCCCCAATATAATTTCCTGTGTCACGTAGATTTATAGCGGGAGCTTGCGCTTTTATCGCCAATTTCTTGGGTTTTGCTTTAGCATACCCAAAGATAGCCCGCCTAACATTTTTTGCCATTTACCTCTTCACCGTCGGTGGGCATTGGTTTGGGATTTTACGAAGAAACGGTAGTAGTACAAGAAACCTATCTAGCCTTCCAACAATAAATATGCGCGCAACCTACCGCGACTCGCTTCGACTAGATACAATGCAAAGCTAAAACCCACTTTCATGCCAAACGATTATCAGCGAGGAACTGCAAAACAGGCGCAGATTGTATGTAAAAACAAGTAAGCCTCGAGATTGTTCCTTGCAGGACAGCTTTACAGCTCCACCATGTTATGAAAGTGGAAGAGTGGTACATTCCATGGCCTTTACGAAGGCAAGCTTTACAAACAAACCCTCGGTGAGCACTTTGACGCGACAACGAGGTGGCCCACCTTCGAGGATTCTCTGCTCGATGGGGCCGGCGTGGCTGCCCCAGGACTCGCACAGGTAGCGCAGGATATACTTGGTGGACTCCGTCTTGCCCGCACCTGACTCCCCGCTCACAATGATGGACTGGCTCTGCTTCAGAACCTTCATGTCCCTGAAGGCCTTGTCCGCTGCAGCAAACACGTGGCCACGATGAGACTAGCATCGCTTGCCTAGTAGTATTAGCGAGAAAGGGATCTTGGTCCGACAAAAACTGCCGCAACAGCTCCTGGTTCGTAGCATCTGCTATGATCCGTTGCAAGGCAAGACGAAGTGTACCACCAGAAACAGACTGGAATTTTCTTGTTAGAAGCAACCCTATTAGAAAATGGCCTAGAAGACCATGTACCACATACCGATTGCAAAGACATGAGGTGGCAGCACACCCAGAGATTTTCCCTGGTAGCGCTTTATGGCTTCTGGAGAGTAAAGGCTCGGAATTTCGAAATATGGGTTCACAGCGATCAGGATGTTTGCCACGTAGGTCTGCAAAGAGAGCAAAGGCAGGCGAGCCATGAGACGCTAAATACTCAGCTTTAATTATATTAACAAAACAGTTATGAAGAACAAAATATAGTTTCTGGAAATAAAGGGTGAAATATAGGATTACGCAATGTATAAGGTAAAAATAACAACATTTTTTAGATGCTAACCCCAGACACTTTAGAGGTTACAAGTCCATCGATTTTTTTAATGAACAGTAGGGTTACTTCTAGTGAAGTCAATTTTTTACAATAACAGTCATTACAACATCAATCTTTCTTTTATTGAATCAGTAGATCAGATGCCTGTACCAGTAATACAGAATTAAAAGAAACTAACTAAAAATGTAGACAAGAACATTATGATGATATAGGCATAGAAACACTTATCGTAAAAAAATGTGTTTCTTGTCAAAAAAGAAAAAAAAACACTTTTTTTTGTAATCTGTTTTTATTTTTGGGAAGTTCTGCTGTAAGCAATTTTAAGACGCTATAAACCACTGCCCCCATGCCACACATACAGGAGCAAGGGAGTACTCACATATATCTTGTTTTTGTTGTAGCGGACCTTGATGTTGTTGAAAAGAGTTGCCTCGTTCAAGTAGATCAGCGCACCTTCAAAGAATAAACACTACTTTAGTCAACAAGAAAGGGGCCTCTACGGAAAACCAGAAAACACTGCAGAGATACTAGAACTCACAGTTGTCATCCACATCCTTGTTTGGGTCCTCCTCAGATGAGTGAACACTTCTGTAAGGGGCTGTAATTGTCTAGGAAAGATATAAAATAATAGAGACAAGGTCATTCAGGTAGGTATAACCGTAATGTCACAAGGTGACACAGAGATAGAGCAAAATATTTAAGGCTACACTTCTACTCGTTACAATGAACCGCTGACAGACTTTCCTTATCACTCCGCAGCTAGTTCGATGATTGCAACCAACAAAACATTGGTTACACGTCTTCACACAATGTTCGAACTCGCCCAACACGTGAATCACGATGGGAGAATTTAGGCCAGACCAGATCCCTTCCCAGGTTGAAGAATTAGCCCCGGACAGCATGATATGCCAATTCAAAGCAAAAGCCACGAAAGAATACAAACAGAATGGGGAACATTAAAAAGCATCCTAGCGAGAGGAGTACATCAAAAAGAAAATTACGGAAAGCAGTGAAAAAAATGTTGCCGTGCCTGTGAGCATTGAAGATAGTACCCGAAACCTGCTTGGTCTCACACAACCACTCATTCTGCTGGTAATAAAGAGGGTTTCGCATATTGGGGTTCATTTTTCTTTGAATTTGCGAGTGCTTCCCCGAGGTTTATTTTTTCGCCGAGATTCGCTCTCTATTTTCGGAGTTGGACAAAACACTGGCGCTTACGTAAGAAAACATAACACGGCAGCAGTATTCTCGAGAAATACCGGGGAACATGAGCGGGAATCAAATACTTGGAAAACGTCTCCATACTGATAAGAGAAAGAAACAAGACAAGGCGTGCGGTCCCCAAAAGGAAGCAGCAGCCTTTCGGACAATTCGGCGTGGGCTGGGTACCAGATCAAGGTGAAATGAAGCTGTGGACAAATTTTTCTTTCCGTGAACCTCAGGTTTTTCCTCACTCAAATTCAGCTGCCATTCAGGCTTTTCGGTTCTACCCATTTTGGATAAAATCGGCTCGGGGGCTGAGTTTTTTGGGGTTTGTACCGAAAACATGGAACCCCATTATAAAGCATATCTAGCATAGATTAACAGTATTATGTACATCCTCATTGCACAAGAAATGCCCGTGTGGAGTAATAAGACCCGCCCACCTGGGAACCGCCATTGAGCAGCACTGTGACAGTCTCCCCCCCAATGTCAACAATTCGACCAAGTTTGAAGCCTTCGTGCTCATCAGGGGCCCACACTAGGGAGGCATCCATGACCGCCACCTGTGGACAGGAGAACAAACAAAACAACAACAAAAGAGTCAACAATTAGAGTTCTCACTGTAAGCGGTGAATCAAATGGTTCACAGACATATGAGTAGATTGTAATAGACATGTGTTTATTTAAATACTGGTACCAAACAGAGGGGCAAGCTAGATTTGGTAGCATTTTGAGAAAAATACTTTGGTATTAACTAACCTAGGCAAAGTTCTAAAAGTAAACTAATATTCTCTCATTAATTAGCAACTGCCAAGACTCAATTGGGGCTATTTTGAACCAACGACGTCGATTTTTCAACGGCACGTCGACACACGGCCGAGGTTTAAATGTTTCCAGGTGTCCCTTGCCATGTGGTAAGGGTACTACATCCTGTTGTTCATTTCTGAACAGCATAGCTCAGTATATATATGTTTAGAATAACATTCTCTGAGCATTAGTGATCCGTCAATTGTAGTTTTTTCCAGCTGTCCCAACCATGCCTAATCTGTCTGAATAATGGCGACCTAAATTGATGCAAGAAATATCTTCAAGTTTTCGTTTTCTGTTTTTGCTGCAGCTGTAATTTATAGTAAACCTGCACAAAATAAAACTCTCTCACATTTACTGCAATGCTAAAGAGCATGACATTAAGTGAGTCTGAGATCTAGGAAAGAAAAAAGATGCATTGTTATCTGCTCAATGCCAGAAAGATATCATTGACAATCACGGAAAACACTCAGCTCAGTTGATAATATCTAAGAGGAACAGCCTTGAACCACAACCTTCATTTCATTATCATTGCAGGCGTCCTTGACTGCCCATGGTGAATGGGCACTGTATAAACACAATTTCGATGGCATTTTTGTGAGGGATCCTAAGGTCAGATTATAACCTCACTAGTGGGAACGTCCAAGAACAAAACACCAATTTCCTTTCACACAGTTTGGACAGAATTTTGAAAGGAATAGGGTAAATAAAGTCTTCCAGTCACATATACAAACTCAGAGAATAGGCAGTTCTCAGTTTGCCAGGGGAAAAAACAAACAAGCCCTCATAATAAAATCATCAAGATTTGAAAACTTTTATATGTTTTGCAGCATGAAAACCTACCAGCATGCCTTTTCGTGCCCGAGGCTACAGTGGTGAGATTCGCTGAACATGGCATTCGGATTCACCACATGGGGGGCGGGGCATACGCCATAAAAGACCGATTGCAAACTTAGTGAGCTTTTCCCGGGCACACGAGGGCCACACAAGGGGGAAAAATACAGTCCAGTTTTTTTCCCAGCTAACTAAACTAGACCGTTCTTGTTTTTACGCATTCAGCGTAGTTAGCGTTGCCACGCAAAAGCGTGCGCGCGTTCAAAGCTCTCTCGCAGTAACAAAACCAAGATATCATTCCTTTTCTTGGTTTTGTTCTGTGTTTTTCGCTTAAACCGATTTCTCAACCTTGATCTCATTTCCCCGGGTATACGTAACAGGCGACGGCCGTCATTCGAGCCCGCGGGGTGAAACAACGACAACAAAGCCTGCCGAGGGGACCGAGCTCGCTGATCGCGGAGAAAATCTAAAGCGGAGGAAAACGATGGGTCCCGCGAAATCGGCAGAGCGAGCTGTCGATAAGACCACTACACACACTGCCCGTCAGCCGCCGCAGCCGCATTGTTGTTCGTCTCGCACGCCTGCGAATGCAATCCAAGCGTGACGCGGCATCCGAAAACGAAATCCGGGTGGAACACCGCGTTCAAAAAAAAAAATAGCGAGAACCGACATATCCAAAGCTCCCCTTCCAAACACGCGTTTTAGAGATACTCGCACTGGATCCCCCCACAAAAAAACAGTCTTGAGAATTTACGGCACGTCAGCGGCGGGCGTTTGACTTGGTTTGACCCGTTCAAGTGAAAACAGTTGAAAACACCTGCCAGACACGGAGACGTTGGACAGACAGAATAGCGGTGACGACGAGCGTAGACCGATTAGCTCCGTTAGTTCGCGTGAACAATGACAGGAAATGGACAAAAAAAAAAATAATAAGTTCCGCTATTCGTGCGCAGAAAACAAGTTACTTCACGAAGACGGAGGCGAAAAAAGCTCTCAGGAGATAGCAGTCGTGAATGGGGTGTTGCAACCAGCGCAAGACATACTGCATGCAAACTCGGCGATCGCTAGCAAGCTGGAAGTTTGCTTTGAGGGGGAAAAAAACTTGAACTTTGGGCCCGAAGGAACGCGTAATAACAACTCCAGCTGCGGATTTTGTTGGCGAAACGGGGAAACATACGATATAAACCCGGGCCAGCTCTTGAATATGTCAGGAGCTCGAATGTGGGGAGTATGGCCAACGATACTTCCGTTTTATGATGCTTTTTTTTTTTTTTTTTCTTCGTCTGTTTTTAACAAGATTGCCAAACTAATATACGAGGTAAACTGTCCGCTTGAGGTGGCTAACAGTACTGCTTGAGCCTCCGACAAGTTATGTCTAATTTCAAATTAATGCAAGAGCAATATGCAACGCAAGAAGCACTCACACAGCGCCAGGCCCAGATCAGCACAGAAGCACAGCCGACCGCTACCCGACGCACGGCAACTTTTTTTTTTTTTTATGATTTTTTATCGAAAATTACAGGTAGACGGATCGTAGTTTCGTACAGAGTAAAAAAAGTATACTTCTGTTCCATCTAAACGTATTATTGGTCTATACGTTAATACAATAAAATAATTGCTTTAAAAGCGTGAAATTAACACTCACTATAATATGTTTCTTTGCAAATTTTCAAATAATGTATAAATATAAACGTTTAATCTGACTAGAAAACAATTTAGAAGTATATTACACGAATATAATCAGACAAATTATTTATTTAACCATTTATTTGATCCAATTTACACACAATCCGTACGAGACGACGGCTTGTTTATCGGCCACTCTTTTACCGTCTGCATTATAAGGTGTCTGGGTGCCTCGCACCTTTATTACAGTGTACAGCCGTTATCGCACGGTGCTTCAGAACTTTTTCTGATTAGAAGTAATTTTTATTTTGTTGCTGTCATGTCGTTGTTGCTGCGCATAGGGTTGGGATATCTAAGCAAAGTAAGCGATAATTTATTACGGAAAAATATCGGAAGGATTTGCAGACCTTCAAAGTTTGCTCAGCACCGGTGCCTCACTACCACGCCTCAACGAAGAAAAAAAGAAACGTGCGTTGAATTTTATTCCTTGTCTATCGTAGTGTTAAAAAGGAACAGTTCAGAAAACCTCTGTTTAAGCCTGAAACACTTGTGAGAGCTGACATGTCGAATTTTGAGACGTGTTATCGCAGCTTATTGACCCCAAAAGAAGCTGATAAGATGCGCGAGACCAGCGAGACTGGACATTTCGAAGTGACAATCTGCTATCAACAATAAAACAAGAAAAGTAGATTATAATTTTTAAAAGTTGGGGAACATATGCGCGTATGGGTGGGTTTTGGTGACAATCGTTTTTCAGATAACTATTAGTCGTATAGTTCTTTTTCTTTTCTCCGAGTTTTCATGTGTAGTTACATACATATGTTTGTGCATAAGAGGATACAGCCTCTACTAAAAATGCAGGCCAGGCCACGTTCTAATCAAGGCCTTGAGCCAGGCTCTTTAGCAATCGGCGCTCATGTCTTTCCTCGTCTGGTTTGTTCATTCTCTGTACACATACTCCGAGAGATATATACGCTTGGAAGTCAGCTTATTTAGGATGTGAATGAGCCCAAGTACTACCGATCCACCTTTAGCATTTGGCATTGCCTCGTGTCAATAACTGACGGCCTCCTTTCCTTTCAGTTTTGAGATTACCTTTGTACTGGAGAATGGCACAAAATATACAGCCACGGGAAAAGCAGGCGACAACCTTCTGGACGTAGTTGTAAACAATAACCTGGACATTGATGGCTTTGGTAAGCCCTAACCTACTCTTCTTAACTTTCTTTCTATCGCTAGTCTCACACCTGTTAAAAAAAAAAAAAGCTAAAATTGTGTTGCTATGATTTAACAATTAAAGATGCCAGTTGGGACCAACTTTGAGATCATATATAATTAATGAGTCTCTGATCAAACGTGGCTTTTTTTCTAGCTGTAATTGACACATCCGGTCAAAAAGTATGTTTAAAATTCAAAATCACTGATCGAAAAAAAAAAAAAAAAAGATATTCAGAAGTTTAGCCATCCGCACCTCCGCTGCATGTTTCGAGAGCAGAAGAGACATATTCCAGGAACGTGTCGTAGACAACGCACCTTTTCAAACCTCTACTGCTTTGCCTGCACCTGTGGTACATATATAATGTGAATTTGTGCTTGTATCTTTTTATTAAACAGGTGCATGCGAGGGGACCTTGGCATGCTCAACGTGTCACCTCATCTTCAAGCCCGAAGATTACAGAAGGTTAAAGGAGACACCAACGGATGAGGAACTGGACATGCTGGACCTTGCCTACGGACTCTCCGACACGTTAGTACAGTTGAAAGTTTTTACACAAATTCATTAGTGAGACTCCCACATGAAAATAGGCTGCAGCTTCCAGCTGGAAATGAAGATTTCCAGCCGCATTTTCGGCTAAATTATACAGCAGCAGCTAAAAATCCTGTTTGCAGCTGGAAATGGATGCTGCTCATGCTGGAAATCAGAAATTCCAGCTTGGAAGTGCATGATCTACCTGGAAGTTTCCCAGCTAGATGAGGAAAAATCTAATTTCCAGCAAGCAGTTTGTCCATTTCTGGGTGGAAACAGCCTGGAATCTGGCTGGTAAAATAGATTTCCAGCTCCAGCCGTAGTCATTAGCGACACTTCTAAAATTGCAAGAGCAATAAAAGTGGTGACTTTCACATCTTATAAAACAGTACATTAATGTCACGCAAAAACAACCCATTGAACTATTATTTTTGCACACTTATTGTTCTGAGAGTTTCATTATAGAGATATATGTTTGCATAGCCAAAATAACACAAATATAGTGGATCATGGATCAAGGGAAAATGAAAACAATACTGCCCTTGGTTGCCATTTCCAAGAAGAATGAATGCATTCCCGATTATCCCTAAAGCAATGCGTACCAGTTAGGAAAAAAAAATTGACTGTTGGGTAAGTGTGGTAAAATCTCGCAACTTGAAAGGAAATGAAATCTCTCACAACTTGAAACGGATAGCCTCTATGACATACAGGTGGTACCAGCACCTGATAAACTCAAATACCTGTGTCTTTACAGTAAGCACTTGTCCTGTCTGTATGTCTGTTCTGTCCTTGTCCTTTGAGTTTTAGATGTTTAAAAAAAATACTGTAAAGGTGAATGAAAAAGAATCATGAAAGATTGTGTTAAAAAATACTTGTACTTTGCTTTGAAAGTACATTGTATTTATAGTACTGGTCATCCAAAAGAAAACCGAACCCTGTTTTTCGCACCGCAAAAATAAACTGGACATTGTGGAGAGCTCAAACTCCATCAGAATGTAGCCCCAACCGTTCGAGCAAGATGCCAAAGTTTCAGCACAGTCTTATTCAAAAGTTATAAGCGATTTTCTGAAAATTTTAATGGAAAAATGGCGGCCGACAAAGCTCTGGACTACAAGTGGTGGAGAAAAGCTCACCGGAAAACAGCTCATCGGAGAAAAGCTTACTGGAGTAAAGCTCACTGGAGAAAAGCTCGCCACACCGGCAGATGCAGAGAAAAGCTCATTGAATTCTTAAATTTTTCTTAGCTTAGCAGATTCTGTATCACACGTGTCTGTTTAACATAGTTGGAATTAGTCATTTTATTAAAAATAATTGTCCTCTTTCTTGTAATATTCTTGAAGTTTGTTGGGCATATTTACTAATTCCTCAGAAATTAGCAATCACCCATTCTGTCTATTAATGATGCCACAAGTATAAGATCAGAACATGGGACATCCGTAGAAACAACAATGTATTGACAGTTTGACAGTGCGCCGTTGGTAGCTCTGTCAGATAAAAAGGTTTGTTTTTTTGCAAGCTAATATTGCGGTGTGTGAACCATTTCAACTCCGAAGATTGTGGTGCTTGATAGATGAGTAGGTGCTTATTGATATAATCAGAGTTGGCTGCGCTGTTTTCTCTCTGTTTTTTTCCCTAATAAAACTTTAGTTTTGAGAACAGCTTTGTCCTGTCGTGTTTGTTGTCTTCACTCCGTCTTCATTGTTTGAGCCGTTTTCATCATATATAATGTTTACCAACTTGCCCAATTCGCTACTTTACAGAAGACTAATTCTTATATAGGTCATGAGTGACACTGTACAGCTCTGCAGGTCATGAGTGGTTTGCCGCAGAAGGGCACTATCACACAAAGGCAACATGTGGAAAAACCAGCACGAACGGCTAGAAAACGTGCATGTTCATGAAAGAAAGAAACCTCGATATCCTACTGACCGTTCTATCCTGTTTTTAAAGATCAATGAAAGCTTCAAACACAATTTAAGGCACCACATTGTTGCACATGCACTTTAAGATTTTCAGCATTTACAGTTTTACTTTTTAGGTTTTAGGCAGACATTATTAAGTTTTTGAACTTTTTCCTGTTTTTCAAGGTCATAAAGTTTTCAGTTAGGCTTTTGTTGCCTATACCCGTTTTCAATTCAAGAAAAAAGGAAGTTCTGCTCAATGTTCATACGCCGGGCGAAGTAGATTTTACAAGATTTGGTTGTTGAAGGCAGAAGCGATGCTTTTGGCATTTGAAACGTGTATGTCTTGGTAAGGTAACATATACTAGTCTAAAATGCACCTGCATAGATCTCAGTTCTCAGCATAAAACGGGAAATTAGTAATGCTCCACGAAAAGCCATACTTTTTTTTACTACAGTTCTTGAGGTGAAAACGAGTAAACCCCAGAAAACACTCACTCACAATTACTAATTTAATTGGGAGCAATATACCTAATAAGCTTAACAAATATTACAAAAAAGGACATTTTATTTTTACAAAACTGACAAATTTTAATGATAATAAATTTATGTATGTTACGCATGATCTGACAGCCACCCTATGAAAAGAAGAAAAAAAATTGGTGAGCTTTTTTTAGCATGTATTGGTTTTGTGGTGAGCTTTCCTCCGGGATTCCTTGAATACATAAAGGTCTATGGTGCCAGAAACTAAAAAACGGGCAAAAATGGGCCCCATCTTTTTATTGAAAATTTCAGAAAATCACTTATAACTTTTGAATAATGGTTGGTGCTGAAACTTTGGCATGTTGCTCAAACGGCTGGGGCTAAATCCTGATGGAGCTTCAGCTCTCCACAATGTGTAATTCGTTTTGCGGTGTGGTTTGGTTTTCTCGCAAATGCCAAAGAAAAGAGAACCGTGTTTTTCGGCCCGGGTAAATAATCTAAGCATCGCAAAAGCTCAAGCTCCGTGAGAATGTGACGATAGCGGTTGGGATATAATGCAAAAGTTTGAGAACATGACGTTACCTGGATCAAAATATAATCAAGAAAAAAGAAATTTCTCTATGATCGAGCAGACGTTCACCTGAGCCTAATATCATCAAAACGAGAAATGACATTGTGGGCGTCTGTGGCGTCTATTTCAGTTGAGCAATCTTGTCAATAAGAAAGAAAACTATATTCTTTCTTTATGACAAGTCTTTCGCTGATATAAATCCAACGAGCATTCACAATATCATTTCTTGTTTTGACGATGTTAGGCTTAGGTGGACGTCAGCTCGTAGAAATTTTGTTTTTCTCGATTATCTTTTAATCCAGGCAATGTCATCTTCTCAAACTACTAGCTTCACATCTCAGAGTTCGAGCTTTCTGCGATGCAGTTTATTTACCCAGGCTGAAAAACACTGTTCCTTTCTCTGGAGCTCCCTTTACTTTCTTTCCTTCAAGTATGTTGCATGCAGTGTACTTTCTAGTTTACTTAGAGTACATAACCTACAATTTACTTTGTACTTCAAGTACTCTTTAGATGTAATTTACCCAACACTGCCTAGATGTCCAAGAGCACCTTTGCTAGAAATGGAACCAGCGACTTTTATACTGCACAGTGACCGATATGTGTATGCAGCAAACACGTCGATCACAGATCACAAAACTGTAGCAACAGAAGAGGACATTCAACACAGATTTCCTTATGTGCAGATAATTTCTGGAGTATCCGCCTGGCCTGACCTGCTCAGAATTGACAGTAAAAGGGACAACACAACTAAGGAACCCGGATATTTTGTACCAGATTGCCATGGAAAAGGCAAAAGAAAAAGAGATAAAGATATTAGGCACTTTACATTCCCCAATTTAATGAAGCAGAAGTATAATCTGCCATAGGAAGGCGACTTAACCCCTGGGTTGAATGGAAGGTAACAACCTTATCTTGTCCCATATGAAGCATACTTGCAACGAGTTATCAGAAGTTTGTACTCAATATCAGCTTTAAACAGTGGTCACAATATTACACCAAGAGAAGCTCAAGTGAAGCAGACTTGACATTCTGTTTCAACATTGTTTTGTGCCACAGTATAAAGCAGTATGGTACCTATGTATTATGTCGCCCACTTGCAGCTTTGACCCACCCTACAGAAAAAAAAAGGCTGCCCGTCAGTCTGAAGACTAGTGGTCATGTTAAACTTCGCTAACACAAGCGGGGCAGGATGGGGTTTTAGTTTAAACTGGGTAATCTTTGTACATGCACGCATAGCTGGACATAAAGAAAAATTAAACGGAAACTGCAGCAGTTTTGTATTTGTAAAAAAACGCTTAAACCGTCTTTATTTGGCCTCCAAAATTATGTTTCAAATTGATGCACCAAGTAGCCACAATAGCATTTTCAAAATAGCGCTGAAACCCCTCCTTCCTGTCGCGTTCGGTGCGAGGAGGGAATCATGATGCATTAGGGAGAGATGTCAACATTTTTCCACTTTCTGCAAGCCTTATCCAAGCTCATAGAGATCATACCTGTGCAGCCCACTGATCTCTACCATAGGAATATGTATGATCTCTATGGGACTAGAGGGGCTGGGTGGTGCTTAGCCGTGCTCCAAGCCGGGCTCAAGTGAAGCCACCGGAAGCTTGATGCTTATCCCGGAAGTCGAGTGTCTGCTGGGCGCAACATTCAATCCCGAGAATGAGGCATTTGGACATGGGGCATGCACACTTAATCAACAGAATCTCGAAATTATCACACATCAAATGGCTTCCCAGAAGATTTCTCGGGCCTGCATGAGCTGTTATTGAGCAACAAGCAGGCTCTCTTGAGATAGCAAAAGCAAATCCGGTGCCCTGGGCAGTTTGAACCAACACTCGAAAGGGTTGGAAATTCTGTCAAGCACTCACCTCCGGGACAAGCCGCTGCTCAATGCGCCATCCAGTCCTCTAGTGATCAGTGGAGCAGTCAAAAGCGCTGCATGCGTTCCCTCACAAGCAGCACATGCAAGGCAGCTGAAACCTCTGGGTATGACGTCACACCCAGCAGTTAACCTTTTCAGCTTCCTTTTAACCATCATGCACCAAGACCCATATTACCCAGAGGCAACATCCAACACCCCCCCCCCCCCCCCCCCCCCCCCCCCCCCCCTATGCAGCCCAGCCCTGAACGTACCTCATGATCCCCATAAATGCTAATAGTGGGCGGCATGGTGTAAAATCCCAGGCGAACGACGTCTGCTATTCTGACATCTTGCTGTGCACATGCCTTATCTAAGAGTAAAGCAGCAAAATTTGCGAAATGTAACTGACAAGAGATGCTAAGAGAGCACATTTTCCCACCTTTTTGGTTTGATTGTGGAATCAATCCTTGATATTACACATAGGCTTAGGCTAGCAAGAGTGGCCATAAAAGAAAAAGCAAGACTTGAATAGGCCCCGCTGCAAAGTGATAGGACATAAGCGCTGCTTTGACATTTAGTTGACAAGCTTGACCCCAATGAAACTGCCCATGGGATTGTTAGTCTTGGAAACATTTGGTACCAGACAACTTGTCAACTAAACTTCTATACCTGGCTGTATATTTTGCACTACTGACTTGTCTTTTAGCTTCCAAATATTTTTGTTTTTGTTTTCAGGTCTAGACTGGGCTGCCAGGTGTATCTCACTAAGGACCTGAGCGGAATGGAAGTCAAAGTTCCTGCAGGTGTGAACGACGCCAGAGGAACCGATACATGACAACCTCTAGGACATAAGAGCTTGTCGAAAGAATGACAGAAGGAAACTTTGTTTATGTGCTACACTGTTCAAGTGTTAGGTTGATTCTCCTATTAATAAATAGTTATTTTTGTATAACCCTCACATCCTGTTTTTAATTTTCCAAGCGTGTTAGGTAAAAGACAAGTTCATAGCCATGATACTGCTACAGCTGCTACAATAACAAACTACCCGTACTGAAAATTTTCCAGAGTAAACAAAGTTTTCACACCCTTTAAAATATATGAAAACTTGAGACCTCAGTGCTCCAGCTACCTTTTGTTACAAAATAGGCATGTTTTGCCCCTTTTTAGTCAAATTAATAAGAGGGAATTATGCAGCAGACAATAACACCCTCTAAATGATATAGGTGTGTGAATGAACAAATAAACGCACGTCTGGCAAAACAATCCTCGATAATACAAATGCTACACAATTAGACTGAAAATAAGCACAGCAATATTTTCATATTAGGCATGCACACCCATGCAGAGCTCTATTCTTAATGTGACCTGTTCTGGTTTCAGGAACTCTACCTTCACTAGGGAAAGTTTCAGAACCTGAGTATAGACCAGGGGTGACCAGATGGACCAGTGGAAGAGGCACTTTAACTGAAGAGCCTCAATAAAAGAGGTGTGGCATATTTTAAATAATTTAATTTGGAGATAATTAAATTTAATGGGGAGATCCTTCGAACATAGATTGTCCCCATCTTACAGAGGCATGCATTGATACAGCCCTCTTCCTAGTGTGCATAACTCGAAACCGTATCGTTGCACGAATTCCAAGAAAAGGGAGACTTCAGCTTCCCTTTAAGACAACTGCGTCCAATCAAGACCCAGAAGTTTGACCACCCCTGCTTACCAGAGTCAACAAGTCAAAAGCCTTTTCCACAAAACCTCCATATAACACATTCTCGGCAAAATGTGGGCTTTTCACTAGCAGTGGTGTACCGCTATCAGAAAAATTGCAAAAGCACACAATGTGGTACTGAGAGAGTGCCTTTATTCTAATAATGGCCAAATTACAATGGCAATGCAAACAAGTCATGCCAAAAAATTGTAAACTTTTAGAACTAATTTCCACAAAAACCAAGTCAACATAACAAAGCAGACCACAGGCTATGTAGTGCCTCCTGGTCTAAATTCTCCTGGAAAAGTCAATAAACTCGCTTAATATCTTTCATAATTAATGTTATCACTTTTTTTCCGTAAACAATGCAAGATCCATATTAATGCAATGGCAAAAATATAGGACACTGGTACTTCAAATCAGTTTTGAAAAGATAAACTAGCATCCTCAGTTTCAGGCCATGAAACATACTCCCCAACACTCATTCATGCATGAATTGTGGCAGCAATGGCAGAAAGTTTGCTACTAACAGCAGCACCTGTACACTACCAGCTTTATGCTGGAAAATACGCAGTGTGCCAAGCACTTGCACACACCATCTTAAGCCAGGCTTCCTCAGTGCAACTGTGATATACAACATGCAGCTTACGTGAGCAGTTTTTCACATGCATAATGATCGACGAGTTGATGAACTGCGATCAACACAGAAGCGTTGCATTTGAAGCATTACTAAAAATTAGTCAAACTCCGCACCCAAAAGCAGTCCCCAATAAACCAATTGGACAAAGTGCATGTTGCACTGTGATTGACAAGCTCAGACGACACCCAAAGCCACGCTTATGCAAAAGCCAGAAGGCATTCTAAGCTCCTTTCCAACCCTGCAATACCACTTCACTATCCTCAAGCACAACACACATCAGGCATGCATTCCAATAAGCATAGCAGCAGACAATGCCATAGCATAATGCACTCTTTCCATAACAAGTTTTTATTACTGCAAAGCTACAAAAAAAAAAAAAAAACACGGCTGTGTAAGTGTCACAGGCCTACACCAGTTAATTCGCTGTTGCAGGTGTTCCAAAGTGTGGCCAAAGCATAGGCAGCACAACCTGAAGCCATTCCTATCTCGAAACAAAAAAAAAAAAAGAAAGGAACTTTCGCACTTGTAGAATTCCGACCACCAGAGCACTTGATGTTTTGGGCGTCTTAGAAATCAAAATATTCTCTCCTTCAAAATTACTTATGAGGAAAAAAAAAAAGGAAAAAGAAGAGGGTGCCATGCTGAAGACTTGCGTTGGCCTATGTACACAGGCGGTTGTCAGATGGGCAAGCCGCAAGAGGGACACAACGCACGGGAAGATACAAGAGGCACACACACCCTGTAGTGCATATATATTATACATCTGTACACTAAGCCAATTTGTTTTTATTCCTTCCAAATACTAGCTGGCTCTGCTCGAGGTCCAGCATTCCACCTCCCCCTCAATGCAAGTAATATAGCCAGAGCATGCGGTCCTCTCGGTACCCGCGGGTCTTTACAATCCCACCCCCCAGTTGAACTACAGCTCTCACCCAGAATATTTTATAACCTTTCTTTTCCTTGTACCCTCGCTAACTTGCATGCACGCACAAATTCTCGCCACAGAGAAAGTATCCTAAAAATAAAAGACAAACGAGAGTTGCGGCGGCTCCGTTCCTCAGTCATCCCCCTCCTGAAAAGTAAACGGTGACTAACCATACTCGGCATACAAAATTTTCTCTCGCTCCACTTTCAAACTGACTTCCAACCTTTGCATAACATTCGCACACCTTTGTTTGCTAGATCACAGGTCTTCTATGGCGAGATGGCAAGACGGTAAAAAAAAAAAAAGGAGACCCAAAGCACAAAGGCATACACACTTCTTCCTCTGTAGATGATCCGCCGCGAGTCCTTCTCTTGCACTTTCGGGGAATGGATGCACACCAGTTCCATAAAGACTTGTGCCAAAAAGAAGACGAGGGAAAGGGAGAAGAAAAAAAAAAACTCCGAAGACACCACTGAGCTCATTCCCCCCGTCCCCGCACCCCACAGGATCTGGCTTGCTTGCCGAGTCTAAGTGTTGGTCTTGTGTCCTTCCCCACCATGGGTTTCTTCTTTCTAGCACAAACCCTCAAAGTTCCTTGCTTGTTTGCAGATGCCCATCATGTTATGACAAATCTAGAAAAAAGAAAATTGCAATGAGCACTAACAATTAATGAGACTGCCACAGCAATAGAACCACAGAATCTCCAGTGTTTATGAAAAAAATCTGCCAATGTTTTTTGGTGTTTATTTTTCAAACACCGGCGTATTTCGACAAATTGTCTTGGGCAGGCAAGAAACTGTGATTATAAAAGAAAAGAGCAAAAGCAACAACAATATATTTACGACTTCCAACCATAGAAGTCAATCAAGGCAGTATTTTCTACACACTTTCAAATAAAAGTCCAAATACTTGTCAAAATTCAGGTATCGCATTTTCCGGTGTATAAGACGCACCTCCCACTTTTCGCAAGTTTCGAAGTAAAAATTAGAATATAAGATGCACCTGTGTATAAGACCATAACCTCCTCTATACGGAGAAAGCCTGGCACATCGACGACGGAGCCATAGGGCATGCGGCCGCAGGAAAAAGAGGAGGAGCGCATGGAGCGGTGACCAATATGGTAGCGCAGAGCAGAAAGGGCAGAGGTAGTGTGCGAGCGATTCGGTCATGACCGGCCGCTCCCCGAACCACGTTTGTTTTCGTGTGTTCATCACCGTCGTTTTCGTACTCCGGGAGCAACGGCTGTGGCGATTCGAAAGGGCAGGGGCAACATTGCACCATGCCGGTGGCGTCGGCGGAGTTGTCGGCGTGCCAGTGGAGTGCGTCGTTGTCAGACCATCGTATTGTGCCGCGGAAGAACCATGCAGTTATGACTAACGAAACCGACGGCCGCGACCGTCGGTTTCGTGTTTAAGGACCGTAGCGGAGGGAACGGGAAAGGGTTGATGTTGAACTTCTCTCCACGATACCGAAAAGAAAAGAGGGAAAAGAAAAAGTGTTTCTGCGTTTGGCCGCTCGCTCTTGTGTGGCGCTAGCAATCAATCTCCCCTTCGCTCCCGATTCCCCCCACCTCCTTTCCCATTTAAGGGGGCAGTCTCTTCTCGCGACGTGCCAGGACTTCCCCGTATAGAAAAGGCTATAAGACGCACCGCCGAAAATATTTGAAAAAAAAAGTGTGTCTGATACATTGGAAAATATGGTACTGAAAACTACTTAATTTTCTTCCGTTTTTTGTAGCTTTTTGCACCACATGATGACAAAACTAGAAGTGTTTTCAAGCGAATGTCTTTGCCATGAGAAAGGGAAGTTGTGCTTCATTCATTCATGAGATTCAACCAATTCATCCGTTGTTGACCAACAGCTGTCCTCAAAATGCAGCTTCCAGAAACAGCTGTCTTGGTTTGAACAGATTTCATATTTGCCACCGGCAGACATTTATGGGCGTGCTTCAGTTAAAATAAAAAAATTCTGCGGCCAATCTATAAGGGCTAGTCCTGAGGTAACAATAGAACATACACGGAAGGCCCTTCAGAATCGAGGCTGCAAAAAATGAAGCATCTTCGTGACCCTGTGGTACAAAGTTGGCTAGAAGTTGCATGTGCTTCAGGATTTGTAGACTACAGCAGAACCTCATAAATAAAAGTTGGAGGCTGCAATAAAAAAACAACATAATCCTTAAAAATGTAAGAGCTAGCAATTTATTACGTATGGACTTCGAATAAATACAGGTAGGCTTATTTTCAGAACTGCCGTTTTAAACTAGGGATCAATCTAAAATTGCAACTAAAGAAAGTGAACCTATACAACAGATCAAAATTTCTGGGCCCACAGGGCTAAGTCTAGCACTTCCCCGCGTTAGCCGCTGTTAGTAGTGCAGGGGGCGAAGAACGGAGAAGAACAATGTGAAACACGGTGAAAAGTGGTGGGGCTCAATGCGCAAGTGGGGCACCATCAAGGTTAGCCCGATCAGAAATTTTGATAAATTGTATACATACATTTTTTGGTCGCGATTATAAATCAATTTCCAAATTAAATGTTGCACTCGATGGCACAGTGCACAAATTCAAACTCTCTACCCCACGTGAAATGAAACCACAGAGAGCACGGCAGAAGTGCCGGTGCAGAAAAAGACTCAAGGATGAACAAGCTGTTGCGAAAGCCACAATCCCTTCCAAGCCTAGTTCAAAGTCACGCGTGTCTGGACAAGAACAGGCAAGAAGTGTAGCGCCGATGCACGAAGGGGTGAGAAAGAGGGGAGCAAAACGAAGAGGCCAGCAGTGGCTGAATGGGTCATGTGGTTCAGTCAGATGGATATGTTTGGGCGTAACAGCCAGGCAGCCAGGAAGGCAAATGCAACAAATAAAAAATTAGCACTCATATTCCTACGGGTGCGCCACAGGACTGGCATTTGAGAACAAAACAGCTGGAAATACATATTTCGAAATTATTTTGCAAGTTCGAGAGATAAAAAAAAAAAAAAAAAACCTTTATAGTGCCAAAAAATATTAAATAGGTAAAAAAAAAAAAAAAAAAGGAAACTTACAGCTTGGAGTGGCACCCTCAAACCGCTTCTGAATTTGGTCGTACGTAAACTTGACAAATGTGTCGTACTGCTCTGTAAGAGAAAAGAAAGAGTGATCTTTAGTAACAATGCTCGTATCAAATGTTGAATATTTAAAGGGGCACTAAAGAGGATTTTGCAATCGTCTGTTCTTGGTCCTAACTGATTCTACACGCCCCAAGCATCCTAAAAGTGAAAAAATTGCTATCACACAACGACGATTTCCTTAATAAGAACATAATGAAAGGTCGAGACACACCCCTTTCTGAGCGGATATTTTCGCTCAGGAAAGACGGGGCATAACTAGGGTTCGGGGTTTTCAGTTTTAACCGAGAAAGGTGAGTATTTGAGTGGTATTGAGCGCCAAGTGGTGTGGTGGCTTCACCGGTTGACAATGTTGAGGGGGAGTTGGGGCATGTCTTGTGGATGAAATTTGGGCTCTCCGGCGCGTCGCATTGAAATACAATTTTGATATCTGTTAATCTAAAGGCCAAATGAACGCAATTCAAGTGTTTTTCCTCAAATGTAGAAGTGTCCCATCTTCCCTTTAAGTAAAATTAAAAAGACAGCAACAGATAAAACAATTATGTGCCTAATGTACTACATTTTGGACAAGCAGGCATAGAAAGAGCACATATTTCGTCAATACATATTCACCGATAAAAAACAGTTAACTTGTATTTGTATACATATTCACCGATAAAAACCAAAAATATCATATCAAAATAACAACCTAAAAAAGTATGCCGAATTTTAGAAAAATAAAAACCGCAAACGCAGATCCCTTGGCATAACCCAGCAGCAATGTCAGTGCGGTGACACCGCTGCTGGGGTATGCCCCGCCTCCCCCAACAGTCGCCGCCATCGCGTATGCACAGAACGCTAACCACATTTTGCACCTTGTGTGCATTATTTTAGAATATGCCATTTTTTGGAACTTTCGAGTGCCTCCGAGGAAGACTGAGAGGTAAGTCATTGTTAAACTCTGAATCGTATTACCTGTCTCTTTTGGTCTCGCCGATGAAGATCGCCTAGTACGATCATGAGACGAGACAAACACGGAACTATATTACCGGCACGAAGGACTTTGACACGTCTTTTCGCGAGTATTTGATCATAGAAACTGACCTCGCTCACTCTTAGCTCGATTGCATTGAGTCTGCCGAGTTGAGAACGATGCGTGAGATACTAGGGTGCCACTAAAATAAAGAGGGTTGTAGTGTTACCATGAGCATATTGCATCAGTGGAAGGAGAGTCACCAACGATCGAGCACCTCGCGATTGTGTTTGTACAACATATTTCCGCGGTCGGTGCTTTACAAATGGCAACTAAAAATATGCGATGCTGCATTTATTTTTCAGGATCACTTCACGAATGATAAGTTTGTGCCAGTGATCTTGGCAAAGACTGGCCTCAAGAAACTCAAGCCATATGCAGATTCTTCCATTTTTTCACACCGACCTCTTCCGAATGTGCGATATTTTGCCTTGTAGCAATATTTTCTAGTCTTCATCTTTGTATGTGATTTGTCTTTTGCGATTAATAATACACCAATTATTGACAATAAAAAAAATTGCTCTTGTATTTAGAAGGCTTTGCTGAAGGATCTCTCTGCCCTCATTTTGTAACTCACGCAGTAAGGTACGCCCCCGAGTGTGCGGCAAATCTTATACGCTTTGAGAGTGAACTCAAGGGTGTACCTTGCGCGTGAGAACCTCAAAACACTAATATATGTGATAAATGAGAAACGTGCTGGCAAAGCAACCGAGCACGCGCTATTTTTCATTTACGGAGGGGGATACAAGTGAGTGTATTTGATTATTTGACGGGAAGTTTTATGCACGAGGCACGTAAACAGCAGACGTCGCATATTCCTCCGCGCGTTGTTCACAGTTCCAGGTAGTATTCGACGCTTATAAAATGTGTATGAAGTAAACCAATCTGCTGGATTGACAAAACGATCGGTGATGCTCAAAATTACCGAAAAGTCCTCTTCTACACGCTTAGTGGTGTCATTTATTTGCCTAAAGGCCCGTTCACACTCTTGCGACCGAGTACGACTGAGAGAGACGAGATCTCTTACAACTTCTTAAATGTGTCTAGAATGAGGGAACACACTGACATTGTGGCGCCATCTATGCGGTGACCCTAGAACTGCATTTCACAAAAGCGAAGGTTTTGCGGGATTTCCGAGGTCAAATGTGCGTAATACCCATAGAAAGGCTCGTTTATAGCATTGACAAAAGTTTTTCGAGCCAAAAAAGAAAGGATATTGCGCGAGAAATAAAAAAAAAAATATGCCGGACCGCCGAGTTTACACTGCTTCCCAATAGATGGCGCCAGTGTGTTCTCTGGTTTAAGAAGTTTTAAGGAACCCAGGTTTAAGAGGTCGCAAGCAGTCGCAAGAGTGTGAACGGGCCTTTACTCGAGCGATGCCGATTCTCCAAATTCACTTCGTTCAAGAAACTAAAAAGTTGTAGAAGAGCGTGCGCTAAGGATTGCGAGCCTTGCGGGCGCGTGCCCAATTCATGCTCAAAGCGACGGCACGAGCTTCCGCTAGCAACGCAGTCCTTGCCCACGAAACTCTATTTACACGCAGGGAGAGGTGCATTCTATTGTGTGCCTGCTCTCAGCTTTTGCTGCAATAAACGGGTAAACGAAATATATTTTTGCAGTGCATGCCAATGTCCCAAAATACTCGACTACATTTTTAAAATTCTTTTTAATCGTTTGTGTTTAGCGGAATTGTCGAAAGCTTGTCTTCACGCCCGAGCGATTCTAACTCTGCTTGCGCTATTATATTTGTCAATAGAGACGTCTTCCTGTGCTTTATAACTCCAATAAAGGTGCATGAACGCGAGATTCTTCGGGTTAAAAAACAACACTGTCTTCATATCCGGAAAAAAAACAACAAAGAGATCTAGTCTGCTCTATGCAATTACATGTACGGCCCGGCACCTGGTTATGCCCGGCACACAAGCGCGCGCCTTGTGGGCTCTGGTCAGACATGGCGGCGGGGGGCGTGGTGCGGACAGAGGGTGAAGAGGATTGCCATCGATGGAAAGGAGGAAAACGCAGGGAGAGGAGGAATTGCGCTACCTTTCCGTATACAGGGGCCTTAGTCGTGAGCACAAAGTCGGCGGCATCCTCGTGAGAATTTTCAATACACAGTGGTGGTCCAGCCAGCTTTGAGTTTGGAGCAATTTTCGGAGCAGAAAAAAATCTCGTTATGAAGCAGCTTTGGAGCGGCACATACGCAAGTTTGGAGCAGTTCGGTGCAGTTCCCTATTAGTGATACCGGCATGCATTCATGCGATCAGTTACATGATGCCCATTAAAAACCCAAATTTAGCGGTTATGCCGTACTATAGTTGGTGAAAGGTTAAGAATAAAGTGGAAGCTCCTCCCTCCTCTTTCCACTTTTGCAGAGCGAACGCTGGAGAGGGCCTCCTCTCCTGCGGTCTTTCCAGTGATGCCCGGCCGGGAGCTGGGCATCACTGGAAAGACCGCGGCCATCTGCGGGTCGAACAGAGCACGTCCGCGGGCCAGGGTTTCGAGACCTCTGCTCTAGAAAGAGAGGTAAATTAGAACTATACAAAGTCTTATCACGTGAAACAAGCAAATAATCAATAAATACATTCTGGGTTTTCCCTAATGTATAGACATTTTAACGAATTGTACCATCAAGGATTCAGATCATTTGACATGAAAGACAACAATTCGTAACCAAGCAGTCCCGACTGAGCATGCTAACGAAATGGGAACCATGTGCGACCACATTAGTATAAAACAGTGTCACGCTTCTGAACATGAGCATGCGGAAAAAAAAAAGAAAAAAGAATTACTTGTGCTTGCTAATCTTCAGTAGTGCGCTTCGAAATGCAACTAAAACTGTTGAAACTGCGGTGCGTTAGGAATATCGGTAAAATTGGTGTGAACCCTGTGAAACAATGCCGTGGAGCCGGAAACCTGGATTGGATTGTGATGCCCAAACCCCAGTGGATTCCCGCAGTTGCAAGGCGAAAACAAAAACTTTTCTAAAAATCAATTTGTTTGCAGATTTGTTTGCCTTGGCGCAGTTTGGCGTAATTATTCCCTTTGGGCACAGCAATGCGCAGGCAAGCGGGAATTTATCAAAATGGCACAACTGGACCACCCCTGAATACAGGACGACATTGCACTCATATGGGAGGTGCACAGCAAAAATGGTTTGGAAGACCCAGCAAAGTGGGAGATGATCGCCAGCAACTTGCTTGAGACATGCGGAAATTTCAAAATCTGCATTAAAATAAGACAAAACATTTCCTCGACTTCCAGGAGTGATATCTCGCTCTAAATCAGGACTTCTGATCTGAGAACCACTGACGTGCAGACACCGAAGTTGATTGAATGCTAGCAGGATTCGCACAGTTTTCGTCACTCCTGTCACTGTCCATCAAAGTATCATCTTATTCTGAAAAAATAGGAAAGGCTGAGGGATTCCTCGTCTCATGTGCTTGAGCATTAATGACGTTCAAAAATAAGGTTTTGTGTCTCCTCCTCGGCTAAAGCGGAACTGCGCGCCAAAGCCATGTCGTTTTAGCAAGAACGCTTACAAGTGATTGAACTTTTTTCCTTGGTTAAGTGGAGCGTTCACTTACTCTCAAACAGCAGAACGAACGAGCAAACAACACAAGGTAAATGAAGAAACAGGGGTCGTTTCTCCATCTGCAACAGAGAGCGTTAAAAAAGTGCCAAAACCGAAACACAAGTGACACTCCTGGCCGGTCTCCGCTCCATAAGAGGCGGCACGAGTGGCGCTCATTATTGGTAGGCATGGGGTTAATGTTGACGTCATGCTTTGCCGGGGGGCTAAACACCGGACAGATCGCCCTTGGCAGAAGTGCCATCTTCACCCAGTACAATGACAACGGGCTGGATGGGGGCACTTGAGGCACTGCCTTGTTTGAACTTCCCTTCCATGTACACAATATGCCTCGCAGCAGTGCTCCAGTTTTCGGCAGTGACCTTGCCAGCTTCTTTGTAAAGACTCCACACTGGCGATCTTGAAAGTTGCGTTTCTGGCTGCAAAACTGTTCTTAATCTGCGCCTAAAAGAGTTTAGTAGGATTAAAGTCAGTGGTAGGGTGGAAGCCGGAACACGGTGCAGCCGGTACTTCACAAATTGTGGCTTGATTGGTGCCACACTGTTGAAGAGTTGCCCGTTTCTTGGTCATCTTGATGTCCCATAGAATTCCTTTAGTCATCAGCCGCTGCTGGATGGCTTCCCTGTGGAAACCTGTCCTTGGCACTGCTTCTTGCCACTCGGGACGGTAAGGAGTATCGTGCACAATGACAACACTCCCAGTCAGTAGTTTCTCCAGAACTTGATTGAACCAGTTCTCGGAGCGGGTGCCGCCCATTTTCCCGTGCTGATCGCCTCTCTTCAACCCCAAAAAAACATCCCGGCAGCCACCGAACAAGCTGTCCTCACTGCCGACGTGCGTAATGATTGGGCGTTGGCGCCTGCCGCGAGACCACGTTTGAAGACTCGATGGGATGAGGCCAAGGCCGTGTCAACTCTCACCGTTGAGACAGTGTGCCCTGCCCCTACCCACGTCTCGCCCATGTAGAAAGTCTGCTGTCCATCTTGCCCGTGACGTGTGACGTTGCGCAGGTACCTCCGCTGCCATGCGACGTCATCGGGTCACTCGATTGTCGGCGTGTCTTGTCCACTCGTGGGCAGTATTGAAGATACACGCATCTTTGATACTATCTTTCGATAAATTTTGTGTATCGGTATTAGGCATTGCCTGCCAGAAATGAAAGTATCGGTCTATCGATATTGAATATACACTTTTAGTGCATCGTGCATTTTCACAATACTCAATACTAAAAACAAAAACAAAAGGATTGTGTTGCAAGTTTAGAGACGTTGCGAGTGAGACATTGGGCCAGCAGTGCTCGCTCATGCGGTAGCACACTGAAAAAAAAAGGGCCTGTTGATCCCTTTTTTTATTCGTTACCCGTTGATAAAAAGCTGCTTTCATCAAACACATCACGGCAACATGTGTGTCTGCTCCTGTAGAGGCTTTTTTTCATTTGCTTCCCTTATACAGGGCCGCATTGCATGGCTCTTCCTGACCGGCGGTTTGAGTAAATGCTAAAGGGGGACATGGCATGGGAGGGTCAACTTTTGAACCGTTCCGTCAAATTTATTCAAACTTTCGGGAAGAACTGAACCCCATTAGGATTGACATCTGAAGTTTCTGTCTTGTAGGTTAATCCTACAACATACTATGCTTAACAAGACACCCAAACATGTTTCTTTTTCTGCACATTGACCCGACCCATATCCTCATGTCACCGGAACAGCTGGCTGTTGTCATCAGACAGGAGAATGGAACAAATGACACCAAGGTGCCACAGCCTGGCAAGTTATTACTAGGCTTCCGTGTTTTTGGAAAATACAGATACACCCAGATAAATAACCCCCAAAGTGGTTTTCTCGTAATCGGAGGAAAACCGAAAAACCCATAATTGGAGCTGCCCTTGAATAGCGAAATTTCCGGATTTGGGAAAAGAAATCTGCAGCATTGTTTTTCTGACCCTAAACACAACCTGTACTATCTGTCCTTGATGTTGCCTTTTCTTTGGGAATGTCTGTTGCCCCAGGCCCCCACCTCCTCCTGTTGTTGGTACCAGGATAGCAGTTTCCAAATATTTGGGTCACGGGTGTAAGTTCCGTGGCCCCTGGAAGGGGTTGCTAATTTATAGATATGCAATCATTTTAATACATTAGCCCCAATAAACTCAGATTTCTTGCCCGACACTTGCCGAAAAAAACACACCAATTATAAAAACAGATAAACCCCCAAAACAGGGAGCCCTAAGTATTACTAAAAAAATTCAAAAACTTCACTGAATTACTTAGAGCATAACCCTGTGGCAAAAACAACAAGATTATGCTAGCTAACACACATTTGCCTAAACTGGTTTACCATTTTAGCTAACAGCACCATTACCCAGACATCAGTCATGAGAGAATTGGCTATGACCTAGAGAGTTGCCCGTATCAATGCTCTGTTTTCTTTTGCATCTATCTCCAATCTTTAATGCTGTTTGTAACCCTTGAGCAACCTAAGATGTTGCAGGTTTTATGCAGAATGCTTAACAAGTTATTTTTGGCTAAACGCTATGATTCCGGGAATATCTCCAAGGCGGAGTAGATCTCTGACACAACCAATCTCGCAGCAATTTGCGTCTTCAAAGCCACAAACTTTCTCTTCTCCAAACCTTTTATCTGAAGCATGCCAAAGACACGCAAGCAGTATCAAGATGCTCGGAGCCCAAAAAGTAAGCCTGGGCTCACCAATAAGTCCCCACACGCTTCATTCACCGTTTTCAGAAATCACTGGTTCAAGGGTTTCAATATGAGGTGTGCCCGAGCGCGGCACCAACAATCCACTCGAAGGAATGACCCCATTGAATGAAAGCTTGTGCAATGGAAGCACCTACCCCACCAACAGCTTGCATACTGATTTGTTTGTACACAAGAGCCACTAAATGAGCTACACTTTAGAGCAGAGGTCTCCAAACTTTCTGGCTAAGGAGCCAAATTAGGGATCTATCACAGGCTTGAGGGCAAGGAAAAGAAAGACAAATTTTAGAAGAGGAAGAACTAAATAAATAAACCTAGATAAGCATTTAGACGCACAAATGAATGTTAAAGCAAGTATCTAAAAAAATTATTTCAATTTGAAATTTCACATTTAGCTAATTACAACATCACGCAATAATTGCAGCCAAGAAAACGCACCAGGCATGAATCAAAGTGTGTGAGAACTTTGGCACATTTGCGCAATGCAAAAGACTAATGAGAATGATAAACCTAATGCTGACAATATGTAATAGTTGTGACAGAGGATACTAAGCACAATGTATGTGAGAATGCGAAGAAATTTTAATATAGTTGTGAATACACGAAGCCGGGAACTAAGAATGGTGATGATGACAACGTTCAGTCACGGCGAGAAAACCCCGTTACAATGCAGTTTCTCTAGTTTTTTTCTGGTATCTTCTTTAGCGCACTTAGAGTGTGTCATGACCAGGGTGTCGAACAGGAACCGAACCGAACCGAAAACCGGAACAGAACTGCTATTTTTAGCCGAACCGGAACTGAACCGAACCGAAATCTTCGCCGCCATCTTGGAACTGAACCGGAACCGAACCGAAAAAAAATATAACGGTAACCGGTTCAAAACGGTTCAAGGTAATATTTTTTTCTTCTTTGCTAGTATCACAAAATGAACATATGGGAATAAACCATTGGCGGCTGTATTTCTATCTGTTGATCGAATCGTCATATACATAATTGCAACGTATGATAAATTGTGGGTTTTCATGGCACCTTTGTTGGCACTATGATTAACCATGTGTCAAGTTGTCACGTGACGTCATGGTGTCAATACATGTTGTCAAGTAATGTCACGTGGCCTCGTGACATCACGTAACTCACTGCGTTAAATCGGTTTAATTTGAGGAAGTCACTAGGTGTATTAACCTTGTTGAGAGCATGACGTAGTATGACATCACGATTTCGCACCGAGAGTCACGTGACACCGCGACGTAAGCGATTTTCATAACCCCTAGTCGAGTGCTCGGGTTCATGACAATCAGCATGGCCAAACATTCAGGTAACGGCTCATGTCAATTAGATATGATAATCAATAGCCCAACACTAACAATATCTGAAGCTCAGCCCAAGCTTTTGCTTTGCAAACCCTTGCAGCCTAGGGCATGACTGTGATGAACACTGGCGGTATATAATTAGGGTCAGATCACGTGGCCGCTTGTTCAAATTGCGAGTTGAGGAGATATCGACTGCTGTCCCTGTCCTTTATTTTTTCTGCATCTGTTATATTAGGGGAAAACTAATGGATGTTTCCGCAACCTGTCGACGTCACGGGTTATTTCTTAACACTATTTATTGAAAGTACAAAAAAAAATGTTGCAAGACCAATTTTACATTATTGAGGCATTGAAAAATTTTTTCGTTGTTGCTGAGATATATCCGAAAGATGTCCCTGAGAATAGAAGTTTTGAAATGACTATAAATGCGACCTATTAATATGACGTTACATAGAACTACACGTGTGTACGGAAGGAATACCTAAAAAAAGAAGATATTTTAGTGACGTGAGAGGAACAGCCGAACGTTGGCAGTCGCTGTAAGTCTCACACGAGCGTCGTTCTCAAGTTATTGCCCAAGTTTCGACCCCTCTGTATTTTGTTTAAATGAGCTATAACATATTTCTATACATTACTAAATACTACTCAGGATCAGTCCCTAACGTTACTAACTGATTGAACTTGGCTTCGCTCTTTTTTCTAGGCAATGGTAGTCGCCGAAAAAATTAGAGAAATATGAGCATCGTTCATCCCCTCAACTCGGAGCCAGAAGCGGCCACGTGGTTTGGTGCCTATCTTATGCCGCCAACGTTAATCATACCCCCGCGCTGGAGATTTAAAGGAGGAAAACGCGTGCTGGAGCTCCAGGTATTGTTAGAGTTCGACTATTCTCATCGCCACAGAGGTTGGACACGAGCCACTACCCAAGTGTCCGCCGAGGCATTGATTGTTACGAGCCGATGCATACGGTGCTCACACAGTTCTCCTGCCCAATCCATGAGTCGCGCTCGACTGTCGACAGGCGGGTGGTTTTGATCCCACAATTACAACATAAATCTTTGAGAAGGCAAGACTAAAAGAAATAGTCTCGTTCAATCCTCGCAATTTCACCGCGACAAAGAAGCTTCTGAATCAGTGGCGCCCTGTTGGAGTACACTTGGACCAAGGGACCCCCCCAGTACGCCTCGGAAAAGTCTTGCACATTCCAACCCGATATCGTTTCATGACCCCTTTAAACTTCACGGGGTGCAAAATAAAAGCAGCAATGAAAGGTTGCGGTTAACAAGTGTCAAATAAAATTGTCGAATTAACAGACACAAACGAAGGAGGCAATTCCTCAGGAATACTTTCAGCCTTTCCACTCTGGTGAAGAAGGAAGGCCAGAAATGCTGTACTATGGTGGGAATGAAGTAATGGCCGGCCGCAAGTCGGCAAGCCAGACTGGAAAGGCTGGAGGGGTTGCCGCCATTTATGAGCGACGGTGGCAACCAAACAACTGGCAAGCCGGCTGTCTGGTTGCCGTCGCCATTTATAGATGGCGGTAACGCATGACTAGCCCTTAACAGCACCGCTGTATAAAGAAGTGCGTCTGCGTGTGGGGCCGGGGGGGGGGGGGGGGGGGGGGGTTTAGAAACATACCTACTGTGTTGTAAAGGTTCCTCTTTCCTGCATCTTTGGCGCAGACCAAAAAGTGTGACCCCGGAAACTACTTTGATTGGAAAAGCGCTCTTGCCAAAAAGCATGTTTTTTTCGTGCCAGACGCTGGCGCCGTTCCTCACGACGATGCACTAAGAATAATAATACTAGCCTTTCAAATACTTTGCTTTCACTGAGCTTGCACCTCCCGCAGCGTGCCTTTTGCACCGTCGAATTCAACTTTCTCAGCAAGAAGGAATCAGAATGACCACCAGCCTATAGCGTGATAACGTCACGGGCATACCATGCTAAATAGTTCAGCTTTCTGGTGAAATATGATAATAATAATAATCATAATAATAATAATAATAATAATAATAATAATTTTTTATTCAACATTGCAAATATAACCACTTGAGTCTCGGGTCTGGTCAAAGCAGCAGAGGCTTGTGGGACCAGATCCAGCATTTGGTGTGGCAGACTGGATATTCGCACGGACTCACATTGCCATGAACATAGGGGAAAACACACACACACACACACACACACACACACACACACACACACACACACGCACGCACACACACACACACACACACACACACACACACACACACACACACACACACACACACACACACACACACACACACACACACACACACACACACACACACACACACACACACACACACACACACACACACACACACACACACATTCAATGTACAGGCGAGAAGTCAGAGTCGGTGTTTTAGTCGTGTTTGTATGTAGCATAAAGATGAGTCATAAAAAAAAAGCACTGGATGGCACACACTTTCGCGCACGAAATTACGCAAAAATGCAACAATAAATATCGAAGTGGAGACACGAATGTATCTTGCCGAGTCAGGCAAATTCACTCAGGGTGTGTTCACACAAAAAACAAAATGCATAGGAACAAATAGCAAATTTCACACAATACATCCACTAGTCACGTTGTGTGTCCAAAAAAAAAAATAAAAAAAATAATAAGTGCTTTAGTAAAAAAGAAAAGAAAAAAGAATGACACAAGGGAATATGCAATATGTAAGGACAAAGAAACAAGAGTTAAAAGCAGTAAAGTTCACTGTCTATACACGTCGGAGATCGAGCTCCTCAGAAATTTCTTTAATGTCTTGTTTGAAGTAAGGAGAAGCAAAGAATCAGGGTCTTCATTAAATATTTTTGGGACATAGAATGAGCGAATACTTTCACCATAATGAGTCCTTATCCGTGGAATTCGAAAACGCGGAGCAGATCTCATATCACGAAGTGGACTTGACGACACTTTGAACTCACTTCCCCAGAAGTGTCGCCAGATAACAGTTTGGAGAAATAGTGAGTGGAAACAAGGTAACTCGAGAGTGGCAAACAAGTTGTCACAGGATAGAAAGTCTTTGCTATATGCGACACTTTTCAATATTCCTTTTAGAATACGATCAACTCTCAGATGCCAGAACTGAGGACAGTTAAAAAAAACAGTGATGCCGTATCTGAGTATGCTGTAGGCTAACGCGTGCGTAATGCTTTTTTTAAGTGACAATGGTAGAAATCCTTTTATATGGTAAAGCAAGCAAGAAACAGTTCTCAATCGTTGGCATATATAAGACGTGTGTGTTCCACGAAAGATCACAGTCAAAGTTAAGGCCTAGGTATTTCACTGAGCCCACATACTCAACAGGTTTACAATTATCACATGAGCAGCTGGAGTCGTGTAGAAACAGTGGAGAAGTCAAACTGACATTTTTTAATGGATTGTGAAAGCATATCAGCTTGGTTTTGGAAGCATTTACACGAAGCTTATTTGCTAAGAACCAGTCCATTATTTTAGTTACATCGGCTTGGAGCATTTCTATTGCACGCTGGTATATAAGATGCTGTGAGAATATGAGAGTATCATCCGCGTATTGAAATAAATTGGAAGTGGTCATTACTGTTGAAATATCGTTTACAAAAATGTTAAATAATAGTGGAGACAAAATGGAGCCCTGTGGAACACCAGAGGTTAAGGAAGCATGAGAACTGCGGACGTTATCTATCGATACAACTTGGGAACGATTCGTGAGAAAACTTTTTAGTAAATCATGGAACGGACCGCGAAAGCCCACCCTATGAAGCTTGTCTAAAAGGATGGTGTGGTTAACGGTATCGAATGCCTTGGCGACATCAATGAAGATGGCGCACGTATACATGTTGTTTTCAAAGGACGAGTGTATCATGTCAGAAAAAGTCTCAAGAAGATGAGTGGTACCGCGACCAGCTACGAACCCGTATTCATGCGGCGAGATTATGTTGTACTTCTCAATAAACCCGGACATAACGACAAAAACATATTTCTCTAATATCTGGGATATGCAAGACAATATTGAAATAGGCCTGTATGAAGAAACACTAGCCATAGATGTCCTAATTGTAAATTTGTGAAGTATTTATAGCAGTCTCGCGATGAGATATGGCAGCCTAGAGAAATGTTAGAACGCATGACTATTCTCGTATAGTGCTGTAAAGTGAGGGCCCAAAACAAGTGCACGTAAAACCGAATATAACATTTGCCTCCCGAGGCAGTATTTCGGAAGTTTCGAGCTCATGCAAGCTAATGAAATGTAATATACTAAGATTTCAAAAATCTTTGTCTGTCCTTCGCGCTATTTATGTAAAATCATGAATATCATTGCGTGCATCTTTACGCATCTCTTTTTCCAGTAAGGCGTTCTGGAGGGGATTATTTGGAAAACATAACATTAATTATCTCTCTCTTTTTGAACATTTCGTGTATTTGACTTCCAATTCATCATGCGAGCATAGAGTCCTTTTTAGCGTACCCTGCAACCCGATGTTTCACACTGCCAATCAGCAAACTGAAAAAAAAAACACTTTTACGTAGACTCCACAGCTTGCGTAGTTTCGAGTATCGTCCTTCCGCGTCGGTCTCAAGCGGTTATGTGAACTTTATAAAGTAAAATTTTTTTTATCAATATAAAATATATTTAATTACTAATTGAATATTTGACAACATAGATAGAGGGCCGACCACTCTAAAGCAATGCCCCCCAAATTATTTGAAAGCGGTTCTGCCAATCTTTTCCGGCGTTTTTATCCTCGACAGGCACGTTGTAAGTGATATGGGACGGCCTTACATACATTTCTGATCTTGAAGCTAATTTAAATAATTATGTGTTCCTCGCACATATAACTTCTCAAACATATAAAAGTCTGTTATTGCCTTTTTTATCTGGTGAACATTAGTTTTATGTGTCTGTGGGCTGGACGAAAAGAAAGTAAACAGGGGCGCGCGGTGGAACTATGATGATACGCACGCAAACCGTCAGAAAGTGTCCAATTAAGTAGCTGCCTTGTCGAGTAGAACGTGAAATACTACTTCGTTTTACTAAACAAAAAAGAATTTTGAAGGACGCTTAAACTTCGCCTTTAAAAGTGGAACGCGATCGCGTCAACGGGCCTCGTTTGTATCGCATTCTCATTTGCCGCGCAAGCGTGCCTCGCGTGGCCTAGTGAAAAGCGTCTGACTCGCAACTAAAGGGTTGTGGGTTCGAATCCTGCCTAAACTTTTTAATTTTTTCTTTAAGACAAAGGAATTACTTTCAAAAGTGAAATCATTTGAAACATACGGTGACCTTTATTTCGCATTACATATCATGTTTTGATCACCCTCATTCCACGCGTGATGTCACGTTTCACGTAAGCATTGTGGGTTGTTTAAAATTCTTGCGCTAGGGTATGTAGCTCTGACGTCATGAACCTATCGACCCATCAGGATTTTCCAGTCACGCCACCGACATCGGTTTTTCTGCGACATGAGCTCGTTAACGCTATCGTGTTAAAATCATCAATTAGCAAGGGTGATGCTCATTTGCAAATTAAATTGTCCGGCATCTTGTCCACAACAAACCTCAACAGCTAGGCTATGCCAGCTTATTCTGTATAAGAAAATGTTCACTTGGGCAAGCGCTATTTTGGGCCAGATTCGACCTGAGTGCGAAGGTGCGTATATATTAGAGTGAACAATTGCAATTACTCTTTGCTCCATGATTAGTCGCATGCGTGCGGTGCTGAGAGTAAACAATGTTTGGTTAGAACAACAGGCATTCGGATTTCCGCTCGGTGTTTCTATATATATATATATATATATATATATATATAAATATTGTGAAGTGTATTTCGTAAACCTTATTTCATGATATATGGCTACGAGGTGCATGCTCATTTCATATTTTTATGTGATGTAATTAATTCCTTAGTTCAATGACACGATTTCACTTTTAATACTGACAAACAAAGTTGTACCAAACACGGGTATTTTAGACGACCTACCACACTTCGCGACAACATTTTATACCGTGTAAATAGATCAGCTTGAACTTTAGAATTGTACTTTAACACGAATAAAGGACAAGAAAATACAGTATAGTTCTAAATTAGAAGCTGATCTATTTACAGGTACGTACCAACAAGCTCAACTCTTTACTCTTGTACTTAAACATTTTGATTCAGGCAAAATATATTTTATTCGTAAACAAATAAATATTGAGTCGTATGAACACGACGTTATGTATGTTAATGTAGATTTTCTTCTACTCTTGCGTCAAAATTAAACTGAATTTAATATTTTTGGTACCTAAGAACAAAAGTAAATTGCACGGACGATCGAAGAAACTATATAGTTAATCGTTTCACAACGGAAATAGTGTATATTGCCAAAAGAACGCGGAAAATATATTCTCAATTTAGCGGTTCAAACCGGTTTGAACCGGTTTGAACCGCTATTTTTGGCTCCCCGGAACTGAACCGGAACCGAACCGAAAGCCGTGAACCCGAACCGGAACCGAACCGATAAAAATTTCGGTTCGACACCCTGGTCATGACGCTGCTGTTTATTTAGGAGCACATTTTTTTGTGCCGTAGCGGTGGGTCTGCTGGAAACGAGCCGCGTGCAAATCGGAAGACTTCCGCGGGCTGGGGACCCCTGCTCTAGAGCAACGACATTTCCGTCCCTTCCGTGCACAGAATCAGATGCTGCCAGTTATCAAACTTTACCAATGTGCTCAACGAAAACAGAATTAGTGCTTTCCATCCTACCTTTTAAAACAATCCAAAACAGTGCAAACGATATTACAATAATGATAACCAAAATAAAAAAAAGGTGCATCTCATGATTACAATTGTTGCCGCCCGTGCAGCTCCGACGAGTTGCAAGACGCGAATGGACGTACTAAAGTTGCGGCAAACGGGGGGGGGGGGGGGGAATTAGCGAAGCTTCCTGGTGGGTTCACTCACCTGCCAGCTTGGCAGACAGAACGTGGTCGTACTCGTCGCGTATCTGGCTCTCGCGCTCCTTCATCATGCGCTCGCAGATGAGCCCCACCTGGCGGAAGGTGAAGAGGGGCTGGTCCCTGCGCACGGGCGACAGCAGGCCCCCGGGGGACAGGCCCGTGGGGGAGGCTGGCCCGCAATCGGCCGCAGGGGGAGTCGCCGACGGGGAGCCCGACTCCAGGGGAGACGAGAAGCAGAGCTGCTTGCGCCGCTGCAGACGTCGCATTTCCTCCCGAATGTTGGCCGCTATCTCCTCTGTCAGGGGGAGACGGGAAACAAAACGGTGAGCCCAGACGCTTTCGACATGCTCCAAGAGTTGCAGAATGGAATTATCTGACCGCGTTTCAAACTTCAACCCCCCTTATTTTCGGAACCAAGGAATGAGACGTCGCATTTCCTCCCGAATGTTGGCCGCTATCTCCTCTGTCAGGGGGAGACGGGAAACAAAACGGTGAGCCCAGACGCTTTCGACACGCTCCAACAGTTGCAGAATGGAATTATTTGACCGCGTTTCAAACTTCAACCCCCCTTATTTTCTGAACCAAGGAATGACCCACTTTCTGCAGCTCAAAATACCGTAGGATTAGGCTTGTAGCATACACCGATAATTAATCGGCAGTTCCATCAAAAAGAGGGAGGCCTGCCGGTCATTCTGCATTGTGCAGGGTTCCTACTTTCTAATGTTGTATGAACCTCAAGCATGTAGGGAAAAGAATGAAACTACAAATGGTGACAGGCTCATGCTGGAGGCATGAAACAATCGAATGACCTAAGTCTCCTTAGTCTACCGATGACCAGTCATTGTCAGTGCTATAAAATACCTAGGTATTACTAACTACAAATCGGTTATACCTAGGTATTTTAATTGCCTTTATTTCTAGGTAACTGCAACTGAATCTTAGGTACAATTTCTAGTAAGTTGCAGGTATTTTTTTAGTATTGAAAATGGCTTGTGTCTATGCAGCAAAGAGTAAACTCATACAAGTCTGTGCAGCTCAGAAATTTCCGAACATAAATGTTGCATCTGAAACAAGACGGAGAGACACAATAGAATGCTGATCAGATGAAATATTTGGGATAAGTTGTCCTCGAGTAAAACTATGCACGAGATGATAACCTAATGGAAGCAATAAATTTCTTGCCCAATTACCCGAGCACTAAGGAGAATGCTGCTTAGGCAGACACACTGCATCTGCTTGTAATATCAACCTAAAAGATTAGAAGCAGATTATGTGACAATTAGGCAGTGAAGAATGTGCATGCAAAGTGCCATCTGTTAAAGGCTCCTGCTTTAGAACAGTTACTGCTGCAGATGTCAGTGTGTGTCACTACATTAGCAGCATGTTCCTTGGTGCTTGGGCAATTTAGCAAAATGTCTATCAGCCCAGGACTGGGCTAATTACACCACTGTCAACAATAAATCTGATTTACAAAGTGCATTTTTCAGACTGTCCATTCCAACACCGTCTGTATATTCAGAAAAATAATAATTGGGGTTGTGGGGATATTTATACAGCGTGTAGTCGGTCAGCCATTTCAAAGCTACGACGAGTCACTTGCTGTAGATGAGCAAATTAGCCAGTGCAGAACAACCGCTAGCCTGGGGTCTTTAATGTGCACCACACAGTAGTGTGGTGCACATTATGAGCATCGTACCGCACACCGGTACGATGCTCATCCAGATCGAAACGGGCAGGGGCGGGGATTGAACCCAGGATCCCTGGGTTCTGCAGCGCGAGCTTTTGCTCCACATGCTCCGAGCTGGTGTGCGCTAGCCCACTTGGCCACCAATCCCCCTTTGTATATCCAGACTTTCTTGCCAAAGCATGCAATTAAGGGGTTACTATAGTACAGGCTTATTTTTCTCAAATGAACAAACTGAGGAAGAGATCTAGGTTTCGTGTAATTCTTCCCAGTCAATTACTGCCACATCAGTTCCAAAGTAATTGCTACCAAAGTGATACTCATTAAAACGAATGTTGAGCGAAAAGAAAGTACCTTTGAAGTACCACAATATCCCTAGAGCCCGCCCCCAAAAGATAGCGCACTCCTATGTTTGCCACGATTCGGTATTTTTTTTCTCTCTCAAAACACCGAAAGATAGCCCGGTGTTTGCAATTGCACTGCCCAATGGCGACCTCTGCTGAAACGAGGACAGTTAGGCAGGCGATAAATTCCGACTCGGGAGAACAGTCGTCTTTGGTTCATAGCCCCCCTGCTGCGATAACAACTCTGAAAGGTCAAGGACCCATGCAAAAAGTTATCAACATTTTGCTTAAAGACCGACGACCAGTTTGCGCTTTCCACTTTTCCCCCGCTTCCTCCTCTCCCCCCTTCTACCCTGTCCGTCGTTGCCTGTTTCCCCTCCCCTAGGGTGAGGAGGACATTCTGCCTTGCAGAATCGTGTGTCTGGTCGTCGGCCTTTAAGTGATAGTGACTGCTTGCTCAAATGCTTTGAGGGTGGCTGAATGAAGTGTAAACACACCTTCACACTCATTTCCTAAAAGTTTTTTTTTCTCCCCAACTTCTCTTGGTTATACACCAAAAGTTAGCCCACCCCCTGTTTTATCCCGATTTTAGGTGGGCCATTTCTCCAGATACAACAGTAACTACCCAAATGTAGGTATAAGCACATTCGAAAAGTAGATTTGAGCAAAAGCAATTGCATCTTAGGTACATTGCGGCGTGAGAAACTACCTTGGGTACATTTTGGCACCAGTAACTGTACTTTAGATACATTTTTAAAGCAATAACTAATACCCATACCACACGGGCAACTCAAATGCCATTTACAACAAATGACGTTTGAGCGAACGGCCAATAAGCGCACGACACTACGGGCGTAGCGCATTCCACGCGCGACAGATTGCGAGCTGATTTGCCGATCACACAAATGTCATTCGTTGTAAATGGCATTCGAGTTGCCCGTGTGGCACGGGTATAAGACCCTGGTTGTTGTAGTGTGTGCAGCACAGCTCAGCACAGCTCAATCCTGGGTTGCCATCATTTTTTTTTGCATGAATAAGAGACATAAGAGACTATTTCTGAAATAATTAGTTTGGTGGCGGATGCTTGAAGAGAACCAAACTCTTTACCTGGTACGGTTTGGTGTTAGATGCTAAAATCCACGAGCAACATCAAAACAATTGTTGATCCTGTGATCAGGCTGTAATGTGCTTTCTACACCCAAAACCTATGCGCGTTGATGTCAATACTACTAATCCACTTTTTGAAATTAATTTTGGGCAGAGATAAATGAATTTAGATTGAGATTTTACTAATCGCACATCGTTTAGTGGGCCAAAAGGAAGAGGACACAAAGTCAAAGGCCCGCTTTTTGGTACGGAAATTTCAAAACATGGCTGACTATTTTGAACCTTCTTCCCTTCGAAAACTTTCCGCCTTTTCACTGCTATACACCCGCGGTAAAAAGCACTGCATCACAGCACTGTCTCCCTATACTCTGTTCGCCCCTAAGCTGACAGTGCGGTGGGAGCTATGCGCTTGCCGAACCGATCGGCCACCTCCCTTTCATCACCTGACCCCATTCTCCACACGTGGGTTTGCATGAGGGACCGTGATCCCGTGGCAAAAGACAGAAGTGTGACTGGCCCAATGAGCCCATAGTGTTCACAGCGCCGTCAGCTTAGGGGTGAACGGAGGATAGTTGCATAGGGTGACCACCTTCCTGCTAGCGAAATGCAGGACACAAGGGGGGGGGGGGGGGGTTCGTGGAAATTTCTTAAAGGGATACTGAACCAAAGAATTTAGTGTCCATAATAAGTGGCGCACATTCTTTCCACGAGCCAGCAGCCGCCGGTGTGCGCGAGCACACGCAGCAAAAATGACGCCAAAGACCTCCATTCGCGGTTAAGATGACGGTAAAATGTATGGGCTTCGGGCCAAAGAAGAATAAAGACAAGTTTTTTCATCTACACAATGGTGTCTGGTGTAAAAGGTAAACAATGTCTAACAAGCACGTAGCTTTCACTTGTAGAGATGAAAAACCTGTCTTTATTCTCCTTTGGCCCGAAGCCGATGCATTTCACTGTCCTCTTAAGCGCGAATGGAGGTCTTTGGCGTCATTTTTGTTGCGTGTGCTCGTGCACACCGGCGGCTGCTGGCCCGTGGAAAGAATGTGCGCCACTTATTATGGGCACTAAATTCTTTGGTTCAGTATCCCTTTAACAAGCATACCACGAACCGAGGCTCTGTAAACACATTTAATATCCAATACTGTTTATACACCTGCTAATTGTATTGCAGCAATTAAGCTCAAATAATTTACACACCCAGGGATATATCCTTTTATGCCAAATATGTTATTAAATGTGCTAAAGTTGAAAACATAAAAATTGACTTTAGCAGAGCTCAATGCATCAAATGGAAATGAGAAACAGTAAATCTTTTTCGAGTTATTGTTTCCTGTCATCGCTTACTTTTATCAACACGGTCCTACACAGAATTTTAACATTATGTTCTTTTTCGACACTTGTAAGTTGCAGGCATTTCACCTTGTAAGGCTGTCTTCACTAAAAACAAATCCACAGCAACCCATTCACATTGACGCAGCGGTTTGAAAATAATTACAATATTTTATATTTAAACTTTTGGCAAGCAATTTTTCTTACAATATTTTGTCACCACGGTGAGTGGCACAACGGAGCATGCGCTTTGGTACTCCTGCAAGAACGACGGTCGCTTCCCGCAACGCTTGGATAGAAAATGGCGTACCATTGCGATTCACATGATTACCAGTGACCTCCGCGGTTCCCCGTGCCCCGTTGTTTGGCAGCACCATGAATTGCAGAGCAAATTTTACTACAGTATGAAATGCGGGACATTTCTGAAGATTTGAGAATTTCTTGCGGGATGCGGGACACGAGCCCCCAATACGGGAAAGTCCCGCGAGTCGCGGGACGGGTGGTCACCCTATAGTTGCATGCAGTACTGCGGAAGCTACGGGCAGAAGAGGGAGAGAGGGAAGGGGGCATCTTTTGTAGGAATTTCGAGCCATGTGCTAATCTTCTAGGAGGAGAATGGCAACGTGCAGGACACAAAGGAAGGTCCAAGCAAGAGGGGAGTTCCCCTTTTCTCTCCTCTTGAACTGCTAGCGGTATATTGTTGCCCCTGTACCTTTGGTAACGCTGCACGATTTGTGAGTTGAGGGGGAAAGCAAAAAAGGAAGAAGTTGAAAAGTCCCTTCATGGCCACTTCAAATGTCCGGGTGTTAATAGAAGTGTTGTTAACTTCGAAGACACAATTAAACAAATGGGTGGCTCCGTAGTTACCCTATCGCGCACAAACCTGAACCCAAATTTAGAGCTGCCAACAAAACATGCCATGTTGTTTGTGGGAGACCAGGCCACTATCTTTTACAGCCTTGACAACCAGCTTATCTCACGATCAGAGTAAACAGAATTAATGTTGTAATCAAACATTTGAATCTCAACAGGGATTTGATAATGCTTCACAAATAATGTTAGTGTCCCAACCAGGCTTAAAGGGGCATCACACCCCAAAAGTCGTGCATTTGTTTTTGTTGCCTAAAACAGCGCAAGTTGTAGTCAGACACGCAAAAAGTACCAGAACGCGAAAAACTTCGCACGCACGCGAGTGCCTTTTTATTTTTTGCGCCTTTCTCTCTCGCTCCTCACCTTTCTTTTCTTCTTATTTGTGACATAATCGATTATGAAATTTAGAAGCTTTCTAAGCGACATTTCTATAATATTTAATAATGGCATTCGTAAAACGTTTTTTAATGTGATTGTGAACGCACTCTTTTTGAAATATCGAAAATCGGAGACCAGAGTGATGTTGCCTCCTGGCTTTTTATCCTCCCCCAAAAACCATGGCGGTGCCCGACACATGTAGCATTGAGGATGATCGGCGAGCTGGGGAATCGGACGAAGTTCTCTTGTTGACTCCGAAAAGGAAATCGTCAAAGGGCCAAAACAACTGGGCTTGGTGTCTGCGTACCATAGTTTTGTTTAACTCCACCGGGGCAGCCCTTCACACACAACCGGTGCGACATGACCCCTCACGTCGCTCACAAAAGTCCACTGCGCATTCTCTTCGACCTCAGACCGTTTCAATGAATTTGAGATCGCTGGAAGAGCCCTAAAAGAACTTCAATATCAAAAGTGAAGCGTCGTCTGCTCACAGTGATGGGCAGCACGCACGAATAGGTTGACCGCGGGACGCGGGGGAACATGACACGGAGGCGTGAGAGAAACTTCAATTGCAGGACAACTCAGTCTTCGACGTCACTGCACTGGTGGGGATTGTGCGGGAACTTCAAATTCAACTTCAAGAAATTGTTTTTTTACTTCAAAAATACAGAGTTCTAAGTTTTGAATTTTGAGGGTAATGTTCACGTATCGTTTTCAATTGTTTCAAATAATAATAATAGAAAAAAGATTTTGACTTACTAGTGTTTTTCTGAACTTTAGGGGAAACAATACACATGCACTCATCCAGATCACAAGCCAAAAGGAAAATCCCGATGGTCAATTTTGAATGATTCAAAAGTGTCCTCCTATGCTCATGCCTTTTGACCTATAGATGCTAGTGCACGCTTCCATTTGCAAGAATATACCAACAAAAAAGCACTCCAAAACTGCCCGAGATCCCACCTAACGAATTCTTCATAACTTAGAGGAAAGTATTTTATGTGGATGCAAGTGTTTCTGATGATGATGACTGACATTTGGAACCTCAGAGCAGCCATGAAATTAATTTTGGGTTGGGATAAATGATTTTAGATTGGGATTTTACTAACCGCATATCATTTAGTGGGCCAAAAAAAAAAAGGAGTAAAAAATCAAAAGCCTGCTCTTCGGTGCGAAAATTTTAAAATATAGCGGCCTATTTCCTACCTCCTCCCCTTCGAAAATCTTTTCACTGATACATCCGCAGTACCAAAGCACGTCAGCCGGCCCCAGCTCACACTGGACACGAGCACAACGTCACTCGGATGTATGCGCTAGTCAACAATCAATCCAATGACGAATATTTGGATTCGCATTCGCGGCACTTTTAATCACACGTGAATGACAAGTATCATGGTGTGCTTAAAAACATGAAGGAAGCTTTTAATCACTTGTAAATGACAAGTTTCATGGTGTGCATAAAAAACATGAAGGAAGCTGCGAGTCATCGCAATTGGTAAAATACTACGCCACGACCACATGATTTCTCATTTCGTTTTTGAGTTGTGGAGGAAAGCTAAGGAGCAAGCTAAAAAAATCATTTCATGACCCCTTTAGGAAAGTGATTACTGCAATCTGCATACACATACTGTCACCACAGTGATGACACAGGGATCAAAACTCCTACTGAAATGTTTGGCATGGGACAATCAAGAGCCCACTGGCCATTAGCTTACTCATGTCCCCACATAACATCAAATAAACAAAACATCTACAACAAAACAAGGGCCAATCACAATTAAAACTTTTCCAAATATGTAGCTGGTGTATACAAACAGAAAACTAAATCATATACATAGAATGTTTTTCTGGTAGTTTATCTTTATATATATATATATATAAAAAAAACATTTGATCGTCCCTTTTTTTATAAAAAAAAAAAAACATTTTTACCAGTGTGAGGAGCAACGCCAGCAAATAAAAAAAATGGAATGCATTTTGCTAGGAAAAGCACAACTAAACATGCATATTAGATCATAACAACCCATCAAAGTGCCACCAGACGTTAACTTCTTTCCCAGCCAGTCATCTCCGAGGAACAAACTGGCAAAAACAGCGCTCCTTTTCTGCTTCGTTCAACTAAGCAGACTCGCACGATGGCCCCAAGTACGACACTTTTCACAATGTAAAGCAAACAAATGCGTTCGTCAAACAGGAAACGCCATGCTTGACAATAACGTCGGCGTTCACAATGACCCCACGCCATTCACGTGCGCAGTGAAACTGGTGACAAGCAGTCGCGTAACCTTTGTGATCCACGCGTTAAGAAACATTATCAGCAAAAATAAAGACCGAGACCTTGAAGTAGAGGCCGCCAGCCAACTACTTGAATGCAAGGTGCGCCGCCAACCACCCCTATCGCACGTCCACTACATTTGGTCGGGAAGTAGCCTTTATTCGGCGCTGTCACTTTGCCATTGCGTTTTCAAGCTACAAGCCCATTGATTAAAACAGACGAAATAGCTACCCGTCAAAAAGGCGCAACACGGAACAGAATGTCCCATGTCCGTTGCATCCGAGTCGTTATCCCATCGCCTCAGACAACGCAATTAGCAGAGGCCGATTTTAATCGCCGTAGCCCTTTCACCAATCCCAGTGTCGCTTTTCTTTTTTTTTTTTATATACCGCTAGCGACGCGTAATAAGCTCAGTAGCCCCATCAGGAAGCAGTAAGCTCAATGCTGTCTCCCCAACGCTGCACAAACGCAAGCGTGCGTGCAAGGCCTTGCCTTCGCAGTCTAAAGCGCAGCCTTACCTGAAGTTAATTTCGGTGGCACTTCACCGAAGGGTGAAGGGTTGATTTGGTGTGCCCTTGTTGGGGGAGTCGCTGCTTGTGTGACCGACAAAGGCATACATCTCCGTCGTTTGGGCGATCTTCCGTTTGGACTATGCAGCGGATCCCAATCGTGTGTTCGCTTTAATGTTGCGCAAGCCATCCTGCGATAGGCTTAGCTCCGGATGATGAACTTTTTTGCGGTTGCAGGCTCCTGGTGGATTTTCCAAGCTGAAATAGAGACGAAAACCTTGTGAGGAACCTTACCTCCGACGCGGTGTTCAAATTGAGTCCGGCGAAGGGTCGCAAAACGGTAAAAACGCCCCGACAAGAAGGCAAGCGAGACGCACAACACTTACCAGCACAAACCTTCTCGAACTCCAAAATGGCCACCGCAGCCGATTTTGCTTTATTGTCTGCTACGATTGGTTGAGTTGTTTGGAACGTGCGAACGGCTTCGTTTACTTCCCAAATTCTTCGGTGATTTTTTCGTAATAAAATAATCCGTGTATTCTTTAATTTATTTTACGTTTAATTGGACGCATTTTGCGTGTTTTCTCCTCATCCAACTTTTCACTTGTGCTGGAATTTGGAAATGAAAGATAAGCCATCCATTCTATCTGGGTGTCGGATTCTGTCAGTAGCATTTTCGGTTTCAAATAGGAGAAAGAAGAAAAAAAACAAAAAACCTATGACGTCTAAATTTTTTGTTTTAGATAGATAAACCTAAAACTCCACATAAAGCTGATAAAGGAAAGACACTTTTATTAATACACTGTGGCTCCCGACGCGATGCAGCCGTGACTTTTTGCCGCAGCCCCTCGTAGAATTAAATCTGGGTTCAATCCCCACCCCTGCCCGTTTCGGTTTGGATCAGCAACGTACCGGCGTGCGGTCGTGTTGCTCATCTACAGCGAGTGACTTGTCGCAACTTTGAAATGGCTGACAAACTACGCGCTGTATAAATATCCCCAAAACCCCAATTATTAGATGGCATTCACGTGAAAACCATGCACGCTCTAACCTCTTATTCATCATTACCTTTCACGCGCCAGCACCTGCAGCGCATCCACAAAAAATGGCAGATGTAAACAAATTCAGCAACAATCAGCATGCAAATTCAGAACAGACAGCATGCAAATTCAGCAACAATTGAACGTTTAAGAAAATAAGGTTTTATTGACAGAGTTTGACGGGGGCACTGCATACAACATGCCTAGTTGTAGGCCTTGCTCCCCGCTTCTTGGACGTCAAGGCAAACGGTGTACTGCTGGTCAAGTCCCAAGTAGCTGTCGCTCATCAGGTAGAAGGTGTACACGACACGCCCGACCTCCTGGGGCGCTCGGAAAGTGAGCTGCAAGGAAAGGAAGGCAACGGGTCAACTTCGGTTTGGCCTTCCAGGAACGGTGCCTTGAAAAGGTCGTGCAACGATACTATCGGGTGTCTCAAGTAGCGGCCAGGCTCTTTAAATTGACTGCAAAATTCAGTTTCTTAACCTATTGCGCTATGATTTTGTGCAGCGTTCCCACAGGTGGTGCATTTTTTCTATAAAATTTGCAAAGAGCGAAGTTACCTGAGGAAATAGTAAAGAAAGAAAAAGGCTCAACTCTTATGGAAACCCAGCGAAGCCACCGGTCTTCAATCAATAGGGCAACCTATTGTTTGAAGACTGGTGGCTTCACTTTTCGATTTCGATTTAAAGAGCCTGGCCGCTACTTGAGACACCTGGTAGATTGGAATGTTTCTCCCTTTATACAAGCTTACCGGCACTAGTGGGACCCCAGTATACTTGCAAGTAATGCCACTGACCAAGAAACTTCCTTGTCCCGGTGTAATTTCAAGGATAATAGCGGACTTTTAGTCTCTCCTTCGTAAAACCTGATGACATAGTTACGGGAATTACCCCTTCGGGATGATAGTCAAAGACAACTTATGCGGGGTGCAAGTTCGTCTGCTTCTTTTACTGGGGTTGTGGTGACGTCAGAACACCGAGCTCTGATTGACTCTGATTGAGGGACAGTGAGTAGACCTGAAGGTGGCTTGCTTTGAGCTCTACCCACTATCCTTCAATCAGAGCGAAACAGAGCTGGGCTCTACGACGTCACTACAACCCCTGCAAAAGAAGCAGACAAACTTCCTCTCCGCGTAGATTGGACACGGGCACTGCGCGGGTACTTGATTTATGCTCGTGACAATTAATTCTGTAACGAGCGTTCAGGTAGCGGCTCGCATCCAAACGCTGTAATGACGGGAATAGCCGAAACCTAACATTGTCTCGAAATCAGCACATAGACTGTGCTCTCCCAGCCCCAGCACGTGGCTATGATAATGAACATGTGGCTACATGCAATCGGCAGCAGATCACGTAGCCGTCCATTCTGGCTCTAAGGAGCTACGAGTTGAGGAGATGAACGCTGCTCTTTTTTCTAAAAATATTTTGCGACTGCTGTATTGTGGAGAGAAAAACTAATGAGAGTTTTGTAAGTTATGAATGTAAGGAATATTTCCAAGTGGTATTTATTGAAAGTACAAAAATAGTTGTACTACAAAGAATAGGGTGCAATTAACCTCATAACAGAATGACGAAACAAAGCACAGAAGTAGCAGATAGTGAGAGGAAGAATCAGGAGGCCAGAACGGCGGCCAAAATTTCACCAAGGCCTAGCAAAGACAAAGAACGCAGCTAGCTCCCTTGACTAAAAATCTAGTCAAGGGAGCTAGCTGCAAAAGGTATTGGCAGAAAACCTACGCTTTGTTTCAGGCAACTGTTGAGTGAAGTGGGTGGCAAGGTTAGTTCATGGTATGGAACTAGACTAGTCAAGTAGAGAGGCCTAGCTTTTCTTCAAACACTGGACAGAGAAAAGATGCATACATTTCTATGAAATCTAATTTCTGATTAAAGTCATTATTTATGCAACTAAATATTGCAAAATCTCTGAAAAACCTTGATGGGTGCTATAGTAGTTTTGAAAGAACCCAGAAGTTACTGAAGAGCTGAAATGGTAGAGTCGGTGACTGGGTTCAGAGTAAACTGGAAGCTCCTCCCACCTCTTCCCGCTTTAGCAGAGCAAACGCTGGAAAGGAGGTTCAGCGTTCACTCTGCCAAAAGGGAAAGAGGTGGGATGAGCTTCCACTTTACTCTAAACCTGTCAACAACTCTAGTTCCTGGAATGCCTGATGGTGACACACTAACATAAGTCTGGGACACACTGCACAGCTATTAGCAGTTGAATTAAGAGAAAATCGTGTTTATTTCACTATTACCTACTTCTTAGGCCAAGCTAGTCAACCAGGTTATAAACAGGGTTCCCCGTTCTAAGGGTCTATTTTTCTTCGAATTTGGGGGTTGTTTTCTTAGGGTTTATTGTTTTCCACATATCGGCCGCATTTCGGTGTCAATTTTAAACCGGGAAAAAAAAAAGAGGTAATTATCCGGGCTTATGATGAAGAAACTAGTTCAAGGGAATGGGATACCCAACCTCCAAGGGACATGCGCATGACCTAAACATACTCGGAAAACACACCAGTACTGATAAGAAAAGAAAACAAGACAAGGGGAGCGGTACGTGGAGAAAAAGGGCAGCCTCATGGACAGTCCAGTGGGCTTTGCGTTCCAGGGTAATACAAAATAAAACCATACAAAGTTCAGGGTTTTTTCGGTTTTCCCCCATTTGGATAAAACTGTTTTAATTTTCGGAGCCCATCGGTAGTATCTACCGAAAACACGGAACCTGTTATAAAGTCTTCAGAACTCCCTCTAGCACTTCCCTCAAATCGAGGGCAAAGGGGAGAAACGACCAGCAGTTGCCGGTTTGCTCTTTACGTGTTGCTTGGAGTTGGAGCGCAGGCTGCCCACACGCTTGAGGGCAATCAGCTCCTTGCGTTGTGCGTGCCCCAGCACCAGGAACCAGCCTTCGTCCTTGGGCTTGGGGAAGCAGGGCGCCAGGGCCCGGAAGGAGCCGCCCTTGCCCCGGCCGTGCTGCTGGGACACCTCGGCCTGGAGCACATACTCCCCACTGGACCGCACGGGCACCCAGTGGTCGTCCGGCACGGGCCCACCTACGACGGGGGGAGGGGAACCAATTGGACTCTATTCTGCTGTTTTACATTCGATTAATTTGGTCCAACATTGGACACGCCATTTGCCAGTTTGAGTATTGCACCCTTCTTGCTCCAAGCATTCCAATTGGCTTTTGTCTGACTCCCCGAAACCCTTTAATGTCTGGGAAGCCAAAGAGCTTTGCATCCTGGCAGCTCAGGTACACATCACAATTAGAAACAAAAGTTTAGAACTCGTGTTTTGAGCTCAGTCAACCAATACACTGTTAACTTCCTGCACATTTTCTAAATCTGGTTGAGTCCCTAGAAATGTCCCCTTGCCTGTTTTCTACATCCGATTATTGCGTATATTAGAGGCAGCGATGCCAGGACATGGAGGCAGGGGAGGTAGATCACCTTCTCCCCCTACTTAGCAGCCTCCCCTAGATATTAAAGATATTTCTAGTAAACAATTCAAGGAGGGAAAGAGAATCCCTCCCCCTTTCCCATTTCTCAAACACTTCTAACACACTTGGAAATGAACGAAGTGCAATTCAGTGTATGAAAATGACTAGCTAGAACCCCCCTCCTTTTATCATCTTTATAAAGACAATAAGACCTATGCAACCACATTCAAATTTTTTTACGGTTAATATGTGAGTGAGCAATCACTATTTATGAGGAATATGCCTGCGAGTCAGGATAACCTTTTGTTTTCTTCTTGTAAATTTAGGTTGCAAAACCAGCGAATTTAGGTTGCAATGAGCCATACATGTTTTGTTTACTAAATAAAAAAAGTTAATTTAAAAACAAAAATTTAAGACATATAGTGCAGCTTTAAAACAATGCAAAGCTAAGCTTGATTGCTCATATTGTCCGGTCTGTCCTCACGTATGCATTCCAGCTTGATGGGAGTCCAGTCCTGCTTCTCTGCGACAGAAATTTCTTCGATGTAGAGACGCACACGCTGGTTTGGAAGCTGTCGCAATGTATCCATCACCTGGGGAGTGCAAACAAACAACAGCCGTTTATCTAGAGGTTCACTGTATATTATCTAGGCATGTGCAAATATAGTCGCCAACCGATTTTTCAGACGCTGGTAATTCTGACTTGTTCGATATTTCGGACCAAATGAGGAACCGTGACCTACTTGATAGAAACAGTGCATATTCACGACCATGTTTCGGACAGCCTAAGTCCAAAAGTTTGATCTTTCTGACAAAATTGTCACGAGCGATCAGCGGGAAACACCACAGTGGAGCCGCCACTTTAGATTCTATGTTGGCTGCACGGGGATTAGCTTAGTTTGGCAGCACTACTTGAGTACTGCGAAGTTCTACCGCCAAATGACGCTATGCTACGTCATTATCATTAACACTGTAACTATTTTGCTTTGTTTATTTGCCATTCTGCAGTCGTGGACTTGCACCTCTTATCTCATGTCGGTGAATCATGTTTTCGGACTACGCTGGCTTGGACGTCCCCCCATGGCCCCGTCTGTTCTTCCGCCGCCCTGAAGTGCTGCTAAGAAGCGCAGAAAGACTAGAGAAGAAGGTAGCAATTCACAAGCTAACAGAAAGCAGCCGAACGCAAGCAGGGCCGTAATCTGAAGCAAGGCACTATTGACGGCATTTTTTTAAGCCCGCTTAGACGTAATAAAAGCAAGCTTTTTATCTGCCGATTTTTCGAACTGCTCTATTATTCGGACGTTTTTTCGGTTCCTGCAAAGTCCGAAAAATCGGTCGGCGACTGTAGTGGATTCTGAGTTAGAAGTTAATTCAAAGTGAATAGTGGTTTTGGCTGAATATTTTCGAATCAAATATAAAATTGTTTCTTCAAGCTTTTCACTAACCCTCACCATGACAAAAATTCAGCTGAACTCGTGAAGGTTGTTCCCAACTTTCCACTTGTCCGCTTCTATGCTCAGTTAATTTTAATAGAACTACAGCATGTACACCAACGCTTCAATCCCACTTTGACCAGTTCGCACAAATCGGTTTCTCCATTCTCCACGTATTGTGCTGGGCTCTACTACAGAGGTGCCCGAAGGTGGTGCAATCATTAATTGAAAGCATGAATACATGAAACCTTCATAGTCAAAAGAAAGAAAATAAAAATTGGTTTTGCCTATGAAAAAAACTTCCCGCTAAGCTTTTTTTTTTTTTTTTTTTTCTCGAAATCATGAAAAAATTGTTCTGGGCTATTTTGGCATTTTTTCGACTGAAAAATCAGTGAAAAGGAAAGAAAATACAATAGGCTTACCTATTCTTCATTATTTGGCCCTAAGAAGCGCCACAGTGACACAAAATATTATCTAAGTGCACACGCAAAGTATAGACCTTTTCATCTCACTCCTAGGTACTAGCTGTCTGACCGGCAGATGGAAGTCGCTGATGCACTCGGCATTATTAGGTTGCTTCAATTTGGTTGGTTTCGGTTCTACATAGTTTTTGCTTAATTTTGTGATACAATTATTTTTCTTGTAGCACACAACCAATGAAATAGTGGAATTGAGCCGCTTTGAGGACTATGAGGTGTTTTTGAGCTTAAATTGTTCTTTTTTTTACATACTCCCTTGATGTATTTAATTATGGTCAATTGCATTATGCCTGACTGACGTACAGTGAAGATTACCATCGTCTACGGCTGTAGACGATAGTAATCTTTCTAAAAGCACTAGTTTTTAGAAAAATTTCTAAAAACACTAGTTTTTCGAAAAATAAAACTAATGAAGGGACTATCGATTGAATATGAGGAAGCATACTGACAGCTCGATTAGCAGTGCGATGGATTGGGCAAAACACATGAACTCGCGAATCTACTACTCACTGTTTGGTTATCGTGGTTACATAACTTTTAGTGAACTTCGCAGACTAAAAAAGTATTGTACAATGATGCAGATATTTATATAAGTCAAGTCAAGTCAAGTCAAAATGTGTTTTTATTTGTACACAAGATGTTAGATAATTACACTTATTCAGACGGGGGTCCCAAAGTTTTCAAAAGAAAACTGTTGAAGGGACCCCTTGGTAGTAAAGGGTTAGTCAGCGATCAAGTTAACACCATTATATAAAAAATAAAAAAAATAAAAAAAAAAACGAAACACAATTGTGGTATCTACATAAACAAAACAAGTAGTATTGTCTCGGCCTGCTTTATTCTTTTTTATTTAAGTACTCGAGCAACATTTTGACAGTGCGGCCTAGGCCGAGTAAGAAATTTCATAAATTATCAGCCCTGCTAATGTATTCATAAGCAGCATTTCACAATATTGGCACTACAAAATAAATTATTTTGTATAGACATTTTCTTACTCGTGATATAATATAACTGACAGGCCCGCCAAATTCAATGTGGCATTTGTCTTCCGTAAAAGTGACGAACGCACCAAGTTAAGTCTGACGATTGTATTCTGTAAAATTGGTTAAATAAAATTAAAGGGCACAGAAAAAATACCTCAGAAAGTTTGGCTGAAGTGCGCTAGGCACCATTTCATAGACCTGTGTGAGCAAATCTTATTTTGTTCCTAATATTGGCCCTAGGAACTAAATTATTTTATATTGACATTTGCTTACTCAAGACATAAGTGGCAGGCCCATCAAATTAAGTCTGACATTTGTTTTCCGTAAAATTGGCCAAATAAAATTAAAGGGTGCAGGAGAAGTACCTTGGAAAGTTTGCTAAGTCTAGCACCACTTCACGGATCTGTGCAAACAAATATTTATTTGTTTGAACAGACTCGCTTTGCGAATTTCGGCGTCGCCAGCCACTAAAAGTAAACCTCTGTTCGCCATCACAACCCTGGACTCGGGTGATTGTTGTGCAGACGGCTTTCTTGTCGTGTCAAATATTGCAGACCCCAGATACTGACGAGAGTTAGAGCAGCATATGCAAAACCTTTTTGTAAGAAAAAAAACAACAACAACAACAAGAAAACAGCTTTGTTATTATTCTGCATGCATCAAGCCCAAACTGCGTTTTGGATTGGATAAAGACGACGCTATTTCTTTGCGTAAGCTATTCTAAAACTCGCTACTGTTAAGCTGTCTGGGGCACTTTCTTACGTGGCAAGTCTTAACCTTTGTATTAAAATAAATGAAGTGGGTTGAACTGGTTATTCAAAGACAATCAATAAATCACTTGAAAGACTGCCAAAATGGGGCTGAGCACGGTAAACATTTTCTTAAACTTCATAAGTAAACCGACCAACCGAATGTTTACGTCGCAAAAAAGAATCAGAACCTTGTACACATGTAGGTGTGACATTATGAACAAACAAATTGCCTGATGTTGATGTACCATTATTCCTAGCCTCAGATAAAATACAAAATAAACATTCATAGCCTATCTCCTCCACGAGTTTTCTCACATAATCAATAGAAACTGTTTTCAATCTATTCTGAATAGAAAGGGTGATACTCTCAGGAAACACAGATAGTCTTTTTACGCTGACTATTCTTGACATCTTCCAAACCTAAATGCGCGATATAAATATATGCGCTTCTTAAAGCAAATGTTCCACCACTATTAGTAAACAAACCTCAGTTGTCATGACAGAGTGTCTAGCAAATTATTATTTTGAAATTCCCTGACTTTTCCAGGTTTTCCCTGACAATTTCAGGTGAAATTCCCTGACCACTGTAGAAGTGGTTAAATATATAAGACCATTACAATACAAGGCCTTGAGCATTGACCACTGTGAGGATCATTTTGCACGGGCTTAATCCAACTTGCATATTCCGAAATATTTGGGTTCGCCCAGTCCGGATAAAATTAGCGCTTTTTTGCCGCTGACATCATCAGTGAAGAGGGCACTTGTGGAAACACGATGAAAAGACGACGCTCAACCACATACATCGATAACCGAATAGCAGCATGGCCGCCAGATGCACATTTTCGGATAATTTCGGCTTAAGGCTTGGATTGGATAGGGGTTTGTGGCTTTTCCATTTGTTACTAAATCTAGTAGCTCTAACTCGATATAGCCTAGTGTAGCGCCCTCAATCCAATCTAATCCAAGGCTTGGACTGGATTTCTCGGCTGTTCCCTTTGCATCAGGTAGCACCACGGCCGTACCCAGAAAAAAATTTCGGGGGGGGGGGGGGGGGGTTCGGGGACAACGGCGGCCATTTTGAAAGTGTCTATTGTCTTGTTTTCGCCTATGAATCATGTGCATCGGTGGCATATAATAGAGAGTTACAGCAAACCGGAGAACCGGTCCCGGTTTGGTACCCGGTAGCCGACCGGCGCCACTGCGCGTGCGCAGAGGTGAAGATTAAAATCGGCTGGCTGCCAGTGCACCGACCAGGGCCGTACCCAGAAAAAAAATTTCGGGGGGGGGGGGGGATTAGAACCCCCTAACCCCCCCCCTGGTTACGGCCCTGGGTAGCACACTCTACATCGGGTGAGCAGAGCCCGTGCTCCGCTCTAAGCAGAATTTATTGCCAATTTTTCTGCCCTTAAGTCCTCAAGTCTTTGCTCAGGGCATTCGATGCCGTTTCTGGCTCATTTTCCCTGACTGGGCTCGCTTTTTGATAATATCTCTGACAATTCCCTGATTTTTCCCGGTAATTAAAATTTTCCTGACAATTCTCGGTTTTCCCGGTCGCTAACACCCTGCATAAGGAATTAACTTTTGAACCCTTGTGATGTCTTAGTCATCTGCATAATCAATGCAGGTCAATGCTAATGCTGATTCCTTTGCCTCATTCTCACACGCATCCGGTATGCCGACAATGAAAAAAGCAAATTGTGCTACAAAGTGAACAGCAGAAGTTGCGCACATTATGATGTAATGCAATTAAGTAGTAGACATAAGTATCGGACTACACTTCATGAAGTAAGGCAAGTGCGGTGAAACACGACGAAAAACACAAATACAACGCATCTACCAAAGCACGGAGGGGAGAGCAACAAGTTGGAGCAACCTAATGGCGGCCGCGTCACGTGATTGCAAGGTGGCAGCGCCCATGCGACGGAGAATAAAAACGTCTGTAAGGAAGACGTTTTTTTATTTTTTGTGATTTGCTCAGGTAAGCCAATCTTTCCACAATTTTAGTGAAAGCTTCCACCACTTTCGGGCACCTCTGTAATAAGTACTAGTGAGATATGTTAAGAGCCCGATAGATGAGGACAGTCCAAAGTGAGATCGAAGCGTTAGTGTACACTCTGTTCACATCAATCTATAATACCCTATCCAATCAAAGCCCATATCATTATGCGATTGGAACAACTGGCCCATTCCCAAACATGACATTCCTTAAGCATTGAGCTCCTCCTTGCGTTCTGTTCTTATGCAAGAACCAGCTGGTGATCTCCCTGAATTTCCTTATTTTGAAGATAGTGTTGGGTCATGCCCAACATCCTCTTTTACTGTTGTGCAAATATTAGAATTTTCTAAGAGAAGTTTCGAATAATATGCTATTTGATTTCAGGTGAACTAGAATATTTATATTTTAAAGTGTTAATCACGGCAGGTTAGCTTCTCTAAGTGTGCTTCTCACAAAGCACCAGTGCACTGCGGAGGAGCAACACCTACGAAGCTCGTTTTTCCAGGTGTAGCTTGTCCCCAGTGCACTGCTGTTCGGTAAGAAGCACACTAAATGGGGCTAAAACACCACAATCAACACTTTAAAAAAACAAATATTGCAGCCGTGTGCTTAGAGGGAAAGCACACACTTTCAAAACGAAATGGTGCGTGCGCTTCTGGTGTATTTAAAAAGAAACGGAAACCTTGTGAATGTCAATATTTACATTGCATTAATACTTTTAAGATTAAACTGACTATTATGCATGAGCAGGCACGTAGCCAGGGGTTGGGGGGGGGGGGAGGCCCATGGGGCCCGGCCCCCCCTCCCCCGAAATCTTCCATTTTGCTGGGGCCTCCTCTCCCCCCTCCCCCTCATACAGCATTTTGTCATGAATGGGCCCCCCCTCCCGAAACAAAATCCTGGGTACGTGCCTGTGCATGAGTATATGTTAGGCAGAGATTCCCTGACAACCTGCATTAAATATTCGTGACTGGAGAAAAAGTATTTGTATATAACAAGAATATTTGTAAATCTCCTCAATCAGGTATAGCTGGGCATCTCATAGCTTTAATTTTATGTAAAACGTGTCATTTACTTGCCCACCCAATGTAGGCGTTGAAGTTTCCGAGGCAACAGTCAATAAATATACTTGGACTAAGATGAATTTAGCTTAAAAATGGACAAGTGAAATTTTGAGAGCAAGCTGGGGCCTGCAGACCCTTTGGGCTCCCTGAAGTCGACTGTAAATAAAACCGAGCAAACAAACTTTTTTTCTTTTTATTGATGCCGGTTGTCTTACAAGGCTAAATAGACCAAACCATGTGCACTGAGTGAGTAGGGTTGATTATTCTATGTTTCAGAGCTTCAAAGTTGGTTTGCACAGATTTAATTTCCTTCATTTACCCTTTTGTCATTGTAATAGTCCTATACCACCAGTGGATAAAGTTCCCCATCACTTCTGCCAATACAGAGGGAGTCCCCAAAATAATCAGTGGTCGAGAACCACTGGGGTAGAGAAACTATTCAATATTCAATTAGAAAATATCTGGCCGAAAGAACTTTTCGCTTTGAACTCAAAATTCACTATTCATACATTACTATCTTCTTTTAAACTAATGATGTCCTAAAAGCAATCGAAGCTTTGAAACTATCATCTGCAGGTGTTGATGGCAACAACTCAAAGATATAAAAAAAAAACACAAAGAGCGTCACAAGCGTCCTTTTGTCACATATTTTTCAGCAATCTCCTCCACTTGCAGTGGTGCCACTGGAATGGAAGGTGAGCAAAATCGTTCCCATACCGAAAAAATGCTCTTGACTTCAGGCAGCATCCTTTGCCTCATCTATATCCCCAGCGTTTCACCAAAATTAATGAAGCATATAATTTACTCGCACACAATAAATTTCTTAATATATCTGTTAATTTATTTCACCCAAGTCAACACAGTTTCTTGAAAGGGCTTCCTTGTGACACCAATACTGCACTTTTTAACTAACGATGTAAGCTCAAGTGCTGACCATAACATACCGGTAGACGCTCTCTTTCTAGATTTCGAAAAAAACTTTCGATAAAGCTCGTCGCCAACATCTCTTATTTAAGCATTTTGCATTTAAACCTCGACCCCAAGTTTGTGACTGGATACTAGTTTCTTGACCAACTGACACCAATTTGTTCATGCTAATAACCACTCTTCACCCCGATCTCAGTTTGTTTCTGGGGTGCCCCAGGGCACTGTTCTCGGTCCTTCACTTTCCTTAATTTACATAAACAACCTACCTGCTAGTATCTCATCTAACAAATGCTTACTTGCAGACGACTGCATTGTTTATCGTTCTATAAATAACAATACAGATGTTCATGCTCTGCATTCTGATTTGCATCATATTGAGGCTTGGTCTACTAAATGACTAATGTCTTTGAATGCTAACAAAACATTGGTCATTTCTTTCCATCGCAGGCAATTTTACCCAGCTCCTAACTACGTCATCCGTCGTTCATTCATCCTCTGTACCTTTGTATAAATAGGTACCCAGGCATTAATTAAAAAAAAAAAATCTAGTCTGGTCATTTCACATAACGAACATACATAATTACGCAAACCATGTCCTTGGCTTTCTATGTCGCACCCTACGCTTAGCTCCTCCATCTGTAAAATTACTATCTTTCCTCACATTAGTTTGACCTAAACTAGAATATGTATGTGCTATTTGGGACCCATATCAATTTGATCTTTTTAAAACACTCAAGTGCAAAATCGTGCAAAGATTCACCTATTCAGACTACTCTTATCATGCCAGTGTCACCAACCTGATCTTCCTAACCTTGGATCACATTCCAAAATTTTCAGGTTCTGCCTTTTGCATGAGTTTTATCATTCATCACTTGGCAATGTGTTGCATAAGCCACCAGGAAGCTTGTTACGGGTTGAAGCTGAGCAAGTTGGTAGCACCAAACGGCGGCGATGCACTTCGACTACCGGTGCACTACTCTCCGCATGTTGTCATAGGTGGTTGAGGGTGAATGATGACACCAATGCCACGCCAATGACACCAATGCCACGTGAAGCACTGGATTGGTTCTGGTGGCTCGTAGCATCTGCTGGCTGTGGTCCAATGTAAGGTGGAATGGGGTATAGTACAAGATCCATTGACAAAAGTGTCACGGTTCAGATGCAGATAACAAAACCGCCATATGCACAGCGCTCGAATTCTCAAACTGGGCTCCTATGAAACTAGTTTGAGACCTTCCCAGCCCCTAAGTAAAGTGTTTTTTTTTTCGCTTTAAGCACTATTTTAGCAGAACTGAGCCACTCATCGATGCATAACTATGAGCCAAACATTCCCTAGCCTGTGCCTTAGAATGTACAAGGCCTGTAGACTTCTCCACTGCCTTATTATTTCGATGCTGAGACTGGCAGAGGTTCTTCGGCTATCAGTCAACCCAGATAAGGGTTCCTCAAGAACGAAAGGTTTGAGAGCCCCTGCATCAGGCTTTCTGTTCTAACACCAACATACCTGGTGCAGTTGCCTTTCTTGTAGTTTTTCGTGAAGGGCTTTCTCCAACGCTTTTGGAGATTCGTTGCACAGCTGAACTGCCTCCGGTAACGAATCCACAGAGATGGACCTGGGCAAGACAGTTGTAGCGACAGCAGGTCATACTACCACCCATGTGTACTCTATTTCCACCAATCTCTTGCAATTATCCATTCATGTACCTTCAGCCCCATCCAGAAACAGAAAATGCCTGTGCCGAGGTGCAAGGCTCCTTCAAGGTCATTTCGGCTTCATTTTACTTTGCAGGATTATCAAGGGGGGAATATGCGGCACTGGCGGCGGCAACGCTTTCGCAGCTCCAACCTGGCTCTTGCCGGCTCCTCCCATTAACCACTCTCTCTCTATACACGGCCCTGACACCTACCACATTGTGCATTGTTGTGACCTCCAGGTCATCAGTGTCCAAATGAAGAATGTTTTTAAAATTTGGCAACCAAGACCGATATTAATGTTTCCTAATCAAGAATTACAAAAACACTGAGAGATTATCATTTCTGTGAAGAAATTAATAGGGCATTAAGTTATTTTAAGATACCCAGTCGCACTACAGCTTTTTATATATAAAAAAAGTGAAAGCCGTTTACAACTTCCTGTAACGCTGAATTAGAGTGCAGCTCTTGAGGAGGAGGAGAAAAGGGTACTGAGGGGAACGTATATCCTTCCTCCCTCCTCGTGAGGTCACGTGACCTCACGAGGGTCACGTGACGTCACCGGGGTCACGTGACCCCTATGAGGTCACGTGACGATGCCGATGCGGATGCCGATGATGTCGTAGGTGACGTCACTGATGACGTCATCAGTGATGTCACGCGTCCCATAATGCACCGCGCAATTACGCCGACAACGCTCAAGCCGGAAACGGGCGCCTAAGAGCTGCACTCTAAAAATATTTGCGTTCACAACTCAAAGTGAATATTATATTAGGTGAATATTCACCTACAAGTAAAAATGGGTGCCAAACATCCTGCGGCGGCCACAGTGGATGAAAAGTTTCTATCCTGCAACATTCTGGAACTTTCACGGAATATGCAGAAGCAAACAGTTCATGATGAACTTGATGATAATACAGTGATGCTGCCGAGGAGCTAGTGTAGTAAGTTTACCATTTTCTTGAAGCACCTAAGACTGGGTAGGGAAACTGAAAAACTAAAGTAGAAGAAACAGGGACAAGGCAATAAGAAAGCAACGTCTCAAACTCAGTTCCGTTCGAGCTGAATCTGAAACATTGCTTTCTTGTTGTCTTTTTCCTCGTTTCTTCTACTTTAGTTTTTCGGTTTCAACCAGTCTCGAGAGTTTAAGAAAATGGTAAACTTGACTGGTTATACGTAAAAAGCTTTATCTCTGTCCAGATTTGAATCTGGCTCATGTAAGTGCAAGACAAGTATGCAGCCAATTCATCTACAGTAAAACCTCGCTGATATGTTTTGAAGAACTCGTGAGAAAAAAAAAAGTATTACCCAGGAAAACGTACGATCCAAACTCGCCATTTTTAAGCAATCACACACACACAAACACACAAAAAGAAAACAAGCAGTTCTGAGATGGCATCGCGTTTGCGACGCCATTGCAGAACGAAACGAGCCTAGACGACACAGGAAAAATGGCGAAATGGGATGGCACAGGCCTGGGGCAGAATGCGAAACCAAAGCTGCCAAAACGTTGGCAAAACTTGATAAATCAACCGGAGCTGAACCAAAGCAAAGAAAGAAACAAAGAAATGCCAAATTCATTTATTTACTACTACCGCTACTACTTCCATGTACGTCCTAGTATAGAGTTACTCTTGTGCACTCTTGCAATCGGTGCTTTCAACCTTCGGAACAATGCCTCAAAGTACTTGCTGGAGTTACCGAGGATACCTATAATCACGTGTCTACTTTAGAAAGGCTTGAAAAGCCATAATCGAACCTACTGCACCGGTGTTGACAAGTGAAGTTAACATGTGCTCGCACGGGCGAGGCTCGATCGGTAAACAGCCGTATTTGGGTTTCGATATTTATGTTGCTGCTTCAGTTGCTCGTTACGACAGCATTCGCACCAATTTTGCCAGTGGTAGCACTCGACGAGAGGAAAACGAATGACAGCATCAGATGGACGCGCTGTTATGAGTGGTTAGTATGCCGGCGAAGAGTGCCGAGGTTCTCGCTCAAGCCACCGGAGTAGTAATCGAGATGCATAAAGTATGTACTTGGAATCCTTCGTTACTATTTCATGGGAAAGATTCTTTGATTGATCGAATAATGAGCTAAAACAGTAAAACTGTGCTGTGTGTTCTGTAATTACAATCAAAATGCCCTTGTGCACCCGGACGGCTCCTGGAAGTGGCGGAAAATAGACGCAGCGGCGGCGTTATCAGCGGCCAGACTGCTCTGCACGCGCGCGCCGTGTTGTATGTCCTTGAGGATGGCTGCTCGGCACTCGTTCGTCGAGACCGGATGTTTGGAGCTCCGAATATGCGAATGCAACATTGATTGCCAAGAAAAGTATAATCCGAACAACATCTGGCAGAATCCTCAGTGCACTTTTTGGAAAATCATGTTATTCGGGAACGTATGAACTGGAAAAAAAACAGCGCAATTCTATGGACCCATACACCCATGCACTCACTCGTGAACGTATGAACCGGGAAATCATATGAACCAAGAATGTATCAACAAGGTTCTATTGTACACTGACGGAACCCTTGAGACTAATAGCACAGACTATGATTAAGTGCTGGATTAATAAAGGAAGTTTACACAGAAAATCATAGTTGTTGTTGGTGTGCGCCAGCTTAGGGGGAGAGACAGTGCCATGGTATGTCCTTAGTCAATTTAAGTGCACATACAAAGACATATTACTTCTAAAACCAAAGTTTTATGTCAGTTACTGAGTACCATTAACATCTGTAACATATTTTGTTCATTATGCAGAATTCTGCCAATGTCAATAAAAACAAATATGAGCAGCCTCACACACCAACACGTGGCTCTGATGTCACGCCTCTATGGTGGCGCTGTTGTCACCACGGCGCATGCGCGGAGGCTTCGCCTCACGCGAATCTGGTTTCTACACTCGTGCAGTGCACACACTTCATGCGGGCAAGCACAGGCTTGTTTGTAAACAGTGTCTCTGTCTATAAAACAATGTGAGTCTCTCTGAACAGTTGCAAGCCAAAAACTATGGCAGCCTATGTAGGATGCACATATTTGCATTAATTGGGCATCTACCTAACTCAACGAATAATTCGGACAACCTAGGGTAACTATTTGTTTTGCGACTCAACAAGCATCCTAACTGTGCAAGCCTGGTTATAAGGGCCATCCTGGCCGTCAAGACAACAGAAATGCTGGGTGTAGTAGTTGCCGTCTTCCAGCCATACACCTTTATAGTACATCCCACTCAGCAACAGCGATAAAGACAATAATGCAACTTGAAGTACTATACTACAACCTAAAACTCTTAAAAACGAATGAGCCTTTTAAGTGCACTGTGCAAGCTCCCACTTGAGTATTCTCTTAAAGGTGGAGAGCAAAATTATCTCATGGTCTAGAATCCTAACATTGCTATGCAAGGTTTCAAGCTGTACAGTATAACAGTGTTGTGTCTGAACCGTGGTGCACTTCTTGCCACCACAGCTCCACATCAAACCTTAATAACCAAAGTTTGGCTGCAGCTATGGTCTCTGGAAAAAAGCCTTTGTCTTCTGTCAGGTCCATGGTCTCTGACAAAAAAACAAACTGAGATTTCGTTAGAATATAATTGGGGTCAGCTGTACTAGCTCACTTGAAGCAGACGACAGCAGCCTCGTCAATGTGTGGCAGGGTCAGGAGAGTGTTGTCTGTGTGCCACCTGGCCTGGATGATCATCTGGAGCAGAATGATGCCCGAGAGAGCAGGACACAGCCAACCCTGGTTGCCCACAATGTCGATGATGGCCTGCACACCAAGACAGAGAGAGGTGAGCAACCAGAGGTTTGGCAACCAGAAGGATGGTATACACTTTTCACTTTCTGCTCTTTCCCTCTTCTTTCCCCCCCTCCCCCTTTTCCCTCAGTGCCCTCACAACAAGGAGAGAATGAAACGGAAAGAATTTTCTGAAATGCTGAGTCATTGACTGTGGAGCAAAAAAGGACAAACAACCTGAGCAAGCATGGTAAAATTATATCAGCTTGTTTGCATTCCGACCATTTTTTTAAAAAATTCTCTGCCTTGCAGAAGACAGTTTGTATGTTGGCCCAGAAGCAATTAAGTCTCGTTGTTAGACCTAGCTGGTTACAACAGACATTTGGATATAACATACCGATTTGTGGAGTTCGGTTGGTTTTCCTCTACATACCATTGACTCAACTTCATATCTGCATACAACATACTCCTCTTACAACAGACCGAAACCTAGGTCAAAATCAAGGTCAGTTATAACGAGCTTAGACCGTATATACAGTTGCCAAAAGGCACTCTTATATACCGTAAAATATTGAGCAAGTGCTCACTCCAAATGTGAAGATAATCGCGAAAATTGGGGAATGGGTGCTTTTTAGGTAATTAATTTTACCTAAAAATCTACTGTGCATATTTTTTCAGATGTTGCAAAGTTTTAGGATGGGCTCTTAGTATGGAATAGGCAGATTCTCAGTATTTTACGGTAGTTGTTTTGCCACATGGGACCTAGACCTCATCATTGATCATGCTTTCGGTAGCTGCCTGTTTTAGGACCTTAGTGCAATGTTTACGAACGCCTAGATGCCACTTCCTAATGCTTTGAGCAGTGTCATAATACTGATCTTCTACAGTTCCTCTTCAGACAGCCTAGCCCCCACTTTAACTAACAGGGTGAAAACAGTGCAAATTTTACGAAGGACAAGAAAGTGTGAAAGTGATATGGTGTGGTAGGAGTCTTTTTATCAGTTATTTTTTTTTTTGCTTTCCCTCTTTTGCGTTTATTTTTCTGGTTTGCTGGGAAATAAACCTACAGTTGACTATCAGCACTTTGTGCACTTCTTGTTTCTTGTCCGTCAAATTTGCGCTGTTCCCACCCTGTAGGATGATCAACCAACTCACCCAACTTTCTGCCCTGTTGATCACCCATTTTAGATTTACACTCTCACTATTAAAGAACACTACTTCAATTCCATATTAGCTGCTGTTATCTATAAAGATTCATAAATTCAAAGGCAAAGTCATCAAACGCTGCAAACAATAACCATGTGTCTCGTGGCACAAGTCTAGAGCCGTCACATTGGGGCAAGAAGCAGCAAACGAATGCTCGAATCTCTATACACACCTTTTTGTAGTTTAGCATTGAATGGGAAAGGTCGTGAGAGGCCACACAAGGATGTGCAAGGCTCCTGCAGGGCATGCTAAACAAGAAATAAACTGGGTATCATTTTATTACAGACAGCCCAATTACTCTTATAAAAACATGTACCTAACAACTAGTCTTTGACTGATTCTTCGGACTTTGCAGGGACTGAAAGAACCTCTGAATACAGTAGCCTGAAAAATCAGCAGATTAAAAAACATGCCTTTTTTATGTCTAAGCAGGCTTGAAAAAGCAAAGAGTGCCTTCCTTCAGGTTAAGCCTCTGCTTGCGTTTGGCCACTTTCTATTAGCTTTAGAGTCACTGCCCTCTTTTCTAGCGCTATGATGGAGTAGTTTCCACGCTTCTTCGCAACACTTTGCGGTGGCGGAAGAACAGGTGGGGCCATGACGTCCAAGCCAACATAGTCCAAAAACATGATTCACCGAGATGAGATGAGAGGCGGTGGTAGGACTTCGCAGTACTCAGGTAGCGCTGTCAAACCAAGCCAATCCATGTGCAGCCAAATCTAAAATGGCAGTTTCTCGGTAGCGTTTCCTGCTGATTGCTAGCAACAATTTTGTCACAAAAATCTAACTTCTGGACTTCAAGCTGTTCGAAACATTGGTCGTGAATATGCACCATTTCTTTTGGGTAGGTCAAGGTTCCTCTAAGTTCAAAATATAGAACAAGTTAAAATTATCGGCATCCAAAAAATCGGTCGGCGACTATACCAAGGTAGAAACGCTTAGCCTTTCCACTCTGGTGAAGAAGGAAGACCAGCGGAGCTGTACAATGGAAAGTAATGGCCGGCCGCAAGTCGGCAAGCCAGAGTAAATAGGCTCCTGCCATCTATGAGCGACGGCGGCAACCAGATATGTGGCTTGCCGCTGTCGCTCATAGATGGCGGTAGGTGACCAGAGTTCAGTGTCTTCACTTGTTTGTGGGGGACACGATCCTGGGGAAACTAGCCCTTAACAGCTCCGCTGTAAAAAAACAGTTTAGCTGCAACTAGATTATGAAGCTAGTCCTGGCTGGATTCAGCTGGGACCAGTTCTATAAATCAGCTCTAATACTGTATTTACTCACATAATGAACACACTTTTTTCCCAAAAAATTTACACCTATTTGTGGGGTGCGTTCGTTATGCGGGGTAAAACTTTTGCATTTACACACTTTGCGTGAATGTCATTTTAGGTGCCAATGTGACATGGCAGGGTACTGAGACACATCTCCACTGACAGAGGTGCACCCATGGCTCGTCGTGGGTGCACCACAGTAAGCATGCTCTATAAATTGCAAACCTTATTGTAGGGCGCTTTTGGTATGCCTTTGCCAAAGAAAAAGTGCCCTACAAAGCTCACTCAGCACAGAGAGCAACGCGACCATTCTTGGGCCCACCCCCTTTCACAATATCACTGTCCGAAAGCGGATCACAGAAGACGGCGTGCTTGTTGATATCAATGCATCCAATGGACGAAGCACGTCCAGGGCTGGGCAATTCCTCGACCCCAGCTTCGCTAGGCATGCGCGCTGCTTGGTTTCACGGTTGGTCATTTCCACAACCACGCAATTGCAGCAATTACGAGAGTGGCTTGGCTTGGCTTGACTTGGCCTGGCCGCTTGGCGGCAAAAGAAATTTGGCTTCAAGAGTCGCGGAGCCGAAAATAAAAAGTGCAATTATTCCACGAGAAAAATAAAAGTCCAAATATTGATGCCCATTGTTGGTAGTGTGTTCCTTATGCGAGTAAATACCGTAACTACCGACAGTTTAAAAAACGCAGGGCATGACTTACTACGTTCACTCATCTTGCCTCATTATCCGTTTTTTGTAGGGTTGTGCGAATAGTGGATTTTGCTTTCAAATTGAACTCGAAGCGGATAGCAATTTTGGCTGAATATTTTCTAATCGAATATTGAATAGTTGGTGTTCAAAAATCTTGGCTCAAAAGTGGCATGCAAGATAATTATTGCATATGCGTAATTATTAAGTGGACTGATTTGTAAGAATGAGACCATAATTAATTCATGTATGACTTATCTATTGGAATACAAACATTAAAAGCCTAAATGGAATTACATAGCTAAAAAATTATGGAAGAAAGAAATGAACCTGCATAATGAAATTACGCAGGTTATGAGAAATTTCTAAACATATTTACTTCTATCCTAAACTTGTTTTTTTAACTTTGTATCTGGACAAGGCGGTGCAGAGAAAAAAGTGCTGGCAACCAGGGCACCAAGATTGGCAAAGGTGGCGCCGGCGTCTCTGGAGCTTGTTGCTTGGTTTCTTTTGCCCGTTATTACAAAATTGATGAAATGACTACGATGAATATATTTGAAAGTTTCCACCATAATACTTGTACCGTTTTGCCGAACGTGTGGGTATATTTATGGTTTTAGAAATCGTTACCGATTCTTTTACAGTAAACAAACTCGCGACTCGAGGTGGCTAACACTTCGAAACCACGAATATTACAACTGCTCTCGAAGCGAATATCGAATAGCTTAATATTCAAAACTACTGTTAGAAAATTCAAATATTCGCGCACAACACTAGTTTTTTTTTTTTTTCGTTCATGTTGGCTGATGCTGCACTCATTGGCTGCGCAGAGATAAGTTGCTCGGAACCCGTCACACCCTGCATTTCTTAAATTGAAGGGACACTGAAATGAAAAATGAAATATACCTCTGACGTTCATAAATAAGACATGATTGACAATATCTGCTAAACATAATCACAGTGATGTGATTGGCCTAAGCCGTTTTGGAGCACCTTTCGGAGCAGCCAAAACAGTGTTTTGGAGCAGCAAAATTGGCTTTTGGAGCAGCCAAGAGTGTTATTGAGCAGCAAAGGTGGCTTTTGGAGCAGATAGTCCTAATAAAGAAAGAGAGAGAGAGAGAAGACTTGTGAAAGAGGAAATACTAGCGTGGTAGTTACAGCCAAGGGACGAACGGTTGTTGTTAGTTAGAGGGGGGGGAGGGGGGGGGAAGGATAACAGCTGATAGAAGAGAAAATTGTTGAAGAGAGGAAGTTTGGGTTTTGCCAAAGCCGACAAGCGGGGCGCGAGGAGCCACAAGAATAAAATTATTTGTTTTAAGTACTGGACAAACGAAGGACACTTTGCTCGCTGCAGTAAACAAACCTGGGAATCTTTCAACATGTATAACTGAAATGACAATGGCATAACACATTTTGCAATGCTTCAGTTAAATTGTACCCGGTATAGAGAAATAAGAACCAAACTGCAGATATTAAAATTTATATGAAAATGACCAGCTTTGTAGTAAATATCACAGCATTAGGTTGACTAGTTGTATAATATAACAAAATGGAAGCGGCCTCCAACTGATGAAACATGTAACTACAGCAGTGCAATGCTAAATTGTACACAAGACAAAGGTGCATTACGACTAGCTGGTGCTCTTCTTTTGGCTCTTCAAAACTTTCTGCAAGGCTGCTGCAAGCCTCGCTTTGCCTTCGGCTAGTAATGAATGTCAACTTTCAATCTCTGCAAAGAGACATTGAGACACCCCACAAATGTACAGTGCTGTAGGCGTTGCCGAGCGATTTTGAAAAACCACTTGCCACCGTTTTACTGTTTCCCGACGTGCCAGATTTTCGTCAAAAGTAAGCAAACGTAAAATAATGAATTGCAGGCGTTTCGGCTGGTGCATCTGCCGTGCAATCATATTCGCATACACATGAGAGCAACTTCGGCAGGCTTGCAGTTGCACGTGCTTCGTCGCGCGAGCGGAGATGACTGATCGATCGAAACCGAAACCATGCCTCTCCCCTCTGTCGCCAAATGGTTCCTAAAATTTATGCAAAATGTAACTGTCGAATACGACAAAAAAACAATCCAGCGGCACGTGCCTGCCAGGCCGGCAAACAAGGTACAAGGTAAACACGTGCGCATAAAACAGAACCTGAGAGCATCGATGCAAGACATTGCGAGCCAGTGTCAAAACGTTCTTGGAGCGCTTTGTGCAACGACTGAACTCGAGACAAACCAGTTGGCTGTGTGGGTTCAGCGTGCATACATTGCCTTCTTTGTTTTAGCTCGCTTTTCGTCATCAACTTTCTTTCGCGGAAGATTTTTCACATACCGGGGTCTCTCGAAAGGGCCTACCGATAGGCAACCTGCAATGCTGGTTGGTTCGGCGCTATCTAGCGACTGAAGTAAAAAAGTATTGGGTATCCCTAATAGTAGCTGCTGCATTGTTCAAACGTGAGCTTTTACTCTAGTGGCGCAGCTTAGCCTAGTGTCTGAAGCAAGAAATACCGGGATACTGGGTACCCTAAGAAGTCATGATCGCGTAATATGCCAGTACAGCGGAAACTACGGCCCTGGCAGGCCAATGGGAATGTGACTGCGTATCACCGGAGCGCGCCTCAACTCCGAAGACGTATCAGGCTTTTCGCTGAGTCATTCTCTAATATCTGTGCGTTGCGCTCGTATACGTCGTCGTCGCACATTTCGAAGCCGTCAGCATGCAATGTAGGGCTTATCGTTCACCCTTTGCCAAGTTACAACGAGACGGGGTATGACCGTGGGCTCTCAATCTGTCGGCGCCGCCTGCCTGTTGCCGGCTGGCCATAGAAACCTAGGTAATCAATACTTCGACACAGCAAACTGAGTTAAAGAGGGATTCCTGTAGTAGCGTATGATTTAAACAAGAACAGGAATGTTGATGAACATGCGGCAGTCCTCACATTTCAGTTTAGAAAGCGCCATATCTGCAGCGACGTGGGGACGGCAACACCCGACGTCGTTGTTTTTAGGAGCAAGTGCTTCAGCTCACAAAGTAACTCCCGCCGCTCAAAAACGTGGTTTCGTTTCATAGCATGACGGCATGGCTGGCCTGATACACAGCATGCTACCGTCGGAGCGTCCACACACGCCCGCGTCTGTCGTCAATAAATTTTAAAAAGACGCGAGACGAGATCCACGAGACGACGAGAGCACAGTTGACGAGAGCGCGAAACGAGAGACGGCCGCAAAAAACATCCAAGACCGGATGGACCACTGATAAAGGGTACTTTGTGTCGGGCGGCCACTTGCGCCACCTAGCTCACGCATGCTCAATCATGGTACTCAGTTTTGTTTCGGTTTCGAAAGGCGACCAAAATTGGTCCTGTGGCGCAGGCTTGGCGCAGATTACCCATATTTTGGCGAAATGTAGCAGGATGTAGCAGGGCTAGCCTCTTGGCGCAGTTTGGCACAATTGGCGCAGCAATCACATCACTGTAATTGCATTGCAAGCTTGCATATTGAACGGATGGCTATACTTTTCTTTCTAAATGGCCGATTCCGGCAAGTGCTCAAAAAGCAGCCATCGGAGAGCGCGATGTATCCTGCAAGATCCGGTGCATTAGTGAAGAAACTTTTCCCTTCGCTGGTAAGGCTATGAAGAGCCTGGCATGGTATCAGCTGCTTCGCCGCTTGGTGGCGGCGACACGTTACAACCTAGCCGTTGGAGATGCTCGAAGGCCGGTTGGGTGACACGAGCAGACACGAGCGAAGCGAGGTGAGTCACTTGAACCCAAAGACTACAACGACTTTCTCCTCTCGGTCTCAGCTCCTCTCCCCTTATTTCTGTCCCCAGCTGCAGGAGGTGAATGGGTGTGGGAGAGAAGGGAAGTTCGGTTTGGCCAAGTTTGACAAGCTATGCGCGCTTAAGGCAAGACACTGGTTCTAAAATCGACTTTTTTGTTTATTAATGGATTATAATGAAAATCAGTGTGCATATGTGTTTTGGCTTCCTCTTTTCAAATATTCAATTAGTTCTGCAATATCTCAATTACTTTTTGAGTTACGAAGAAAATAATGAAGCCTAATTAGGTCATTTCTTACGACTCATTAAGGAACTTTCTAATACAAATTTTTTTGCCTAAGTGATATGGATTTGTAGATAAAGACCTGTCATGCAAGATGATGCTATTTATATTTTTGTAAAGATAGATCACTGTATAGAACTAGTCTAATTAGGTCAAGTACACTATTTAGAAAGCCTAACGAGGTCACATTATCACTAGTAATAAAATTTCGGGCCCATACTGTCATACAAAAATAGCATCACCCTGCAGTTCACTTCTTTCTGAATTCAACGGTATAAAGTTTATAGAAATCCTTGAAGAATAATCTCATGAAAACAACCGTAAGGCTAGGCATGTAGACGAAAAATGCGAAGCTGAGAAAATTGCAGTTGAAGTTTTGACACTCATTGCATAAAATTGAGTAAGGGATCCCAGGCAATAATGTTCAGCAAAATGAAGCATAGTTCTATCTGAACAAATTGAGATGAAAAATTCTGCAATTCGTTCACAAGAACCTTTAAAAAATAATATAAAACTGAGAAATAATGTCTGCAATGTAAAATAAAGTTATAAAAGAATGAGTAGACTCTATAAGGGACAACGGGAGGAGGCACCAAGGGTTGCACGTTCCGAAAGCAGATTTTGTTTGGCCCTGAAAAGGGCCTTTGTTCGTGTAGCACTTGAAAGGGGAGCCCCTCACAGCTGTCCAGGACTGTAGTCCCCAGCTGTTCCAGTTTGGTGTTGCCTGGAGAACCTCTGTTTTGCATTGCTGCTGCTCTGGTGGGCAGCGCTGGCCTTACGCAAACACAGATTGTCCTTCTCGATGCTTTGAGAGCTTTCATGTCCACTACAATGAACTGTGTCCCAGCGTCGCGCGTCTGGCCTCCTGTGGTGATGCCGAGAAGGTTGGATTTGCGCTGGGTCGCCAACTTTTCCGATAGCGCACGCTTGCATTCGTCCGATCGTGCGACTCGTTGCGCCTGCTCGGCCGTGTAGTATGCGGTGTCGACACGAACTGCGCTCGCAAAGCTCGACAAACTGCCGCTGCTGCATGGAGTCGCGATGTCTCCAGCTGATGTTTCCGGAAGATCCAAGGCATCCGGCGGTGCCGATCGCGGTGGCGTCAATCGCGGTGGCGCACTTGCAGCAGACAGCCTCGGCTTCTTGTTCCACGGTCGCTTCCTCTTCCTTCCGAACGCTTGCCGCGTGCTCGATTTCAACCGAGCGTCGTGCGGCATTTCGAGAACTCGAAGCGAAACAAAACACGCGCGACTTCGTAGGAAAACGAACCAACAATATTCAACGCAAGCGCGCAAACGGGAACTAAAACGTGCGCTCGACCACGGAGGAAACAAAGCAGACAGGCCTAAGGAGACGAGCGGAGACGGGCCCAGGAGCAGACGACGCACCTCTCGCCAGCCCGGGAACGGAAAGGAGGAAAGGAGAAAAAGAGCGGAGGGGCGCGTTTAGGCCAATAGCAGGGGCGCTAGGCGCCGCGCGTGCTCTGACGTATAGGCACCTTGCTAGCCGGCCAATGAGCGGTCGCAATTGGGGCCTTCGAAACCCGCGGAATGCGGACGTTCCCCGATGTTGTCGCGATAACGAATGGAATGGGGACGTGGGGAAAATAAGCGGCTTTCCAACAAGACCAAGATGGCCGCAATCCGAAGAGCGATCGCGAAACGCGCGGGGCGCGAAGTTCCACTTGTTTTCATTGAACTCGCTGTGTTAGGGCTCTGCGGGGACATCGTAAACATCATTTTTTCCATGCTTAGACATTGAATTCGACACTGAAACTTTGCAAGCAGGTACCTTAGACTACAATTAATCCAAATAGGTGAATTTTGAAAAACGTGAAATTTCGCGTTTTTTTACCATTTTAAGACCCGCGTCTTTCCTTAAAGGGACCATGAAATGATTTTAAAATCGAGTTTCATCCGCCGCACGTCGTAAAAGGTGTGAAAAGAAACACAAAAACACAAAAATAGGGAGCAGAAAAAAATTATTTGCTATAGAACTTTTAAAAGAAAACTGGACTCTTTTGCACATTCCTTCCTTCGCCTGTTCACTACGATGCATCCGCGGAAATGGAGCACGTCAGCCAAATCCAGGTCGCCTATTGGGTAAGAGCCTACCTCACCAGCACCGCGATCGTAAACAATAAATAGCCGGCGAATGTTTCCTAAAAGTTTCGTTAAATAATATTCAGATCCACATTTTGTAGCATAATTAGAGATGTGTGGCGAAAATTGCCAAATTTGATAATGCTGAGAGCCAAGCGCCATCTATCGTGTGGTAAACGAAGCAACTACTGCGCGTCTGCAGTAGGGCAGGGCCGACAGTTACTTGGGTGACGGCGACCGACGAACATTTATTTTCTTTGTTTTCCTTCCTCTCAAAACTCTGACTGACTGAACGTTTATTTTTCTATGTGTCCTTCCCGCGCGTGCCGACTTCAAGCAGCAAGAAAACAGTACTTAAAACAGACCACGACGAACAAGAACGCTGGGTCCACCGACTCCGACGAAGCGAGCTACTCAGAATATAGGCCTAGCAGGCATTCCGACTCGGCGCTGCGTTGCTTCGTCGCAAGACCGTCTGCCTACGACCGGCTGGCGTGCTAAATGGAATATGCCCGCGCGACCCTTGTGGACCCTTCCCGTATTATAGTTTGATCACTGACCTCAATTCTAGATTAAGAGGTGTGGTCAATCTCTTCCCCTTGTTTTCCGAGGCATTGTTGTTGAACACTCGTCGAAAAGGGACTCTCGTCGATTCTATCTTCTTGTTTCGTGTGATATAGAGCTGAAATAAACGCCGTATGGATTACCTTCGTAACACGGTATGTACACTTTATTGGTATGCCATTTTTATTCTGACAGACTGCACGTCACTGTCGAGCTATAACAGTTCGTGGGAGGTATACGTACAACCCCGATCCAACCTTTCTTTGCCGAGTGTCGCGTCAGTATCGAGTTGCAATCGTAAAAGAACGGTCCCGAAGCGCTTACAAACAGCGCGAATACAGCACTTCCATCAAGCGCGCGCGTCCGCTCCGAGTGTAAACAGGTATTTACGTGGCTCTTGCTGACACTCGTAGTTCAAACGTATCTTTTTTAACGTCGGCTCGCTCCTGCATCTCCGAGGCCGCGAAAAACGCCATCTACGTCGCTTTGCAAACGACTGACACGGGCCGGCCCTTTTGCCAACAATGACAGGGTGGTTGACTTCTGGAGTCTTCACCGGAAGACTCGCTGCACTTCCCAACAGGCATACCGGCGTATGGGACTAGTCCCATGCTGTCGCTGTAGCGCAACATATCTCATTGAATTTCGCTCAGCTGCGATGCGGCGATGAGAGGCGCCGATTCAGGAAATACGTCGGTGACATCAGCGCAGTAAAACCTACCGGCGCACCCCAACTCGTTGCCGCTAACACTCCCATTCCCCTACTGCCGAGAGAACTTCTGGTTCCGGAAACGGCCTACGTCACGGCTTGTTTTGCGGTCAGTTGGAGAGAATGAAAAAGCCGATATTTCAATAATTTTTTGTGTAGAAGTTAATAAACCGAGACGAAAACGGATGCCTGTTCGGCATTCAGTGAACATTGACGGTTTAATGTAAAAGTTATCTGGAAAAAGTAAAAAGGTCATTTCATGGTCCCTTCAAAGCTTTGTGTTTCACCTTCGTAGAGCGGCGCTACTTTTTGGGAACACGCACCAGGTGCAATTTGGTAATCGTTACATTCGTTTTAAACAAAAACTTGGCGTCTTTGCGGTGTTGCCACAACATAGTTGACATTTAGACACCAAAAAAGGTGCTAGAATTTTGTTGTAGTAACCCTTTAAAGGGACCATGAAATGACCTTTTTACTTTTTCTGAATGTCGTCTCGGTTTATTAACTTCTACACAAAAAATTATTGAAATATTGACTTTTTCATTCTCTCCAACTGACCGCAAAACAAGCCGTGACGTAGGCCGTTTCCGGAACCGGAAGTTCTCTCGGCAGTAGGAGAATGGGAGTGTTAGCGGCAACGAGTTGGGGTGCGCCGGTAGGTTTTACTGCGCTGATGTCACCGACGTATTTCCTGAATCGGCGCCTCTCATCGCCGCATCGCAGCTGAGCGAAATTCAATGAGATATGTTGCGCTACAGCGACAGCATGGGACTAGTCCCATACGCCGGTATGCCTGTTGGGAAGTGCAGCGAGTCTTCCGGTGAAGACTCCAGAAGTCAACCACCCTGTCATTGTTGGCAGAAGGGCCGGCCCGTGTCAGTCGTTTGCAAAGCGACGTAGATGGCGTTTTTCGCGGCCTCGGAGATGCAGGAGCGAGCCGACGTTAAAAAAGATATGTTTGAACTACGAGTGTCAGCAAGAGCCACGTAAATACCTGTTTACACTCGGAGCGGACGCGCGCGCTTGATGGAAGTGCTGTATTCGCGCTGTTTGTAAGCGCTTCGGGACCGTTCTTTTACGATTGCAACTCGATACTGACGCGACACTCGGCAAAGAAAGGTTGGACCGGGGTTGTACGTATACCTCCCACGAACTGTTATAGCTCGACAGTGACGTGCAGTCTGTCAGAATAAAAATGGCATACCAATAACAAAGTGTACATACCGTGTTACGAAGGTAATCCATACGGCGTTTATTTCAGCTCTATATCACACGAAACAAGATAGAATCGACGAGAGTCCCTTTTCGACGAGTGTTCGTCAACACTGCCTCGGAAAACAAGGGGAAGAGATTGACCTCACCTCTTAATCTAGAATTGAGGTCAGTGATCAAACTATAATACGGGAAGGGTCCACAAGGATCGCGCGGGCATATTCCATTTAGCACGCCAGCCGGTCGTAGGCAGACGGTCTTGCGACGAAGCAACGCAGCGCCGAGTCGGAATGCCTGCTAGGCCTATATTCTGAGCAGCTCGCTTCGTCGGAGTCGGAGGATCCAGCGTTCTTGTTCGTCGTGGTCTGTTTTAAGTACTGTTTTCTTGCTGCTTGAAGTCGGCGCGCGCGGAAGAACACGTAGAAAAATAAACGTTCAGTCAGTCAAAGTTTTGAGAGGAAGGAAAACAAAAATAAATGTTCGTCGGTCGCCGTCACCCAAGTAACTGTCGGCCCTGCCCTACTGCGCACGCGCAGTAGTTGCTTCGTTTACCACACGATAGATGGCGCTTGGCTCTCAGCATTATCAAATTTGGCAATTTTCGCCACACATCTCTAATTAATAATTATGCTACAAAATGTGGATCTGAATATTATTTAACAAAACTTTTAGGAAACATTCGCCGGCTATTTATTGTTTACGATCGCGGTGCTGGTGAGGTAGGCTCTTACCCAATAGGCGACCTGGATTTGGCTGACGTGCTCCATTTCCGCGGATGCATCGTAGTGAACAGGCGAAGGAAGGAAGGCGCAAAAGAGTCCAGTTTTCTTTTAAAAGTTCTATAGCAAATAATTTTTTTTGGCTCCCTATTTTTGTGTTTTTGTGTTTCTTTTCACACCTTTTACGACGTGTGGTGGATAAAACTCGATTTTAAAATCATTTCATGGTCCCTTTAAGCTGTCAATGACCATAGCGGTACTAATTTTCACTTGGATAAGAATTTATTTTTGTGAATGGGTCTAAAGATAGAGGTTTGGGTACACTCAACATATGAGGGGCCAGTCAATGCAGAGACCTGCTGAAATACTGTGGAATGCAGACTGTACCTGCAGCAGCCTGATGGCCTGATCTAGCACCGACTTGGTGTCAGTCTTGTAGTCTGAACAAGGCAACTGGAGCCTTGAGAAGTGGGCTTGGAACAGCAGGTGGGCCTTGGTGTAGGGGCTGTTAAAGGTGCTGCTGTCCACTGCCACAGGACAGCTCTTGGCCAGGTCCCTACACAAAAAAAAAAAATGCACCCATGGAACGGTGTCAACAACGGGCACTGAAATGTTGTTGATAAAGGGCTTGATGGTGCAAGGCCCTTTATTTTATTTAATTTTCCCTCAAGGCCAGAGGCATAACAGAGGGGGAGAGCAATTTCCATTTCAATGCGCCAAGCTTGCGCACTGAAATGGAGGCAGTACTTCTACAGGGTGTCTGACACATCACGAAATTCACGGACCACTCCGTGTACTTCGTGATCATTGTAAACGAGTGTAAGTAGAGAAGGTAAGCGGGCGAGGTGGTTGGAAAATGTTTTCCACAGCACCAAACAAAATATCCTGAACCACCGGTCGGTCACTGTGCAATGGCAACTGGCTTTCGTCGTAGATCCTGCACCGCTTTGATGGTCCACAAAGCCCGCAAGCAAGAGCCTACATATACTCCATTCACCCTTAAGTTGAGACTGCGCTGGGAGCTGCTTGCTTCCCGGATCAATCAGCTGTCTCCCTCTTATCACCTGACCCAACTCGGCGTATAAGTATGGGCGGGCGCATGATAACGTGGCAAAAGAGGGGCGTATGACTGGCCCAATGAGGTTGTAGCTTCCACCACCACAGTCTCAGCTTAGGGGAGAATGGAGTATAGTACGGGTAGTCCGCTTTGCTCCTACCAAGCGCACACTAAGAAAATCCCCGCTCAAAAGAGCAGTTGCCCGTGCAATCAGCAACTGCTTACTCCATGCTGCATTCTCTATAGAGGATGTATCCCAGACTCATACATGAAAGTGCTAGAGCTAACCCTATCAACGCTTAGCATTTGGAAAAAAAAAAAAGAGTGCTCACCCGTTGATGAGGTCCTCGTTGTGCCTGACGGGCAGCTCGGCGTACTCCTTCACCTGGGTGAGCGCCCTCAGGATCTTCTCCACCGAGGAGTCCACCTGAAGGGTCTCGTACAGTAGCCGGATGCTCTCGTGGCTCATGTAGTAGAAGGAGGCTATCTTGCCCAGGGCCGTCGAGATCAGGGTGCGGTCGTCCTGGGAAGCCACAAGGGAACGTCGCCAGGGGAGCCGAGAGGCAGGACAAGTACAAACAACCGTGTAGTAAGAACTGCTGACTGGTTGTAGGATGAACAAGACCAGCAACGACGTTTATGTACAGATATTCGCATTACAACTGTCCGCCATTATTCGTTCACGGCTAGGCTTCTATCATCCTTCTCTTGCGCATCTCTTTGCCGGGGCTTCACGCTTCTGCTTTTTCTTTGTCGGGATAATGATCTCTTATATAACGAAGTTTCAGCATACCTTATACTAAGTAAAGCTAATTTGACGTCACTTGTGGGATTAAATTCCTTTATATTTGCAATTTTTGTGCAAGTATTTCTACATATTGTCGGGGCTAAGTAAGTGGGATAAAAACTTTCAGTCTTCCCACTCTGGTGAAGAAGGAAGACCAGCGAAGCTGTACTATGGTGGGAATGAAGTAATGGCCGGCCGCAAGTCGGCAAGCTAGAGTAAAAAGGCCTGGAGAGGTTGCCGCCATCTATGAGCGAGAGCGGCAACAAGACAACCGGCAAGCCAGTTGTCTGGTTACCACAATCGCTCATAGATGGCGGTAGCTGTACAGAGTTTAGTGTCATCATTTGTTTGCTGACGGACACAATACTGGGGAAACTAGCCCTTAACAGCTCCGCTGTAGAAGATTGCTACATGCAGCTGTCTTTTTGCTTTTTCCTGCAGGTTCACACTATCGTCACAAGTTTACGACATCTTGCTGCCTGGCACCTCATGTTTAGAAAGTCAATCAAGAAAGCACTAAAATTAAGCCGCGCTCCATGGGTTTCACGAAATTTTTGCTCACTTTTGAGTTGACTCATTGCAGTTCTACTGCTTGTCAAAACTCCGAAAAGCTGCATTTCACTTCATCACAATAGAAGTTACGAGCGCACTTTGCAACATGCCTAAAAGCGCGCTTTCCTTCAGAAAGCTCGCGCGCTGTGGGAGAGCGTAAGCCAAACAAGGAGCCTCAGATGTGCATGAAGTGTGCGCACTACCTTGGCATGATTGGAGAGCACGTTGTGAATATGGTACATAGGTACAGTATGCACTTTCAACAAACTGCAAACAATAAAAAAATTAAAAAATGATATATGATTAAAGGAAGCTCAACATTTAATGCTCCAGGCGGTAATAGATGAAACGGGAAGCAACTTCGCACAAGTTCTTTCTGCGTCCGCCAGCGGTCATAAGCATGTCTGGCAATCTAGGCAAGTGTTGGACATGGGCCGATCACTGCAAATGCGTTATCGTGTACCTTAATTTTTTAGAAAGACAGAGACCTGATTCCCTCTTGTTTTCTTTCCCCCTTTCGGATGGTGCTGTAACGCGACCGAAAAGTGTGCAGAGTCTTGATATTTGAAACATGCTCCAGTGACTCTCGCTAGCTTTGCAAAGCATCAAGCATCTAATCGAAAAGCATGCAGAATGTCAAAATCCGAAATATGCTTGCAAGAGATACAACGAGAGTCACTCTTGCTGACTTTGAGAGGCACGTGATTAAAGCGTGCACCGTCTTGGCAATGAGCGCCTTCCTTCAACAATAAAGCTAAACAACAACAACTTCTGTGCGTCCCCCACCTTGCGCCGTCTGCTCGAGCTCGGCGTCTTGAAACAAAATAATGTTTCAGACGGTGTTTTGTTCATCCTTCTTTTTAATGCGAAAGCATTAACTGCCTCATGGAGCGAACCAACGTCATCAGCTTTGAAACCACGCCAAAAGGCTCTTAAATCCTTCTCCAAGTCAAGCCAGCTCCCATTCGCCGGTTAGCCACGGCACCTTTTACATCGCTTTGATCCCATTGGCTAGCGCGTGTCGACCAGGATCCGATCCACCGGACACGCAGCGCCATGGAATGGCCGGTTGTTGAAACTGATGCTGCGCGTCGGTTTCAACGATTGGCCACCTTTTGGCACTGCGTGTTCGTCAGCGCTAGTCAGCGCGCCAACACGTGTGTTCCCCTTCTTGTCCCCCTTCTCCAGGGATTATTTTCGTCATTCTTGTCCAGCTTGCTAGCACGTTTGGATTTAATTGCATTATAATAATAATGTACATGCTTTCACATTCACAACTTATAAGTGCTTAGGTGTACCTCAATCTTTTTTTGTTTCAAATGTCTGGTTTCTACTTTTATGTGCGAGGAAAGAGAAATCGAATCTCTTCCCGTACGCATTCACCGCTTCTTTTCAAGCCCCCTTCCCCTGCTTTCTACTTGTTCCATGACTGGCGATGTTGCAACCGAACTCGAAAAGCAAACATGTTTTATACTCCTGGGATTCTGGAATGCTATTTTCTAGTAATTTTTGCAAAACATAATCCCGATGCTTGGACATTTTCTTTTGTTATGTCCGCAGCACTGCCTCCACTTTATTCATATGGGATAAAATAACAATAAAAATATAGCAGCAGAAGGATGCAGCAAACATTTGTTTGTTATATCCGATATTTCACTATACATGGGTTTGTTATAAGCAGGTTCGACCGTATATACTATGTTTACATGTAACTGAAAAGAATAATGGCTCATGCCCAACTTACTGTGTCAACCTCCAGGCAAGAGGAGTCTTGCAGTGTTCGGAGAGCCTTGGTAACAAGGTTGGACAGGTAGGCATTCATCTGCTTTGGTTCCGTGTTTTCCAGACCATAGTAGCTGAAACATAGGGTTACAGGCAGACATGTACGTTACCAAAAAAAAAAAAAACTACCTCATATATGCGTGTAATGGCCGCAGGTATTTTCTAATGATTTCGGGTGAGAACTAGGGGCGCAACCATTACATGGAGAAAAACAAAACATTTTTTAGAAATCTTTTTTTCTTTTTTTACGTTTTACTATTTTTTTGTATTAAATGAAAGTACTCACACGTCTTGTTAGAACAAGAAAACATTAATTGGTATTGCTTAGACAGGCGTGCAAAGTCCCTTTCAATCGACCATAGTTTTGGCTTTGAACAAAGTTGCCGGTATCTCCTTGCTCCGTGCAATGTCGAGCGCTTTCATGCGCAGCATCTCCGTCGAAACCGCGTTACAAATTAAAGGAGCAAATCTTCAACTTCGGGAAACAGGCCCTCGGAAAGTGCGCTTTGTTGTCTTAGTCTTCCTTCGTTCATCTTCTTGGGAGCACCACTGGCGTACAGATTTGTAGTCAACACCAAACTTTCGCCCGGCCGCTCTTTTGCTGTTGTCTTGAGCAAAGGCATCAACTTTGAGTTTAAAGCCAGCCATGTAATTTGCGTACTTGCCCATCCAGAAGCCTGAAGTGGATGACAGCGAGAAACCGGGGGTACTCGCAAACACAAAGATATGCACTGTGTCTGGTACGAGATAAAGCGAGAGACGCAAACAGACAGGATAGAGTGCCTCAATGTTGTTGGCTGCCACAGCCAGGTAAGCCTACCTGCCAATATTATTAAAAAAAAAAAAAGTGAGTTTTTGCGTTACGAATTAGATGACACTTTCAGGCATTCCAAAATCGTAGGTGTGGCCTGTACACGGGTAATTTTTAAATATATTTGCTTCGGATTTTTTTGCTTAAATTTAGGGGTGCAGCTATTACACGAATGCGGCCAATACATGCCTATATACAGTAAATAATGTTACTCGTTACTCGCTCAAGAAGTAACTAAATACGTTACTCGTTATATATCCTCAAAAGTAGCGAGTTACTTTTCTCGTTACTCCGACGACCAAATACAGAACTGCTTTTGTTTTATGGCTTATTGTTTTCTTTTCAGTAGCAGTTGCATTTAAGCAGTTGCTGCCTCTCAAAGATTTCCTCAGTTATGTTTCTCCGCTTAAGAATACATCTCCAGCAATGCTGAAGAGTCAACGTGCTTGAAGGAACAGCAGTGTTCTGCTTCAGGAAGAGCTGGTGAATCTGGGATTCCACTCTCTCCTTCGTTCTCTCTGCATCTAAAGTTCCAAGTTGACAATGGATTCTGTGCCTTCCTGCATTGGCAACCTCCAGGTTTAGATTCTGCTTCTACACGATTCTAGAAGGTTCAACCAACAAACCTTGTTGTGTTTGCTGGGTGAAGGACATTCCCAGCTGTACAGTTCGTCTAACATGTTCAGCGATAAATGGTGCTATACTGTCATCTGTTTAGTTGCTTTTCGGGTTGCCCACCTGCTTTTGTCGCAATAGATGCATACTGAGATTAGCGTTAAAACGAGGCTTTTTAAACGCTGTTGAACACATTACTCCTCAAAAGTAACGAAATACCGTTGTTCGTTACTTGGCCCTAAAAGTAATTAAGTATGGAGTTAAGTTGTTGGTCCTCCCAGTGGTGTGAGAGGCAGGTTCCGCTCCGATGGTCTGGAGCGTGGTGGCACGAACGTCGCTGAGTGATGGGTCGACTCACTGCTTCTAGAGAACTATGTGCATTTATTTACACTGTAGTTACAAGTCCCACTTGGGAGACCATCCTGCCTCGCCTTGAGGCTCGACCCCGCCCCCAATTTCTCTCCATCGAATCCCAAAGTTCCAATCTCGATACTATCCTCTCCGCACTCCTTTTGTGGGCCTGTAGGGGCCTCCCTTCCCCTCAGGAACCGACCAATCTCTTCAAACATCACCACTCACACGTGGTACACAGTTCTCCAATGGTCGGCGAGCTGTCAGCCTGGTGCTCCAACCGCCACACCTAAATTCCTTGTAGAGTCATTCTCTGCATTTTTTTTCAGTCTGGCTGGCGCCAACGGCTAAATTATTGCATCGGGCAAAAAGCGAGAATTTTACACTAAGCAGCAAAAACCTCTATACACAGGCACACTCGGTTAACATATCCACAAGCAGCTGCAAGAACGGGCTGTCCCAGGGATCTGTCCCAGCAGACTCCCGAAACCCGAGACGTTTCCTAACGACCGCGGGGAACCGCTCCAACCCTCTTATCCTCGCGGCCGCTTTGCCCACGCTAATGCCCCCTTCAAAACGCCGACACCCACAAAGAAAGCTAAAAAAACAATGCCGACGCAATTCTGGAATGTTCTAACAGAAGAAAACATTTTAATTACTAAGCATAATTTCTACATACTTAACTGTATGGTACTTGTTCCTTTTCTAGAAAAGTAACCAAATATGTTATTCCTTAGCCAAAAAAAGTGACTAGGTAGAAGTAACTCCTTACTACAGTCAAACCCATTTATAACGAACAGCAGGAAACGCTACGATCAGTTCGATATAGCAAGAAATTCGATATAGCAAAAATCATTTACAACAAACTTCCACGATGCGTTCGTTTTAAGGCGAGAGCTTCTCTTTTTTTCTCATCTCTTTGTTTCTGCCTTGTAACAATGTGCTGGAAAGTGTTTGTTTTTTAGCTTATCTCCCAATTTTGTTTGCAACTTGAGCTTTTGAAATTTTCTTGCTTTCCTACCTTTTTTTGGGAAGGGAGGGGGCGGGGGGAGGGACAGGCTAGAAGACGATTGTTTGTGCATTTTTGGAAGCCTTCCCGGGGGGAAAAAAGTTTGATATAGCCAATACAGTCAAACCCATTTATAACGAACAGCAGGAAACACCACTATCAGTTCGATACAGCGCAAACCCTTTACAACGAACTTTCACGAAGCGTTCGTCATACACGGGTCATATCGCCAAAAGTAAAGAAATAAACTCGTGCGACTTACCATCCAAGATATTCGTTTATTGCATTTTTTGTACATGTGTGCAGAGTTGTTTTTTTAGCTTACCTCCCCTTTCCTACTTCTTGGGTGGGAAGGGACTGCCTAGAAAACGATTGTTTGCGCGTTTTTGGAAGCCTTCTCGGGGGTTGGGAGGGGGGAGTTCGATATTGCCAATATGTTGTTTGATATAATAAGTTATTTTTACACACATTTTTATTTAGATTTTCCGTTAGTTCGATATAGAAAATAATTCGCTGTACATGGGTTTGTTCGAAACGGGTTTCACTATATAGTACCGTAAAATACCAAACATGCGCCCTCACTCGAGCAAGTGCCCCCCTTCCCACATCTTTTAGGAATTTCCCATTTCTATAGACCGTTTTACTGAAAGAGGGCGAGAGAGAAAGGGGGAAAGGGCTACCGGTGCTTTCCCCCCTTCTGATTGTGTAGAAAGAGTGAAAGTCCCGGATGAGAGGCTTGGCCGGTGTTGGGAGTCTGCTGTGTCCCAACTTCGTTCGCGCAATTTCTTTTCTGTTTTTAACTCGCAAACTTAATTAGAGTAACGAGCTTCGATGGCAACAGTTCCCCGGTAATCGGGACACCATTGCTCGGTCATAGGGTGCACGAATAACGACAGAAAGCGTCGAATACTGTCCGAGGACCTATGTAGCTTGCAATGAATCCGGCAAGGCAAGAGCGGCTGCAATGTCTTTAAGCTCCATCGCTTTCCACATGACCCCGGTCTTGGCGGCAGTGGGTTGCGTTCGTAAACCGGAAAGACATTGCCTCAACACCATCTTCTCGATTGTGCTCGGAACAGCTTGTGAATGGAGCGCGCACCGAACGCTGTACCGCCGATGAACATGGGGTACGCTCGCAAGGTGCGTACCAGTTTTCTCGTGATAATTGCTGTTTCAGCTTGTAAAATTTCGTAACTGAATTTATCTTAATATTTATAATTTGCAGTTGTGACTGACTCGATTTCATCAATTCCAACACTTAGTTGAAGGCTTATTTCCGCCGCGGGGTGAGGCTAGAAATTGTTCAAAAGGTAGTTCTAACGGTTTTCCTGAATAGCGATCCCCTGTGCGATACCAGAGAGCCGGCAAAAGCGCTCCTTGGAGTGCCGCTAGTGGGTTTTTTGGGTTATTTCCGTTGATTGGGCACTTTGAAGCGCTGGAGAGTCGCTCCAGGGTACGACTCGTGTGTTGCGATCCGCGTCTTCGAGCACAGTGTGTACGTTTCTTTGTTCGAGTCATGGCATCCGCCAGTGCGGCAACGGGGGGAACAGCGGCAGCGAACGTGTCGGTGATAGAAATTGGAGGTTAGTACTCAAAATATTGCATGAAATAGTAAAATAATTCGTGGCTGCTTTGACGCTTTCTGCGGTTCGATATAAGCACATCTAGAACGTCTTCGTCGTTCATCCACAATGAAATATGAGAACACGGACACGCAAGATGAAAGCGGCGCAGCAAAACGATCTGTAGCAGCTCCGGGTGTTTACAAAAGTTAATTGAGGTTCCCGTTTCGTGTATCGCTTGTTCATTACTATAAACGGCTGCGTTGAAATGGGCCTATTGCAAGCAAAAATTTATGAATGGTTCACCATTTCCAGTCACGCAGAAAGCGGTGGAGCTTCAAAACATTGCAGCCGCGCGTGCCTTGCCTAATTCCATGCAAGCTACGAGGTCCTTGGGCGGTATTCGACGCTTTCTGTCGTTATTCGTGCACCCTATGACCGAGCAATGGTGTCCCGATGACCGGGGGACTGTTGCCATCAAAGCCCGTGGCTCTAATTAAGTTTGTGAATCTAAAAAAGAAAAGAAAGCGCGAAAGAAGTTGGGGCACAGCAGACATCCAACACCGGCCAAGCCTCTCCATCCGGGACTTTTACTCTTTCTACACAATCAGAAAGGGGGAAAGCGCCGGTAGCTCTTTTCCCTTTTATTTCTCGCTCTCAAAATGGCGCTACCCACGATAAAACGGTCTATACACGACTGAGCAAGTGCCCCCCTCCCGCTGCCACCTGTCCCGAAGGCATTTTTTTTTTTAGCTTTGTTTCGGGCTTTTCGGTTGTCGCAGTGTACAAAGCCAATATTGAATCCAATCCAATCCAAGAGGTTGCTAGAACGCACCACCAGCCATCGCCGCCATTTCCTTATTTCCTTGGTGCCTGCTTTGGGAGCAGTTGTCTCTGTTCGCCAAGCATCAGTATACGGTGCAAAAGAAACTCGAAGTTGTGGATTGACCTCTGAAGAATGGCAAAAACATCTACCTGCCCTCTCGCCATTTCAAGTTGGACTGTAAGAGGGTACGCGAGAGGGACACGAAGTATGAAGTTTTGCTGCAACACAACTTCAGGGAGTCAAAGGTACGACGCAAATTGAGCAACGGTGCCCATATCTTTAGTGAAGTTGCCGACACCTTGTACGGGTTCTCAGAGTGTGAAAGGAACTCTGGATGTGCGGCGAGGAGGGCGATCTTCATGAACAGCTGTCTGGCATCGGCGCCATTGTCCCCGGGAACCCCGATGAGCTGTAGACCGAGGGCCTGGACCTCATTTTTAGATCTGATTCTGAGGAATCGTTTTGTGGCTTTGACAGCGACCGAGGTGAATACCAAAATTTCCGTTTTCCGAATTGAATACTGACTGCAGTGTCCGTAAATAAACGTTTTCAATAATGCGGGCTAAACTGCTTTCTTTTTTTCACTTTTACTGGCCGCCATTTTGTGGCCGCCATCTTCAATTTCGGCTCCGATCCGAGTAAGGGCCCCTTCTATATCTAGGCGAATTACTATCTCCAAATTTTGGGAGGGCGCTTGCTCGGTATTTCTGGTAATATGTTACATACATGTCCGGTTATAGGTAGGCATATGAACACCTAGTGCTGTAAAACCCCCAGCATTTCTGGAAACTTCATGATGGACCAAGTTTGCCGACCTGCAAATTACTGCTGCAAGCATAAAGCAAAAAGTTGGCTGAACACTGGGAAATTCAGCTGGTACATTTATGCTTGCCACACCAGATCGGAAGAAAACTTAGGTCCCGAATATAGGTTTTACAGCATATTAAACAGGAAAATATCCCCATTTCTCTATGCTTGCTTCTTTTTGTATGCCCATGTGTCATTGAGCCATGACCAAAAACACACATTCCTGCACATACGACATGCAACCAGTCCCGGCAAGTTAGGTAAATGAATACAACTTTCACAGTCATATCTGGGTCACATTCACAGACACAAAGCACAATTGTATACACTTGACTTTCGGTTTAATGCCAGTCTGGCTACAAGAACCCATAAAAAAACAGCTAGCTAACACCAGACTTGTACGTAATGTATTATAATTGATTACATTTTACTGTAATATTGTAACACTTCAGTTACTTCCTTTAACGAGTAACAATCCTTGTAATTTAATTACTTTCTTGCTGTAATAAGTTACAAAATTATCCATTACAATTTTCTAAATATTTTTTTATATCTTTATTTTTTTTCTGCGAGAGGGTCTAGAAGTGCTGGAGTCACTCAGTTCTGGGCAAACCGGTCGACAGGTAAAGAAGTATCTGTGAGCTGGAGAGAAGGAAGCAGACGAAAGCTTGGGAGATGGAACAGATGGAGTCGCCGACGCTTGCGAGCTCCTAAGTCCCTGAGAGCGAACGAGAACTGTCGTTCGCACGAAGTTGTTCCTTGCTTCGCATAACCTAAGCGCCCCGTACACGAGGCGTCTCTTCTTTTATTTCGTTTTACCTTTAATAACCGAGAGCTCAGTCTTCAGCCTGACTCCGGCACGAAAGGTTGTTTGTGTTCTGTTCGCCAAAATGACCCAAAACGAAACAGAGGAGATACCTCCTCTCCACTTCAAATTTGCATTTGCTTTCTCCTCTCTTCCTCATAAACTTTTCTTAACCTGTCATTGATTTTTTTTTTTTTTTTTTCCTAGAAGATTTGCCATCTAGAAGATATCTATACTCCGCTTCACCTTACTTCCTGATGCAGCGGACGCTACAAGCTATCCTAGCGAATCCCACACTGTGGAGGCAGTCCGTCATACGCTTTCCGCGTGTCGCTGTGCCTCCTATCCAAGGTAACGTGACACCCACACGGCCTTGGATTGGCTCCGAGTGCTCATAGCATCCGCTATGAGCACTCGGAGCATACCGAACTGTCACTCACACCATAGAGTTAATGTGAACATTGCAGTGATGTGATTGGCCTAAGCCATTTTGGAGCGCCTTTTGGAGCAGCCAAAACAGTGTTTTGGAGCAGCAAATGTGGACTTTGGAGCAGCCGACACAGTGTTTTGGAGCAGCAAAAGTGGCTTTTGGAGCAGCCAAAACAGTGTATTTCAGAGAAGAAAAAGTGACTTTTGGAGCATATATTCTTAGAAAAATAAATATTTGTTTTAAGTGCTGGACAAACGAAGGCCACTTTGTGTTGTGTTGTGATGTGAAGTGTTGGGCAAAACTCGCTGCTTGTGTTTGTGGTGCTGAGACATCCCACAAGTATACAAAGCTGTAAGCGTTGCCGAAAAATTCCGAAAAAAAAAAAACACTTGCGATCGTTTTACTGGTTCCCGACGTGGCAGATTTTTATAAAAAGTAAGCAAACCTGAGGCCTGGTTCACACTTGCGAATCGGCGGGCGAATCTGCAAGAATTCGGTCGCCGGGCGTAGCGTCCACTGTGCATTGCCGCGGCCGATTCCGCTTCGGCGGCAGCGGATTAGCTGTAAGTGCGAACCAGGCCTAAAACAATGAATTGCAAGCGTCCCGGCTGGTGCCTCTCGTGCAATCATGTTCACATGCACGTGAGGGCAACTTCGGCAGGCTTGCAGTTACACGTGATTCGCCGCGCGAGCGGAGACAACGACTGTTCGACCGCAACCATGCCACTCCGCTCCATCGCCAACTGGTTCCCAAAATAGTATGCAAAATGTAACTGTCCAGCGGCGCGTGCTTCCCAGGCCGGCAGGCGAGGTACAGGCTAAACACACAGGAAAAAAGAACCTGAGAGTATCGATGCAAGACATTACGAATCAAGGTCAAAAAGTTCTTGGAGCGCATGTGCAACGATTGAACTCGAGACAAACAAGCGCGCTGTGCGGGTTCAGCGTGCAGACATTGCCTTCGTTGCTTTAGCTCGCTTCCCGTCATCAACTTTCTTTCGCGGCAGATTTTTCACGTACCAGGGTCCCTCTCGAAAGAAAGCCCACCGAGAGAAACCTAGGTAATCAAAACTTCGCCAAGCATTAATTGAGTTAAAGAGGTTTTTTTTATAGCAGCGTATGGTTTAAACAAGAGCAGGAATGTCGATGCGTTTCAGTTTAGAAAGCGCCATATCTGCAGCGACGTGGGGACGGCAACACACGACATCGCGCGACCACGGCGACTGTGGTCGCGCGAGCGCTTCAGCTCACAAAGTAACTCTCGCCACGCAAAAACGTGGTTTTGTTTCACAGCATGACGGCATGGCTGGAACCCGGCACACTAACGTCTGAGCGTCCGCACACGCCCACGTCTATCGCTGAAAAAAAAAAAAGAAAAAGGCGCGAGACGAGATTCCCGAGACGACGAGAGCGCGAAACGCAAGACGACTGGAAAAATCGTGCAAGACCGAATAGACGATTGATGCAGGGTACTTTGTGTCGGGCGGCGTCTTGTGCCACCTAGCTAATGCATGCTAAATTACGGTTCTTAGTTTCCTTTTTGAAAGGCGACCAAAATTGGTCCTTTGGCGCAGGCTTGGCGCAGATTAGCCATATTTCGGTGAAATGTAGCAGTATGTAGCAGGGTTAGCCCCTTGGCGCAGTTTGGCGCAATTGGCGCAGCAATCACATCACTGACATTGACTGAAATTTTGGACACCATAAAGCTTATTGCTCAATATTTCTGACATAATTTGTGTGATTTCTTCAGTTTACAGCCACTATACAGCCGCCGCGATAGCGCCACGAGCTTAGTCATCGCCATTTTGGTTTTATTTTATTTTGCCCTGTAGTCTTGATACCACGTCCTATGCAATAAACAAGCTGGGTTGAGGCTATAGTCGAGTTTTCCGGTTTTGCTATAGCCAACATGACTGCCGTCTGCCCATCCTTATAGTTCTTCCAGTTCTTCTCGTGGTTCGTGTTTTTCAAGTGCGACCGCTAGAAGAGCGGACGTCTGTCGTTCTTGTGGTCTTTGAGTGCGAAGGTTCTTTGCCGATAGGCTTAGTACTGAAGCGAGCTTGGTGGACTAAACGTTGTCTACAAATAGTGCCAAACGGTGCCAATTTCAATTTCGCTGTTTGTGCCAACGAAGGTGTGATCTGTTTGATCACGGTGCAGCACCATGATCAAACAGATTAAACAACTGAAAAGTGAACAACATAAAGTGGAAGTTGCACAAGAACTTAAAATTTTTCGAACCGCCTGATTATTCATACAATTTCAGGGTCCCCTCCAAGTCCGAAAAATTGGTCGGCAACTGTACTCCATTTCACCTTACGGTGGACAGTGGAGGATTCTTCAAGTCGCCGGAGCCAATCCCATACCACGCGAGTGTAACATGACCTTCGGGAGGACGTTGCAATAGGCCGGGCGCGTAGTCATGCAATGCGCTTACAGTACTAGATTGGCTGGAATGGCTCATAGCATCCGCTACGGTCCATCATAAGTAAAACGGAGTATAGCTTCAACTACATTGTTGATCAGCTGTGCCAACATGCCCTGCCACGAGGTCATGCATGAATGACGGAAGGCTGGGAGTAGGGGCTTATGTTATAAAGCATTCAAAACTTCAAAATAAAAGACCACTTAACTCATCGGTGTACACCCTTTTAGCAAAGATGTCCTTGATGGTTCACAGGAAACAACAGAACTCTAGGATGCAGGCAAGAGGAACGTCGCGTAAAAATACCTGGGGTTCTGAAGCAGCCTCCTGTAGAAGTATGTCCAGGTCATGTAGTCCAGGCAGTCCTGGGTGGACCTGATAGTCCCAGCTACCACTTCAGCATTCACATGATCTGCCAGGACATCCAGCAGACTGCCGTGAGAAAGATCCCTCTCGGTAAGCCTCTGCCCGGAAGTAGCTTCCTAACACTGCGTCCGTGAGGAAGCAATGGCAAAGTACCTCGATTCTACGGGGAAAGGCTCATAGAGGAACTTGTTGTAGAACTTCTTCTTGAGGTCGTGGACTAGCACAACTGCTACACCCTGGTCGTCGAACTGTGGTCTCCCCGCTCGTCCGATCATCTGCAGCACGTCTGGACAAGCGACAGAACCGCGAGGGATTAGGGTGCACGTTTTTGCGCCACAAAGCAGACCAGGCAACCGAAGCACGGAGAATAGAGGAACCTCAATTTGGCTTTGAATTTTTAAATCATAAAAAAAAATCATTAAAAAAAATGACCGCATCTCCACGTCGTGAATGACGTTGATTGGGGCGAAGCTCTGGTGGTGCTTGCCTGCGTAGACGCTGAGCCGCAGCATGCCAAGCCTTTCGTTCGTTATCATCCATGTCAGAAAGAGAATGTGTGGTATGGAACGTGGTTATCTACGCATTTGAGCATTTGACCGCAGCGCCCTCTCGTCTATAAACGTTGAGCCAATGCATGCAAAGTTTAACACGATTATATACGCATTTCATCGCAGCGCCCTCTCCTGCATAGACGTTGAGCGGCTACATGCAACGTTTCATCCATGACATCCCCAGCTCTTGAGTTACTACCACATCTCAGAGCCCCCTACTCGTCCCGTAGTCGTGGCCGAGTGGTTAAGGCGATGGACTAGAAATCCATTGGGGTCTCCCCGCATAGGTTTGAATCCTGTCGACTGCACAAACATACTATTTTTTTTTTGTCTTACACGAGCACGTGAGCTCACGATCACGAGCACGAGCACCAGCAAGATCGATGTGAGCACGGACGCCGGACGGTGAGCACGGACGCCGGACGGACAAGGCTAGACCCTAAGGAGCTTCGCCCCTAATACAGTATGTTTCTTGCCTTGCACCCACATGTTGCTGCGGTTCGGTGTGTTTTCGGTGGGCGTGCGACTGACGTCATCTGGATTCCAGGCGTCATGGATAACTGACGCCAAGATCATTCAGGCTACGTGCATTCAACAGGCCACACCTGAAGACCCTTCAACCCTTAGTAGTGAAGATTCTGATGCCAGTGAAGAAATGCCCCCACCTAGTGCAACTGACGTAGCGTCGGCGCTGGACACAACCGCGCGCTACTTCTCGTGCCAAGAGAATGCTGATGCCGCGTTAGAGCTAGTCTCCAAGCTCCGAGCGATGTTGTTGATTCACGACTGAGGAACCGCGCACAGGCATGCATCACGGATTACTTCCGTTGGTGATCGGTGTAAATAAATGTCCCAGAACTCGTCACTCATGTGTTAGCTCAGTGCACATGCGCCACCCAATGCAGCGCTACACGTAAGTACTCCATTTAGAGGGACCATGAAGGCAGTTTCGAAGTTTTATTCGACGATTGAAATGGATGTCAGGCACGTCTCAGATACTGTTGACCAAGTTCTAGCCCGAACAGAAGTTTGGGTGCCGCACCAATCGAGCAAACAGGCGCGGTAATAATAGCGCCGGGAACGATGCCTGAGACCCCACCGAGACGGCGGCAGAAAGGTGAACTAAAGTGCGCCGTCGAAGCGTGATGACAACGAGCTCTTCGTCTGGCGATTGGTTCAAACGATAGATGCGCTCTTGGTTTCGATTTCGGTGGTGAGATGTTATGAAAAATTTTTATTTGAACGTTGGATAATCTTTTGAAGTCGTAGTTGGGAATTAATAGGTTTTCATACCATGTATAAAAGCATAATCTGAAGCGATCCCTCCGTTTGTCACTGGTTGAACGCATCCCGCACTGCTACCTCGGGCGCGTAACAAGCATTGAGCAACCATGGACAAAAAGAAAAAAAGAAAAAGAGGTACGAGCGCCGGGGGCGGCGGACTTTTGGTATGGTTTCGTGCGTCGTCTTGTGTTCGCTTTGCGAACCGGTGTCTCACCAATCATGCCGCGTTTATTTGCAGTAGTAGGTTGCGCGAAAGGTCGGCTAAAGACGTGCGGTCGATCGGGCGACGTTAGTTTGCATAAACTGCCGACCGATGCAGCAATGCGCAGCATTTGCTTGCGCGCCGTCGTCTTGCGTAGAGCTGTGGACAGCGGTGTCAGGATTTGTAAGTTGCATTTCCGACCAAAAGACTTTGAGCAGCACCTTCACGTCAGCTGGAGTCTGGGTCCATTTCTTCCAGGTTTTCTTCACAGACCGCCGTACACTAGAGCAAACCACGGAAACCACACTGAGTGTGCACTAAATCCTACCGATGCCGACAGTGCTCCCTGACGTCACTTCTTTTTCCAGAGGCGAAAAAGGGAAGAAATCTGAATGTTTGTTTCGGTTTCGCAAATTTATTTGCAGGTACAGAAATAAGAGTCACAACGTTCTAGAAAAAATTGTGTGGCATGCCAGGACCCCAATGCTTCCGAAAACACCTTCTTTTTTAAAAAAAAAACTAAATGGCCTTTATGGTCCCTTTAATGACCTTTCTTTAATTCGAACTCCGTTTAATTCAAACAAATTTTCGGTCCCCCTCAGGTTCGAATTAACGAGATTCGACTGAACTTTGACGCCCGACCTGATGTGATAACAAGAACTAAAATGATACCGCACCGCCAACGTGCTGGCATTTTTATATAACGAGCGCAAGTACACTGCCGTTCCCGTCGCTCAGTTCACTCAGAAATTAACGAAACTCAACACGTTTCCAAAAAAAAAAGAATCAGTAACAGTTTTTGCTTTCCTCGCGATTTTTATTACAACACCCTGAACAAATACTTCTTTTAATGGCGATACCCGAGCTCGTAGCTTTATCTTCGGCAGTTGCTACACCTGATTGAAAGTTCCCGCAGCCAACATGCACCTTCCAACAAACAGCTCGTGCTTGCAGCCTAGTAGCGAAATCGTTGTACATTTCGAAAAGCTGGGAAGACTAAAAGTAAAGCGAAACAAAGGGCAATTGAACACAGATAGGTATAAACTATGTGAACACAGTAGACTCCTTCCGCAGTGGCTGTCGACACGGTCCGTACGTAGCTAGCAGGATCTTTTCTCGATCAGAGCTTCTCGCAGTTGGCGAGATGCAGCCCTGATCTAGCCGAAAGCGTGCACAAAAAGCCTTGACCGCTTCCTGCAGGCACGATAAACATGTGCCCATGACGCCCCGTGCTATCTTTTCTTTTTTTTCTTTTTGCGTGTTACTTTTATGGAGTTCAGATATAACAAAGAAGTGGATATAGCGAAGTGATTTTCGATTCCTGTTGACTTCGTTATAACCAGTCTCGACAGTATTATGCAATATTCTCCCCTCTAGATGCGTCTGCCAAGTTTGATATTCAGTTGGACAACTGGGAGACCCGCTAAATGCATATCAGTGTTTCGCACTAGGCGTCTTGAGCGGAGAGATGGATGAGCTAGGTGTCTTCGGCGGATTGGTCTGCTCTGTCATACACCTCGCCCATCCATAATGCCCGCCCATTGTTGCTGCCTAAAAAATTTGACCGCCAAACTGTTTCACAAACAACGGGGCAAAATTTCCATTATTTTTAATGCGAAAGTTACTCTTATCTTTCTGTGATTCTTCCGTCATATTGAGCATTAGTTTACCACTTTATCACAAGCATAACTTGTTTCGCAGAAAGAAAAATGTAAGCGTAAGATGTTCCCCACTGATGAGATGGGGAACATCTTACCCAGTTAGTTCAAGTCACCTGTGATGGGGAAGTCCACGTAGCGCTGCACTTTTGCGTCGTAGTATTCAGTTCCCTTCACGACGACCAGGTGAGCTGGGAAGTTCACTCCCCAGGCAAGGGTCGAAGTGGCAATCAAAACCTGGAATAAAAATAGATAACATACAACATGGGGTACTATACGCATTGTACACTTCCACGGAGGTGTAGAACTGCATTATCACCCCTGCAATAAAGAATACAATATGAGAGTGTCAATCTGGGTGATTCGGTATTAAAGAGATACCGAAATTAAAATTGAAATATACATCTCACGTCCAGAAATGAATCAAACATGACCAACAAAATTGGCTAATGATAATCGAACATTTGTATTTTGACCGGATGGCTATATTTTTTTGTTCTCAACGACCGATCCCAGAGAGCACTCAAAGGGCAGCCATCGGAGAGCGCAATGCACTTCCGAGAGATCTGGAGCCACGGCGAATTCGTGACGTCAAGTTACCTTCATGGGCAAAGCTACAGGGAAGCTGGTACAGTTGGGAGCTTCGCCACTTGGCGGCATCAACGTGTTACTACCTGGCCGTTTGGGATGTCCGCTCCCAGCAGGAGTTGGATAGGCGCAGGAAAGAAGGGAAATGCGGTTCGGCCAAGTTCGACAGGGCTCGAGCATGCACAGCATGCTGCCGTACTTTCACGGAGCGGCGCTGTTGTTATGGGTAGTTCGACGTAACAAAATTTAGTTTATTCGTTTTAAAAATGTTTCAGTGTCTTTGTGAGCAAAAAATTGGTTTCTCTGTGGTGTGGCCAGAACGTGGTTGACATTTAGATGATAAAATAGGGGCTAGAATTTCGTTGCTGTACATACCCCTTTGACATGATAGAAATAAGTTACAGCTACAAAAACACTAAAACAAAAGAACACTTGCGAAAGGACAACAGCTGTTGTCCTGTCCCTTTCGTTGTCCTAGTCTTTTGCAGCTGTTATCTTAAAGAATACAATAGGCTCTATTCAGATAATTTTCTGTTTTTTTTTTTTTTTTTGGAAATATGTGTTTGTACGCAGCTGGTTTAAGGTTCCTCAAAAATGTTTTTGTTGTTAATTTTAATTTTTTTTTTCTATTTTTTTTTTCTAGAGAGAGAGAGAGAGAGAGGGAGAGAGAGGGTTGGGGAGGGGGTTAGGAAATGCTGCCTTTGGAGGTCACACGCTTTGTCGTGTTTCACCGAAGTCCTCAAGGTTAAGATTATAGGCTTGGTTTGGTTCAGCGATCTGTGGAGCAGTTGCTACTTCCCGCCTGGTGTCGGTGTCAAGTTTGAGGGTTGGGGGAAGTGATTCAGTTGGGGTCTGAGGTGGCTTATTGATCTTGTTTACGAACTGTGGAGCGAGTTGTGGAAAGGGTGGAGTGAGAGAGTATTTGACAGTGTGACGTCATGCACCGAGGGATGGAGGTTTGTTGTTTTTATAAGCAAGGCTGAGGGAATAAATGTTCAGCTGAGTTTGAGACCTGTGTCCGTGTTGTCCCCTTTTTTATTCTTCTTTTTGCCCTACGTCTTGGGTTTTACAATGTTGAAAGTTCACCAGCTCGCTTGCATCTTCTCTGTAATTTATATCAAACTATTTTACAATCCCCTTTGAATTCAATATATCCGGGTTCGACTGTAATACGGTAAACTCTCACTTGAGTCAATGTCGGTTTAAAAAATATTTCAGAATAATGAAGTTTAAAAAAATCCCCGGCGGTTTTTCTATGCAGCCTATGCAAAAATGCTTTAGTTAAATGAATTAATGAATTTCAGAATAGTGAATATTTCAATTCAACAAACTTGATCGGCGGATCAGTTCAACGAAGTTTTGTGCTCTGCAGTGCTGGCGTAGCCAATGCCTGCCACCCCAAAAACGCCACCGTTTCTGCGGCGGTGTATCATCGCTGGCGTTTAGAGCGTCGCCGAGGCAAAGCGGCAGTGCAGTAGACGAAAACAAGCCATGTGGTGTCTGTATTTTCTTTGTCATCGGTTCCATTGGGCCATCTTAGTTTTGGGTAAAGACGGCAGTTTGTGCACCCACTTTCATAATAAGTATGACGAAACGGAAGCGGTTGTCTCTATCAGAAAAGCTCAAAATCCTTCAGTGTCCGGACAACGATCAAAGGCAAGTGGACGTTGCGAAAGATGATGGGATTCCACTGTCCACGTTGTCAACGATAGTGAAGCAAAAGTCGAAGCTTGAAGGAGAAACTGCATTCAATCCCAACAGGAAACAACTCTGCACGGGATATTTCAAGCCAGTGGACGACGCCATTGCGGTATGGCTTCGTCACAGCAACAAGCTGTGCCAGAGGAAGTGCAAAAAAACATAGACTCTCTAGACAGCTTTGTTGCTTCATGTGCTTTAAGAGTGCCGGTGCAAAAGAAAATTACAGATTTTTGTTTTTAATATGAGAAAGGCAGCAACATTAACTGTTATGCAATTTGTACATATCGATGCACATGACTCCATAAATTGCATTTCACACTTATCACTCGATGTATGCTGTGCCCTATGCTGCTCCATATTCTAGTGAATATATTCAGTTTAGTGACCTTTCAGTTAAGTGAACTATTTCCTTGGGTCCCTTGAAGTTCGCTCAACTGAGAGTTTACTGTATTTTGCAAAAAATGTGATTTCGGGTTTTATGGTGCTTTATTGTTTTTGGATCTTTATATATGATATATAAAAATATAGTGCCGGTTATGATCACAAAATTAGTCAAATAAGCGTTTGAAGACCTCTAGGCAACCCAGAACAGCATGAATTTGAGCCATTTTTCTCTGCGTGATTCAAGCTGTGACGTCACCCACCATCACATTTGCATCGACAAGTAGGCCTAGCCGCCTCCTTCCATTGCAGTCTTCTGTAGCTTCAATTTCTCACGAAAATCTATTAACAAAATATTATTTTTCGCACTGCGAAAGAGTATAGCTACACATCTATGGTAACATTCGAACAGGTTTTTCTTTGTATGTAATTTTGGGTCATCTTCACAGTTTGTGCACAAGAATTTCTGTTCTTAAAGGGACCATGAAATGATTTTAAAATCGAGTTTCATCCACTGCACGTCGTAAAAGGTGTGAAAAGAAACACAAAAACACAAAAATAGGGAGCCAAAAAAAATTATTTGCTATAGAACTTTTAAAAGAAAACTGGACTCTTTTGCGCCTTCCTTCCTTCGCCTGTTCACTACGATGCATCCGCAGAAATGGAGCACGTCAGCCAAATCCAGGTCGCCTATTGGGTAAGAGCCTACCTCACCAGCACCACGATCGTAAACATTAAATAGCCGGCGAATGTTTCCTAAAAGTTTTGTTAAATAATATTCAGATCCACATTTTGTAGCATAATTAGAGATGTGTGGCGAAAATTGCCAAATTTGATAATGGTGAGAGCCAGGCGCCATCTATCGTGTGGTAAACGAAGCAACTACTGCGCTTGCGCAGTAGGGCAGGGCCGACAGTTACTTGGGTGTTGGCCAGCGACGAACGTTTATTTTCTTTGTTTTCCTTCCTCTCAAAACTCTGACTGACTGAACGTTTATTTTTCTACGTGTTCTTCCCGCGCGTGCCGACTTCAAGCAGCAAGAAAACAGTACTTAAAACAGACCACGACGAACAAGAACGCTGAATCCACCGACTCCGACGAAGCGTATAGGCCTAGCAGGCATTCCGACTCGGCGCTGCGTTGCTTCGTCGCAAGACCGTCTGCCTACAATCGGCTGGCGTGCTAAATGGAATATGCCCGCGCGACCCTTGTGGACCCTTCCCGTATTATAGTTTGATCACTGACCTCAATTCTAGATTAAGAGGTGAGGTCAATCTCTTCCCCTTGTTTTCCGAGGCAGTGTTGACGAACACTCGTCGAAAAGGGACTCTCGTCGATTCTATCTTCTTGTTTTGTGTGATATAGAGCTCAAATAAACGTCGCATGGATTACCTTCGTAACACGGTATGTACACTTTGTTATTGGTATGCCATTTTTATTCTGACAGACTGCATGTCACTGTCGAGCTATAACAGTTCGTGGGAGGTATACATACAACCCCTGTCCAACCTTTCTTTGCCGAATGTCGCGTCAGTATCGAGTTGCAATCGTAAAAGAACGGTCCCGAAGCGCTTACAAACAGCGCGAATACAAGACTTCCATCAAGCGCGCGCGTCTGCTCCGAGTGTAAACAGGTATTTACGTGGCTCTTGCTGACACTCGTAGTTCAAACGTATCTTTTTTAACGTCGGCTCGCTCCTGCATCTCCGAGGCCGCGAAAAACGCCATCTACGTCGCTTTGCAAACGACTGACACGGGCCGGCCCTTCTGCCAACAATGACGGGGTGGTTGACTTCTGGAGTCTTCACCGGAAGACTCGCTGCACATCCCAACAGGCATACCGGCGTATGGGGCTAGTCCCATGCTGTCGCTGTAGCGCAACATATCTCATTGAATTTCGCTCAGCTGCGATGCGGCGATGAGAGGCACCGATTCAGGAAATACGTCGGTGACATCAGCGCAGTAAAACCTACCGGCGCACCCCAACTCGTTGCCGCTAACACTCCCATTCTCCTACTGCCGAGAGAACTTTCGGTTCCGGAAAGGGTCTACGTCACGGCTTCTTTTGCAATCAGTTGGAGAGAATGAAAATTCGATATTTCAATAATTTTTTGTGTAGAAGTTAATAAACCGAGACGAAAACGGATGCCTGTTCGGCATTCAGTGAACATTGACAGTTTAATGTAAAAGTTATCTGGAAAAAGTAAAAAGGTCATTTCATGGTCCCTTTAATATTGTCTTATCTCAACCAAATTTGGCATGCATATACTTTAGAATATGTAGAGTGCAACTATCTAGGTTTTGTTAGAACATATATTTTTTCATATTTATGAAAAAATTTAAGAAACATTTGTTAGCCCAATAAAATGGTATTTTTGCTATTTTTAATTATTTTAAAATGAAAAAAAGTGTCACACACATTTAAGTTGTTCACTTTACTCAGTGGCTTAAAAGGAGTGAATTAGTTTATTTTACTAGGCTTTTTGAAGTGTGCTGCCATTCCTCACGTATGCATAAGAACATGGTTTTTTCTGCCTATAGATTGCATCGAGAGCATAAAGAAACAAGCCATTTCAAATTGAACACAAGATTTATAAAGAAAAGATTAAGCACCACAATTTCATTTCAATATCATAAAGAATTTAAAAAAAATTTCTCTGGCGCATGTCTTCTAAAGGAGCTTGTGTCGTAGAAAAGTCGGCATCGGCGTCTGTGTCGGCATCAGTGGCGCGGGATGGAAAAATCCTGATCGGTCGACGGTCAAGTGAAACATGACGCCACGCGTGGAATGAAAGTAATTAAAACATGACATGTAATGTGAATTAAAGGTCGCCGCACGTCTAGAATTATTTCACTTTATAAAGCAATTCATTTGCTTTAAAGAAGAAACTTGATGAGTTTTAGGCGGATGAGGGTTGCGAGCCAGACACGGTACCGACTGGGCCACGCAGACACGGTTGCTTGGCTTGGGAACGAGCGGGGTTTATATTTAGTATCACGCTCTACTCTTAAAGGCAAAGCTGAAGCGACCACCGGTAATTTATATGGTTCCCTACGGGCATATTGTTTTTCACTGTCATTACAACCGCCTTTTATGGCCTGAGCTACAGCCAAACGTTACAGAACTTCATGAAAATCGGCTGATAATACACATTCTGCGATAAAATGGTCTACTTTGGAGCCAACCGCACCAAGGCCAGTGAATCAACAACAAAATGCCCAATCCAGCAAGCTTGACACATTAGTTGCCGTTCGAGAAGTTGGGCTCCAACGAGAGCACAGGAAAATTTACTGACTGGCCCAGTCTAAATACTTTGAAGCACACGCCCATTGGTCCCTCACTTGTATCTTCTGGTTGACAAAGAGCTCCTCCACGATCCTCCTGTCCTTCTCCTGAAGACCAGCGTGGTGCAGGCCAATGCCAAATGCCAGGGCCAGTTTCAGGTTCTGGTCGTTCACGCCTTGGATGACCGAGTCCATCTGCCATAGGGGTCAGCAGAGGGCTCACTCACTGGGTTCACTACTTGTTAGTGAACAAATATGTCTCTCTGATCACACAAAGTGTTTTACTCTTGTATCTTTTTGAATAGATGGAGATATCTCTATGATTCTTTCACCATCATGTTTAGCTTGATGAGGTCTATCTATGCTCAACATTCCAGCGATATGTATACAATAGGAATGGAGAAAAAGGCCTCGACGGTCAATTTTAGGCTCAAGTTTCGACTTTCATGCAGAATCAGTAATACAGTTTTGTAACAAGTTATGTGTTAGCACCTATTGTAGAGTGCTATTCAACTTTGAAATAATACTAGAAACAAATCAATCGAATGACATGTTTGCTAGCAACAGCGAGTCAAACTGCACTGATCGCAGACTCAAACGACTCATCAAAAATGCCATTTCACCGCGCATCAGTGCGGCAGGAGAGTGAATGAACGTGCTTCAAATGAGTGAGGCATTGAGTCAAGGACAGCGGCTACAAAATGACATCAGAACAATTGCTTTCTGGTTTCTAGTCACAGAGCAGTAGGCTGTTACAACGAGGTCAGTTTTCACAATGTTTTCATACATACGCCGCTTCAGGTGGGACATTGTCACGTCAAAGGTTTAGAAAAGCTTTTAAGGCTGACTACTAGAACCATTTCAATTTAGATACGTTTAGTGTGGATTGATTTTATACTATATTGTCACAAATGTAAAACTGAAAAGAAATATTTGGAAGGGCGAACCTGTGCCTATAAAGTATCATACATCCCGCATCGGCGAGGGAAGGACGACTGACCCTGAAGCAGCACGTCATACTGCCTTTTTACCTGCAGTACGTTCAAGAACGTTTTAAACCAGAACACACAATGCCAACCGAGAATGGGCTAGAACTTTCCAGAAGAGCACAGTTTAATAAAAGGAGGAACCAGAACGAAACCCGTTCCTCCGCGTGGCATTTGCGTGTGTTGCCAGCTCACGCACGCGGCAAAAGACAGGAGTTTGCTCAGCAGGAAGCATACCTTGTCGTCAGGCATGTGTAGCCACTGCCTGGGGTTGTCTTCCGCCGCAAGGAATGCAATCAGGTCCAGGGCTGTGAGCCGTGTCTGCCGCCGTGAGGACACGAAGATGAGCACGGGCTTTTCTGGGGAGTGCTGCTGGACAGCTGTGAGCGGAGAATTTAACTTTTAGCAACCACAAGTTCCAAAACCTTCCAAAGATCTCACGGGCTCCCAAACCAAAGTGGCAGCTTGAATACTAGTTATCGTGCGGGAGGTGAAAGCGAAAATTATTCGGATATCACACGTGTTCCGCTACTTTTATTGGGGCCTAAGCCAGAAACTTCAGAGAAGCCCGTCTCTTCCACTATACTCTTATCTTGCACTCTCTTCCCAAAGCCATTGAAAGATATATATGAGAATAAAAGATCTCCAAAATGCTACCTATTTGACCACTTGCAGTTTCCAAAGCCATCCGCTCGCACTTGGATCTCTGTCAATGCTGCTTAGAACTCTCGAGATGAAGTTTAGTTGCATGCTACTCATGTACGGCCGTAACTATGTGTCACAAAAATCGGCCTGGTCCCGCCGGGCCACGCGTATTGTAAATGTTGCCATGTCGGCTGCTTGTGGGTCAGCAAGTAGAAAACACTAAAACCGCTCAAAATTCAAGAAACACTCGGCAAAGTGAATGCCCGTCTCCCTCTGCCTTGCCTCTGTAGGTGGGTTTGTTCATCAGGGCCATCCTGGGGCAGTAGTGCTTGCCCGGGAAACCCGCCACGTGCACCTCCAGGGGAACCGGGCGCACCGCCGGCTTGAAGTTGTACAGCCCCACCTGGGCACACAAGCTAGCTTAGCAGCTGGTTCCACAGAACGAAAAGTCATGTGGCGAACGCTACGGCTGAGCATCCCTATTTATACGTAAAATCAAACCATGTCTATAGATCACACAAGACCATGGCATCACACGACACCCAAACTTGATGTCAAGTCATGTGACGTGATATTGTGTGACCTGTGTTTTGGTCGGCTGTAACATGTCGCTTTTCTCGTGAAACAAACATGGCTTGAGCGTGACGTCATCGCACCGTGCTGATAGTGATTCTTACTTGTTCTTGCCAAGAATTAAGCTTCAGTGGCACAAAATGTATACTGCAGAAAGTTTGCCCTCGGCAGAAAAGCCACCATGATGGCCACTGATCTAACGTCGATGCAAGCCATATGCAGTAATCCCTCGTTATAACAAAGTCAAAAGGACCAGAAAAAAATTCAATATAAGCGGTAATTCAATAAAAGCAATAAAGCCAAAAAAACAGTACCAGCAGCCTTGAAGGTGGACAACAACACTGTGGAGCACTCTGACCGTATATTTAATCAAACAAACCTTGGGTATGAACATCCCGCAGCAGCTTTACCAAGTAAAAAAATAATTAAGAGGAGTTTGCTGATAATTTCATCCGGGCATCAGTTCTCCTCGAACTGCTCCAGGCATTAGGGAGTTTTAGAATAGCGCACGCTAAAGCTTTGCGCTTGCAAAGAATAGCGTCGTCGCCACTGCGCATGCTCCGAACGCAAGCCAGGTTTTGCGCTTTGCATGCGCAATTTTAGCGTGCGCTATTTCTCGGAAATAGCGTGCGTATGCAAAGAGTCTTTGCGCTTCTCCGAGGAGGATTCGTGATGAGAAGGTGGCTAAAGCCAAGACGAGCAGAGTTAAAAAAAAATTGCGGCTCCCAGGATAGTGTCGGCGGCTGCTTTGGCGGCGTCGTGAGTGCGACGTCGGCGGCATCCTCGCGACTGCAATTTTCAATACGGGGCGACATTGTGTTCGGTTTGGCAACGATCACCGGCAACTTGATGCTTGTGACGTGCAAACATTTCTTGGCGAAGGTCAGTACACGAGACCTCTGTTGCCGTGGCGACGCAAGCGAACACGACAGGTCAACCGCTCGCGTCGCATTCTCATGTTTAAACAAATCTAAATTAGTACTCTGAACCGAAAAAGTTTTTTTTTTTCTCTAAAGCTTGCAGCATTTCGTGTGTGAAATAAAAATTGTGACTGTATCTTGGTGGCGTCGCAAGCGCGAGCTGCTAGGGCTTTTGCGTCGCGACGAAGAAACGCTGTTCTAAAACTCTCTTGCGTCGCGTGCGCTAATACAAGCGCTAAATTTAGCGCTAGCGTGCGCTAAAATTGCATACGTTATTCTAAAACTCCCTATTGCAAGAACACTGTCACAATCGCTGCACTCTTTGTATCGAAGCAGCCGTAGGATGTTTCGCGCCTCTGCAGTCGTCAGCGTTTCCCAAGGTGCCTCTCTGACGTCGCTTCGTGTTTACCTTAGCTGCACTCAAGGTCTACGATCGCAGTATCTGTGGCAGGAGCAACAACTAGAATGTCCGCAACAACAAGCGCGAAGAATCAGTTATCCTCGGTGGCTTTGCCAACACATTTTCGCACACTGCTGTAGAGATTGTTGTAGCTAGGGAAATCGTTTGCTGGCTCGGCAAGCATGCTGACAAGACAAAATCCAACTTGTGCAAAGCAGTTGGCGATCTTTCATCTTCGATTCGCGCTTTCTCCTGCATGAGAAACTTCTCAAACCCACCCAATGTGCCTTGCCTGTTCTGTAAAATGGTGGTCAGTGTCAAACAGCCGATGCAGGAATGTCGAATTCTTTGATGATTTCGGACTTGGGCCAGCCACTTTTCTCAACCTAGCAAATCTAAGCGACTTTCCGTAAACACTCATAATCTCCCATACTACGCACGTGCATGTAGTACGGTAGTACGCTGCAGGTGCGCGTGTCAGGAGCTCCCGAAGGGATGATCTCCTCCGAGCTCCATCACTCCCTTGACGCGATTCCGACAAAAGTCAGGCAGCGTCGGCTATGGGCGCCGCAAGTAGCATTGGAACCTTTGACACTGCTCCCGCCGCTCCACGCCAGAGTCGGCGCATTGGCATCGGAAGTGGCGCTCTGCCAGCTTTAAGCACACTGTGTCAACCATTTCCTCTGTTTTCTCAGTTTGCCGTTTTCCTTTGTGGGGAAGGGGGAGTGAATGCAAAGGTCTCCCGTGCGCCTCCGTGTAGGCTTGCATGCTTTCGACACCGCGGCCCTCGTAATTGGCATGGTTGGCCGCCAATACACTTCGAATAATCCGGTTAGAAATGCTGGCATTTCGGTCGGGACCACGTTGAGCTTTGATAAAAGCGACAATTCAAAAAGTGATTTCGTTATAACAAGGGATTACTGTATAAACAGTGACAATTGTTGACACAACGGTTTCATGCAAAGTTCATAAATTTATCATGTCCGAAGGCTTTTCTCTCAATTCAAGAAAACATTCCAAAAGCCGGGGGTCATTGCGAGTCAAAGTCATTGCGAAAAAGTTATCTTCGTTCTTTTCAAAGATATTCTTTGTGAGGAATTGCGAGCCAAGCTTTGACATGGGCCAAATGTCAACAGTCCGGAAGACTTCAAAGAGTCAGAAGGAAAAACTTTTATGACAATTGAAATGTTAAAAAACCTGAACTTAGAAAAAAGAAAAAAAAATATTTCTGCCTGGTTAAAGGGGCAGTGAAATGGTTTTAATGTTGAAAGAATTGCCAGTTTGCATTTTTTATATTGTTTATACAAGCCCAAGTGACCAAAAAACGCGTCATCTTTCCCCGAAAAACTGCTATTCTGCTGCGTAATCGCAAGGCAAAAAACAAATTATTTGCCGATCTGCAGCCGCCTGTGGCGGCTACGGGAACTAAAATGACGGCGTCTCTGGGGGTACGCGGAAGTCAACAAACCCTATCCCTCTCCGCTGCTACACTCGCCGTCAGCCCCGTGGCGGACCGTCCTTTGTGTCCATTGCTCGCCGCAACCTTCGACGAGGTTAATCCTTTGAAAGTCGACAATCGCGGAGGAAGCGGCTGGGTTCTCTGAAGAGAGGGCCCAAGGGGAAACCACGTGAACCTCCAGAGTACGTCACTCGAAAGTCGACATGGACGTCGTGGAGAGTTGAGAGGCACTTCGACCTTTGATTTGTTTCATTTTTTTAAATAAGAACTAGCGCTCGCAAGAAATTGCGGTTTTCTGTTTTTCATTCCATAGGTGACGCAGATTAATTTCCGCAGTTAATTGGTCAAAGTCTGAAATTCATTGCACTGCCCCTTTAAGACATCAAAATTAATGTTTGTAGAAAAAAAATTTTTTTTGGCCCAATATTTATGTTACAATACAAATTTTTCGATTTGCAGACGAAACCGAAACTGCACCCCTGTGGAATGATAATAGCATTTGTTCCCAACTTGTGTGCATTCCGAGTTCACTGAACCTCAGAGCACACACTAGTTGGGTACAAACACTATCATCATCATCCCGCAGGGGTACAGTTTCAGTTTCGCCCTCAAGTCGAAGAATTCAAATTGTAATATAAATATGAGCAAAACATTTTTTTTTCCTTTTACAAACATTTATTTTGAGAAGTGCCTACACTAACCAGGTCGGAAAAAAATTCCGAGGACACCTAAGCACTTCTTCTGAGTTGTGAATGCGAAAGCATGAATGTCGTTCTTCCGCTCCCTTAGTTCGTCTGCGGTGTACTAGTATGGACGGCCATGTTTCGCTACCGCCGAGGTTACAGCCAATCGTAAAGCAACCACAGCCCCCCCCCCCCCCCCCCCCCCCCCCCTGGCAATGCTTGCCACGAGAGTGGCAGCCGAGCGCGCCCTCTCGTGAAGCGGCTGCCAATGGCTATATAGGAGCTGTTTTGCTCAACCAATGAGAGAATGGGCATTTCTTTCACGTTTTCTTGCAGTTACAGATGCCACTGGCTCTGCTCTATGGGATTGTTAATGCTTTCGCATTTAAAACATGTTTTTTTTTTCCTAGGTCCAGCACCCCTTTAAAAGAGGCGCATTGGCTACATGGGTAGATACAGCACTCAAAATTACACGTCTGAAGGAAGGTACAAGGCAGGAACACACCCACCCCACTGGGCTAGAGATAGAGAGCAAAGCACTTGCCTCGCCAATGCCAAGCCAGTCTGCCAGGTCTCGTGCGTTTGCGAGGGCTGTCGACAGGCCGATGATGCGCACTTTGCGGTTCGTGTAGGAGCTGATGTAGTTGGCGCGAGACACTATGACCTCCAGCACGGGGCCTCTTCCCTCACCTGCAAACGAGGGGATTCCATTACTCAATCTCAGACAAATGCATTAGCGAAAGGTCAATTCAGCTAAAGCTTGGATTTGCCAGGATTTGGCATTAGCCACACTAATAGAAAAGAAATATTTTGGCAAACAATTAGTATGCGAGTGTAAAATATGTGTATGCCTCAAGCACTATTGTTATCAAATGGTGATGCCGCATTAGATGGGGAAGCGTCGCGGTATTCCCTCGCCATGCAAGACATTCGTTTCTAGATTTTAAGAAGTCTAGAAAAAGATAATTAAAACCAGTACCCCTCATATACAACGTTTAACTTATACCACAATATTACCACACTACTAAGTGCCAAAACTGTCCAAAAAGCAAGTGTCTCCATTAATTGATTGAAATTGACCATTCTTGTTCCCCAAGTTAGTAAGCCTCCCATGGATTGACATAAATCAATTAATTGAATTGAACAGGTTAAGGGGAAACGCGAATCCTAAAAATGCAAAAAATCGCGAAAAAGTTCATTTTTCAAAAATCCTCTATTTGGGTGCCTTACATATCCAAGCACCTATCTCGAAAATATTATAGCGTAATTCAAACTCAAAGTATAAAAAAAAAAAAAAAAAAAAAAATTGTGTCGCGCGGAACGCGCCCAAAATTTTCCGAAAGAGAAAACCGACATCGAAACGCCCGCGCTCCGCCGGTGCGCGCCCTTAGCGGCCATTTTGGTCTCGTTTGAAAGCTTGCCTCTTTGTCTACATTTTTGGCCCCATTAAAAATGGCGTCCGCCCGGGGAAAGCACACGTTTCCCCGAAGAAAGAAACCGAGCTACTGATTGGCTAAGAAGCACGGGCCGCAGCGAGCGCTGTCGGTATTGGCCGCAGCGCATGCCTTTTCTCCTAATATATGTCATTCTCCTCTCCCTCCTCTCCTTTCTTGCGGCGCGGAAGCAGCCGATATCGTTGTTTGTCGTCTGCTAGCGGTTGCGTTTTGGCTTCAAGCACGTTATTTTTCGGCGTTCGCCTACTTTGTTTAGCTCGACGTCTTTAGGAGACATCGGTAGTGATCGCAATGCCTAGCGTGAACCTTTCAACGCAGCGTGCGTACGGCAAGCGGAAGCGTCGGGCGTAGAACAAGAAAACTTTGCTCGCATCGCCAGCCGCGTTGCTTGCGGCGGACATGCGGCAAGTTCAGCTGCCAGCAGCTGCTTCGTCTTCCGAAGTGCCCGCCCCTAATGTGAGCAACGAAAAAGACGACAGCTTCGGCCCTAGTGCGTCACGACTCGACGCGCATTTCTACACGGCAAGCGAAACTGCTCAACGTTCGGCGCGGGCTGACGAGATGAAGCAGGATTTGGCCGTGAAGTCTCCCGCGCAACGGAAGTTTGACCTCCTCAATGTCACTATCGAGGATAAAGAGACAGATTTTGGCACGCAGTTCGTGATCAAGGATTTGAACGTGTTGAACATGTTCTTCGCGACCACCAAATGTGAGCAGTGCGGAATGGCCGCGCCCATTCACAAGCTGGTGCTTTGAAAACGTCCCCTAAAAAAGCCCTTTTGAGGGCTAACCAATTGTTGCATATGGGGCTGCTTCCCCTGCCCGTGTCTCACCCTTAGTATGAAATTCAAACCAAAGGCATTCTACCCATCTAAAGCTTCAATGTTGTTAGTTATGCATACTCAAGTTTCAAAGTCGATTTTCTCAGCTTTGGTTTTTTCAGCCTCTTCTCCGGCCAGGAAGGCTTTTTGATTCACTTACACTCAACCGATTTTCATAACCTTGGTACTATTTTCTTTGGAATGAACTAGACTGCAAGCTAAAGTTATTTTTATTATGATATTTTGTGGTATATAAAACTGGCATTTCATTTTTAGACATTGTTATAGCCGCTATTGCATGTCTTCTATTCACTTTAATTTTTTTACATGATTATATGGTGCTAAAGAAATAAAAATAGCTTTAGCTTGTATGGCATTTCTTTAGGAAGCAATTGATACATTTTTTTCATTAAAATTTTAATAAGAAGGTTTTTTAAAACCCTTCCTGAAATTAGCTAATTAATATTTTATTTTGTTCATAACTTTTGGCAAAGAAGAGATATCTGAAATCTGATTGCATTTATGAAATCAGCACAATAAACTGCATGCCTGTGCAAAAAATCATTGAGATAGACCAATAAACAAGAAATATTTTTTGAGAACCCACTTTTTCCCTTAATACTTTGTAATTAATATCATACTATAACTATGAGAAATACACTGAATGAGGCGAAACTACGTCTAGCCCAGATTTATAGGGCATTCAATAGACCAAAGTTTACTTATCCAAACGGTTTAAGCAGGAGAAGAAGTATTCACATAAAGACAGAAGCACACCCTGACAAATAAATCCCATGCTGTGGCCCTGTGACCTCGTAGTCATTTACAGCGACAAGTCATAGAACAGCTACAATATAACTAGAGCTCCGTGTTTTCGGAGTTTATTTTTCGTGAAATTCGGAGGGTGTTTTTCGGAGTTTATTTTTTAGCGAAAATTCGGTGTTTATCGGAGTTTATTTTAGTAAATCCCCCATTATCCAAAATTCGGAGATTACTTTTGCAGTGTTTCATATAAAAAAAATAGTAAATAATAACCGGATGCAAACGTATGCCAGATATAAAAATAAAACGCGCTTGTATCAATTAAGATTTCTTCAGTTGAATTTGGCGTTGGTGTTATTGGCAATACTAATTTGTCCCACGACAAAAGTCGCACACAAGTGTGGCTTCGATAAACGTCGATACCTTAAAATCAATAAACTGCCGGAGGTAGCCGCAAGGAAGCTCCGTAGTCCTACCATCAACCTATCCCACGGCTGCTTGAGGTGGAGGGGTTAAGGATGTAATAGAGAGGTTTCAACTGCCCCTCTTCCCTATTTTACACAATCTCTATGATCCATAGCTTTCACTGTTATCCCCAGAAACATACCCTCTCCTTTCTTTAAATTCCATGGCCCAAACTGGAAACCAAAAGAGTGGCTTTTGTCGTGACAGGAATGGTACGATCACCTGTTTCCTTTTATTTATTCCCTTTCCCACAGCACCAGGGTGGCATTACAGCGGGGAGGAAATTTTCATTAATGTGATACATTTCAGCAATACAAAGGAGCATAACAGAATGTGCACATGCATACCCAGTACACGGGAAACAAAAAAGAAAACACTTCTCACAATGCAGCAGAGAAAGCGTCATTGTCCAAAATGCCAACAACCTCCCAAGGCAATTGATTCCATTTGCTAATAGATTTGGGGAAAAAAGATGATTTAAAACTGGTTTATGTTACACTTATATTCACGTACCTTTCGTTCGTGATCGACACAATGAAAGATATAATCCGGGGGGAAAATGTAGTTTTCGCGCTCTATACTAATTCTGCAGTGGTAAATGTTATGAAATAATTTTAGCCGTAGTTTTTTCCTTCTTTTTTCAAGAGATTCCTAGCCTAAGAATTCCTTCAGACTTGCCATGCTGAGTCGCCCGTTATAATTCCCGGAAACATATCTAGCCGCTAAGTTTTGAACTCTTTCAAGTTTATTTCTATCAACAACGGTTGGTGGGTCCCAGTCTCTACACACATACTCAAGAACAGACCTAATATAACCCTGAACCAATCTTGACGAGACAAGCCGTAAGACCCCCTTTTGACAACGGTCCGAGTCTTGAAAGACAATTATGGTGTTATTTTCCCAGGACCATTCTCCCGGCGCTGCTCAAAATGTAAAAAAAAAAAAAAAATGTTTTTTTTATTGTGCATTGGGGGGGGGGGGGGGGGGCAACGGCGCATAACAATTTGGAGTTTATCGGATAAATTCGAATTGACAAAAATTTTACCGGCGGGTGTTTTTCGGAGTTTTTCGGATTTATCCGAAAACACGGAGCCCTAAATATAACTTTGCAATCATGTACTACATGTGCACATATACGTACCAAACTTGGGCTGCAGCTACCAAATGCAAACATAGGACCGTGGTTATCAATCCTCATCAAAGTGTACCCTTAGTTAAATCGCAACACCCAAAATGGGCTGGAGTGAACTTACACTATAAACTCAAACACATTATCTCCAGAAGAAATTGCTGCTGTCTTCAAAAGTAGTGTGCTAAAAGTCTAAAGATGGGATAAACTCGCAACATAACCAGCTTTCTTCTTTTTTTTTTTTTAGAGTAGTAGTTAATTGAAATGTATACCTCTTAGGCCAAGGAACTGAAATTTGGTAGGCTGAATCTCTGCTCAATTTCGCAAAACGTTTGGAAACAAATTCAGCTCGTCATTAACATTTGCTACCCTGCTAACGGTTGCAAAACCATTGATTCGGAAGGACGCACACACCCAACAGATGGATCTCGTCGATGATGATGAGAGAGACGTCCTTGACGTAGCCCCGGGTGTGCCAGCTGCGGCTGATGCCGTCCCACTTTTCCGGCGTCGTGACGATCACATGCGCGTTTGTGATCACCCTGAAGTCGGGAGTGACGTCCCCCGTCAGCTCTGCCACCTTCTTGTCCAACTTCTCTTCCAGCCTCACTTTCCAGTCCTTGATTCTCTCCCTGACTAGGGCCTTCAGGGGGGCTATGTACACCACCTGGAAAGTGTGATCGAGTGACAAGGGAACACAGTTATAGGCACTGACAGAAATAAAACGGCAGGGAAGTCTTTCAATTATCCCGCCTCCAGCACGAGCTGCCCGTCTCCGACTGGTCTGTTCACTCCGTCCAAAAACGTGGTCCCTCGATTTCCGCCTGATGACGTCATAAAAGTTACATGCTGTCACTAGCCGCGATCCTGGAGGTGTCGCAGCAGCGCTGGCGGACATGGCAGACGCCTGTTCCGCTGCAGGTCACTCTCCAGCTTGAGAGCCCAATAAAGCTTCGGGAGTAAGGAGTTAGGGCGCCGTGAGTGACAACGGCGACACTCGCGTTTGCTTGTGCTTTTTGCCGAAACTTCTATGACCAACTGCCAGGGACATCCGACAACATGACACTCCGGCTTTTGTGAAGTCGTCCGTTGCCGCTTTGGGACCACTTTCGATGCATGGGCAGAATAGGACGCCAAGCACACCAGTCAGAGACGCATTCCTGGCACCACAATAACGCTTTTGCGTCTCGTGATCCTCGAGAGTGCACGAGCAGCCAATGAGCAGCGGAAGGCAATGAGCATGTGCTCGAGGCCAAGCATTCGAAAAATGCACCTTGCCCTCCTCGTCCTGCGAGGAACTATAGAAAACTCGAGACAATGTAGACTGTAGACAAAAACAGACAGGAAGAAACACCGACAAAGTCTCCAACGGGTTAAAACGTTAATTTGTGGCACACAAACTATCTGGTGCAAAAGGAGCCATTTTTAGGAATGGTGCTTCTCAGAAAAATCGTTCTCGGCGGTGGCGAGTTCAAACGTTTGGCCGTATCGTGTGGGTTGCTTTTTACAGTTTTTATGTAATTTTTTATTATGACTTTAATCGGCCAATAAATTGAGCTTTGACTCTCAATAGCCTCCTAAATCAGTTAATAACACCCAACATTCCAGAGAACAGATACATCAGACAATGGAGCAGAAATCCCTATAGTCGCCGAACAATTTTTTTTTTTTTTAACTTCGCAGGAACCGTAAAAGCGTCCGAATAGAACAGTCCGAAAAATCAGCAGATTAAAAAACGTGCCTTTATTTATGTCTAAGCGGGCTTAAAAAAGCCTTAAAGGTGCCTTGCTTCAGGTTACACCTCCGTTTGCGTTTGGCCACTTTCTATTAACTTGAGAATCGCTGTCTTCTTTTCTAGTGTTATGGTCGAGTACTTTCCGCGCTTCTTAGCGACACTTCACAACGGCGGAAGAACAGATGAGGACACGGTGTCCAAGCTAGCGCAGTCCGAAAACACCATTCACCAAGATGAGATGAGAGGCGCAAGTCCACGACTGCAATGGCAAATGAACAAAGCAGAATGGTAACAATGATAATGATAATAACATGCAGCTAGAAGAAAAAGCCATATAGCATCCCTTAGTCGTAGGACTTAGCAGTGCTCAAGCAGCGCTGCCAAACCAAACCAATCCATGTACAGCCAACATAGAATCTAAAATGGCGGCTTCTCAGTAGTGCTCCCCCCAATCGCTCGCGACGATATTGTTTGAAAAATCAAACTTTTTGAGTTCAAGCTGTAAGAAACACTGGTTGTGAATATGCGCCATTTCTATCAAGCAGGTCACAGTTCCTTCTTTAGGCCCAAAATATCGAACAAGCGGTCGGCGACTGTATACATAAATCTCCATTCTTAACAGACTTCGCCTTCCACGAGCAAGAGGTTAAATTTGCAAAATTTGGGAGTTTTACATGTGCCCAACCAACAAAGGGTATCTGGCACGCTCCAACCGCGGACTGAGGGTTAATTTCGACCACCCACGGATCTTTTGACAAGCAACTGAAAGCTCAGTTACGGAGAGGTGCCTTCTCCCCAAAATGCCTCCGTCATATTGCGGGCACCTCAACCGAGATTCAAACTCTACACCTGGGGACCCGTAGGCTGGCACTTTGCCTCGAAACCAGCGAGGCAGCTATGAGCGAGAAGACGATCAAAAGTTGAGAGCCTGTCACCTTGGACGAAGGGTTGACGTTAAAGATGCGGAACATGGCAATCTCGGCTGCGATGGTCTTGCCGGAGCCCGTTGGGGCGCCCAGCAGCACGTTGTAGTCTGTGTGGTACAGGGTGTGGAAGATCTGCGTCTGGATCGGGTTGAAGTGGCTGAAGCTGTACAGCACCTCGTACATCACATTGTTCAGGGCACCCACAGGCAGGGGCTGCAGGTCCAGCAGCTCTGAAATGACAATTCCAACGTCTTTCCTAGGACGTCGCACAAAGGTGTAGGGTGTCCTGGTTAAACACATTGCAACAGCCGCAACTCAGAATGTGACAACGGTCGAAGTTGAACTGCCCCTACAGAAACAAATCAGGTGCTGGTGAAAAGATAGCTACAATCTGAATGAAACTAGAACCGATGCTCACATAAATAAATACGACCGTTATTCTGAGCGGTTACGTAATTAATGCTCGTATTAAACCCCTCAGTCAAATACTGAGAAATAAAATTGACAGTTAGTATCGCAGATAACAAAGAAAAACAAATCCAGTGGGCCAAGTGATGCCAACAGGCTGAAGTTTTGAACCCCTTTCTTCAACTGCACATGGAGCAACCAAAATTGAAGCTTGGAGACTTGAGTGACACTTGCACATCTGTAGCATCTGGTGTGTGTCGCGACGTGCATTTCAGATCCCATACCCATTACGTCAAGCAAAAACAGAGTATTTCGTTCCCTCGAGAAGACCCCGCATACCCGTGTGAGGTGGGTGTCGCTCGGGCAGGATGAGGTGGTGGAAGGTGAGGGGGATGGTCTGCTCCGAGCCCAGCCAGTGGTCCGAGTCCACCCGCACCAGGTACTGGGGGGGCAGGGGCTCCGTGACAGGGATGGTGAACACCAGGTTCTGAGTCTCCTGCCTCACAGCCTGGAGGTACGGGAGAAGAGAATGCTAAAACATTGGCTCTCAAACTTTTCCATTTCGAGGAATCTTTCTTATTCGCAGCCAAAAAACCCATCTTGTTCTTGGCAGTGATACAACGAAGTGCAGGATCTTAAACAATATTTTCTATACTAGGAAGTTATTGTTTTATAGTTAAGCATCAATGGGAAGCTCAGACCTGCTTAAATTGTAGTTAAACATGAAAAACACTTAAAGGAGGCAACGATTTGAACGTTGAAAGAATTTGCATCTTCTACTTCTGACATTGTTTATCTTGTCACGAAGGACAGAAAGCTCGATGTTCATTTGCACGCGTGCTCACGTGAACGAAACCATAGACAAAGCCACGCGCTCGCGCCAGTAACTTTGACAGCTTGCCAGAGTATAGGACAGCCTCAAGGACAACTTTCAGGACGACCTCGAGTACAACGCCTAGGACGACCTCTAGGACGATGCCTAGAGATGATAACAAGAAATCGGAACTTCACTAACTAATAATGCCAAGGAAGGCTGACTCATTCTAGTTGCCCCTTTATTTTATTTTTATTTATTCATACTTGCCACGATTAATGGGGAGTTTTCTGTCAACATCCGCGGATGCATTTTTTCCTAGATCCTAGCACATAACAGCTTCGCCGTAAGAAAAAAAAAAGAGACAACAAGAAAATAGAAAAATTGTAGAGCCCTGCAACTTCACGTGAAGATGGAGGACCAGCGAGGCTGTTACTTTTACAACGTCTACGACGACCTCAAGGCCGACTTCTAGGACGACACCTAAAGGACACCGTCTAGGAGGACCTTAAGGACAACTTCGAGGATGACCTCAAGGACGACTTCTAGGACGACCTTGCCAACAATGCCTAGAGGACGACTTCTACGACGACCCCTTGAGACGACGTCTAGGACGAACTTAAGGATGACCCCGTCGTGAACAGCGCCCTCGGGTCAGAGAGCAATGTGCGTCCATGACTCATGTGAAGCGTTGGCCGCAAGCGGTGCAAGAGAAAAGCAACCTCGTCCCGCTTCGGGACAGGGATGTGCGAGCGTGACTGGTACGAGTTGGATGCAAGCAGTGCAACGGGAAGGCAATGTCCCAGGCTCCGGACCGGTGATGTGTGTGCGTGAAGGGTGTGAAGTATTAGCCGTGAGCACTGCAAGAGGGGGAAATCGGCTTTGGGAGAGTGGTGTATGTGCGGGCGGGAGATGACCTTCCAGGACTCGCGGCTGGTGGGTACAAAGGGGAGCCAGGGGGTTAATAGGCGAAATCAGGAAGTCAAGCGGGACGGTTGTGGGGGGAGGGCCAAGCGGACTGGTTCTTCCGAGGGGAGGGAGAGGGGAGGCGACATCTTCAGCATTCGGACGCGACTTTCAGCGTCGACCAGAAGGGACTTCGACGCTGCTACGGGAAGTGGGGTGTGCTAGCCTGAAGGGACTGTGGGATTCGACCAGGGCTGTAACTGAAGGACAAGGACTGTAAGTGAGCATCCTCGACGTTTCAAACTTTCTTTACTTTATTCAGCTGTTAGCATCCCCCTTGCACTTGTTTACTTTTCCTTTGTTGTCCGCGAGTGCCTTGTTGTTTATGATTGTGTTTGATTTATTTCTCTTGCTTTGTATAAAGTCTTTATGCATACCTGTCTACAGCTGGGCTTGCTCTAATCAGTGACAAATCTTATCTGGGGAGTTGTGACTTTCTCACGTCGAAAGAGGAACGTCACAACTTCTAGGACGACCTCGAGAACGACGCCTAGAGGACGACTTCTAGGCCAGACTCAAACCCAACTTGTAGGACGACCTCGAGGGCAACGTCTAGGACAACCTCAAGGACAACTTCTAGGACGACCTCTAGGACGACCTCGAGGACGACTTCGAGGACAATGCCAAGAGATGATAACAAGGGATCAGGACCTCACTATCTAATAATGCCAAGGAAGGCTGACTCACCCAGGTTGCCCCTTTATTTTAATTTTTATTTGTTCATACTTGCCACAACCAATGGGGAGTTTTCTGTCAACATCAGCGGACACATTTTTTCACAGATCCTAGTGCATAACAGCTTCGCTGTAAAACCAACCAGGTGCACCCAGCGATTGGGCTAAAAAGATTGAGGTACACCTAAGCACTTCTTATGAGTTGTGAATGCGAAACCATGCACATCAATCTTGCTGTAGATGGTTGGGCGTGTTGGCTTCTAATTTACGATAAGGAAAGAGGGACATTGAAGACAAAGAGACAAGACAGGCTTTTGGCTTTCGCTGTTGGCACGCTGACTGGCGCTGACGGACACGCAGCGCCATGAGGTGGCCGGTCGTTGAAACTGACGCACAGCATCAGTTTCAACGACCGGCCACCCCATGGCGCTGCATGTCCGGCGAACGGGTAGCTGGTCGTCGCGGGCAAGTCAATGGGATCGCAGCGATGTAAAAGGTGCCGTTGGCTGTGGACGCGCGCTAGCCAATGGGATCGAAGGGGTGTGAAAGAGCCGTTTGGCTCTTTCGCTCGATGAGACAGTTAATGCTTCCGCATTAAAAAAACGACGAAGAGCAATGCTGGGGAAGCGGTAAAGCTCAAGATCGCGTTGGCAAATACTTTGGCATCGGGCCCAATCGGACGCCTTGTGATTCATAAGGAGCAGGCTCTTATGCAACTTTCTTGTTTGGTGCACACATATGTGCATCCAAAGACTTCTAAAAAGATAGGTCTGCCCAGGTGTCCCCAGTTCTTTGGAATTGCTATTACTGGAGGTTGGGCGACATATCAGGATTTTCTTTCATATAGATATTTTGACATAAAAGGGGGGTGGGCCAAAGTTTAAAGGTGGGCGCACGTTCAGGATACTATTACGCTAAATAAATCTTTTCTAGAAGTTCTTGAAAACCCCAAGAATTGAAAGTCTTCATGACAATTTGTCACGGGGGCTTTCACGAAAAGAGTTGCTACAAAATTGAGGCGCTCTGCCATCGCCCTGAAAACAGTTTGAGGGTCATCCCAACAATTACCGACCCACCGACTGTTATCGGATCGACAACAAGATGCGTCTTCTCTGCAACAGCTCTTTTCATGTTGTGGGGGAGGCTTATTCTGGCGGTGAAGGGCGGGAGCACACCTGCATCTTGGTGAGGACAAAGTACTCATAGTGGTAGATCTCGTCCGAGTTGGGGTCCTCGACCCAGATCCAGAAGGCCTCTGCGCCTTTGTGGACCCGGTCGCTCCAGCGGAAGTCCGCTGTGATGTCCAGCTGAACCTTGATGACCGTGCGGGTGATGGGCTGGATGCGGGGCACCACCACCAGCTGCGGAATCTGCCGAGCACACAGCTCCACTTGCGTGCCCACCTTCGGGTTGTGCACCATCATTCCTGGGGGCAAATACAAAATCGGGGGTTTTAGGTGCCAAACAAACAATGGGCATCTGGCACGCCCCAGCGGAGAACTGAAGATTAATTCGGATCACGTAAGAATATTCCGACACGTCTCAATCGCACGGTGCCTTCTTCACAATAAGCTTCCGCCAGGATTCGAATCCGCCACTTCGGAATCCGTAGGCCGGCACTTTGACTCAGAGCCACCGAGGCATTCCCTGCAGACAAGACAAATCGCATCTTCACATCCCAATCCTGACCCATTATTGCTCCACCCAAGCTGTTGCTCCTTCTTCTCCTAAAGTCAAATTATCTGCATCAAAATAATATCACGACTTGTATTCCAGAAAAGCTCGATCACGCCTACAATTCTGCTAGAACAGGAAGGGAACCTTTGGAAGACTTCAGGATGGTGGCATATGTTTTGCTGAGAGGTTCAGATCGTTTGTGAGCCAGCTAGGTCTTGCATCAATATGATTACTATTGAAAGCCTCGATTCTAACTAAACTGAATGTTTTAATAGGACAACAGCTTGGGATGCTATACTGAGTAATCTCGAAATGGCTGCTTATTGCTTGTACAAGCGCATGAAAAAAAATTCCTACTCTTATCACGTGTGCGCAAGTGACGGAGGATGGCTTAATTTGTGAAGCAGCAAAACCTTGTTACAAAGGTGCTTTAGGCATAAAATTACTCAAGTTTTTTTTTCATCAGTGTACCCAGCCATGTTGGATACATGCAAAACGAAAATGTTTCCTAGCTTTTTCGTAAGCTTTAGTAATTAAGACAGCAAAACAGTGTGCATCCCAACATTTTTACGCATTTCAAGCAGCAAAGTGGTAGGTGTCAAATCGAGAAATTGTGGCATTAATATTTTCTACTCGGTTACTGGAATGCAAGAGGGTCCAGCAGGGTGAGGTCCTCACCAATGTCCTTGGCCCCCATGTCCTTGATGTAGTCCACACGGATGTCCTTCTCCTCAATGTGCTTGAGGACGTGGTAGCCGATGTCGGGAAACTGCTTGAGGGGGCTCTCGAAGCTCCATACTTGGCGCTCCACCGCCTTGCAGAGGGTCAGGATGCGGCCGGCCATGATGGCACCACCCGCCCTCAGCACCATGTCGAACAAAGCACGCAGGATGCGGGTGGCATTCTGGCAACAGAGAGCAACTCATTGTGTCACAACACGGACACGGCGTCTCCGAAATAGGCAAGAGAATCGAAAGAAGAAAGCTGAGAAAAATAACTATGGCGCTCTTTCGATCTACCACCTAGACATCCCATATGCGGAATTAATTAGGGTTTTATATACATAGGTCTGGACAGTGTGACAGAAGGATAACAAGTTATGTGACTTACGGTGCGAAGTTGAGGTGTCACGTGTTGTCATACTGTCAACAATACAGTAGACTCCCATTAAGGTGAACTCGCTTAAACGAAATTCTCAGATATGCCAAACGAAGTAAGAACGTTTAGTTGGTTTCCCATAGACGCAATGCAAAAAAAAATTGTTTAATACGAACCGCTTCGCGTGCGCATTTTGGTTAACTCAAACTTTCATAGGTCCCCTTCCCGATGGCACTGCACCGACGGCAACGCCGAGCATTGCACCGGCCGAGGTGTATGTCAGATGTACCGTAAAAACCCGCATATAATACTAGGATTTTTTTTTTTTTTTCAAATTTTCAGCTTCGATGAGGCGCAATCTAACGCTGTTTGACGTAGTTTCTGTTTCGAAGCAATATGGCACTCAAAACAGCTATCATCATCATTAAAATCGCAATGTCCGAGGCGCCACCCTTCGTACACAGCCGGGCTCGGCAATGGCGTTGGCGCAAAAACAGTCATCGGTCGCCTACAAAAAAAAGTTCTTTTGAGTGCAGAAGACATCGGTAAAAGTGCTGCCGGACGACAATTCGCCGTAAATGAGGGCAGCATTCGCGGATGGAGACGACAAAAGCAAGCTCTGTTCGCGTGCAATGGAACGAGAAGAAGTTTTTTTAGGAGCCCAAAGAATGGCATGTTCACCGACGTCGAGGAAAGTCTCGGCGACTTTGTAAAAGAGCAACGTGAACGGCACCTCGCCGTAACTTGGTAAAAGAGCAGCGTACACACCACCTCGCCGTAAACATCGAGCTGCTGCATGAGAACTTTGGCGAGCCGACATTGGGTTACTCGCTTTGTGCGCCACGCCGGGTTTTCACTGCATTGGCGCACGCCCGTCGCTCGCTCTTTCAAGAAGCGCGGGATTTCAAATGCGCTCGACGGCACTGAAGAGCCTTTGGGAAGAGGCGTCGGACAAGCAGTCTGATGGACGTGATGAGAGTGATTAAGGTTCAGTTATGACATGTGGCCCATGTATTCTCAGAAACATGGGCCACATGTCGTCTTTCATCGCTAGACACCGATTTGCGAGGAGGCAGTCAAAAAACACCGAATGGATCGGTTCCCCCACAAGTAATGTGTGAAACATTTTTTTTTTTTCTTTTGACATGGTAAGCCAAATAAATGTCCCTTTTTAAGAATCTCTTCACTGTAGGCCTTTTAATTCTGTGTTTATTGGTCAACAGCAATTTAGACATGCCCAGCATGATCATTTGGGCACTTCCGTTACGGCGAACATCTGGTAAGTCAAACAAATTTTCAGAGTCTCTTCGTGTTCGTCTTAAGGGGAGTCTACTGTATCGTTAGATCTAGTAACGCTGAGTGCCAAGCTGTGGTGCAATGTGATGTCATGTCACATGATCACGTCGTGTGGCATCAGGTCATAGGATGCCACATGACACCAGAATTTGACACCGGGACATCGGAGACCTGGTACGACTTGATGCATGTCACATGACCCAAAGTGACACCAACCGCATGATCCAAGTGGCACCCCAGTGGTTCAATTTAGTGGGAAGTTAGTCTGCTCAATTTAGAATTTAGCCGGTGACGGCATGTTACGGCTACGGCCACAAAAACCTTAAAGGCCAACGACCAGTTTGCCCTTTCCACTTTTTCCTCGCTTTTTCTTCTCCGTTTTTACCATAGCCTATTTCCTCGTCCCCCCTTCCCTCCCCCTTTACCCCCTCATCCTCTGCTCTGCAAAGCCCATGGTGGCTAAGTCATAGACTCCAACTAGAAAAAAAAGGAAGGTCAGGTTACAAAAGATCAACCCTAACATGACTGACAAACTGCCTTGCGTCCGTGAGTTACAATGCCATTGATGTCATTGCAGGCTTTTAGTCAGGGCGCCCTGCACTGGTATTACTTTACATGTTCCCCATGGAGTCTTTCTTTTTTTATTTTTGGGGGGAGGGGGGAGCGACGTTGCTGCATATGACTAGAAGCAATTCTTGGTTTTTAAATGCTCTATCTTTTTTTTTTTTAATCAAGGCGATACCGTATTTACTCGCATAATCCTCGCACTTTTTTTTGCGGAAAATCGATGGAAAGCTGGGGGTGCGAGAATTACGCGGGGAAAATTTTTTCCCGAAAACGTAGAGCTCTAAAAAAATAAAAATAAAAAACCGAAGCACCAGCAAATTGGGGTTTTCGCGCCGGCAGCTACCTAAAAGTTTTTAGAAGTAGCAATACAGGGCTTACCTTAGCAATAAAACCACAGGTTTAAGACAAAGTAAGATTTAATTTGGAAACACTCGAGCCTCAGTCCGAATCAGTGGTAGCATCGCTGGTCGTTGTCTCGTCGTCACCTCCCGATTTCTCGTCGGCTTCGGACGCCTCGTCTTCTTCCCACACCAAGTGGTCTTCAGTAGCATCCAAGGCATTTGATATGCCAGTCTTTTTGAAGCTCTTCACGATGATGTCTGCTCCGATCATCCCCCACGCTTCCGCTATCCAGCTGCACAGCTGCTCCACCGATGGTCTCTTTATCTTGCCGGCCGGCGTCAGATCGTGTTGGCCTTCGGCCATCCACTCTGCATACAACCTTCGAACATTATCTTTGAATGGTTTGTTCAAAGACACGTCCAAAGGCTGCAGCACGGACGTTAGGCCACCTGGAATGACAGCCAGGTCTGTGCGCAGTTCCTTCAACTTTGTGCGAACCGGTTCCACAAGATGGCCCCGAAAGCTATCGAGAACGAGGAGCGACGGAAAAAGAAGTGCTCCCGGTCGCCGCCCCCACACAGTCTTAAGCCAGTCGACCATGAGGGCAGCACTCATCCAGCCTTTTTCTTGCACCCGTACGTGCACACCAGGGGGAAACTTTCCTTTGGGGAGAGTCTTTCGTTTGAAGATGATGTACGGTGGCAGCTTCCGACCGTCCGCCGTCACAGCTAGCATTACCGTGCATCGCTGCTTCTCTGCGCCAGACGTGCGTACGTGGACGGTGCGTGCGCCTTTCTGCTCCAAAGTAGTGCTGCTGGGCATGTCGAAATTAATAGGCGTTTGGTCCGCGTTCCCAATCTGCGACAGCAAAAAATTGTTCTGCTGCCGAATCCTAATGACGAACCGGTGGAAGTCCACGATCTTATCCTCGTAGGCTTCGGGCAGGCGTTGGCAAAGCGTTGTACGCCTCCTCAAAGAGAGACCATTGCGCCGCATGAAACGCGTGGCCCACCCGTTACTGGCGCGGAAGTCTTGTGCCGGGACGCCTTCCTTTCTGGCAATTGCGCGCGCCTTGTTGCACAAAAGCTCAATGGACACGGCGCACCCATCGGAGCGTAGAGCCTTGACGTAGTCCATGAGCAGCGTCTCAATTCGGGGAAACTTGCCAGTCTTTGGACCACGGAAAGCCCGGCGTGTCCTGTTGGTCGCCTGCAGCTCCCCGTGCTGCCGCCTCCAGTAGCGCACGTTGAACTCGTTGACGCCGAAGTGTCTGCTTGCGGCGCGGTTGCCGTGCTCAATAGCGTAGTTTATCGCTTTCAGCTTGAAAGCAGCCGTGTAGTTGGCGTATCGCCCCATGGCGAAGTGGCAACCAGCACCGAACAAAGAGGTTGGCTCAAAGCGTTCGACGTTCGACCAGTTCGACAACTGATTGCGACGCGACACGCGACGACCGGGGGCTGCGCTAACGCCGTCTACCGTTGCGGTCGCGAGACCGGCTCAACGACAGTATGACTAGAGTCTGACAGATGGCGCTAGGACTGCTAGCACTCTGGCCATACGGAGCGGCGCGGTGCCGGAAAATGCGGGCGGTGGAGAGTGCGTGCGCCATATGCGGGTTTCACGAGCAGGCGACTTTCGCCGCTGCAGTTTTGGGGGTGCGAGGATTACGCGAGGAAAAGAAAAATTCTATTTTTGGTGGCCCACATTAGGGGTGCGAGGATTACGCGAGTGCGAGGATTACGCGAGTAAATACGGTATTTAGGATTTTGTAAAACATGTTTTTTACATGGGCAGCCCCACGCAAACGCCGGTTCGAAAGTTGTGAACAGACGAGATTGCGTGCCCTTCTGAAAACAAGAGTTATGTCCTGCTTCCAAAATGCAGTGATCTGTAAGTGACCGAGTTCGGCCCCCGCCCCTTATCCTTTGTACACACTGTGGCTCATCTGCAGATCATCTTTTGCCTCGTGCCTTTTTTCTTAGACTTCAAAGTTTCCTTCTTTTTTTTTTCTCGCCACAGTTTCGTGTTGTAAACATCATAATTTGCTTTTCCCTTCATCATTTTCATACCAATGCATTCCGATCCAGGCTTTCAACCGGGTGCAACAAATATTATGAAAAAATGTCAATCCACGCCGATTCAAAATTGCGGCAATCAAACAAAAACCCAGCAAAGACATACTCCGCAGTGCGAGAGACAAACTCCTTTCTCGTTTCCTGGTTTTGGAAGGTTCCTTCGCTAGGCGCACAGATTGTGACGCGTCCATTGTGGGGGTACCCTTTTTGCGGGCCTATCTCTAGTTACGCGCTCGCACAATGAACCACCCCACTATCCGAGCGGCACAAACGGACTCGTGCCCAACTTTCTTAGTACCTTCTTTCCATACTTTGCTTCCCTCGCTCGAAGAGATAAGAGGAGGAAAGCCTTGCAGAATATTGACTCTGGTCGTACACCTTTAACTGCACTTTCATTAAAATACACCCTGCACTAAAAATCTCTCGACCTGAGGGGCAGCACGACAGGCTCAGCCCATCGTCAGCAGTTCAGTAATATTCCTGGAATCAAACGAGCCAGTCTCAATCATATCTAATAAACTCCCGACTTGTGGAATGAGCTGGGCACATCTTGTGTGTAAGTGCGACGTCACGAGATGACGTGACTCTACAACGTCATGAGGTCACAGTGTCAGGTTAGGGTGTCACCTGGCACCCTGATGTCAGGGTCATATAAAGCACTATGGCCCCTATGAGGCTACCTTCCTTTTATGACCTTGACCTGTGTCCGTCAAGCGCAGCGTGTTGCTTTTCTCATGAAACTCAGCCCTGTAACCCATTCTGCACTAAAAGATAAGTGCTAGAGGACGCCCTACCTGAACAATGTAGGCCTGGTCAGAGATGAGAGAGAAGGACTCGACGGGTCCACGGGAGATGAAGTTCTGCAGGAGGATGTTGACCTTCCCGAAGGAGTTTTCGCTGCCTCCCGCCACGGACAGCTTGCAGCTTACGTCCAGCAATAGGTCCAGCTCGGGCAGCTCGTCCTCCCTCACCTGAAGAACGGGCATGAGAAAAGGCATGGCATTCAGGAAGCCTCGTCTCATTACCTCCCGAAAAGAAAAAATATTTGGGTACCGTAGCTTTACTGACAAACTTGTTCTTAAAAGGCACTCACACCCCAAAGGCCTTATTTACTTTTTTTGGTCTAAAATGATGCAAGTTGTAGTCATATCCACAATAAAAAAAAAAAAAAATTGCAGAGCCTTTTTACTTTTTGTGAAGATGGAAGACCAGCGAAGCTGTAATTTTTATGACGTCTAGTTTTCACCTTCTCGCTTCTTTTTATTCGTGACATAATTTATTATAAAATTTAGAAGCTTTGTAAGAGACACTTGTATAATATTTATTAATAGCATTCGTAAAACATGATTTTTAATGCAATTATGAACGCACTACGGCCCCCGTTTTTGAAATACTGAAAATCGGAGTCCGGAAGTGATGTTGCCTCCTGGCTTTTATCCTCCCTCGAAAAACATGGTGGCGCTTGGCACATGTAGCATTGAGGATGATCAGGAAGTTGGGGGAATTGTACGAAATACTCTTATTGGCGCCCAACGACCTCTCAGACATAGAAAAGGAAATCGTCAAACAGTCAAAACAACTGGGTTTGGTGTCTGCGCATCATAGTTTCAATTGTCACTCCACCGGGGCAGCTTTCCACGCAGAACTGTGCCACATGGCCCCTCATGTCGCGCACAAAAGTCCACTGCACATTCTCTTAGACCTCACACCGTTTCAAAGAACTTGAGATTGCTGCAAGGGCCCTAAAAGAACTTCATTCTAACCAGCTCAGCTTTAGGCAGTCACATAGAAAGTGAAGCGTCGTCTGCTCACAGCGATAGGCGGCATGCACGGAGAAACACGGTTAATGTGGAACACAGGCGAACTTGACACTTGCAGTCAGGGCAGTTTGGAGGCACTAGAGAAACTCGAGTTACCAGACGACTCAATCTTTGACGTCACTGCACTGGCGTGAATAGCGAGGACTTCAAATACGGGTTTCGGGAATTTTGTTTTTTTACTTGACAACTACCGAGTTCTCAAGCTTCGTATTCTGAGGGTAATGTCCAGTCATTGTTTTCAATCGTTTCGGATAATAAAAAAAAAACTAACAGTAGCTTAGCTCGGCTACGCCAGGTTATATGTAGCGTAAGCTTAGGTTCAGCTGGTTATTCTTAGCTTTCCTGGTTGTCTAGGATTAGCTTGATTATCATGCTTACTGCTGCTTCAATGACACGCACACGGTACCATATTTACTCGCACAATGAACGCACTCGCATAATAAACGCACCCCCAAGTCGGCCCTCAAAATTTCGACTTTTTTTTTTTCACTCGCGTAATAAACGCACCCCCAGACTTCGAAATTTTGACCCCCTCCCCCCACGGGCGCAAAATGAACGCACTTTTCTATCCTGGTGCAGCAAGGTCGCGAATGCGTGGGCGAACAGAACACCTTGCAAAAGGCGTTAAAAAAATTCGAAAAGATGCAACGGAAGCAAGAAAAAAAAAACATGGAGAGGAGCTTTTTTTTTTTTTGTACAGCGCAGTCAGGACTTTGGTTTCGTGCGCCGCGCGCGCAAGGAAGTAAGAAAGAGAAGCGGAGAAGCGCTCTAAGCCAACAAAACAGCTTGCGAAAGGCAGCAAAAAAAAAAGCCACGGAACTAAGAAAAAACAAAAACAAAGAGGAGCTTCTTTTTCTTTTTTGCGCAGCGCAGTTTGGTTAGGGGGGGTCGTACGTTGCCACGTGCCGCGTGCAAGCAACGCACGACCCCCCCTAACCAAACTGCGCTGCGCAAAAAAGGCGTTGCTTAGGCGCAGCCCTCGCCTAAGCAACGCCTAAGCAAACAAAACAGCTTGCAAAAAACGGTAAAAAAAAAAAAAAAAGTTTTTTTTTTTTTTTCACAACTTAGTTTGGTTACGGGGTCGGGGTCGGGCGCTGCGCGCAAAGAGATAAGAAGTTACTTCGATTTTTCAGGATAAAAGATCCGTTCATTATGCGAGTAAATACGGACGCAAAAATTTTACTTCGCGTAATGAACCCCCCAACTTTGCATCGATTTGCATCAACTTTGCATTCATCTTGCGAGTAAATACGGTATACGCATTATGTGACTACTTCGGGATCTGATGAGTTAAGCTGTGCGCCGTGTTGTTATGTATCAAGCAACCAAACTGCCGCCCAGAACAACCGGACAGCGCGAGCCATGACCTCCAGCGGGTGCCTGTGTGCGGCGCGTGCGTCGGGGACTGACACGTGTGACGTCACTGCTCCTCGCGCATGCGCAGCACGGCTCTCCAGGAGCCACGCAAAACTGCTCAACCTCGGCCAGTGTAGCTTACGCTACAAAACATGATTTTGACCTGTCAGTGCCCTTTTAACTGGTGCAACATGCTTTCAAACGGTGAGAAAAGCGCACACAAAAGACGACCATGGAAGAAAGGGGCACATACACGGCACTGCGTATGGGCTCCTCCTTTCTGTGGTCTTTTGTGCACATCATTCTCATTGTTTGAAAGCTTGTTCTTAAGCTCCAAGTCCTGCAAGTCCTATGACCACTCAAAAAACTGGTCCTTAGTTAACCTAGAGCAGAGGTTCTCAAACTTTTCTATCTGAAGGAAGCTTTACCTGCATTCAATAGCAACCAAGGAACCCCTCACAATCTCAGCATCGATACAACAAAGCAGTGAGGAAGCCTCCGAACATTACAAACTATAACATACTACTATACTCTGTTTTACCTTAGGATAGACTCAGTGCTGGGTGAAATACTGTCGAGACTGATTATAACGAAGTCCACACAAATCGAAAATCACTTCATTATATCCACTTCTTCGTTATATCTGGACTCTATAAAAGTAACATGCAAAAAAAAGATAGCACGGGCTGTCACGGGCACTTGTTTATTGTGCCTGCAGAAAGCGGTCAAGGCTTCCCTGTGCGTGCTCTCTGCTAGATCAGGGGGGCTATGTTGCACGTTTTGGAATCCCAGGAGACTAGGGACAAGGAAGTGACGTAGCTGTGAATGAACTTATCTTAGCAGCACCACGCAACGCGTCATCAGCGACTCCACTAATCAACATCCAAAAAGCGTTGTTGACGTCACTTCCTTCTCCCTAGTCTCTTGGGAGTCCAAAACGTGCAACATAGCCCCCCAGGGCCGCTTCTTGCCAACTGCGAGAAGCTTCGATCAAGAAAAGATCCTGCAAGCTAAGTATGGACTGTGTCGACAGCTGCCGCAAAGGAGGCCGGCACTGGACATCATTCTTCACGTTTGTGTTCACTTTGTTGAGGATGGCAGCATTCTTTTGTTTCAAGGAGATTGCGTCCGTCTTCCACGTCAGGGTGCCGGCGGTGCCAGGACTTGCCATCGTTGAGTGGCAATGATTCAGCGAATCGGTGCTTGAGTAAGGCTAGACCTTTGCGCAGAGAGCGACCACACCAACCAGCGATGGCGACACAGAACACGAAGCCAAGAAAGAATTGCACACAGCACCGAGTGTGCACTCAAGTTTGTGTTTTGTCCGTATAGAAAGCCTAAATTTAAGAGACGAGGGAACAGCTCTTTCGGGGTCATGTGGTTTGTGGGCCACATTTCTTAAACAAGCTCTGTCTGCAAGGGGTCAAAAACGTTTGTTGTTTGCAAATGTGTCTACATCTCCGCTCGGTTTCCTCGCCAAGCTGGCCATGTGACAGCCAAAAAGTGGCGCACCTCTACCAATCTGCCCAGGAGTCAGCCATTAAATTGATAATGCTCTCCATGGTTAAAGTAGCCCCTTCTCATAAATCTAGGCTCTATCCGTCACATCCTTCGCTTTGTCGATACGTTGTTGCTAGCGCTCCGAACGCTCTTATCGGCATGCCACGACGGCTTCTCCACGTGCGGTGTTGGAAAAGCAGCTTCCCAGATAAGGGCGGCAGCAAGGTGCGGTGGTCTGCGACTTAATAAACCTTCCAGACTTGATTTTTTTTAAATTATAACAAAATTTCTCTTCACTGTATTCGCATGAGCAGCTAATTTCCTTCAGTAAAAACAGACACAAATACATTAAAAAAGTGCAAACCAAAATGGGAGATCAAGATCACTTCACTAAAGCCACTATTCAATCACGACAGCACATCTGAAATGTACTTGAAGTAAAGTACAAAGTAAACGAGAGGTTATGTGCTTGGAGTTAAGCAGTAAGTACTGTCGAGACTGGCTATAACGAGATAGCGGCTACAACGAAGCAATCACGATTTCCTATTCCCATTAGCATCTTCTCAATGTATTTGTGTTTGTGCGAAGAAAATTGAGCGGCTCACGCGGATGTAGCGAAGAAACATTTTGTGATAATTTAAAAGATAATTAAATTCTGAAAGTTTACGAAGTCGCAGACCGTCGCACTTTGCAGCCGGGGCCGAGCAGCCACCCAGGACAGGCTGCAGGCAATGCTGAAAAGGCAGCCGACGGCAGCCTCCGCATCGTTGTCTGCTCCCCGCTCCTTCTGGAAAGCAGCTTTTCAGCATCGCACTTGGAGAGCCGTCGTGGCATGTCGAAAGGGGCATTCGGAGCGCTAGCAACAATGCACCGACAAAGATGACAAAGAGAGCCTAGATTTAAGAGAGGGAGGAGCTCCAACAACGGAGAGCATTGGCAATTTAATGACGGACACCTCCTGGGCAGGTTGACGCAAGTACGCCTGCATCTGGCTGTCGCGTGGCCAGCGTGGCGAAGAAATCGGGCGGAGAGGCAGACACGTTTGCAGATGGAGAACGGTTTTGAGTTTTGACTCCTTGCAGACTGCAGATCGTTTTGAAAATGCAGCTCACAAACCACGTGACACCGATCGTGCAGTTGCCTCTTCTCCTAAATCTATACCGACAAAACACTAACTTGAGTGCGAACTCAGTGCCGTGCGCATTGCTTTGTTTGCTTCGTGATCCGTGTCAATGTTGCTAGTCGGCGTGTTCGCTCTCTGCACAAAAGTACCTTCGCTCAAGCACCGATTCGACGAATTATCATCACTCAACGATAGAGACTCTAAGCACCGCTGGCACCTCGACGGGGAAGACGGAGGCAATCTCCTCGAAACTAAAGCGTGCCATCCTCGACGAAGCGCGCATGAACGTAAAGATTAACATCCACCGCCAACATCCTCCACGTCGGTCGTCACAGCTGTCGACACGGTCCGTACGTAGCTCGAAGGATCTTCTCTCGATTAAAACTTCTCACAGTTGGCGAGATGCAGCTTTGATCTAGCAGAGAGAGGACGCAAGGAAGCCTCGGCCGCTTTTTGCAGGCACGATAAACATGTGCTCGTAACAACCCGTGTTATCCTTTTTTTTTTCTTTTTTCGTGTTACTTTTATGAAGTTTATATATAACGAAGAAGAAGATATAGCGAAGTGATTTCCGATTCTTGTTGAGTTTGTTATGAATGGTCTCGACAGTACACTAGGTGCAATGTGCTTGAAGTAAAGTACTATAAACACAATGTACTTTCAACGTAAACTACAAGTACTTTTTAACACAATCCTTCATCATGCCCTTTCATTTTCCTAAACAGCGTTTTCTTGTTTAAACTGGTTTGCATTGCCCGAAGGGTAATCAAGGGTGCATCAGTTATTTTCTGAAATGGTGGCAAATATTGAATAAAGTCAAGTGGCAACAAAGTAGCTATTTTCGAAAATCGTGGCAAAATCAGAAGTCCTTCCGACTTCGGAATTTGGCGCCGCTTGCACTGGTTTGCACCCAAGCAGGTTAAACATACTAGGAGAGATCATGACGTCAGCCCTGTAGCTTCTGCAAGCAGTCCTCCCATGGAGGAATGGCCTCTCCTAATATTTTTCACCTTCTCGCTTGCGCTGATTGAGCGACAAGTAGCGAGAGTTTGATGTGCGGCAGAAAAGCTTCCCCCAGCACAAATGGAGCAATGCGTCGTCTGCTTGAGCTTTTGGGGAGAGTCGAATATCGCTCCCAGTATTTCTTCAGAGTTGACAAAGCATCATTTTGTGATAAAAATTTAACAAGGCCAAATTCAAAGAATGCCCTCAGAAGTCAAGAGTTGTACTTTCGTCGGAAAGTACCAGAAAAAATACTTTAAGTACAAGTTTTCTAAACCTACTTGAAGTAGTACTCTAGGTACAATGTACTTAAAATATTTCCCAACATTGGATAGACCACAGCACTCTACAAGCCATCATGCAGTCTGCTGTGAATGTATCGCGTGACCACAAGCCTCCCCGTCTCGCTGCAAACTTGCCGAAGGTCACATAACGGTCAGACAGCATCGAATAGCTCTGTTGGCTCGTAGCGTCTGCTGCAGTCTATCATAAGGTAAAACAAGAGATAGGGAGCGGATGGCTCGCAGTTATGCATCAATGGATGGCTCAATCCGATCTGCCAAAATTGTGCTTGACCTGGAAGCACACATTACCTAGGAGCAGGGATAGTTTTTGGAAATTTGAAAGCTCGAGGAGTTCATGAAAGTGCTCGGGGCAATTTCTGGGTTCCTAAAAACTCAGTTTGAGAAACCACAGCCTAGAGCTAAAAGAAAGCACTCTCAGACTAACGCCAATACTAAAGTAATTGCTTCATAAAGGATTGAAGGACAATAATGTACAATGGGAGAGTGCTTATAACAAAAGGTTTGCCATGGAACCAGAGTCCAAATCATCAACTGCAAATGCCAAGCGAGAAAAAAGCTTGTTGTTTGTCTTCTTGGCAAAAAGAGGAAGGACAGAGACTTCGCCTGGCTCTGGCTTCTTCCGCGTATGTTTCCTGCTCTGACAACACACATCCCACAGATGCAACAAATTAAAAATCCTCCCCACCTGCAGCTGGTCGAACTCCTGCGCCTTGGAGACCGCGGCCAGGATGTCGCCCTCGGTGAGGCACTTGCGCTCGAGGAGGTCGTTGAAGTGCTCCACGGTGGCGTGCTTGATGTAGAAGTGGCTGGCCGTGCGTCCCAGGTTGGTCGAGTCCAGGCTCTCCGATTTGGCGTCAAAGCGAATCATCCTGGCCTTGTCCAGGGTCTTGGCCGCTGAGATCACCAGGTCCCGTCGGTATTGGCACAGCGTCGGATCCTCCTGCACGTTCCAGGGCACACGAGTCTCTAAGACGTCGAACCCCAAGGGCACCGAGACCTTACGAGTAGGGTCCCGTGATTTTGGTAAATGCCGATAATACCCCAACATGAAAACCAGGGAAAAAGCGAAAAACCCCGAATGGGAGCTTCCCTTGAAGGACAGAAACCCAAGCTTCATGGGGAAAAAACCTATGTCTATAGCTTTATTTTGGTTTGACCCGGAACACAGCTCCCAACAAACTGTCCGCCAAGCTGCTCTCTCTTTTTCGGAACCAGACTATTTATTTTGTTTACATCCCTTATCGATATGGGAACATTTTCCGAGCGTTCGGGCCTTGCTTGTGTTTTCCAGAGTATGACAAACTCTAAGCGTGCGTCCTATTGTCTTCGACTAAAGTCCCGATAAACCCCGATGTTTTGCTTGACCTCAAAGATTGATACCGGAAAACACAGAATTTAAAAAAAAAAAAAATAAGCCCTTAAGGGGGGCACTGGCTAGAGGTTGAACTTCTGAACTACTCAAGTGATCGGAATAAAATTTGCAGTGAAGATGTAGCTTCAGATGTAGGTGTACTGTGCAAACTTTCAGCTCTCTAGGACAGATTTACATGCCTGCATAAGATGATGTGTCACTTTTCATTAAGAAATCTATGATATGCAAATGAGGCTATTAAACACTGTTTTGACTGCTTGAATATAAAGTGGGGAATATAGGACCTTGGGCTATCTAGTTTTAATAACTTCAATGTAACTATTTGAGGAAAAGTTATTACCTCAAAATATGAGATGCATATCTGTCCTATGTCAATTTTTGAAAATATGTTTTTTTCTCAATGAGGACTTTAATATAAAACAAAATAATGTAGATAGCCCAATTCCCCAGTAAATTTCAGTTCAGAAACATGTTGATTGTGGTATCAGAATACTCTCTCCTTCGAACAAAAGATTCCTTCGTATGAAATTTGCAGCAAAAAGTGGAACTGAGAAAAATGCATTCAAACATTGAACTCCTTAACTTTGTTACTGCCTCACAATGTGTAGAAAATATTTTATATCAACGTAAATATTTGGCATAGGGTTATCAAATTTAGTTTAAGGGTGTATAATTAGTTTCTAAAACTCAAAACATAAAAATTAAAAAAAAATAAAAAAAAAAATTTAGGCTTATGTCCCCCCTTAAAGAACACCCCTGAATTCAAGGAAAGATACTAAACCCTGAAAACTCAAAACCCGCCTATAATCTATAATTAAGGTTCCATGTTTTATGAGTTTATTTTTCCTCGAATTCAGATGTTTTTCTAGGGTTAATTTTTTCCCACGTATCTGGTGTGGGATAAAAACCTGCCTTCATCGGGACATTGTGTTGTAGGAACCGAGGCACAGCCATAGGATTCCCCAAGCTCCAGGAAATGTGAGTAGCCCAAATACTTGAAAAACGTCCCCATACCGATAAGAGAAGAGGATGAGACGAGAGCTTCCCAGTGAAAGGAGGAGCCTCAAGGGCAGTTCAGTGATGGCTGCATTCCAAATCAGCACAAAATAAAGATGTGGATAAAGATTTCTTTCCGCTAAGGTTTTTCTTAATCAAGGACAGTTCCAATTCAAGTTTATTTTTTTCCAAATTTTACCAAAACGACATAGGAATTACTTTTAACAATTTCTTGGTATACATACAAAAAAAAAAAAAAGAAAAAAAAAGCACGGATCCCTGCTTTTAATTACCTTAGAATAAATTTTGATGTTATTATGTGCGAAGATCCGTCGGTACGGGTGGCATCAGCCACAGATTTCATAGCCGAGTTTGTTTCATATTAACAGCAAAAACTTGGAGATGCTACACTTTTGAAATCTCAAGGACTCAATGAGCTCAGATCAGACAAAGCAGTGGTAACTACCAACAATGAACAAAGGTGTGTTAAATGGACACGATAGGCCAAACTAAGAATTGACATTTCACACTGGTGCTCGGCGCATCCGGCGAATGTGCAAACATTAAAGGGCCACTCAAAGCGCCGCAGTTGAGTCACTTCTTCTAAGCTGTGCTCGAAATGTCCCAAAAAATTATATGGTATCTTGTACTCCACTACTGCATAATGATCAACCAATGAATCCTAAAGCGTAATGAAGCAAAGTCGAGCATCTTCCGGAAGACTGTGCTGAAATTGCTTCTACGCTGTCTCAGACATAAAAAGGCAATCATGAGAAGTACAGGGAAAAAAAATCCTTACCAGAAGCGATGTGCACTTGATGCCGTAGACCAGAGGGTTCCTCCGCATCCTCACAAAGAGGTAGGTGTAGCTCAGCCACTCCACTGCTTCACTCACAGTCGAGACAGTTCCCAGAGAAATCTGCAGAAGCAAGCAACAAAACACGCACCACTCACATACAGAAATCAACCTGAAGGGTGCTCTCTGCTTGTTGCAAATTGCTTTGGCTTACTGCACGGGCTTTCAAGCTTGAGTCCTGAGAACCCAGGGACTTCCAGGAGTGCCCTAAGGCACCCAGAGAATACATAGAGTGCCTCTAGCTTTTCTCGTAAAACCCAGACTTATAGAACATTTCGTGTAAAGGGGAGAAGCGAGCCAGAGGCACCTTTTTTCTTTAATTTGTTAGCATTAGGACAATTTTTTTTTTACGAAAAAATGGCGGTATTTTCGGTTTGTCAGTTGTTGCATGCAACGCTCCCATTGGTCCAAAGCACTGTTGTGAGCACGCGTCAACCTCTCCCTCTCTCCCCAGCACTGACAAACTGACAGACACCGCCGGGTTTTCGTCAAAACGAGCCCTTTCGTTCTCGTCAAAGAGCCAGAGAGGAGGTGCCGTGCAACACCTCCTCGATAACAAAGCCATAGTGCTGAATGAGATGGCTTAATCAGAGAAGGCCAACACTGAACACAGATTGGAAACGAGTGCCGCGTCAGCACTCGGCTTCGAGTCAAGTTTGAGCTGAAACCGATGCAATCATATTGTCCGATCCGTGCCCAGCAGATCGAAGGAAGAAGCTATGCTTTTGGCACTTTAAATGTATAAGTCTTGATAAGGTAACATATATCTAATCTAGAATGCACTTACATATATTTTAGTTCTCCATATAAAGGGGGAAAGTAGTAATGTTTGCGAGGAGCAGGACTTTTTTTTTTTTTTTTTTTGCCAAGGTTCTTGAGATGAAAACAAGTATAGGCACACTCATTTTTTTTGTAAGGAGCATGGAGCAATAGCTCATTTTACTCCCTGTGAAGTGGAGATTGCCAGTATCCAGTCAAAACCGAATACAATTTTTTAATTTAGAAAATAAAAATAAAGACGTCATACACCCTTCCTTTTAGCCCTTTAGAAGTTAGTTTAAGTTTGCAAAAACATAATTAAGATATTGCAATTTCAAAGAGATATCGGCACTCTACATCTCCACAAAATATTACATCAATTTTTTTATTATGATCGGAAGATTGCAAGTAGCAAAAACTGAGTGCACAAACTGCAAAGACAACCCAGAGGTAAGAAAAAATGGAAAAATGCATTTGAACGTTCAAAAGACGTGTACTCCTCAAATATTGGCTGCAATTAGAGTGGAATCTCGTTAATTCAAACCCTCTTAATTCAAACTCGCAGATAATTCAAACTAACATGCAGGTCCCGCCCTATGTGTTTCTTGGAAGGAAACTCCTGGTAATTCAAACTTTGCATTATTCGAAGAAAGTTCTGGTCCCCCTCGGGTTCAAATTAATGAGATTCCACTGTACATGAAATATGGCGAGACAATTAAGTAGGGTGTTCAGGAAACATCTGGAGCCGATAAAACCGTTCCATACTGTATGCTGCGACTTTAACAGTCCCTCTTGCACTATGTGCCATCAGTCATTAACTACATTAGCTGTTTCCTCTTCCCCATCAGCATTTCAGTTGTCACGAGGTTTCAGTTGGCAGTTTTTGAGGCAGCGGCATGAACTTCTTGCTAGTGAACGCCTCGTGGTGCATCAGTGCTAGCAGGTCGATAATTGCGCAAAAGCGCCAAAGCTCACGGCTTTCACTTTGACGGCAAAATTAGTGCAAGCTCCCGATGCCGTAGCTTCACTTTGCACAAGTATGTCTCATATGGCACATTTTGAAGAAAACGTCAAAAGAAAGAACCCACAGGGCACTTGCTCTTTTCGGTGTAGTTTGAGGGACCATTAAAATACTTTGTGTTTCCCTATCTACTCCCGGACGTGTAGAGAATCTGCACTCGTCACGGCAAACGGGGCAGATCGCATCACTCACAACTGTCGTCGGTGCGCCGGTGTCACACATCCCGGAACTCACAGATCCATGGCCACACGTTCTGTACATCTTCTCAAAGAACCCAATCTTTTTTTTTTTTTTTTTTTTTTTTTGTGGCACTGACAAACGTGAACAGAGCAACAATTGTGTCAGAATGGTCGCCGTTACCGTGGCTAGGCTTAGCAGTTGTGGTGAACGTTCCTCCACTGGTGTCCTTTGCTTGAGTTTGCGCCACGCTCTTGAAACTCGCGCGTGCTTGTGCAGCTCAGAACGTAAAAATCGCCTGTTTTAGCGTTGTCCATCACAAATTGAATCGGAGAAACATAGAAAACGCTGCTGTCTCAAGCGACATCCTCTTGAAGGTGGCTGCCAATATTCGCATAAACTCTCGATTTTTCGAGCCACTGCGAGTCAGTCGGAGGACATATTTTTTCTCTAACTTCCCAACTGAAGATTGTTTTGGTATTTTTTTTTACTCATAAAATCAGGATGTCCAATGGGTAATAAAACAACAAAAAAATCGGTAACTTCAAAAATAAATTTGATTTTTCGATTTGTGTCTTCCCTTAAATAACTACCGCTTCACAAACCTCCCCGTTGACGTAAGGGTCGAGCGTTGGGCTCACGATCTTCGAGTCTGTGTCGGCTGTTGCGACCGATAAGGCGCAACAAGTCGGGTGTGGGCTAAAAGTGGATCGCCAAGTTTACTGACCGTCATTTAAACGCAACTGTGTGAGAGGAAGTGAATTCCCTCACCACGAGAAACAAATGGTGAAATATTAGTGACACGTGCCACTGTGCAAGATATACAATAAATCACCCTTCGTTTAGAATGACAACGTTTAGAATGACAACTAAACACAACACTTATAAAGAACATTAACATAGCACTCCTAAAAAGAACCAGAAAGCCATAGTTTAGACTTGGAGGACAAAGCAGGACAGTCGTTGCGGCAAGAAGTTTGAGGCACTTGAACACAGCTCCGACCATATGCCAATTACTGCAGGGGTTTAAACTGCCTCAACGGCTTTTTGAGAGCCGGGGTGGTGACGCACTTCTGGGGACACCAGTCACCGTTTGCGGTTGATCACATGGTCCCGGTGTGTCACTTGAGGCCGAGGCTTCACTTTCGAGCGCGTCATTCTCGCCATAACCAGGAGTGCCACAGTGAAATGCTTCTTTGGTCAGCTGCAAGCATTGTCGATTCTGTCGCAGTAGTTTGCTGTCGGATGTGATGATGGTATATGATCTAGGATGACCGGAAGACTTCAGAACCTGCGCTTTCATTGCATATGCTCCCTTCTTGACCAGGATGGTGTCTCCTAGATTGAGGTGGATGAGTGGGCCCCTGAGACAGGCACGCTCTTGCCTACTTTTTTGGGTCTCTCAAGAAATGTCCGAAAAAGTCACCCAGGGACTGTACTCTTTTCCAAAACATGTAGCGCTCATGTACTTTGTTGTGCTGAGCTGAGTAGCATGTTTCAAACTTCAGGACGACAATGGCATAGCCACTGTTGCTCTCATCTTCCATGAACCGAAACGTGTTGAACATCTCAATTGCTTCTTCACCCGCAATACTTTGAAGGAGCGCCGCTTTTGATGACTACGGCCAAGGCTTGTCTCGACGTGGCTAGGATAAGTTCAAACTTTTGTATGAACATCTGCCACTTCTTGATTATTTCCTCTGTAGTGCTGAGGGGACCCGGCGACAGTCATATTTTGAAGGCATGCGTAGTTTAGCTGGCGACTTCTGGCACCATGGATCGTCTGTTGCTACCAATAAGACACAACAAGCTGGGTGGGAGGTGAAAAGTGGGTTGCCGAGCTTATCGACAGTCATTTATACTCAAGTGCAAAAGAGGGAGTGAATCCCCTCACCCCGAGGAACAGATAACGAAACATTGCTGATGCGTGGCGCTGCGCAAGATACAATACAGGGTCTTGGGTTCAATTTCCCTTGGGGACTTTCCGAGTTCCGTGTTCTCAATTTATCTACTTACTGCTCTCCTACGCATGAGCATTCATTTCATGTAACAGAGCAGAACTTTCCTGGGATGGGAGGGAGGTGTGGCAGGCATCGAAAGAATTGCTATTGCATACCGACACGCTGTTTACAAACAAGCCCGCGTTTGCCCACACCAGGAGTGGGCACTGCACATGCGCAGAAACCGAATTCAAGTGAACTGAAGCTTCTGCGCATGCGCAGTGCCGTCGACAGCGCCACCGCAGCTGCGTGACGTCAGGGACGCGTGTTAGTCTATAAAAGAGAAGTGGCCCAATACAGTAACACCACTGCCAAAAAGTGCCACTACAGCTCTCCTTTCGCACCTCGTCCACATGTTGACTGGCAGACAGCTCCCTCTCACCTCGGCATTGAGGTTGTCCATGAGGTTCTGGTGGAAGTTGCTTTCAATGGGGAACTGGCAGGTGAGGAGGGACAGGTACTTGTTGAGCTTGGCGTGGGTGGTGATGATGGTGCCGTGGCCCTCCTTGTCGAACTGGGGCCTGCCTGCCCGGCCAAAGATTTGCATCACGTCCAGGATGTCCAGGTCCACAAAGGACCCGTGCTTCGAGTCATAGATGTCCGTGCCCTGAAACAGAGGGGCAAGCACACTTAATGCGAGATGCACATACCTTATCTACATCAAAGTGTGATACAACACTGCGCATGACTCATATTACCCTCCACTATGGAGAGTCTGGATGAAGTACCAAGTAAGTTCAGCAAGTTTATATGTTGCATTTCCAGAAACAGTCAAACAAGTTTTACTTTCTCGCTCCTACAGTTTGTACGTGGTGAATCCCGTCGGACATGCATATTAGTTCAATATATAGGATATCTCACTATATTAGAACCCTCCTATTGTCGAGACCAGTTATAACAAAGTCGATTATAACAAAATAGTGGCTACAGCAAAGCGATCACGATTTCCCCCTCCCTTTCGCACTTCATTAACCAAAGTTGGTTATAATGAAATAGCGGATATAGCGAAGTGATTTCCAATTTTGGTTGGCTTTGTTATAACCGGTCTCGACAGTACAGTACAGCCCGCTTATAACGAACCCAAAAATAGCAAAATAACGGATGTAACAAACAAATTTCGATTGCCCATTATTGTTTGTATACCTGCAATGCGATAAGAGCCTGCTTTTAACAAAAGATCCTGGGAGGCCCGCCACGGGTATAACGGAAAGAAAAACACAAAAAAGTACTCACATTAAATGCAGAAAAAGATATTTACAATATATTTCTAAAAACTAAGCACAGAAACAAACAGCCGCATATTGATTACACAGCTAGTGCGCCCGCCACACTTGTCCAAATGAAGGCGGAACTTGCGCTGCTCAACAAGTTTGCCTTCTCTGCAGTACACGTGACGTGCACAGCTGCATATGTAATGCGGGGCATTTCGGGTATTTGGGTTTTAGGCATTTCCGTTCGACGTTATACTGTTTTCCAAGCCCCGGCCCACCATGTTGCCTACAGTGTAGGCAAGATGGTAAGTCAGAACATTACATTTCCCACATCTCTTGCGGCCACGAAAAGCACGGGCAAAGTATGCGAACAAAGGGCTGTAAATGATTGTAAAGATGGCGAAAAGCGAAGTGGAGCTGACAAAGCACAAGAAAAAACAGACGACACGAGGCAGCAAGACGCGAGGCAGCGAGACGCGAGGCGGCGAGATGCGAGGCGGCGAGACGCAAGGCGGCGAAACGCGAGGCGGCAAGACGCAAGGCGGAAAGACGCTGACAGCAAAAGAATAGGAAAATGAGCTTGAAAAGCAAAGTGCATGCCTTGATGATGACTGCATGAGCAGGCAGGTTCACCCCCCAGGCCAGGGTGGAGGTACACACGAGGACATTGATCATGCCCTCGCTGAACAACTTCTCCACGAGGTTACGATCGCAGCGCAGCATCCCCGCATGGTGGATCGAGAAGCCGTATGGGAACAGATCCTTGATGGCGCTGTTCCGTGAATGCATCATCTGGGTAAAAGACAGAGGATGCAGGCGCACAGGTGAGAATCTAAGGCTTGCAACACCAAGGGGAGGACAGATGAAGGGGCGATTTATTGTGGCACAAAACTGTAGAAGTATGGAAACCTAGAACAGAGGTTTTCCACTTTCTGAAAATTCAAGACGTAATTAAGACCGAAAGAGGGGGTTTGGAAAAGACATCCGTATTTGTTGGTTCTCTTATATACTAGCTAATGCTTTCTTCAATCTTCACATGCAACCACACTTTGGCTAGAATCTTGTTTAGTCTTGAAATTGTTGGCCTTGAAACGGCATTACAAACTTAAATCCGGGATCACCAGACATAAGAATATTCGAGGCTCTATTCTAAAAGATTTTCACTCAATCCTATCCCCATTGTTTCTATTACAGAAGACAGCTCATCCAATTAAACTTGTATGTAAGAGCCCTAATCTACCTGTGCCACTCACACTCTGGTTTGAGTGGCATGAGTTTGTGGGAGCTATCTGTAGGGTTCAGCGTTTTCACTTAGAAAAACCAACAACAATAAAAGTATGCCAAATTCATACCTCAAAATTTAGCTTTAAACTAAAATCTTAAAGAAATAGGGTTAAAGAAATATGGCACAGGTAGTGAGCCGATAGGTGTCCAAGGTGAAGTGCCTCAGTAGCCTTTAAATTCACCAGCATGCCAGTCTCGAGTGTAAAAGCTGAGAGGACCCTTTCCAAACCTGAGTGTTGTATAAACAGTGGTACGCATTACTGAAAACTTCAGAACATACACATGCATTTATCACAATCAAAAAAGGCAATTACGATCAAGATGACCAGTGGAACTCTTGGAACTTGTTGTCTTACAGCTGGGTAAAGCCTGTTGACATCTTCCTCATCTCTTGTAGTCTGTGCTCGTTTCTTTTTCTTTTTTTGCTGTATGTGTTACCTTGACAAATAAATATGCTCTTTCTTGAATTTATCTTCTTACCTTTCAAACCCAGCAATTTATCTGGTAGAGTTTAGGGTAGTGGTGTCACTACTTGTGACAACACTGTCCAAAAAACACAACCATCTGTTAATTTGGCTATAATATCTGACCAATGCTACAATAAAAAAAAAAAAAAAAAAAAAGAAACGAAGATCATGCGGTCCTGAGATGAACAGAAATACTGCACATATCACTGAAAAATAAACATACCGCAATATCCCGAAAAATGCATCACCCCCGAAAGATAACCCACTCCTATTTTTGATGTCATTTGCTATTTTTTTTCCAAAACCACAAAAAGATCGCCTACTTCTAGTAATGGCAGTGCCCTGGTAAAACGGTGACCTCGGCCAAAATAGGATTAGTAAGCTACGACGGGAGAAAAGCAAACATTGATGACTGGGAAGCACGGTTGTCTACGCTCTTTTGACCCTCGAATTGAAAACAAGTTTGTCAGGTCACAGAATACAGAAATAGCATCTTAAAACCTTTTCTTCATTGCACACTGTAAGTTAGCGCACTCCCCATTTTCACTTGATTCGCTCCCGCTTTTAGGTGAGCCATTTCTCAATATATTACAGTAAACTTTCATGTGTATGCGGACTCAAAAGAAAAAAAAAATAGTTTTCAGATTAAAAAAAAAAGAACTATTAAGCTTGAAGAAAAAAGATGAAAACATTAAAATGTACCTGCACGTATTTGGTACGTCTGAACAGGGATACCAATGTCGCACCAGAAGCGTCCCTGAGTAGAACAAATAACAAGCTCCCAAAAAAGAGTTTTTAGCCTTTTCCCCAAACAATGCTGCCATTACAGTCACCAGTATACTCTATTCCCCCCTCAGCTGACGGTGCGGTGGAGGCTACGTGCTCGTTGGACCAATCACAAGACCCTCTTTTGCCACGCCACCATGCTCCCGGCTATACCCATATCAGGGGCGGATTCAGGTTTTGTTTAAGGGGGGGGTCCAGCAAGGACCCGGGAAAGGGGGGGGGGGGGGGGGGATAGACCCATCATTCGACCGCGGAAGCCGGGCATCACTCCCTGCTCTCTCTCTTCCCCCCCCTCTCCTCCTACTTCCCTCACCCATTAAATGCTTATTGGCTGGGGAAAGTGCTACAGGCGCCGACACAGATTGACCGCAATTATGTTGTGATAAATTGTATCAAACCTTTGCCTTTCTTGAGAGAGGAACAATGAATATTTGCGTTTTATTAGAAACATGACGGGATTAATGGAAACAATGTACAGTTCTGTTATGGTACTGCTGTCGTACTTCAGTCGTACATCACGCATGCACTAAACATCCGACGCTGATGCTTTCTGATGAACGCCAGACAAATCGCTTTGGTGTCTATCGGAATGTCTTGATGGACATGCATTAGAGCAAGTCCAGTGAAACGTTCTTCTGTCATTGTGCTTCGCGTGTAGGACTTGACTCTTCGTAGAGCAGAAAAACTCCGCTCTGCCTCGGCGCTTGAAATGGGAAGCGTGCATCCAATTATTATTAGCTGACGGTCTGAAACCAAAACTCTAAACTGACCCGCTCGCCTCGCCGGCGCCCTGGGCCTTGGAAGGCACCGCTGCTCCCCTCGCCCAAATTTGAAACTTCGTAACGGCGGACGGCGGTGTCGCGTGGTTTTGTTTACCCAAGGGTCGTGCAAGCGTGCTTGCACGACCCTTGGGTAAGAAACCATAGTTGCGGTCGCGTAAGCTGAGGAACGGACCGTCGTCTTTTTCAGTGGTGTCCAAAAAGCTTAGCTGGCTGGCTAAAAAAAAAAAAAAAAAGGGGGGGGGGGGGGGTCCGGATCCCAGGACCCCCCCCCCCCCCTGGATCCGCCCCTGCATATGCAGACAGCGGAGCCAGGTGATGACAGGGTGAATGCCCATTGGTCCTGCGAGCACGCAGCTCCCACCACACTGTTGGTTAAGGGATGAACAGAGTATAGTGGCTATAGCACCTGCTATCCCATCAAAACAGTTTCTAGCTTTATTTGAAACCAATTCAGTAAGATGCAGCCACAGCATATAGTTCTCACCTGCTTCTCGGCATTCACATACTGGACGCTCTGAACCACCTGGAACTTGGGCAACTTCCCCTGCTGCTGGGCCAACTCCCTCAGGGCTCGTGCGGTCTTCACGGTAGAGTTGCGCGAGTGCACAAACACCATAACCTGCACAGAGCCCCATCCCATTCTATGTTCTCGGCGATATCAGAGAGGTACAAGGTGCTCTAGTTCGGTGTAGAGTAAATGTGTATGCTTCGCTTGGGGAGCGGAGTATCGCAACGGTCTTGAATGTTTCAATTGAAGTATTGCAGGCACCGCACATGCGCCGTCTTATATCTCCCACATCTCTCAGAAGCGCGTGAGCGTAGGTAGCGCGGACTCAGCCGTCTGCTTGCTCACGGTCACTTTAAAACTGCGCTCGGCTTGCGGTATAAAAATAATGCAATTACATGCATCTATGAGGCACACACAATGTATAAGGGTTCAAGAAGCTTCCAGCCTGTAATACTTCGGTGCAAGGTCTACATTTCACGAGCGCAAGGCAAAACATACATTCCGCCCCAAACCTGGCGCTCCGCAAGGCGTCTTCCCCGCAAGCCCAAACAATCAAATTTGGTGCACATGACCCCTTCTCCACCAATGAGGAATTGGCGGCAAAAGGAAAAGGAATGCGATAGTCTGTCCCCGCCATTTAGCCACTCTAGTTCAGGGTAGCACATACCCTATCTACTAACGCATGACGTTGGCTTTTGTCATTAAAGGGGCACTCAAGTGGATTTTGAGATCGTCCATTTATTGTCATAACTCAATCTTCGGTATCTAAGCATCCTAAAAAACCCAAAATCACATTCAAGGGCAGCCTATTTCCTTATTAAAAGTCCAATCAAAGATTGTGCCGCGCCCCTCTTTCTGCGTTGTGGCGCAGAACACCAGGGGGCGCCATCGGACAGGAAGGCAGCAGGGAAGGGCATGCGACAGCAAATCACGAGCCGAGGTCAGTATTTTAGGTCGCCCTCACTCACCCTTACCCTGACAGCCACAACCACCTAAGCCCCTCACTCACTCTCAACCTCACAGCTACACTCACCTTCAGCCCTTCTCTCACCCTCATCCTCAGTCACACTCACCTTCGACCCTTCACTCAACCCCACTGAACATCATGGCCCTCATGCACTCATGGCCCTCACGGCCCTCAAGCCACTCACTGCCCTCATGCACTAATGGCCCTCACGCCCCAAACGGCCCCCACGCACTCATGGCCCTCATGCACTCACCACTCTCACGTACTCACCGCCCTCACGGCCCTCACGCACTCATGGCTCTCACGCACTCACTGCCCTCACGGCCCTCACGCACTCTCACACATTAATTTTCCTGATTCAGAAACTCACTCACCCTCACCTCACCTCTAAAGATGAGGGTGAGTGAGGGCCCTCATGAGTGAGGTTTGCCGAGGTATGATCACAAGTGGCGGCTTCCCAGAGAACTAATGTTTCGAAGGCGCGCATATTCGAAAATTTAGTCTGCCAGGAAGCCGTCAGCCGTGATTGGCTGTCGCATGCCCTCCCCTGCTGCCTTTCCGTCTGGTGGCACCCCCTGGTGTTCTGCAACACGGTGCAGGAAGGGGGTGTGGCACTATCTTTGATTGGATTTTGAATAAGAAAACGGCCACCCTTGAATGTAATTCAGGGCTTTTTAGGATGCTTAGAGTCCATAGGCTGGGTTATGATAGTAAATAGACGATCTCACAATCAACTTCAGTGCCCCTTTAAGGCCTGCCTTACTCTAGTGTTTGTCGATATGCATTTGGTCTTTAGCACCACAAGCAAAGAGCTAGTCACCCTTTCAGTGGTCCAATGTTCACATTGACAGTTTGAGCAACCGAAGTGACGATCAACCAACCACTGATCTCTATTGTAGTAAGCTGAACCGCGGATCGGGAGGTGGACAGTGGCGCCACTGGCAGCCATTACTTGACACCAGGCAATACACGCAAGTCTATGGAAGAACCACACAAAAGTAGGAATACTGAAGCTTGTACGATGTGCTCGAAGGCAAGTATTTTATGATGTGCTGCGATCATTATATTGGATATTTGGAGACTGAATCGCTATTTATCAAGCATTCAAACACAGATTAAAAAAATCAAAAGTGCTGGAGCACCAACGGTTAAACTGGCAAGCTTGCTCTCGTAGTGCAGTAAACAAAAGAACTTGCCTTCGAGCACATCGTACAAGCTTCAGTATTCCTACTTTTGTGTGGTTCTTCCATAGACTTCCGAGTATTGCCTGGTCAATAAGACCGTCCTTGGGGAAGCATAGAAGTTGATGAAGGTCGAAAAAGTTCCATCTTGATAGTGGCTTTCTGGGAGTGAGTGAATTTCGCGTAGCAAAGCCTTCAAGCTTGTCGTCTGCTAAACTGAACTCATTGAAACTGCCATCGACTCTGCAGTAACTCTAGTCTCACTGAGCTGCACTACGTCTTTTGCCCAGAGGAGTCACTCTTGACCAGAAAACATTTATTTATAAGAACTGTAAGGTCTGTCAGTTCTAATGTTTGTGCACAAGCTATTTGACAGGCTTCCCGAAAAGCAGTCAAAAAGATCCAGTGCCAACAACTTAAAAATGGGGAAAATGGCACTTTTTCTTGTTTTAATGCATAGCGTTAAGGAGCTCAGGAGCTCATGTCACAGAAAAGCTGGCGTCGGTGTCGGTGGTGTTGAGACGAAAAAATCCTGATTGGGCGATAGGGTCATGACGTCACCACAGGACCTCGCGCGGGAATTTCAAACAACCCACAACGCTCACATGAAGTCACGCGCGGAATGAAAGTGATTAAAAAACATTACATGTAAAGCGAATTAAAGGTCGATGCATGTATCAAATGATTTCATTTTATAAAGTAATTCATCTGCCTTAAAAAAAATTTTAAGAATTTTAGATGGGATTCAAATTCACGACCCTTCGGTTTCGATGCAGACACCCTACTGACTACGCCATGTCCACTGCACTTGCACTCACTGGCAAGAAGGTCATGAGAAGCGAATGAGAAGGCGGTGCAAACGGAACCCAATAGCGCTATCGCGTTTCACTGTTAAAGGCGATCCTTAAAGGGGCAGTGACAGGTCAAAATCATATTTCTTTTTATTTTCCAAAACGATTGAAAACGATGCCTGGAGGACATTACCCTCAAAATGCAGAACTTGAGAACTCAATATCCGTGAAGTAAAAAAAAATTTCCCAAAGCCAAATTTGAAGTTCCCCGCGCGATCCGTGCCAGTGCAGTGACGTCAAAGATACAGACGTCCTGCAACTCGAGCTTCTCTCACACCTCCGAGCCATCCAGACCTGAAGTGTCGTGTCCGTCTGCATCCCGCAATCAAACGCTCTTCTCCGTGCCTGCCGCTTATCGCTGTGAGCGGACGACGCTTCACTTTCGAGTTCGAAGTCCTTTAGGGCCCTTTCAGTGATCTCAAATTCTTTAAAACGGTGCGAGGTTGAAGAGAATGTGCAGCGGACTTTTGTGAGCGATGTGAGGGGCCACGTCGTGCCGGTTCTGCGTGAAAGGCCGCCCCGGCGGAGTCACAACCCAAACTACGATACACGGACACCAAACCCAGTTGTTCTGACCACTTGACGATTTCCTTTTTGAAGTCTGAGAGGTTGTCCGATTCCCTTGACTCACCGATCATCCTCAGCAATACATGTGCCCAGCACCGCCAGCGCCACCACATTTTCCAAGGGAGAGTAAAAAGCCAGGAAGTGACATCACTCTGAACCCCGATTTTCGGTATTTCAAAACGAAGGGCCATAGTGTATTCGCAATTGCGTTAAAAAAACATGTTTTACGAATGCCGTTATTAAATATTATAGAAAGTTCGCTTAGAAAGCTTCTAAACTTCGTAATTTTTGACGTCACAAATAAAAAGAAGCAAAGAGGTGAAAAGAGGATGAGAAAAACAACAAAAATGAAAAAACACGTGCACGTGTAGGTTTTTTTTGTTGTTTTTTTGCGTTGTGGTATTTTTGTGTATTTATAACAACTTGCATTGTTTTAGACAAAAACAAAAAAAAAAAAACCTATGGGGTGTCAGTGCCCCATTAAGCGTCCTCCAAGTTTTTCCCATAGAGTCCCATGCATTAGCTAGTGTCAATTGATGGCCGCCAGTGGTGCTACTCGACCCCAGCAAGACAAGCCTCGATCCTCGATCCAGCCTACTACAATAGAGATCAGTGCAACCAACTGCCGATTGATTGACATTGCTCCTGTCCATTGTTGAAGCGCACAAATCGTACGCCACCAGCTGGCCATGAAAACCTCCATTTATAAAACAGTACAACGAATGAATATTACGGCAGTTGGCTTTATGAGCAGACTACCGGGTAATGCGACATAAACTAGTTCGACCTTGAACTAGTTAGCGCACCTTCGTTACAAGAATTATTAGTTTCATTTCTGAACCATTTGATTGTTTCTTTAAGCCTAATTTGTTACATTAGGCTAGGCACAACAAATTGGTTGTGTGATGCACAACCTGGAGCAACATGCCTTCCCAATTACAATTAATCCTTACGAAAGTCAGGTTTCCTTGCAAGCGATCTCTAAATGAGGGGTTCTCAAATTCGTTAAAGTCGAGAAACCCCTATATGCTTCGAATGGCAGCCGAGGAACCCCTTACGAGCTTGGCATTGATCCAATAAAGCAGTGCAGAAGCTAACAGACCTTGTAAACAACGATGCCCACACTAAGGAGTGTCTGGCTCATGATTACGCATTAAAGGGATACTACAACGAAATTTCGGCGCTCATTTTTTGGTTTATATGTGTTCAATGAAGCAGCATCACATTGAACATACGAATATCTTGTTAAAAAAGTCACGAAAAGGAATTTTAAAACGAATTAAACGATTAGCAAAGAGCACCTGGTGGATGTCGCTAACGCCTCGCTTGCAATGCCCGTCTAGGCACCTTTACAGCTAGTGACGGAGGTTGTCTCGCCTCCGGCCACGACGAGAGAAGACGGGCAGGAGGAACTCCCCTCTTCCCGAGAATGCGTTTTGTGTGTCGCAGAAGTCGCTACTGTACCCCTACAAGATTACAGAAGATTAACCCGTCACTCAAAATTTGTACAAAAGCAGCCACTTCGGTGGCTGGAACGACTAGGCCATCCTCTTGACGTCAGCTTCGCCATAGCTTTGCTCATCCTGAGACGACCTACGTCACGATTGCGTTGGATGTCACGTGGTCTCCGCTGGGCTTTCTCCGAGCACTTGCCAGAGTGGGCCGTTTATAACGAAAAATACAGCCACCAGGCTCAAAGTACAAACGTGCGATTGTCATTTACGGATATTGTGGATCATATTCAACTTATTTTTGAACACGACGGGAATATTTCAAATTGTGTTGAAGTACCCCTTCAACCCTTTCATGGTCACTGACGTACCTGTACGTCAGCGCGGGAGCGTCCCGCATGGTTGCTGATGTACCGGTACGTCTGCGACTGCTCATTCAAAAATTCGCGCCTCTGCTTGAACGGGCGCATTCGCGGGGACGTGCTGCCATCTGGTGGGTTTGTAGGGAACTACGACTGTATAACTCCGGTCGCGTTTGTTTTGGCGCGGTTTTTTAAATTGCGAAACTGGACGCTCTGTGCAAGTGATACTTTTGAGATGGTCGCCCGTGCCGGCTGCTCGGGGGTAGTGTAGTGGACATTGGAGCGATGGCTCTTCGGGTTTAGACTTTGAAACCTCGGACTTTGAGCAGGATGACAGCTCGATATCCCATGAAAAACTGGAAACTAGCTCGGTTTGGAGTCCGAAGTCTGACACACAGCCGCACCGTCTGCTAGACCGTCTCAGAAGCGGGCGCATCAAAGTTTTAGTCCTTTTGGTTTCGTTCAGCCTCCAGCGAGTGTGCCGTAGATGTTTTGAAGCGTGTGTAGTATTTATTTTAAGTCTTACATTTTTTTATGCAACAATAAACTAGTGTATACTCTTTGCTACCGCATCGAGCAAAAAAACCCGACCACGGGGGCGCGTTTTTGGACAAAAAATGTGACCATGAAAGGGTTAATGGATGACTCGGGAAAACACTTTCCTTCGGTTAGGGACAGTCAAAGAAATATGGTAGCTTGGGGAACCCATGAGGGTACCCTGGGAAACCTCTGGGTTCCCAGGAACCCAGTTTGGAAAATAAATAGAGCAAGAATGCTGACAGGCCAACCTGGAAGCCCTTCTGGACGACGCTGAAGACCCTGTCGAAGCAGACCTCGTCCATGTCAGTCATCTGCTGGAGGTTGGAGGTGGCCTTGACCCCGATGAAGGTCTGGCCCAGGGGCACTGGGCGGAAGCGGTTGTCAAAGTAGAACAGCCCCATCCGCGGGTTCACCCGCAGGAAGTGGGCCACGTCCTCATAGTTCGGCAGCGTGGCCGACAGCCCCACGATTCGGATCATCCGCTGGGAGGACTCCACCTGGCAGGGGTGGGAGGAGAGGGAGGTCACAGTGACCGGATGTCCTAACCAACTCGTGCAACGCGATCGTACCGAGTCAAAAACTGCCAGTTGGCCTTTAAAGAGACACTGACAGGGTATTTATGCGCGCCAAGGTTTTTATATGATAGCCCGACTACCCAGAACACAATTTGCGGCTCGAAATTCGCTTTCTTCCTGCCCGAAAACCGCCGATCCAGAACTGGCCGGTTTGAGTCGCGCTCACTCTCTTCTCTGTGGTCATGTGCCGTCCTCTATGGCACAGACACACACACACAAAATATAATCAAAGTCGTGGGTCACCAAAAACACACACTGAAAATTAAAAAAAAAAAAAAAAAATGAAGCAAATTTTTGTGGTTTTTTAAAAGGTGCAAATATGTTGATTAAAAAAACAAAAGTTGCACAAAGAACCAGAAACACCCTGTGCATTCTCTGCATAATTCTCAGCACGGCGTCGTATCGCGGGGGTCGCGAGCTGGACAGCTGAACGAAGCAGACTAAGCGATGGCAACAGAAGACGGGCATGGGACCTTTACTTCAGAACTGTTGTTCGCGGTACCGGCAAATCTGTCCAGCTTTGAATGAGAAATCTTTTATTGATCAAAATAATTAGAATCTATTCCTTACGAAACGCCTGACCACCAAACCACCAAGACATTGCTAAGATGTTGCCCCTTCTCCTGGCTAAGACATTGCTTGCCTTACGAACACCATTTGGTAACAGCTTGGAAAGTGTGCAAACGTCAAGCACAAAGTGCTTGGCTTCTGCGTTTGTAATGCAACATGCAACGTGCACGTGTTTCGTCTGCTTCGCACAGGCGAAAAAAAAAAAGGAAAAAAAGAAAAAAGAAAATGCGGTCAAGTGTAGTTACGTGGCAGAAGCTTTCGAGCTTCCGGATGAAAAGGACTCATTTGCCGCTAGGGGTGCCCTGGTCCGGGCTTCAATTAGGTCCGCGCGTTTTTATAAGTTTATGGGTACAACTCTGAGGATTCCTAAACCCCCTTAGTCATCTCTGTCTTGAAGCAGAATCTTATTTCTCACTAAAAGAGGTGCTCTTCAAGCTTAAATTGTTTTTTTGATTAATGATGGTTGCAAGCATCCTTTTAAGTGAGGTCGGGCAATTCTACCATAAAATACAGAGCAAGCACCTACGCAAAAGTTGGAGACATAATCACGGAAGAATGGGAATGGGCGCTTGTTAGGCTTGAGAGCAGAAACGCAAAAGCAGCCTGTGAAAGGGTAGGCCCTCATTTGATCCGACAGAAAGGTATAGGAGCAGTACAGGGGTCTGGCAGAACCCTTAATTTTTACACTCTCGTCACGCCTGCTTTTGCGCCGGCATTCTCACATCAAGCAAGCTTAACCACTTCGCACAGGTGCACATGCGTACAGCTTTACAGCTTTGCACCGGCTTCTCAAAGAAGCAGCTGACACAGAGGGACATTTTGGTTAGTTTGGCGGGCTCAGAAGTTTACTGAAGTAGGAACTTGACATAGTTTTTGCTTACATTCCAGATGTTTTGAAAATCAGGTGTAGTGGGTGCGCATTGCGACATGAGCACCTGCTTGGTATTTTACGTAAATCCCACTGAAGCAAATTATCTCGCTGAGTGGAACAGACCTGTCTCAGGGTCCTGGCAACAAGAGCCTCCAGCACGGGGCCCCTGTCTCCGTGCAGCAGGTGTACTTCGTCCAGGATGAGCAGCTTCACAATCTGGTTCAGCGCAATGTCCCCGGTGGACTTGCGCGTCACTACGTCCCATTTCTCGGGCGTGGTCACCAGCATCTAGAAGTAGGGCGGGCACAAACCTAACTTTAGCATATAAATGCTTTAAACGTGACGAGTGTCGAGAGGATTGTACAGGGCGTGACAAAATGTATCTATATTAGTTTTAGAGCCTGTTCTTTTGTCTTTACCCAAAAGCGTTTTCGGAACAGTGCAATTATTATTATGATTCTTTATTGGTGATCCAATAGCCTTCTACCAAGCAATGTCTTTCAACCTCAAGAGATATACCGCCTATATACTTCACTTCTTTTTCAGGCTACTCTCATTACTTTTTACATACTGAGGGCCACATTATCTTTCCCTCTGCCAGGGCAGTAGGAATCAATTATAATGAATGCATGTCATGGTGTTAACAAATCGAGCAAGTTTGCATAACTTCAATTATGGCACTAGATTTTCACTTTCCCTAATCACAATTTTATTTGATTATCGACTAGTTGTTACGACACCGGTAGCTCTCAGGCAAGCCACAGATTTTGCATTTATTTTATTTTCATTAATATGAGCACTTAAACAGTCTTGTCGAGTTTATGTAAGGAAAGAAATCCTTCAATGTATGCACTTTATGCGCAAGATATTGAGATGAAATTTTGTGAATGACCCTAAAATAGTAAGATCAATTCATAAGCACAGGAATTTTCATTTCTAGCTGCAATGTCTTTTCTGAAAGCCAGCAGCTTCTACATGAACTTGGGCTCCACTCCGCATAAAAAGGCAAAGCAAGCCAAAGTTCAAAGGGCAATCATAAACAGACGCAACGTAACAAACAGGCTAGAGATATTCCAACATAGTAATGCCACTGGTGAAAGGAGTGGCGCACTTAACGATCTAATCATTTTCAAGCACAAAGGATGAGACACAAGGAGTCACAAAGCATTCACGTGAGTCTTCATGATCTCTGCTTTGCTGAGCTGCATGTCACCAGTGAGCTCACGGACCACCACACCCAGAGGCTCCAGCTTCTTCCCGAAATTGCGCACCATCTCAGCTGCCAGCGCTTTCATTGGGGCCACATAAACGACCTGGAACGGCAGAAACATGGTTGTCAAAATCATCTCCCCAGATGTGGAACACATATTGAGGTAGGTCAAGCTCAAGCAGGACCTTGCACTGAAAATATAAAAGTAGAGTAATGTGACGGTGCTGTGAACTTTTTCTTCAAACGCGAGTGACCATGTTAGGAGCAATTGTCCGCAAAATAAAGTCGCAATGTGCATGACTGGTTGCTATACCTTAAAGTTGCTCCCGAGCCCCTTCCCGTCCACGTGCTGCTTTACTTCGTGCAGGATGGCGAGCATGGCCACGTTGGTCTTGCCTGCTCCGGTCGGAGCACAGATGAGCAGGTTCTCGTTGGTGTTGTACACAGTGTCGAACACGATAGACTGGATCCTGTTCAGGGTCTCCACACCTTTGAAGCCGATCCGGCACACCTGTTGAAGGGTGTTAGAACAAGCCGGAATGTATAGAGCAAGTCAAAAATACACAAGTTAACCATCATCAGTTGAGGATCGCCTGTCCAGATTTGCTTTAACTGTGAAAAGTGTAAACTTCAGGATGTCCATAGAACATAAAAATTCCTTGCCTCACACTGACACCATCAAGAAATATGAGTGAATCGTCTATTTTCAGTTTTGTGTGGCACACTGCTGCTGTGTGGTCCTGGGAGAAGCTGTGTGGCTAATGGTCATCGAGTTGGAGCAGGTTGCTCCAAGTTTCAAAAATTTCAAGATGCAATTAAATGAATTTACTAGGATTATTAGACACCAAATCAACATTGATTATTTAGTATATTAATTACAGAACATGAAACTGTAACGAGATCACTTCATGCTTTGTTTCACAAGCTGCATGCCCTACAGTCAACCCTACGGCAGCACTGTAAGCCTCCCCTTGTCACAGTGAAAAGACAAGCCATCCCAAAACTTGATGACCTATAATGATATAAAAAAAAAAAAAACTCAAACAACGTGTTACAAATGCGCTCTCATGTTCTCGATTTTGAGTTACTACTTGAGTTACTACTTAAAATAGCATAAGGAAACACCAAAAAAGTATTTGAAATATGCGTAGAAGCTAAATGAGCAAACAGGTTGGCAAAGCATGATGATAAGCAGTGAGAAAAACTCTCACACAGGCCAAAATTAATGCAACATGATCAAGAATAGGCAAATGCCCTTTCAAACAAACCTCGTCCAAATCGGCAACCTTCACCAGCTTGTTACCAACGTTTGGAGGGGGAGGCTTGCTCAGGGGTATTGAGACCTCTTCATACTTTCCAGTGCTCTTAACTTTGCAGTCTGTCGGAAGTGCTAACTGCCGAGAAAAGGAAAATGTAAGTCAGTCACACACACAAACTAGATTTAGGGATCGCTGCCGACCGTCCAACATTTATCCACATTCTACAGAAGTTAAGGTGTGGCACTGTCTGGCTAATATGGAAGGAAACATGCAATTGTCTTTATTGAGGAATAGTCATTGCCACGAAGTGAGAAATGGCACTACCTGTATATTCTAAAGGCCCTGAATGCACTACAAGCATCCTGAAATTGCATTTTTTAGAGCTTGAAGTGCAGCTAACTCTACATGATAGCTATTAAGGTATACTATTACTTAAATAAACATTCTGGTAATGAAAAGTAACATCTATTTCAGAGACACAATGTGTCCATGAATTTCCTTAACATGCTGGTTCCCAACAACAAAATGTCATGTCAGCTCAATTCCCTTGACTGCCATAATCTAACTATAAAACAGCACATTTGTTTTGGCTACATGGCTCTAACCATTACAGGGAATAGAGAATTTGAAAATCTGTGCCATAGACGATTTGCAAAACTGCTTGGAGGTCTGATTTCTTAAGTTTCAGTTTCTCGGTATTTCAGGGCCAGTAGTTTTGATACAGGAACATAGTAATGGTTTTTTTTTAATTCCCATCCCTAGGCGTGAACTTAGGTCTAGGCCGTTGTGTCTTTCATTTCTGAGGAGACTTTCAGTTCTTTTTTATAACAAGAGGGCACACAAAGCTGTATTGTTTAGCAGTAAAAGCATATCGCCAACCATTATCTCCACACTAAAACATGCAACTCAAGGTTACTGCAATTCTAGTATTATTTTGCAGGCGTTGCAAAGAGCTAAAATCGGTTTGAGATAGCTCCGAACTCAGTAAAGCACAGATGACGGACGTTGCGCCGGTAATTCAGGATTTGTCCAACCCTGACAGAGAGAGTACGCTTCGGTATATGTCTTGCAAAACATGACGGAACGAAACATGAGAGAGGGATGAGAAAAGAGAGAAAAAGGAAGTAGGTGAGGAGGGAGGAGGCGGGATGGGAGGATGGAATGAGGTGGGGAAGGGAGAGGAAGGAAGGGAAGGTAGGTGGGGAGGGAGGAGGAAGAGAGGGATGTCAGAGGGGGAAGGGGCGAGGAGATGTAAGCGGTGTCACCTGACTTATACAAATCAATTTGCCCGCTAAATTTAGAAGAGAAACTGAATTGGTGTATGGGTCACTTGATGTCAAATTTCCTGCAAAGCTTAGCTTGATTCAATGAATAAGATGACATCATTTGCCCCACTAAATTTACCAGAAAAATGAACATATCGACAGATGGACAAACTTCTTGAAATTTGGGGAAAGGTGGGGGGAAGCATTTTATGGTTTAAAAAAATAAAATACAGGCTCTATCATGATGAAAAAGACCAGGGAGCACAAAATGTGTCCTGCACCAACCACACTCCGTGTGTCGTTCGTGAAACATTTTTTTTAAATCTTTTTCATTATCATTTTTTTTCTATTATTTTTACTTTATTGTTTTTTATTTCTTATTTATTGATTGCCTGATTTAATTGATGTATTATTTTCATTCAAAACCTGCCACTGTCGCCTGCATTTTTCCATTCAAATAAATTTCTACAAGCTTGATCATGCTGACAAACACTGGTAAGTCCACAATGCGTGATAGGCCTTCCAGGGAAGAAGAGAAAGAAGTCTGAATGGCACCGCCTACTGAAAATTGGCTTTCATTTCTGACACACGCTGTGAGATGGTGCTGCATGACAGGAAAGGCCACGAAGCACATAAGATCATTCACAGACCCCAAAAATAAACTTGGTTTTCATGGTTTGTACTACAGACCCTGGATATCTCAGTCGACAAAGCCCTTGGATCACAATCTTAAAGTAGCGAGTTCAAATCCCGTCTGGAGACTGGAAGCCTTTTTATATGGTTCCCTATAGGCGTAACGCTTCTCGCAGTAACAGCCGGCCGTTACCCCCAAACGTTACAGAACTCCATAAAAATCAGCTGATAAAATGAATTCTGTGTTAAAAAGCACTGACCAATTCACGGCAACTTTACTAGCTCAGTGACTTAGGCATCCGACTGCCACCGTTTCCCCAGCAGGTTTGAGCCTTGCTGGGGGCTCAAGCTTTATACATAAACCTTATACATAATCCCAAAGGTTCATAACAATTTTCTCGTAGAAAATGCTGCCAAAAACACATTCTGTGTTTAAAACGCCTAAGCCTGATTTATGTGTGTACCTTGTTCCCGTAGGGATTGATGGTCCCTTGCTGTTTACAAAGCGGAACACAACACTGCATCGGCATTGCATCTGTCACACGAAGCACGGCCGCTTTACTTGTCTTCTTTGCCAGTCCGGTCGCCGGTTTTGTTTTCTCGCCACTACCAAAGTGGCGGACGTAGTTCTCGGCGCTCTATTAGATAGCACTGTGCATTTTGCATGTCATCTATTTAATAAAAAAACTGAAGCAAAGCGGACTTCAGAGGCATACCTTGGTGCCTGCTATGAAAGCAGCACTCTTTTTGGCTTCTGCGAAAGAGTCATACACATTGGGGTACCGCTCCACGTAAACCTGTGGCCTCCGGGGCAACAGTGGAGCTTCCTTGACCGTTTTTAGTTCTGCATTTAGTTCTGCGTGCCTGTAGATAGAATCATGATTATGGTAAATAATGCACAAAGACTTCATTGGCACCTTATGACACGCGAAGTTGTCACGATTAGATAGACCTTAATAAGATAGCACTTCGCTTACTACATTCTGTCTCTGTGCACCACTTTGCAAGGTTCATGTAGAAAGTATCGTAAAATCCCCTAAAAAAACACATGCAAATGAAAAAAAAAAAAAGAAATTTTTGAACAGCCTAGATGGAAAAAAATGTTATAAAACGAATTTACAACGAAGAAAAAAGATTTTTAGAGCTATATTTACGACGCAAAATGAATTTGTAGTTGGCACCCGCGGGAGCCATTGCAGGTCTTGTGCGCCGCCGCCTCAAAGTCACACCACCGCTGCACGCTGAGCGTGGTGCGCCACCATTTCAACGCGTTTCTCCACGCTGCCGCCAATCGCGCAGGTCTATCACGTCTGCTTGCGTTTTTTCAGGAGCTTCTTTTGGGCTCTAAAAGTTACTTATCAATCTTCGTTCTTTGTTGCACTTAAAACAAAGATGAATAAGTAACTTTTAGATACCATAGGAAGCTTTCCAAAGAGCGCAAGTACCACGTGACAAATAGCAGCCGGTCACAATACAAATGGCGGCCACTTTTCCGTGGCACCCGCGGGTGCCAACTACAAATTCGTATAGCGCCGTAAATAATGCTCTAAAAATTTTTAATTTTCATTGTAAATCAGTTTTATGAGACTTCTCTTTCCCAACCAGGCTGCTTAAAAAAAAGTATTTTTCCTTTGCATGTGTCCTTTAAAGGCACCCACCCAAAATGAAGAGATAAATAGTGCAAAACATGAGCTGGGCTAACTTTGAGAATGAGACAGCAAACCTTTATCAAAAATTAATGATAAACACTGGGGCACCCACTACAAACCACGTGACACGGGCACTGATACCACAAATTGCGGACGCGGCAAATTCGTGTTTTCCAACACAATAAACACGTGAAAATTTGCTTCAAACTTCTGTGTCACGGGAACGAATACCACGAACTGTAGATGCAGCAGATTCGTGCATTACAGTGCGATAAACGTGCGGAAACCGGCTACAAAGTTACGTGCTATGGGAACCGATATTGGTTGCGCAGATTGTGGACAAAAACGTGGAAACGCGCTGGTAATTCGTTTGTCACACGCAGACTGGTACCGCAAATCGGGCAGTACTTGTGATTTCCGTCGGACATCGCATTGCATCGCATCGCGTCGGATCGAAATCTGTTGGTGGGCGGTGTTTCTGAACTTTTTTTGTTATGGATACTTAGCCAGAAAAACAGGATGGGTGATCTCTCGGGGGAGGGTGCCCTTACCGAGATTTTACGGTCTGCTGCTCGCTCAAAGAGCTAAAGATACAAGGTTTCAAAGAAAAACTCTTAAGTTTCAGGAATTTGAGATTCTGTACTATGTTATTTTTTTATAGCTCTTATAAGGCGGGCTAATGACTAACTAGCCTCGCACTGCACAGGAAAGAACAAACGTCAGGTGCAGACAACACTAAGTGAAGGGTTATAGGCAACACACAAACAAACACACAACCCATACTTTTGCCTTCGCAGAAATTCCACGTTTAGTTGAACCTCGTCCTCTTGATCCTTCGTGTTTTTCATGCGATCACGCCCAATCCTCTTCTCCTCTTTCTGAATTTTCTTCATAAGGGCTTTCTCTTGTTCAGACTAGAAAGAAAGGTTTAAAAATGTAACGTTGAAAACGTTTTCTCTTGGAATATTTGCAACTCGAAGGCAAGCTGCATTGAAACTCCACAGAACTTCCAACACCCAAAACTTGCTAGAGCATTTCTGCACATCCATAACCTCATGTGACTTTTGACAAATGCATCAAAAATTTTTCATGCATGAAAAATAAAAAAAAATTCAGCACAGGGAAAAAGAAAGAAAAAACACTATTTTAAAAATATGCTTTGATATGGCTAGGGTTCCGTTTTTTCGGATAAATCCGATCAAATCTACAAAACACTGGCCGCTAAAGTTTTTGACAGTTTGGATTTACCCTAGAAACTCCAAATTCCAATGTCACAACGTTAAGAAAAAAAGGTAAACATCCACGGTATTTTACAAATGAGCTTGGTCAAAGCACAAGGTCAGCGGTCCTGAGGAGAGGTCTCTTCAGTTTCCTTTCAAATCTCGAACTATTGACAAAAAGGGGTTCATAGCTTATCTCATCAAGCTTTGTTCAAGACAACGAGTCATTGGAATTTTAGACCAAGACAAAAGCCACTGTTCTAGTTTTCAATTTAGACTTGTTAGAAGGAGTTGGTGTTCTGTTTTTACGACAGTGAAAGCTATGATCATAGGAGGGAGAGGGGTAGCTAAAGGTTCTATCTCTCCACCCCATGGAGGGAAAATGGTGGAATGGGATGAGAAGAAAACTAGCTTTTCAGAGACTACGTCAAATAGTCCAGCGATTTTGAAGTATTGGCATTTATTAAAGCAACACTCGTTTGCAAGTTTTGTTTTGGGACGGCTAGTATTATCCAGTGTTGGGTAAGTACATCTAAGAAGTACCTGAAGTAATTACAAATTAATTTAGCAGTTATGTACTTAAAGTGAAGTTGTAGGTGCACTGAGCGCAATGTACTATGAGTAAAATACTATACATATGATGTATTTTCAAATTAAAGTACAAGTGCCCTTTTCTTTGACATAAAACTACTTTTTTTTTTTACATTTTGAGGGGGTCCAAAACTGGGAGGTCGATGTCACAAGAACTTGGTCACATAAGTGACGTCACACAGGTAACACCGAAGAGGACCGCGCAGTGCGCACATGCATCCTTTCTTATCTGCTGGCTTGCTCGTTCGCTCACTTCGACGCAACATGCTCCTGTCTGATCGAAACGGCAATAGACGCCGCTCCGGCAGCCGTGATTCCACAATCTTTGCTCATCACTCTGGACAGCGGCCGAGCTCGCGTGCTCTGCGGCACGGGCAGTTCACGTGACTCACTCGAGCGACTCGGCGAAGAGTTGAACATCCTCTCATTTTTTGTGCCATCTAAAGTCACTGGACACCGGGAAAGTAGCGCTAAGCTCCCTGTATGTTTGCCATTTTGGCTCAAGAAATGAGCAGTTTCTCTTCGACCTCTCCGTTCTTGGTGAGCCAATCTAAATTTGCTGGTGATGGGTAGCTTTATAGAGACGTTTCTTGTATACCGAGATTTGGCTATCCACACACCGGCGAAACAAGCAAAGATCTTCGTACCGCCACCACATGTGGTGTCAGTGCTTGAAGGCACTGAGAAATCATTTTCTTGTCTTCCAATATGCAAGAAGAACAATATCATTGTAAGAGATTCGTGGAGATGGGCGTGATTGATAAGTTAATTGCACAAACAGTGCCAAAGATGCTTATTTTGCGAGAAACGCCTTCAGTACGATGATGCTCCATGGCGATCTTTCTGCGACTGGTTTAGAACGACCCTCTTGGCGGTTCGAAGATATGAAGGGGCTGAAATGGCAATCACCATGGCAACGGACATTGACCAGTCAATCACCTTGCGAGCTTCCGGTCGTCTGTATCTGTTTGTGTCCCAGCAGGCAGGGAAGGCAGTGGCACTACTTTCCAAAGATTTAGTGACTTCAGTGCCACCCACACATAGTTCCATGGAAATCTATGCAGCATAGTACATGTATGCAACGACCAATTGTTTTTAACTGGTATGCATTCCCCCTGGGGTATCGGGGGTGCATCAGTTATTTTTGGAAATGGCAGTGAATATTGGATAAACTGAAGTGGCCACAAAGTAGTTGTTTTACTCTTGCTGACTAAATATTTAACACAATCAACTTTTAATGCACTGGGTATTTGTATCGGTTTTATAGCCACCATTACTTCACTCAAAGAAATGACCAGATGACGTCTCGAAAGTCAATAGCTTGTTCTCACATGACAATAAGGCTTTTTTTCGTGTTAGAGGTTGGACTCAACCCCACTGGGAAAGCCAAAGACACGAGTGTGTTATCCTTGAAAGAGTTGAATTTCACCGAGACTAAAATTGGGGATGTACTTTGAAGTCGGGAGTTGTACTTCCCTCAAAAAGTACCAGAAAAAAAACCTTTACTTCAAGTACCAAGCACATATTCACAGAATGTACCAAGTAAAGTACAAGTATTCTAAACCTCCTTGAAGTAGTACTTTAAGTATGTTGTGCTTAAAGTACTACTTAAAGTTTAAGCACAATGTACTTAAAGTACTTCCAAACACTCCTATTACCAATGGCAAGGGTACAAATGCCCAATCAAGCTGAAAAAATATTATTCAATACAGGTGAGTTCTTATGAATTTAGGGCAGGTTTTGTGTTCGGATATCTGTTTTTATATTGAATTTTGAAAAATTTGGCACAGGGCGAAATTAAGCTCTCAATTTGGGAGACTTAAAAATCTACCATAAGAACCTATGATAAACTCAGCACAAAAAATGAACTCCGGAAAACACCCTCCAAATTTCATGAGAAATAAACTCCAAAAACATGGAACCCTAGATATGACCAATAAATTCGATCGGCTCGTTTAGTCATGCCACGTGGCTAAAGGACACCAAATATCACTGTGTTAACACCTTTCATGCAAAATTGGTTTAAAAAAATCTTGTTTATCTATTTATATTTATACATATACAGTGTGACATTATTAGCATGAACAAGTGATCTCCTGTTTTCTTTTGTTTTTTTTTAATTTAACAGCCGCTACGAAAAATCTTAGTGAGGTGCACAGTCCTGATTCGGGGAAGTAGCCCAAGCGATACAGTTTGGTGCCTGTCAATATTTCATCCGAGTAAAATACAAAAAAAATAGCCCATGTAGTGTTCATGCTAACAGTGTCGCACAATGTATACTGCGCAAGTGTTAGTGCAAACACGACATAGCACTTTTTTTTATTTAACTTTGAAAGGGTATTGGCGGGCAGCAAATTTTACCGCTTAAGTTAGTACGCTGCAAGAGCAGTTCCCACCACATTAATAGACTATATGGCAGGCTTTTGATTACAAGAGGAAAATGGAAATAACCGACAATCCCTTGTTCGTGCTAACAGTGCCGCATTGTGTACACAGCCACAAAACAAAAATACAGTTGTTTTTTTATAAGGCTCCAAGGATCGGTTTTAATAAAAAGCCATTAAATCTAGGCCAATGCAGTCCGTGCAGGCGAGTTATATGGCTGGTCAGATTAAGTTGGTTATTCACTAAAATTTGATAATTAACTTTATAATGATTGAAGATAAAGATATGATACCAATCATAAGCTTGCTGAGCATAACTGGAAACCACCACACAAGTAAATTTTATAAATATCTGTGGCACGTGAGAAGTGCAATGGTGCACTACAGTTACCACTTGAGCAATGGGCGCAAGGCTAGTCTTGCAAAAATGCAACCGCACGGTTTTTCGGTCTCTTGTCATCCACGTTTTCATGCCGCCAGCACTGTGCCCGTTGCACGTGTGGTCACTTTCGCACACCACCATGCCCCCCACATATCTTGAATTTGTTAATTTAGGGGTTTTCAGTGATGCTCAACTAGTTTCTAATTGAAACCATGTGAATTTTGACTAATTAAAAAGTAAATAAACACATTCTAATTATTTATCCCACTTATCATGACAAATAACCCCTATATTATGTCCCCTTGGCTGTATGAATCACCTGCATCGAATGCATTGAAGCAGCTTTCACTGCTTTTTTAAAACAAATCAGTAAAGCCTAAAAAATGTGCCCTGTATAACAAATAAAGGATACTGAAAGAAAGCAAAATTGCAGACCTTTGTCAACTGGACTGAATGAATGAGCAACAGAGAAAGAACATATTCAAACAGATTGCACCAGGAAAATACCGATCATTACAAGAGAGTGAAATGAGGGTACATGAAATGCATCACTCAAACAAAAAAAGAGAAGCTGAAGCTTTCTTTAAAAACAAAACTGAGTTAGGAACAGCCTTCTATAGTTTCTTGCATTCGATTATCCCACAGGAATTTGGCAGACGTAAATGTAAACCCCTATTATTTTCGAAAAAATGTGCAGTGACTGCCGCCGGGCATGCAGGCGAGCCTCTCAGCTAAGAGACGAGAAAGAGTATGTCGCTTTCATTAGCTTTCCTCTCTGCTCGTGTCCTTTCCTGGGATTGATGCGCAGCAGCGGTCAGAGCAACAGCAAAATATTTTTTGGTGATTACGTTGTTCCTATCAATTTAAGAGGAGCTTTACACACACGTTTTAGGGTGCATACATTCAAACTTTGTTTTTTTTTCTTCAAATAAAAAACAAAACAAAAAGCATCTGCAGTTTTTCTTTGGAGCAGCAGAGAAAACCCCTGAGAAACTTGCCTCACAGACCATGTGCACTTAAAGTGATTTTCCGATTTACATTAAGTCCTAATTTCTCTCTATCACTACATCATACTCAGTATAGGGCCTAATGCATGAAGTCAGCTGGCTAGTAACATCATTAATGTATTTCAAAGAACAAGAGCCCCAGGGCTGACCCCTGGGGTATGCAAGAGGTAGTAGGGGTGGCTGCTGCACCAGCCACTTATAATGGGTTAACAGAAAAATATTTTTATAGCCGTTTTGACTTTAAAAGGAACCCTATGAAAAAGAAAAACACTGAAGAACCTTCAGCATTCTTTTTTCCCTCCATTGATGCCTTTTTGAAAGAAACATGTGGCTAATGATTAAAACAAAAAACACACAATTGTTATTTAGGCAGTCTAGGGACCTGCACATGTTACCTTACCTGTACAGTGACTTGGCAGCCATAGGTAGGCTTTGTGGGCTGGTTCTTTAAGGCTGGTACATCAGGGAAAGCATCTCCTGTGCTCAAAGCTTCTGCATTGATGGCCTTCACCAGCTCTTTCCGGTGGTCCAGGATATTGTGAATCACGCCCAGAAACTCGGCACCAAAAAATTCAAACATCTGGAATCCCCAATGCATGCCACATGAAACAAAGGCACCCTGAGAACAAATCGCAACAAAGGTCTCATTCTTTAAGCACACCCTGAACAATTAAGTTCATGCACCCAGAATTTAAGCCTTCTGAACAGACTTAAACTAAGATATCAGTAGAGACAAGGTGAGTGTGGTGTCATCTGTGCTTGGCTGTAACTAGAAATAAAGTTTAATTATAAAGTGTGCAGCAAAATAAGCATTCAGCATATTTCGATGAAAAGTGTGATTGTTATGAAGACTCTGTCACAATGACACAATTGACCGGAATTTGAAGGGCATCTACGGTCGAAAACGAAACCCAAAATAAATGACCTGTGTTGCTTTAGTGGCACGAAATATGATCACAGCCGTAATATTATGTCAATGTGAAGCCGCATACTCCACTAAAACCGATTTTAAAGATGCAACCAGCTGCTCTTTAGCAGGTGGCCAAGCAAGTTAGCTCTTGGTCAACCAACACTAGGCGACACATACCGCAGCACCACCATGACGTCACGTCGCAGCCGTACAGCTGATACCAGTGTTGCTATCTCTTTCTAACAGATAGTTTTGGTTTTGTTGTAGACCCCCGAAACAAAACTAAGCCGTGATATTTATAAAACTACAAACAATATAGAAAAAAAGTATACCTTGCTATTCAGAAGCAATGACTCTGCTGCAAACAGTCGTAATCCCAAATTCGAAAATATTGACCGGAGCTGCCCTTTAAGAAAAGCTATACGCCCAATAACCTGAATGCTGCAAAATGCTCCGTCATGATTGTATAGCTTTGAGAAGTGCTCTGTGAAGAAAAATCTAATTTGTGTGTCTTACTGCTAGAAAGTTTGCCAAAATAGTCAGCATGTTCCAGTACCAATATTCTGATGGGAAGAAAAGCAGGCAAAGTATCAATCTTGCTGATTCAGAGTAGGAAAAGTATTTAACAGCATGTAACGGGACACTTAAAATTTCCCTTAATGTCCTGTTAAGATGAAGTGCCATGCATAAACCTTTGGTCATGATGAACCTTATACCAATGTGAAGAGATCAATTAATTCAGCAGTAGCAGGACTGCAAGTGACTCTATGTCACGCAAGGGACACACTGGTGAAGTTCTGTGTCAACTACCTAGAAAGTGTTTTGAAGAGCACTATATCACTCCCTAGGAATGAAGCAGTATAGTGTATTCTGTATCATTCCTCTCAGATATCAATACATCTTGGTTTTGTCAGTGCAATATATGTTTGCAATCCCATCCTGTCTCTCCTCCCAAAAGATTCAAAGAATATCCAAATGTTCTTTTCTTAAACAGCACCTAACTTAGCTCCAGCTTTACTACTGAAAGACGCTCATAGTTATTTGACAAAATATAACTCATAGAATGGCTATTCTGAACTTTACGTCTTTCAGAAGAACAATTATTTTCCTTAACTTATTAGAGAGCCCATATGAGAGCAGTACATTGACCTGAAGCAGCACTGGAGTCGTACTGAATGTCTGCTGTAGGATATGAGAATTCTTTAAAAAAAAAAAAGCTGTGTACATTGTGACCTTGAGGTAATCAGTAAAGGGCCTAAATTTATATTGATTGGAGTAGCTGCTCAGTGTAAGTTCTTTGGAGCGTAGAGAAATATTATAGTGCTTTTCACTTGCACTGATGAGCTCACAATAATCGTAACAATATTATGATAAAAACTATAGAGAAGCGTGCTTTGATGTGGCACATGCCACATTTTTCATGAATGAAAAAAATGTGCAGAATATATCACTGCAATTTAACTCTCACCAGTAAACCATTGTTAAAGGGGTCATAAAAAGAAAAAAGTATCTGCCAAATCTTTTTTACATTAAAAAAAAATATATTTTGGCATGTGCATGTTTATACAGCCTGACGGGCGACTCAACGGGCGACTTGTCTCTCAGCTGTAGATAAGAAATTTAGCCAGCGCAGTAGAACCGCTAGCCCGGGGTCTTTAACAAGCACCACGAAGTAGTGATACACAACCACACCCCGGTATGATGCTCATCCAGATCAAAACGGGTAGGAGTGGGTATTGATCCCAGGGTCCCTGGGTTCTGCAGTGCGAGCTTTCGCTCCTTGTGCTTTGAGCTGGTGTGCGCTAGCCCACTTGGCTACAAATCCCCTTCTTATATTCATTAAACCACAAAGACGTTGAATATAAAGCATTACGGCGAAATATTGCCATCCTCATTTTATAAACCGCGTTTCAAAATTGCGTTGCATGGCCTATGTGAAACGACCATGCCACACCCCTCGGCAGCATGAGCAACAAAATGTCATGGTAGCTACGTAAAAAGGTTGAACAGATATTCAACTTTATATAATCTACAAATAATAAGTTTGTAGTGATGAAAACATTGGGTTATTTATAGGCATTCTTGTATAAATTGTATGTCACCACATCACGTGATCATGGTACTGTTTCGGTTTCAAACAGATCCGGGTCTTCTGTCATTTGATAACCATTGTAACTATGCTGCTCATCCTGCCGCAGCTCGCATTCATTGTGGAATGCAGTTGTGGAACTTGATTGTGGATTACAATTATAATAAAACATAAAGTTGAGCAATAAAAAAGTTATAACCAAAAGGGGATTCAAACTTGAACTTTGCAAAATTAGTAGGAAGGATGGATGCGCATGCATGACCTCTCGACTATCAGCATGTACATTCTCAGGCCGTTTGTTTTTGGGGGCTAACTCTAGGACATAGTATTTCGGTATTTCCCCTGACCGGCGGTCGAGAGTTTTCCATCAAATTTCCTTTACGATTTTTCTTGGGAGTAACTTGAAATACTGATTCTCAAGTATGCAAAGGCAATTCGTTTTGCTTATATTTCCAGCCTTCTCGTCTTTTTCTTGTGAGCGGATCGGCACTTTTCTTGTCGAAGCGAGAATGTGTTCACGGTTTGTTAGTTGACAATCGTATCGTGACGCGGCTTGACAAATCCAAGTTGAAAACCATTCCCTCAAAAACTCTCCTCTGTAGCATGACATACAGTAGCAAAGCAGTGTCGGCGTACGGCTCTGAACCTAAAAGCCAACCGCCACGTAATAGGCGACGCTGGAGCGGCTAGCGGTCAACGAGGTCGCTTGTCTTACAATTATCCAAGCATAATATCAGACGTCAGATGTCATTCGTTTACTTGTGTATTGTGTGCCTGACATCATTATGACGCTGCCGTTGGAGCAATTTACCCAATGCTCTGTATTCTCCCCATAGAGTCCGGCCTATGTCACCACCTTGCACAGAAAACAAAAATGCCCCATTGGTTGCCTATCGTAACATATTTGCGGAACTGAAAAAAAAACTCCCCGGGAAACCGAATTTTTTTTTTTTTTTGCTAGTAAACGGGTGTGGATGATTAAACGAATGGATGTGGGCTATGTAATAAAGGACAAGGATTCGAAATAGATATATAGCTCAGGATATCTGAAAAATGTTTCACAACCCCTTTAACGTACAGCAACATTCTGTAGTAATGTGTTCTGCGAATAACCACTTGCCACGTCCAAGAGCTTTCAATGCCTTTTGCCTTGGTTGTTGTGACAGATTAAGGGGTCATGACATGAAAATTAGAAAGTTAGAATCTTGACATAAAATATTCATAAGCTACTTAAACACAAGTTTTACAATTCTGAAGATACTAAATATTACAAAATGTGAACAAGGTAACTTGACAACTGATCATAACCAGCCAGCACTACACCCCATGCTGTGCACTCACCCCACTGCCTCCCTTGTTCTCATTTTGCAACTGAGCCCTGCATAGCTCCATGCATTCTTTGCATAGGATAGAAAGAAGTGGAGGTAATAGAGCAAGGACTATGGTTGGTGACATCACACAAATAAATAGAATAGAGCCGCTTCACTGGATGGGCGGTCGCCCTTCTCCTTTCTGCAAGCCCTATGGTTTGTTCACTGGCAAGCCAAGAATTGTGGTGGAAGCTACACGCTCACCGGACCAGTCAATTGTGGACCTTTTGGCACATGATCACACTCCCAACACATACCCACACGCAGAGAATGATAAGGTGATGGGAGACAGGCTGTCGACTGGTCCAGCAAGCGCGTAGCTCCCGCCACCCTGTCAGCTTAGGGATCGAAGTATAGCTCTTTCTTCCTGCTTGCCTTTCGGGCAAATGGAAGTGAAGAGTGCAAAGGACGCCGGGAACGGGCTTTACGACAGGCGAAAAAACGATTTTGCAAATTAACCTTTGTGAAAAAAGTCTCTGACGATATTATGGGGTCATGTGATGTCACAATGTTATGTAACGTCGCAATATCATGCAGTATCACGACCCGTGGCGATTCTTCGCGACATTTGTCCCACAAAATTCGGCCGATAAAGCACATTCCGCGTTAAAGTATAACATAATCGCAACCGCAGACACCCTCCGACGACGGGAGCTGCTTGTGGCCACACCCACCTCTCCCTCGAGCTCCTTGTCGGTGCGATGGGAGTCCAGCATGGGCGTGACGACGTTCACAATCTCCTCCACCGACAGACCTAGGGCACTGTTGTCGGCCAACACAGTCTGCACCTGTTCCCTCAACCAACTAGAGTTGTAGCGGTTCTTGGGCTTCCTGGAAACCCCGTTCTGAAGCACGGGGGTCTTGTAGCTCATGTCCAGCCGCGCTTGGTCCTTGACAAACAGCTCATCCTCCGAACACACCTCGATCTCATCGTCCACGAAGGGCACAAACCCGCCGACCTTGAGCTTCCGGGTGAACTCGGCCGACTCCGGGAACTGGTCCTCGATGCTGTTCTTCTGCTCCAGCAGAAGGTCCCGCGTCTCCGGGGGAAGCCAGGAGAAGATCTTGCGCACGAGGCTGTGCGCTCTGTTGGGCAGGTCGGGAGGGAAGCTGCCGAAGGTTGTGCGGAGGAGCTGCCTCTGCCTGTCGCTGACGAGGCCATTGTCTTCAGACTCCTGGAACGTGTCCAGCAGCAGGAGTGCCGCGGACTGAATGACCTCCTCCAAGCAGTCGCCTCCGGCTGAAGTGTGAAAGGATCCGAGTGGAACATTGACAGACGAAAAATATGTTAACAATTATATTTCAACTCGTGCGCTACAGAAAAACGCCAGCTCGTAAGAATATTTTGAGAGTTAATGATGATTAAATCCAGTTAACAATATATTTTTCTTCCGATGCATTAGAAAGGAGTTACAAAGTTATAATATCATAACACCCTGCCTAGAAACAGCTTTACACAAAAATAACCTTCCAACACAACAAAATCAACAGAATTGTTCTATACTTTCCTTATTTGCTACAAACACTACTCATCCTTATTTGCTACAAACACTACTCATCCTTATTTGCTACAAACACTTGATATAAGTGATACCGACTTGACATTTTATTATGACAATCTTGTCACGACGATACAACTGGTGTGAAATTTTGACCCCGCCTCCAGGAACTGATGTATCTAAGATTTATTTTACGCGTGCCTTACTTCTGCTAACATGCCGTATTGTGAATGTGCCGTTTTGTAAATATACCATATTGGGGAAGCCCAATTTTTCACAGCATAACCACATGAAAAATTTTATTTCTTTTCCAATTATTTCTACTTTTGTAACGCCCCCTTTCAATCCCCACAGGCCACAATTCCTATGCATCATTTTGCGTCGACAAGTTCTGAAACCGGGTCGTGGCAAAGCTGCTAGTTTCTACTTATTAACAGTCATTTTGAAAATTATATTTCCCAAATATGTTATTTCATCAAGTAATAGGGTATTTTGTTGCCAGCTATGTCAATGAAAAGGTGCTCAGAGTATGTTTTATGGTTTCAAAATGACATTTTTAGCCTACTCGAAGTAATTAAAAAAATCTACAAAACTGCAAGTCCTTCAAAAGTGCACCAATTTTCAAAAAAAATCTCCACCAAGACATCGCTCAAAATGTTTTCCACAGATGCTGTTCAACAAAATAATATAGACGTGTTCGGACAACGTTAACAATCTCTTCCTCGATCGTAGGACGGCTTCAGCTAGAAGTATCAAAGAAGAACCTCTAAAGCTGAAATGGAGCATTCGAGAAGGGATACCAGGGAAAGCCTAGTGGGAAAAAATATTCCGACAAGAAACCAAACCCCTCCAAATTTCACTGGAAGTGAGGTCCCTTGGTAAAGTACTGTTGCAACAAAATGCAAATTGCCATTTTTATACTTTCGTGGAAATTCATCCTCGGGTCTCCAAGAGGATAGATTCATTACTCACCAAACTCTTGAGCATAGTGAAGCAGCTCCCGTAAGGCAACAATAACCTCAGTATCTGACTTGTCCCTCACAGACAAGATGGTCTGCTTGACAAAGTTCCAAGATGCACTGCTCTTTCTGAAACATGTGAAAAATTTTATTAAAATCAATCTCAGCCAGAGCTCTCTAGCAGAAGGAGCCATGCCCCGTTTTACTTAAATTGCGAGCGTAGCGGAAGCTAGAAAAGTGAGCACTGTGCTTTCAATGCCCCTTCCAAGCTTGCACACTCAAGAAGTGCAAGCATTGTTCAGGGCAACACGCTTGTGTTTGCCACTTCAGCTGAACTCACACATAAAGTGGAAGAAACAATAGTGTTAAAAAGCCTCACTTCAAGCGCCTTTCATTCTGGACCTCCTTCTTCTGGAGAATGGCATCGGCAGGTTCGTCAAAGCATTGTTCGTCTGCGGCAACTCCAGAGAATGTCCGAAGTGTCTCCGAGAAGTGCGGTTGCACCAGCTGACTCATACCTGCATCATGTTTACGCAATCACTTCATATACAGAAACATGAACTGCATCACCGCCACTAAACGGGGAAATAGAAAACTTAAAAAAAACACCGACACCCACTAATTTTTTTTTTTTTTTGCCAGGTGATTTAATATTGAGTCAGGAGATTACCCAATCAATATTTTGTTACAGTCATGTACATTTTTAATAAAGCCAGAAAACTCAACTACCCTAAACCGAAACCTGAAAGCTCATGGCCAGAAGTTACGTGGCTACTCCCAACCGTTTCTTTTTTTTTTTCCTCTCTGCTTCTTTGGCGTGTGAAGAAGACGACGACAATAACAAAGTTGCGTGCACCGTTTGCCGTGTGATCGTTTTGCACTTGTATCTCTTCCACTCAATGTTCTGCACTTGAAGATCGACTGGCCAGTACTAGGAACGACAGTTCCAAAGTAGCAACATCACGTTTGTTGCAACGTTAATCCGTTGCGCACTGCCATCGCGTCTTCCAGCCCTCCGTACGTTGCCACATTGAAAATGACGTGTACATGTACTTCCTGTGATCTGTGCAACATTTTTTTTTTTCGTCAATCAACGTATTAGCAGATTATTAGAGGCCACAAAAATGGGGTTCATATTCTTCTTTATTTTTAATCATGAATCTGCGCTTTGATGACCTACAACTTTGAATATATCAGGTACACATAGTCTGAACGCCACGTGACCATGAAAAAGAGTGAGCTCAGCTGAAACCGGCAAATTCTCGACCGGCTGTTTTCGGGCGGAACAAAAATTATTTTGGAGCCGTAAATTGTGTTCTGGGTAGTTGAGCTCTTAAGGCTGAAACGTATGTATGTAATTTAGCGAGTGACGAAACAGGAAACGGCGACAGCGAAGAGTCAGCGATGAGTGACGGGGACTTGTCACTGTCGCTCATCGCGTCGCTCATTGCCTTGGTCGCTTGCTCCCGTCGCTTTCATGCAGTTTGATTTGTCACACTAGTGACTGAGTGACAGCGAATCGGGTCACCGCACGACGCGGAGAGCTCAGGGCCTTCGGGTCACCCTTTTCGGACGGCACATATCCCCCATATCCCCCATATCCCGTCCCGTCCCGTCCCGTCCCGTCCCGTCCCGTCCCGTCCCGTCCCGTCCCGTCCCGTCCCGTCCCGTCCCGTCCCGTCCCGTCCCGTCCCGTCCCGTCCCGTCCCGTCCCGTCCCGTCCCGTCCCGTCCCGTCCCGTCCCGTCCCGTCCCGTCCCGTCCCGTCCCGTCCCGTCCCGTCCCGTCCCGTCCCGTCCCGTCCCGTCCCGTCCCGTCCCGTCCCAAGCCTGCGTTCACGCCGCTTCGCGGCGACAGTGTGTGGCTGCTAATTGCAAAACTATTAACCCACTTGGCCCCCCGTACACACCGCTTCACGGCGTCCAGCTGGCAACCTAAAGGGAGTCCCATACCATTTAGTCCAGCAAAGTTTCGTCGACAACATTCTCTCTTTTTTTTTTTTTTCTTCAGTGTTAATCATAAAAAAGAAATGTTGTATATATTGCCAAATGCTCAACAAAAAAAAATGTTCTAGAAAAACAAAAGTAAGCTTACACTGGGAATCGAACAGGGGTTCGCTGCGCATGAAGCAGACACTTTACCACTAAGCTACGCCACCGCTTCGAAAACTCATTGTAACCATTAGTTTTATATGAGTTTTGCGTCGTGCGTAAAGCCATTTCTGGTCCAGGTTGCACGACGTAGTGTGTATAGCTTTACTCATACTTTATAGGTCCTCCTCAAATATAAACCTCAGCGAGCATAAATACTCTCTGTGTCCCTTTAACGGTATACATGAACTGGCAATGATGTCATCTCACTGTATTAGTGGTTCCTCTTATGCATTGCCTGTTTACAACTGGAGCCCTGTAGACCTTCAGGAAGTGTAATATCTCCGAGTATCCACAATGAACCAGTGAATGCGAATGAAAACTTAAAAGTAGTTAAAGACCGATGACCAGGTCGCGCTTTCCACTTTTCCCTCGCTTCTTCCTTTCCCCCTCCTAGACTGTCCACTGTTGCCTGTTTCTTCCTCCCCCATGGTGAGGATGGTCTTCTGCCTTGCAGAATCTTGAGTCTGGTCGTCAGGCTTTAAGAGAGAGAAAATTAATTTGTGTTCCATCCCAGTTTTTGCAAAGGAAAATCATATCAAATATCGTATAATCATCCGATAAATAAACCTACCCTGAATCCCGTTACATGCTTAATGAACTTGAAGAGCTTGTTCTGAGATCTAGTCAGCTATATCTGAAAATCGCTTGAAGCAAATGCATAGTTCTGGAATACGTAGTTCGAAGCTACAAATAGATTTGGAGAAACAATCGTGTGAATGACACAATTAAAACCTCCTCTCGCCTTCCCTGCAAGGACAACTTAAGGTATGCTGTATTACTGGGATCAAAATACTTAATTCTACGGAGCAAGTGCGGTGCCAAGGATCGTGGTTGTAGCTTTAGGTTGTCACTTATGCCATACCGTCAAGCAGATGCCGCAGACCCCACAAGAGAGGTTGATCATCACCCACAAATGCGATTCTCGGATCTTTAACTGATTAGCCACTTGACATCGTTTTCATTTGTATATGACAAAGTCTGTAAGAATTCGCCGGTGAGAAGGACCTCTTGACAGTTCCTGGGATCTTATGTGATCGCTTTGCGGTTGATCCTATGTTTGACGCCGAGTGTTGTTCGTCGTAAACCAACGCTTGTACAGTTAGCGAATATAAACCTTAGTACGCGAGGCACTTACCTTCTCAAAAAATAAGGTATTTTGCTTCATGACCTCAATAAATCCACGTTTCACTGTGAAAATTGTGATGCCACCACCATGCGATTCACGCAACTCTGCACGTTTTCGTGTCTGTCACTAGATGGCGCGAACATACCAATGTTGCCAATGTGTTTAAAATACATGGTCAGATGAGGATAAAATCTAGCCTTGCTAAATCGTTGCATTTTTTTTTTTTTTTTGGTTAGGCGATTTATTATGATTGTCAAAAGATTACCCAATCAATATTTTGCTACAGCGTCACGTATATTTTTAATAAAATAAAAAATAACGCAACTGCTCGAAACCGAAACCGAAACTTGACTGGGGAGGAAGAAGAAATTTAAAGAAAATAATTACCAAAACTCATAACTTTTTTTTAATCAACGTATTTGAAGTTTTTTTGAAACCACAAAAAATGGGTATCATACTGTTTTGTTTGTTTTTAGTATTGATTGCGTGCCTTCGATAGCTCACGGGTGGTTGTGTCTAAACCATAGAAAACTGCGCGTGAGCACGGAGAACAGAGTGAGAGCGACTCAAATCGGCCGCATGACAAGGTCTTGCACGTAGTTGCACCGTGCCAGCACCGTGCAAGACAGAAGCGTATTGCCAGGCTTGACGATGGATGCGTGAGCAGCCCATCCCTCGCCTCAAACAGACACTGACAGGGTATTTATGCTCGCCAAGGTTTTTGTAGCGTGAGCTACACTGGCCGAGGTTGAGCAGTTTCGCGTGGCTCCTGGAGAGCCGTGCTGCGCATGCGCGAGGAGCAGTGACGTCACACGGCGCACAGCTGGCGCGCCGGAGCCGCCGCCGCCGCGCGCGCCTCGCCGGTCTGCGTATTCCAGAGGAGTGACGTCATAGCCGCGGCAGACGCCCTAGCGCCGCCGCGTGCCCAGCTGTGCGCCTCCGTTCCGCAGTAGCAAAGTCTGACGCTGCACCGGAGCCGCTTGATAGCGCCTCTCATTTTGTGCGCATGCGCAGAGGTATCAGTGGTGGTATACATATAGCGGGTGTTTGCCAGTGTGGTATGGCCATGGAGAAGGAGAGTGAAATTGTACATGTGTCACATAATGCGTATACCGTGTGTGTGTCATTGAATCAGCAGTAAGCATGATAATCAAGCCAATCCTAGACAACCAGGAAAGCTAAGAATAACCAGCTGAACCTAAGCTCACGCTACGTATATCCTGGCATAGCTGTGCTAAGCCACTGCAATTTTTTTATTTGTACATGACATATTAGAGCTGGTTTCCTTCCCGCCCGAAGACCACCGATCGAGTATGGTCTAGACGCAGCCACCAAATATAATCAAAGCTGCGGGTCATCGAAGGCACACACACAATATTAAAAATAGAAGAGAAATGATACCATTTTTTTGTGGCTTCTAAAAAAACTCCAAATACGTTGATTTGAAAGAAAAAATTTCCACACCTAGGTGACTTCCGGCAAGTCTCCTCCTCTATATTTATTTTTCCTCCCCAGTCCAGTTTCAAGCAGTTGCACTTCTTTTACTTTATTCAAAATATATGCGACGCTGCAGCAAAATATTGATTGGGTAGTCTTCTTGACACCATATTGAATCACCTGGCAAAAAATAAAAATAAAGTATGGGGGGGGGGGGGGGGGGGGTGTCTGTGATGTACCGGTTAATTTGGGATAATGCAGGATATATTTATTTAACTGTCAGGTTACAATCGGTTGAGAAGCGTCTTGTTTAATCTGCGACTGCACCCAGTCTGTTCTTTCCCAGGAGTCACATTCTTCTCCCCATAGCTCGCTCTCCCCCGCTGACGTCAGTTGCATCAGCCTGCCGTTGCTTGGGCTAAACGTCGTGTTTGCCATGCGTGGCGAACACGCACACAAAACACGGCAGTATCAGTGTTAATCGCAGACCATTTACGCGGAAATAGGCGGAAAAGAAAAAGACAATTTAAAAATTTACATATTTTGTTTCAACAATATGCAAAGCAAACTAAGACAAAATACAGAGTTCAGTGCTGTGTTTTTACAGCAGAGCTGTTAACTAGTTTCTCAAGTTTCGTGTTCATGGACAAATAAATCTCGACACAAAACTCTGGACAGCTAGCACCATCAATGAGTGACGGCAGTAACCAGACAACCGGCTTGCCGGTTGTCTGATTGCCATTGTCGCTCATAGGTGGCAACCCTTTCCAGACTTTTCACTTTCACCAGAGTGGAAAGGCTGAATTTCTCTAGGCGTCTTTTTCGAGGATGATGCCAAGAGGACGACGTCCTCTAGGTGTCGTCCTTGGGGTCACCCTAAAAGTCGTCCTTGAGGTCGTTCTGGACGTCGTCCTTGAAGTGAAGTCGTCCTAGATGTCTTCCTTGAGATTGCCTTAGAAGTCATCCTTGGGGTTGTCCTAGAGGTCGTCCAAGAAATCATCCTTGAGGTCGTCCAACCATAGTAAAGCTCCACTGGTCTTCCTTCTTCACCAGAGTGGAAAGGCTGATTTTTGTCTGCAATTGTCCGAATGCCTTTCGCGAGATGTTTATGCGCTGTGAAGTCGTGGATGGAAAACTAACTAGCCCAAGCTGCTGTGTTAACATCTAAATAGCCCAATTGAGCACAAAGCTATTTTGGAAACAAAGACCTCTGTAACTGTCCAAAACCAGCACTATACTTTGTTTCAGCTTCCGTCCGAGCGCGGCAGATGTTACGAGCAAAAGGGCCAATCAAACAGCGTAAAGAGCGCAACGTCATGGCGCGCGCTCTGCGCTTGATAGGACTAGCCGGCGAAGGAGCACGCAGAGAGAGCACGCTGGTCCTATCAACTGCAGAGAGCACGCCATGACGTTGTGCCTCTTTCGCTGTTTGATTGGCCCTTCGGCTCATAACATCGGCCGCGCTCGGACCGAAGCTGAAACAAACTATAGCAATAGTGAATCATGATACATAATTTAAAAGTGCTCTAAAGAATCAAGTGGCAGAAACTTTTTTTTTTTCATTGATAGTACCTAATTCAAGATAGTAATGGCACATTTCAACCTTTTCAGCACAAAAATGGCTCTTAGAGGCAGTCATATACTTACTTTGAAGGCTGCTCTCCCCACTGGCTCTCCCAGTCAGCTGTTGCACCAGCTTGGACCAACGTTGGCTTGGACAGCAGGCAATGTTACTAGATCAACTCAATAGGAGAACTTCTGCAGACTTCCCTCTTCCCCATGCTTTGACAACTATTGTTAAAGGTGTCCTTATGTTAACACACTGCACCATGTTCTTGCCATGGCAATGCAGTCAGTAGGATTGTTTGATTTAACTGCACTTCCTGCACCAGTGTAGAAAACTGTAAGGCAGTGTACTTCCGGTATATAAGTACACTGCCCTACACTTTTCTGCACAGTGCAGGAGGAGCAGGGAAAATCAAACAAGCAAAATCAAACAATCAAACAAAAAGGATAGTGATTCAACAATAGGTGCCAATCTGTGTGGGAAGAGTGGAAGTGATGAGACAACTGGCCTGATCCAGTGAAAATGAGAGCAGCGGTCATTTGTGGCATATGCTGAAAGCCAGCATTCTACAGAAGTAGGAACGGTCTTACAATATACAACGGGTCGTTTTCTGACCTACACAGATTCAGACTGCTCAAAAGGCATGCAATATTAAGGCATGCAATATTGTGGCTTGCTTGCTAAACACATTTATGTACGAGCGAAACAACAAAAATGGGTTCGCTGCAATTCTTTTTTCCCCATACCCCCAAAAGCACATGCAAGCCTCTGCCGCTAAATGGGAGAAACCACAGATGTATGTAATTCTTCTTGGAAAAGGTCCATTTATTCTGCTACAGCATCAGTTTTGATACGATGGAGCCTTTTTTTTCTCTCCGAGAGGTTCCAAACCGCTCATACTCAGAATGCTACATACTGCTACCTAACACAAATACATGACAGGACAGAGTGGAATTTTTTTTATTTGCCTATGCCATCTTAATGACATTCTGCAGCTCTTAAGTGTACACTACCAAAAGCAAAAGTGTTTCACAATAAAAGGTTGATGGTGCAAAAAAAAAAAAAAAACAGATTCCCGTAACAAATGAGCAGACATGTAATCGTGACTTTTGGTAAATATAGGATGTCCCGAGGGCACTTCTCCCTTTTCACAACAGGCCACCTCAGTCTCTAGGATTGCACATCCACGAGGGCCTCTTCGACCAATTCCTTTTGCTGCAGAAGGTCGTTGTATCTCTTCTGGAGAGCCTTCTCTCGCTCCACTTGCCTGTTGACATCTTCCGTCAAAGCCTGCACGAGACGACATAGTCACGGTTAACCACGCTCAGCTCAGGGGAGCAGAAACGGTGCAGAAAAGAGAAAAGCCCACACAATAGAGGCCTGCAGCACTATGGCTCATGAAAAGAAACAATGAATATGCAAAACGCTGAACTGACGTCGCTGAAGATGTTCAGGCCCAACCTTAAAAACTGGTTGCTCCTGCACTCACCTCCACCCTCTTCGGAATAGCCAGAGACTCGTGTTCCTGTAGGGCCTGGAATGTCTTCAGCTCCAAGTGTGTCTGCTCTATCTGCTCTGCCAACTCCTGGATCTGCTTAATCAGGGCCTGGCCCCTCGACTGAAAAAAAGAAGAGAGATTTGATTTGATTACAGTTGAAAGTTACAGTTGAAAACTAAAGGACTTCAGAAGGGTATGCACTTGGGCTAGTTGGTGATTCATAGTTCAGAGGGTAAAAGCACTAAAAAAGAAAGCGCAAGTGAAAGAGATGAACAAAAGAGCGCTCAAGTGCTCTGTGTTGTTCGTCTCTTTTAATTGTCCATTGTTTTTCAGCGCTTTTACCAAATGAACTTCAAATGAATGAGATTTTAAATATGGATAACAGTGGCATCACAACAAAGAGGAGGGGGGGGAAGGGGAAGGGTTCACTTCTCTCTTCCATAGCCCCCATCTCCAGTACACTTCCGATGCCACTGATGGCTAGCATAAACTAGACTATAGTCCGTTGCAACCTAAGAACGAAGGGCGAGGGTAAGACGGGCCGGGGAGAAGGAAGCAGACAAATGCTGGAGAAGAGAGGGGGAAACCACCTTCTCTCTTTAGCGTTCCGTCTGCTTCCTTCTCCCCGGCCCGTCTTACCCTCGCTCTTCGTTCTTAGGTTGCAACGGACTATAGACAAGGGTTTCTCAAACTTACCAATCCCAAGGAATGGTTATTTGTCTAGACAGATAGCCAAGAAACCCCTCCCCGTTTCGGCATTCATGTAATGAAGCAGTGCAGGAGCCTACAGGCCTTGGAAACAATAATGCACGCACTAGCGAGCGTTTGGTTCATAGCTACGCATTAATGGATGGCTCAGACCTGCTCAAAGAGTGATTAAACTGCAACAGCACCTTACTTAGGAGCAAGGACGGCCAAGGAAATTTTGAACACATCCTAAGGATGTGCAAGGAAATTGTGGGGACTGAACTCCAAGGAACACAGTCCCCAGGGTACCCATAAGGGTACTCTGGGGACTGTGTTCCTTGGAGCCCAGTTCAAGAATCCATAAACTAGACAATGATACCCCTTATATACAAGCATGGAAGTACTATTCCCTTCTATACAAGGAGAGTTCTAGCTCAAATAAAATCCTTTTCTCGTCCAAAATCGTCTGCAGTCAGTTTGATCTTGCACGACTATTAGGTTGGCAGTGGTAAGCACATGGGCAAGTGCACAGACACACACACACACAAACAACTGCACACACTTGCATGCACACACAAAGAGAGAGAAAGAGACAATAAATGTATATCTTGAGAAATGGTCTACAGGGGGAGTAACATCCCTGTTGAGCACTTGCCTGGTATCCACCAAGCAGCACTCGGAGCTTCTTCTCCACTTTGGCTGCCTTCTTGGCTTCCCGAGTCATGTGGCCTCGGTTTTGCTGCAAAAGAGTGTCGCACATTCAGATTCCTTACTGCTTCACAGAAACAGCCGCAACAAACAAGTGGACGTAACCCAAGAACCACCGAGGAAGACTTGTCTAAGCTTGGCAAACAATACGAAAAAAAAAAAAAAAATTGTGCATAGGTCATATGGAATTTCGAGCTAAAATTAACAAAACGATAAGGTCAAAACTCTTAGCAACTAAACAACCCAACAGCATGCATGTTACTCTTTTGCATTCTTTTTAGCTCTTTCCAAGGTAAAATAAAAAGAAAATAAAAGATGAACTAGAATAAATTTAAGTTAGGAGTGATCGTGCACTCTCTGGGAAATACATGGCTATTTTTTGTAATGTGCCTATTTTTTTAATAAGAAAACGAATCTCCCAAGTACCTCATCAATGTCGTAGTTGCATGGTCTAGTTTAGCGGAGCGTGGTACACTCCATTCACCCCCAGGTGGACAGGGTAGCGAAGACGCCAAAGCTCGAGCTATCACATGCTTTATGCTTTCAAGTGTGCCTTTCTAGCGCGAGCACTCGTTTCACGAAAGCGTATTTCAAAGCCACAATCTTGTGCCTGTAGCTTTCGCAGCCCTGCCAGCTTACGGGAGAATGGACTATAGCAACTGGCAGCACCACAGTTGGGTGACGTTAGATCGAGGAGTACTAACAGTACTTTCCAGTCCCCCTCATTGATTTTTCAGATCGGGACATTCCCCGTTCGGGACATTCGGTGAGGCTATTAATTTTCTGGAACTAAGATATTGCGCATAAATTTCTTTAATACGCTTCGCATATAACACGTATAGCTGACACTGCTGTTTCCGACTAAACCAAACAAACAAGAAACGGCCAGGTGGACAAATCCACAACAGCCGCGAGACCATTATGGAGACCATTGGGACCGGTTTCCCCGATAACACCCCTACACACACTCAGAGGAATTCCGTTTACTTACTTAAAGGGGCCCTGCAATCATATTTAAGGGTCTACCTTTTATGCGGTTTCCACGTCTCTTGGGGTTCGGGCAAGCCAGCGGGCACGGAAAGAGTAGCTAAATATCAGTGCGCCATATTTTAACCGGACGACACGGAAACCTCCTCCACCGACGAGGGCGACCCGCAGTACCGAAAGCGCACAAAATGTGACGTCTTTGGTCCTGGGCTTACTACTGGTCAGAGCCGCTAAAAACTTCTTTTCGGTCGAAATACAAAACATAAGTGGCACGAACAGTTTCAATTATTTATAAAAGTACTTTTTGTTCATTATTATAGATGAAAAAAAAGAAAGAGATGCAGTTTATGAAGTACGGAAACAAGAAATGACTTGTCGACATACCCGCCGCCAAGCGGTGGAAAAGGCGGCGCATACTAGAAAGGAGTAGTGGGATAAGGCGCCGACACGGAAAAATCCCGAATGTATGCGGTGGCGCTGCAGTCATATGGACAGGAGGATCCGACCGGCTCCGAGCGTTCCGAAGGCCTTCGGCGAGAGGCTTTGTCTTGCGGTTTGGCCGTTTTGCGGTATGGCAGCGCGAAGTGGCTCCCATTCTGAACTGATCTTTACCCCGTGTTTGCTGTCGTTCGTGGCCAATGAAGTGTCATGCCGAATTAGTGTTTAATCACGCAGAAAATGCAATTAAAGCCGCTTTGGCTGCCCGCTGCATACAGCCTATCCAGAACATGCTTTAGTGGCGCCCTCTCGCGCCGTTGACACGGAGTGCGGCGGCCGTGAGCGCTCGATGGGCTCACTATTCCTTCTCTAGTTCACGGCCACTCAAGCCAGGACCTACGACGTCATGAAGGAGGTTATTTATTGCTTGTTTTTGTAATTCTAAATTGCCTATAACTTTTAAAATAAAGCGAATTTCGCGAAAAGAAAAGTTTCACTAAGTTACTACGTTCAGTGCGTTCAGGTTCGGCGCAAATTAAAAAACAGTAAAAAGTCCTTGCAGGGCCCCTTTAAGAACCACTGAAAAGAAAAATTATGTTTTTTTTTAAACAACCTAGTTGAGATATCCAAGTAAAAAAATTAATTTAACACGAAAAAAAAAATGGTGCAAAATTGATGCAGTGAGATTTGTTTCGAATTATGCGCATGAAGTCCACGACGTCACGGAATGGTCATACACTCTCTCCACCTCAACGCGATGGCCACAATTGTTCATTGCCACAGCTTCTCTCCTCCATGCGGCCGAAATACCGACAATACAAGTGCAAAGGAGGTGACTACATACTGAACTGCGTTTCAAGCAGTCAATATTCCTAAAAAAAATTTTCGGGTAAAATTAATTTTTTGACATGCGTGGCCCAACGAGACTGTTTAAAAATAAGCATTTTCTTTCTTTTTAGAGGCCTTTTAAGGAGACACTGAAAGCCCAAAATACTTTTTTTCAGATGCCTATATAAAACACGTAGTGATGTAAAAAAAAAAAATCTTTCCGCCAAAAAAAAAACATTTTTAGTGCAACATTTACATTGCGATTAGCATTTTAAGTTAGCAGCAATTTAGAAACGTGCTTGTTTTTCAACGTGTCGACTCCGAAACGAAACGGAAGCACTTTACGACATCACTCAAATGCGTCTTGAGATAACGAATAAGCTTTTTCGGGGGCAAAGTTTGTTTTCCCATATACATACACTTAAAACAAAAAAAGATTTTTTTTTTTAGAGTTTAAAGGTGTTTTGCTGATGCCCTTTCATTTCCCTATACAGTCGCAGACCGATTTCTTGGACACATCCAATTATTCGGATTTCGCCGAACTGTCACTCACCCCATAGAGTTAATGTATATCATTGACTGGAATTTTGGGATGCCATAAAGCTTATTGCTCGATATTTCAGACATAATTTGCTTGATTTCCTCAGTTTACAGCCACAAAACAGCCGCCGCGATAGCGCCACGACCTTAGTCACCGCCACTTTGGTTGTTTTGATTTAGCCCTGCAGCCTCGATACCATGTCCTAACAAGCTGGGTTGAGGCTATAGTCAGGTTTTCCGGTTCCGCTATAGCCAACAGGGCTGCTGTCTGCCCATTCTTATGGCCCTTCCAGTCCTTCTTATGGTCCGTGTTTTTCGAGTGCAACCGCGAGAACAGCAGCCATCTTCCGTTCTTGTGGTCTTTGAGCGCGAAAATGTTTGCCGATAGGCTCATAGTCGGTTGCAAGCTAAGAAAAAACCGGAAATGCCTCTCAGAGGAAAATGTAATCCTACGCCGAGAAACGCCAGCCAATCGTTTTCATGACGTCACAAATCCGTGGACCAATCGCGATCCTTTTGAAAAAAAAAAAAAATCTCAACATGGCTGCTGGCCTTAGCAATGCGACGCTAGTTTCTTGTGACAAATATTCTGGTTTTTTGCACCGTGTTTTAGGTGTCCGAGGTTACGCCACGAAATCTTAATGGTATCGGCTTGCGTTTGCAGCAGTTTTTGCGCGACAACGTGAGAATCCAGCGACGCTATCGCCAACGAAAATTTCGAAGCGGGCGCAAGGCTTAGCACTGCTGAGAGGTATGTTAGACGATATGTTAGACAGTATCTTGGACAGAAAATGAATTGGGAAGACGGTACATTGAACATGACTTTCTTTCTTTACTAAACAGCTATTTCGTTGACAAAAAAATGTGTTCTAACTTATTTAAATGTCCTGAATGAATTAAATAAATATTGTAGTAGTTTAAAACACGCTTCCTGGAGGAAGAAAAAGCAACGTTGCTAGCGAACTACTTTCTCGACGGCGGAGGCACTTCAGATGGGCGCAATGCGTTTGTGGGTGGAGCTAAAAAATTGTTCTTAGGTTGCATCTGACTATAGTATTGAAGCGAGCTTGGTGGACTCAACATTGTCTACAAATAGTGCCAAATGGCGCCAACTTCAACTTCGCTGTTTGTGCCAACGAAGGTGCCGACAAAGTGCAGCACCGTGATCATAGATCAACAAACAAGTGAAAAGTGAACAATATAAAGCGGAAGTTGCACGAGAACCTAAAATTGACATCAAGGAAGTGGAAAGTGGCCGATACGCAGCGGAATATGCGCGGAAATTTAGTATTTGGGCTTAAATCAATTTTTCGGACTGCAAGATTATTTTGACAATTTCGGGGTCCCCTCCGAGTCCAAAAGATGGGTTGGCGACTGACTGTACAGTGCCTTTTTAACTGACATGCATTGCCCCACGGGTAATCGGGGGTGCATCACTTACTTTCCAAAATGGCGGCGGACATTGAATAAAGTGAAGTGGCCACAAAGCACTTATTTTCAGAAATGGCGCTAAGTTCAAAAGTCCCTCTGACTTCTGAATTTGGCGCTGCATGTACTTTAAGCATTGTAGGAGAAACAACAATGTCAGCCCTGTAGCTTCTGCAAGCAATTCTCTTGTAGAGGAGTGTCCTCTCCTTAACGAAAAAAAACAGAATGAATGCACAGATGAGCTGGTGATAATTAATCGTAATATGACACCTGAGACTGTGGTGCAGAAAAATGAAGAAACTTTCAAGTCAAAGGAAAAGACAACAGATGAGAATATTTTAAAAGATTAAGACAATCTGGTCCGTCATCTTTTTCTTTGACTTAAAAGTTTCTTCATTTCTCCGCACCATGGTCTCAGAAGTTACATTATGATTAATTGTCCCCTCCTGATAATTTAGCCTCTTTGCTTGCGCTGACCGAGCAAGAGATAGCGACAGTTCGCAAAGCTACGGGAAAGCCGCCCCAGAACAAACGGAGCAATCTGTCGTCTGCTCGCGTTTCTGGTGAGAGTAGAATCCCTCCCAGTATTTCTTCAGAGCTGAGAAAGCATCTTTTTGTGATAAAATTTTAACTAGACCAAAATGGGAAATTGTACCTTGAAGCCAAGAGTTGTACTTTCCTCGAAAAGTACCGGAAAAAGTACTTTAAGTAAAGTACAAGTACATGCTTAGAGAATGTACTTCAAATAAAGTAAAAGTTATCTAAACCTACTTGAAGTAGTACTTTAGGTACTACAATGTACTTAAAGTACTTCCCAACACTGGTCGGAGGAGACAGGCGGCTCACCTCCAGGCGTTTGTCGAGGGACTCAATGCGGTCCTTCTTGGAGGCCAGGTTGGCCCGGGTGTAGCGGTTCTGAGCGGGCAGAAAGAGCACCTGTGCCAGGCACTCGTCCCACACTTGGCTGTACGCCTCCAGGCTCAGGTCCCCGTGGCCCATGCCCCGGCGCACCACCTCCATCTCTGCCTTCAGCACTTCCTCCGCCTAATGGGAGCAACAGGGACGCGATCAGAAGGCGCGGTGCGGAATGTTTGAACAGTGCCTTTACGACGAGTTGCGGCAAAACATTGCTGAACTTCGGTTAGTTTGCGGGTGCACTGGTCTACTCTTCTGAAAACCGTACGTGACAAAACCGCCAAATTTCAAACGAGGCTTGCCACGGATAAATAATTTGTAAAAGGAATCGCTAAAATAAAAAATGGGCCGCACATAATGGCAAAAAGGTCACTATTACTAATTAGTTTTGCTTCTCACACCAAGTTGATTTGAAGCCCGATAAAATTGTTTAGAAGGTGAGGAAATGGGCTGTGGAGGGGAAAAAAAATGGTACCATTTAGTGGTAAGACAACACATCTGTACTGAGCAGCTACAAGAAGACGACGAGAGAGAGTGATGTGAGTCGAAATGCAAGAAACAAGTCCTGCACCGAGAGATTTGATGAAAGATGCCACTCGTCAACGAGATATACTAGCCATCACTCTGTAAATAAATCTGCACTATTTATTTACTCTATTTAGGTGGCAGTGACTAGCTTCCCGTCAAACAGCATACCCTGCAGAATCTCTTTGTGCAAGATTACCGTAGCTTCACGCATAACATGTCGCTTGACTGCCTCTCGTTGAGTTTTTTACATTGCTGCTCGATACAGAAACGTCCCCTACCCGTTCACTGGTCGCTTACTTTACTGCCTTCCTCACTAAACAACATACAGTTTCACTACATGCCAACAGGCTCTGAGCAAAAATGCTACCTTGAAATGGAAAGGAGGTTATTGCCAAATTTCTAACAAAAACAAAAACATTTAAAAAGAAACACTGCTTGGAAGGCTTTCACTTTCCTTTTACCATAAGGTCAACAAACCGAGCATCAATGAAATTAATCTATAAAACAGAGAGCAGTTACCCAGAATCCGTATGCCATATAGAACGGTCGGCACAAGCTCGACATTGGTACCATCTCACAATGTGCTCGAGGAAAGCACGGACGAATGCCTAATTGTGCCACGCCGTCACCCGGGAAGAGCACATTTCACCCCACTACAGTCAAGCCTCGATGTAACGAAGTCGGTAAAATTCGGAATTTACATCGTTACATTGAAATTTCGCTGCATAGAAATTTGGGGCTAACGTTAAAGAGTTTCCGCAAATGTTTCCCGGGTGCACAAAACTCACTGAGGACGCCTTTATTTCGGTTGAAAGTAGTCCTTCAACTTTTTCTGGACCACTCTTGACATTATTACTGGCAACACTCGACGTTCGCATAGCCAGACGGTTTCCATCGCGTCTTCATCTTGCTGTGTGCTCACGAACTGCATCAAGACATCAATTGATCCACCAATTCACGGTTACTGGGCGCATTGCAGGTGTCTTGCTCATCAGGCTCGCTGTCGTCTCCGTCTTGCGAGTTCGCATGAACATCGCTAGCTATCGCCTCGTCGGTCACCTCCTCCTTCGCAATGACAGCAGAGTTGGCGTACAGAAAGTCGACGAGGTCGGCGTTGTCAGGGACGGCTCCAATGCCTTGAAGGCTCCATGGCCCAGGACAATGAGAAACGCAAGTTTTTAGTTAGGCCTCGAAACTAACTAACCACGCTGCACGAACGAAGCGGATGGATGAAACACCGACGGCTCTAGTGTCCTGACGAAAAGGCAAACAGCGCACAGTAAACGGGGACTAAAGGAAGTGCAAATAGGACAAGCGCTGACTCTCAACTGAACTTTAATCACATGAAAACAAAACAAAGAAAACAGCAACCCCGCCCACGTCACATGATACATTCACCACGTGTCCAAAAAAAACAATCTATTTACTACTCAAGCCCAGTGACGTTTGGCTTACGCAGTTGGTGCCTGCCTTGGTTATTGCATGCGCCTCTAAAATTTCTCTATTCACTCTGTCCCTTCCATTGCCAATAATACCAGTCTTACTGAAGATAGGTTTGCGCCCACATCCATCACAATGCAATGGAAGATGCCCCCCTACAGCTCCCACCACTGATTGCAACGACAAGTCATGTTCCCGCAGTCTGTGATTAACACATCTGGCCATCTGGCCAACGTAGGCTTTTCCACACGTTAGTGGAATCGTGTACACAACTCCCACCTTGCAAACAACATATTGATTCTCATGCTTCACCGAGCAAGCGGGGCCTTTGTCCTTCTTATCGCCAACTCTCGCGCATAGTTGCGCCAGCTTACACGGAGCCGAAAACACCAATGGCGCATCATACCTCAAGGCAACTTTTTTCAAGTTGTGTGAAATCTTATGGAGATACGGTATTACGAGCGGTCTCTTATTTGGCCTTTTCCTCCGGGGATGGGGTTCCCCCTTGAGTTTCTTTAACAAACCCTCCGCAACACTCAATAAAACCGAAGTTGGGAAACCTGCCACTGTTGAGAGACTGACAGTGGCAGGTTTCCCAACTTCGGTTTTATTGAGTGTTGCGGAGGGTTTGTTAAAGAAACTCAAGGGGGAACCCCGTCCCCGGAGGGAAAGGCCAAATAAGAGACCGCTCGTAATACTGTATCTCCATAAGATTTCACACAACTTGAAAAAAGTTGCCTTGAGGTACGACGTGCCATTGATGTTTTCCGCTCCGTGTAAGCTGGCGCAACTATGCGCGAGAGTTGGCGATAAGAAGGACAAAGGCCCCGCTTGCTCGGTGAAGCATGAGAATCAATATGTTGTTTGCAAAGTGGGAGTTGTGTACACGATTCCACTAAGTGTGGAAAAGCCTACGTTGGTCAGACGGGCAGATGTGTTAATCACAGAGTGCGGGAGCATGACTTGTCGTTGCAATCAGTGGTGGGAGCTGTAGGGGGCATCTGCCATTGCATTGTCATGGATGTGGGTGCAAACCTATCTTCAACAAGACTGGTATCATTGGCAATGGAAGGGACAGAGTGAATAGAGAAATTTTAGAGGCGCATGCAATTATCAATGCAGGCGCGAACTGCGTAAGCCAAATGTCACTGGGCTTGAGTAGTAAAGAGATTGTTTTTTTGGACACGTGGTGAATGTATCATGTGACGTGGGCGGGGTTGCTGTTTTCTTTGTTTTGTTTTCATGTGATTAAAGTTCAGTTGAGAGTCAGCGCTTGTCCTGTTTGCACTTCCTATAGTCCCCGTTTACTGTGCGCTGTTTGCCTTTTCGGCAGTATGAACCAACTAACCCACATCGCCACCCTAACTCTAGTGTCCTCTAGTGGCCGTTCTGTACACCACTCGCCAGATTAGACGCCCTCCCCCCAAAGCATTGAGTGCATTGGGCCAGATGGGCCAATTAGGCGGCCCATTTCACCCTCTGCGCTTTAACGGGGGCTTGTTTCAGCGCGTGTGCTTCCCAAAATCTCCTTTGGGACCCAAAAATTTGTGCCGAATTCTCCATGAAATTTCATTACATCGAAATTTCGGCAAACGGGACTTCGTTACATAGAGGTAAAAAGTACATGGCGTGTATACACTTGCGGTTAGAAAAAGTTATGTACTTCGTTACATCGGGGGCTTCATTACATAGAAGTTTGTTACATCGAGGTTTGACTGTATTAGCGGTTCCAACGACGGACGTTGGCTGCGCAAGTGGGTTTTCGAACACCAAGGTACCGAACCCTCGCTCTAGCGCGAGATTGAGTCAACTTTGTAGCACGGCCCTTTGGCCACGTTTGCACTAACCGTTTACTGCTTCGTATGTTTGGAAAACGCAAAGAGGTCTCGTAAATGGTAAGAATTTATGAGTTTTCGGTGTCACATGGCACCACGACATCATGGTGTCACGTGACATCACGGGGACATGCAAATGCTACGCCCTTAGAGCACAACCGAGATGAAGTAATCAAGGCCACATCCATGCACGTAAAAAAAAGAAAACGAGTGCCAGCTTAATAAATGCTACGCATTCTAAATCCGCCGCAGGCCTTCTGCGCCGTCCCCACACACTCACGGCCTGCAGGTCCTCTCGAGAGTACTTGCGGTAGGGGTGCCTGTCCAGGTAGGCCAGGTGCTGGGCCTCGTCCATGGGGGCCCCCTTCCTGGGCCCTCCCCCAGGGCGCTGGTGGGCGGTCGGGTGGTGCAGTGCGTCGTAGTGCTGCATCACCAGCATCTCCTGCTTGATGAGCTCCTCCGCCCTCTGCAGGTCCGTCAGCGGGGGCTCCGTGTGGGCCGGCCGCAGCACCGAAGCGTTCACGTCCAGGGGCCGTGGGAGGTCCCGCTGCACCGCCAGCGACTGTAGCTTGCGCTCCGCCTCCACTGGAACCGCCGTCGTCGTCGTCTTATGAGTGCCTCAACGCTTTAGGGTTGACCAGCGAGGCACAATGTACAGCCTATTGCAACAGTATTTGTGGCATCGACTGTAGCTGGTTCGATCTGGTCTGTGTCGTCATTCATTTTTGCGAGTAAACAATTTTGTTACTTTTTGATTTTTTTTTTTTTTTTTTGTGTAATGAGACGGTATTCAGGATGCAACATTTGCTTTTAATTTATCTTTAAAGTATAGTCATAATAATCTGCGAATCGAATGATACGCAGCTTTGAAGTCAAATAGTGTAAAGGGGGAGTGTTCCTCGTTCGTTTCCTCTCCTTTTTTACAGGGCTAGCGGTAAAAATAAATAAATAAATTTGCAGGCACAGGGCTATCATTATTGCAAAAAGCTATGACTAAGGAAGCTGCGGCTGCACATGGCACATGGTTCATACTACTGCATTACGCTAATTTTATTTGACAACATCATTACCTGACCAAATTAACACTCATAATGACACACTCTCCCTCTGCTGCAACAAGAGGCTGGCGCTCTCTGTCACATCTCACAACTCGACACTTGCAAACGGCCCACAAAGAGAGGGCAACAAGCCGACTCACGTTTCTCCAGCCTCTCGTGCTCCTTGGCCGAGTCCATGTCAGCCTGGTCTTCGACCATGTGCTCTTGTGACGCAGACTCCAACAGGCTCGGGTCGTCCTCGGGAACCACAATCTCGTAGTCGTTTTTGGGTGCCGGGAGTGACGACAGGGCTTTGAGCAGGTGCTGCTTCGTTTGTTTCTGAAAAGGGTACATGTCTGGTTTACATCTTTTAAAAGGAATGTTGCAGAAACCTGAAGTGTAACAACTTATGGAAGTTTCATGTGTAACACTTTTCGTTCATCCAAGTTCATGAAGCCTATTCAATGTGCTCGGCGCGAGTTGATAGAGTGAGTGAGACGCAGTATTTCGTAAAAAAAGTAAACCACTGGTAGTGTCTTTATTTGTTCTTCCACAATGAAGAGCGATCGGAAAGGATGTTTTATATTGAACTAATACTAAGTGAAAGAATCTGTGTGTGTTGCGAGCAGAACAAAATACAAAAATGCAAGAAAACTGGAAGAACACAGGGCTCCTCCTACAGCAGGCATTAGCGAGCATGTTTACAAGCGAACACGAGCGAATAATGGGACTACCTCAGTCACACCGGCACAGACATCTGACATTGTTTGCCGCCTCTCCATACTCAGGGACAACTTACAACGGCAACGAAGCAAAAGATTCCTGCAAAAGATTTCTGCATTATACTCGCCCTTGCCCCGGAGGTTCTTTGAAAAAGTCTAGTTGCGAAAAGTTCTCAGAAGAACAAAAGTGATATGCAAGCCCACAAACAAGATATTAACCAGACTCGACCCTCGTTTTCGAAACGCAGTAGACGAGCAAGCTTGCCAGACAAGCACAATTAAATGGAAAGACTTGGCTGGATTTCTGACGTTTCCAAAAGAATGTGATGTTCCACCGACGTTGCGAAAGTGCCAAAGCCACCAGGTTCCTGCGCTTTGAAAGTTTTGCGCTTGGTAATGCCAACAAGAATTGCACGAGTACTCTTGGTGATGTACGATCGACGGATCAACCATGGTCCTCCTGTCCCGAATGTTACGTTCCGAATGAAACTGGCACTTAAGTACAAAACGAGCGTGTTGGCAACGGTAATTAGACATGAGGAAGATACATAGAAAGGGGGCCCTTTCTATGTATCTTCCTCATGTCTAAACTGGCACCCCTTGGTTTCACGAGGTGCCAGTCCCCTACCTCCCGCCTTCGTGCTCGCGGGGCGATGCAGGAGAGCGAAGTCACCTCCTGAGCCTTGACCCCCATTTGCCCCTTTGACCACTAGATGGTGCTTCTGCGCCCCCTGGCAATGGCTGGAAGAAGCTTCCTCACCGATCAGTTATAAAAAATGACGCACCGGGCATACGCTTGTCTCTCTCCCCTGGGCGTCAGTGTAGGACTTGGGCAAGCGCAAGGTCGCACAGGTACAGTGCTTTCATGGCATACGCTATGGGAACAATGAGAGTTGATCTGTGCATCGAGCCTAGCTCTTTGTACACAGGTTTAAGCCGAGCTAGTCGGTTCACTGCTTACAATGAGCCAGCCAAAGGAAGACTACCACCGCACACAAAAAAACTACATTCACACCAGCAGCGTGAATGTAGCTTTTTTTTTTTTTAGCATGGTGCAGTGTTGCGGAATTGCCACCCCAGAACTGAAATGATTCCAAAATGATTCCACACTTTTGTGACCCCTGAATGGAATGGGAATGGAATGGCGGCAGCGCCGGGGACAATGGAATAGGAATGTAATTAGGTTCCTTTTGCCCGGAATGGAGTGGGAATGGAATGGGCACTGTTCTTATGCGAGCTGCGTCGATTTCAATCTAGGGCCTACGGGCTGATGGCGCAATTCATTAGCGCATGGTAAGTGCGCTCTTGAAACAGTATCATTGCACTGGAGGTGACTGATGCCTTCAATGTATCACTAGCTTACGCTCCTTCGAGGATGAAAGTGGCACGTCCTCAGTGAAGCAGCCAAAACTGGCTGCTCCTAGTGCCACAAGGCAGAGGGGCTTGTAATCATGTGCAATTAGCATGTAGCTTTTAACCAGAATGTCGATGCAAACGAAAAACCTGAGTAAAACCGTTATTTTTAACTGAACCGAGACAAAACTCTAACCGAAATCAAACATTTGATATTTACCCAACTGGTACGGAATCGTAATCTCATGTGGTGATTACCGATTCACTGGAAAAGGTTCACCGTAATGAAATGTGAGCCGCGCCTTCTTGTGGGTGGCAGCGTGAAGTCAATTAAATATTTGCGACGGTGGCGTTAGTGGCTCAGTTTTGACAAAACAAACGGCAGCGACGACATGGATACAGCTCAATAATAATGCAACAAATAAATATATTTCACGCCTATGTACAGTACGAATTGGTTTCGGCAAGTCAACGTGGAGGCGTACACCTGTATACTTTGTTTTACCTTCCAATGGAACGCAAAGGACGCTACAAGCCCCAGGAACCAATTTATAGTTCGGAGGGTGTCACGTGTCCTTCCAGTTGGGCGGAGCGCTGCGGGGAGCGCGAAGTCACGAGACAAGCTAGGAACTACGAATTGGCTCGTGTAGCTTGTAGCGTCCATCGCGGTACGTCGCAAAGTGAAACTGAGTATTACTGAATATGCCGAGACTAAAGAGCTATTCTTTGTGCGCGAACGTGTACGTTCTTTTCTTGCTTCTAAGCAATATTCCTCAACGAAGGGTAAAGCAAACATAAACATGAAAATAAAAACAAAAAGTTTACAGCTGTCGGCACGTTTGTTCCACGGTGGTGAAATCTGGAGGCACAAAGAGACGAAGCCGTGACGAGTACGTCACTGTGGCGCCGGTCGCCGGAACGCCAGTTGCCCAGAACCCTGTGACGCTGCTTGAAGCAATTTTTTTTAGTGTTTCTGCGTGTGTGTGAGTGTGAGTGAGTGTGTGTGTGCGTTCTCTAGAAACAGCAAGTCGCCCATTGTAGTTTTTGTCCTCTTTTGTTTTAGTCACCTCTCGACAGGCCTTTGCTGTCTTTCTCCTCTTCAACTCAGTCGTACGAGCAACTCGTTCGGGCGTGCGGTATGGGTGCAGTTTAGATCTGGATGAGCATCGTGCCGGTGTGTGGTCGTGTATCACTACTGCGCAATATCCATTAAAGACCCCACGCTAGCAGTCGTACTGCACCGGATAAATTTCTCATCTACAGTGGGTAACAATGTTGTCATACTCTGGCAGACTAAACTCCTGCTGTCTAAAAACTTTGACTAAATTGTTTTTTGTGGCTAGTTTGTGAGTATGGTGCGTGCTTACCATCACGGTGTCACTGTGTGTGCTGGCTGATCGACCTCACAAGTGAGTACCCTACTTTGGTACTGTTTCCAAGTGCCAGTATAACCACATAATTTTCATTGAACGGTGTTTGCATTCAAAATTCAAGATCACAAAACGAAATTAAGCCCATATTTGTTTTGCTGTCCTCATTTCTGCAGCACGGCTTCTGATGACCTAATTTATTTTAATGAAGATGACACCGTGTTGATCTCACATTTTCTTAAAGGGTAACTGCAAAGAAAAAAAAGTTTTTTTTAAGCAGCCTAATTGGGTCAAGCATGTCAAAAAACATTTTTTCCGCGAGAAAAAGAAATTTTACAGCAATATTTATTGCGTGAGACCGATTTTAGTTTGCTGCTATTTCGTCCGTTTTGAATCGCTCGCCACGAAGTTGGTATTCTGTGACGTTGAATACCAATCGGCTGTTATACTTCTCATTGGCTAAGAGTTTGATTGACAGTTTAGATCTTGGTTGTTAAACCTTTGTTATATGTTGCAATTTTCTTTTGAAAGGCATATTTTTACGTTTAAAGAAGAACCCATGTGATGAGAGTTATTAATCTTTACAAAATGTTCACAAGACGGGCACTTCCGTTTGGATTCATACCATAACAAACAAAAGCTTCGCCATTCTTTCATGGCCGCCGAAGTCTCTGCTCCCGCCTGTCTCGCCTACCTCGACTAATCGTTTCGCCGAAATGATAAGTGTTTCGTGCTGACCCAGGTGCTTGAGTGAGACTCCTTGAAGTGAAGTATTGTGTGTGTTTAGCAGCTGTCGCAGGTGTTAGTGATAGGAAGCGACGCGGGGTTTTGACTTTCATAGCGCAGTTCTTTCGTTTTCCTCTTTGCTGGCTTAGCGTGTTTTTTTGTTTGTTTGTTTGTTTGCTTGCGCGTACAAATACCGGCTTTTCGGAGATGTCAGATGAGTGATCCCGACAGCAAGCCTTCCAGCAGCCATTTCGCCCCGAAAGGAATGCTATTGGCTGGAGGCAAACGGGCGTTCGCGTAGCGACAAACGTGTTTAGTTACGTTCTCGTCATATCGCTCTGGGGGCCGTCGAGATTCGCCCCGTGTGCACCTAACGTCCGCGACTAGAGACAAAATAAAAAAGCACTATGTTCACTACGTAAAAAGTGGTCTCAGTTCATGCATCTGTAGGCAGGTACGAAATCGTGCCCAAATTTATTCACACCGCACGATGCAACACGTCGCTGTGCAAACACAGTCCAACACGAAGCATAAAAACGGCAGATTTAGGGCAACAATTCGGAGTCCATTGTTTTATTAAAACGACATAATTTTGTTGAAAACGCCCGCAGCTTTTTACTCACGGTACGCATCTGGAAACTTCCACATTTTGAAATATTTTTTTGGCGGAACATTTGTTTTGTGACATGCTTGTCTCAATTAGGCTGTTTAAAAAAATACTTTTTTTTTCTTTGCAGCTACCCTTTAAAGGAGCTGGGCAACCATTTTAACGTTGAAAGAATTTGCATTTTCTACTTTTGACATTGTTTACCTTGTCACAAAGGACACAAAATACATCTCCTTCTTTCGAAATATTGCGATTCTGCCGCGTAATTGCGAGGAAAACATTAAAATATTTTCCGACCTGCAGCCGCGAGTGGTGGCCATTAGAACCCCGCGATGTGACGTCAATGGGGGACTTGTAAAAAGATAGGAAGTTGGACAAATACCTGCTCGATAAAAAGTAATTGTTCTATTAATCTTGTCGTTCCAACATAAATAGAAATGCGTCAAAAACCTGGTATCATCGAGAAAACTTTTATTATACGGAGTTTTAGTGGCGCCATCTATCCGAGGTTAACAAAACCAACAGCTCTATCTGCTTTCGCAAACAGCCGCCAGAAGCCGGAGGGGGATGGAGCAAAAGCCAGCAGAGCTGGACGGGGAAGGCTGGACCAGGACGAGACTTTCCTCTTTTCGCCATGTTGATCGCGCTGCACAAGCACGTGGTCATGTGGTCGCGAGTAGGTGAGTTCTCGCTGCTCACTGATAGCTCTAGAAGGAGAACAGTGATGTGATTGGCCTAAGCCGTTTTGGAGCACCTTTTGGAGCAGCCAAAACAGTGCTTTGGAGCAGCATAAGTGGTATTTGGAGCAACCAAAAGAGTGTTTTGGAGCAGCATAAGTGGCTTTTGGAGCAGCCAAAACAGTGTTTTAGAGCAGCGAAAGTGTTTTTTGGAGCAGAAATTCTTCGAGAAAAAAAAAATCGTTTTAAGTGCTGGACAAAGGAAGGGCACTTTGCTCGCCGCAATAAACAAATTATGGTCGAGTTAGACCACCTGGGAGTCTTTCCACGTGTAACTGAAATGCCAATGACATGACACATTTTGCAATGCTTCAGTTAAATGATACATATATATGTACCCGCTATAGATAAATAAAAACCAAACTGCACATATAAAGTTTATTTGAAAATGACCAGCTCAGTAGAAAACATTGCACCATTAGGTTTACTAGGTATATGATATAATTAGGGTTCTGCGTTTTCGGTTTCTATTTTTTCAAAATTCGGCATACTTTTTTCGGTGTTTATTTTAAAATCTAATTTTCGGTTTTTTTCGGTGTATATTTATGTCCACAAAAGTTAATCGGCTTTTTTCGGTGAATATAAAATAAACACCAACGGACACTAAATCAGATGATCCTTGTAGCTCTGATATTTGTAATCACTCAAAGAATAACGGCACAAATACATTGAAAAGATCGACATATTATTGGCAAATGTGTGCAACTGTAAAACAAACAAGAAAAACACAGACGTACAAACAAGCCAGATATGAAGCCTATGCCCCAAAAACATGGAACTTCACCTTCTGTACATCCGGATTACGTGATCTTATAATAGTACACACACATGTACTTTCCCAGGTTCTCCTCGTTGATCCGCACTCTCTCTTTCCTGTTAATATGGCCCTGAGCTTCGAGAGTGCCCTCTCAACGCTAACACCGGACTCTGACAGGCTGAGGAGATGAAGCGCTGCCTGAGCCAAAATCGGCCAATCAACCAATTGTGACCGTCAAAGGAGACGCGGTGCAACGTCTTGAAGCACAACACAACATGCAGAGCTTGCATCAAGTCAGTTTTTCTTGCTACGAATTTGAAAACACGCTCGTACATGGCGAAGTCATGGGCCATTTCGGACTTCACGTTTTGATCCATGATGCGCACATTAAACCAAGACGTCGTGATGGCATCCGTGTATACATTCGGACACGTTTCGATAGACACTGTTCCACTTTTTCATCACGGCGCTGCGGTACGACTGGAAGGTCAAAGGGACCTTTACCGGTTAAAACTGAATTTTAGAAAATGAACTTGACGTACATTTATCGGTTTTTAACAGTTAAAATTGAAAATGCCGAACCTAAAAACTGACCTTTTTCGGTTAAAACCGAATTTCCGAAAATAGATTCGGCGTACTTTTATCGGTTTTTATCGGTTTAAACCGAAAAATCCGAACCCTAGATATAATAAATGGAAGCAGCCTTCAAATCATTGAACACGTAACTACTGCAGTGCAATGCGAAATCGTATGGACAAGACAAAGGTGCATTACGACTAGCGCGGGTACTCTTCATTTTGCTTTTCTAAAATTTCTGCAAGGCTGCTGCAAGCCTCGCTTTACCTTCGGCTAGTAATAAATGTCCACTTTCAATGTCTCCAAAGAGAAATTGAGACGTCCCACAAGTGTACAGTAATGTAGGCGGTGCAGAGCAATTCCGAAAAATTGCTGGCCACCATTTGACTGGTTCCCCACGCGCCAGATTTTCGTCAGAAGTAAGCAAATGGGAACGTAAAAAAATGGATTGCCAGCGATCGGCTGGTGCCCCTGTCGTGCAATCATGTTCACATGCCCGTGAGGGAAACTTAGGCAAGCTTGCAGTTGCACGTGCTTCGTCACGCGAGCGGAGACAACGGCTGTTCCATCGGAACCGAAACCACACCACTCCGCTCCGTTGCCAACTGGTTCCCAAAAGTGTATGCAAAATGTCACTGTCCAGCATACGACAAAAACAGTCCAGCGGCACGTGCTCGCCAGGCCGGCAGGAGAGGTACAAGCTAAACACACAGAAAAAAGAACCTGAGCATAACGATGCAAGGCATCGCGAGCTGCAGGTTCGAAACGTTCTTGGAGCGCTTTGTGCAACGACTGAACGCGAGACAATCAAGCGCGCTGCGCGGGTTCAGCATGCAGACATTGCCTTCTTTGCTTGAGCTCACTTCTCTTCAACGTTCTTTCGCGGCAGATTTTTCACGTACCGGGGTCCCTTTTGAAAGAAAGCCCATCGAGAGAAACCTAGTGAATACTTCGACACAGAAATCTTTGAGTTAAAGAGGGATTTTTGTAGTAGCGTATGATTTAAATAGGAACAAGAATGTTGATGAACATGTGGCGGTCCTTACGTTTCAGTTTAGAAAGCGCTATATTGGCAGCGACGTGGGGACGGCAACACCCGACGTCGCGCGACCACGGTGGCTGGTAGGCGGGGACCAAATCTGGTTTTCCCACGGCCGTTGCTTTTAGGAGCGAGTGCTTCAGCTCACAAAGTAACTCCTACCGCGCAAAAACGTGGCTTCGTGTCACAGCATAACGGCATGGCTGGCACCCGGCACGCTAGCGCCGGAGCGTCCGCACACACCCGCGTCTATCGTTGAAACTTTCTTTTTTTAAAAAGACGCGAGACGAGACCCCCGAGACGACGAGTGTGTGAAACGCAAGACGGCGGGAATACTATGCAAGACCGGATAAACCATTGATGCAGGCTACTTTGTGTACGGCGGCCGCTTGCACCCCACAACACACGCATGCTCAATTACGGTACTCAGTTTAGTTTCGGTTTTGAAAGACGACTGAAATTGGTCCTTTGGCGCAGGCTTGGCGCGGATTACCCATATTTTGGCAAAATGTAGCAGGATGTAGCAAGGCTAGCCCCTTGGCGCAGTTTGGCGCAATTGGCGCAGCAATCACATCACTGGGAGAGCTTCGCCGAAAGCCCGCACGTCCCCCCCCCCATTGACATCATAGCACACGTGACTCGGAAGATACTGAAGAAGTTGAGAGGTGCCGAAAATCTCAATCTGTGTCCATTTTTAAAATAAAAACTAGGACACGTAGGCAAAAGCGGTTTTTGTTCTTGGCTTCAGAAAGGTCGAGACACCTACTCCCAAATTATTTCAGCAAAGCACTGAAATTGTTGCACAACTCCTTTAACGACTGGGAGCTGTAAATGTTTTTTCAAGAACCAATTTGTACTGGTTCGCACTTGGTGAAACCGGTAACCGAACTGTTATTTCAAAAGCACCACTGAACCAGAAACGAACCGGAACAAAACGAAAGCAACCCGAACTGACCCGTAATAATGACTGGTTCAACTCCCTGCTTTTAAAGGGGCCCTGCAATCATATTTAGGCATCTACCTTTTTTGTGGTTTCCAGGTCTCTTGGGGTTAGGGCAAGCCAGCGGGCACGGAGAGAGTAACTAAATATCAGTGCGTCATATTTTAACCGGACGACGCGGAAACCTCCTCCACCTACGAGGGCGACCCGCGTAGGCGAAAGCGCGCGATATCCGACGTCTTCGGTCCTGGGCTTACTACTGGTCAGAACCGCTAAAATCTTTTTTTTTTAGTCGAGATACAGAATATAAATGTCGCGAACCGTTTTAATTATGTATGAAAGTAGTTTTTGTTCGGTATATGAGATCAGAAAAGAAATAAATGCAGTTTATAAAGTACGGAAACAAGAAATGACGCGTCGACATACCCACCACCAAGCGGCGGAAAAAACAGCGCATATTAGAAAGGGCTAGTGCGATGAGGCGCTGACGAACGGCGTGCGTAGAAAGAACCCGGATGTACGCGGCGGCGCTGCGGTCGAGGATCCGACCGGTTCCGAGCGTTCCGAAGGCCTTCGGCGCCGGCTTTGCTGGCGATTTTGCCATTTGGCGGTATGGCAGCGCGAAGTGGCTCCCGTTCTGAACTGATATTTACCCCGTGTTTGCTGTCGTTTGTGGCCAATGAAGTGTTATGCCGAATTAGTCTTTAATCGTGCAGCAAATGCAATGCGAGCCGCCCTGACCGCCCGCTTCATACAGCCTATCCAACACGTGCTTTCGTGGCGCCCTCTCGAGCCGTCGACACGGAGTGCGGAAGCCGTGAGCGCTCGATGAGCTCACTATCCCTCCTCTAGTTCACGGCCGCTCAAGCCAGGACCTACTACGTCATGAAGGAGGTTATTTTTTGCTTGTTTTTGTAATTCTAATTTGCCTATAACTTTTAAACTAAAGCGAAATTTGAGAAAAGAAAAGTTTCATTAAGTTTCTACGTTCAGTGCGCTCAGGATCGGTGCAAATTAAAAATCAGTCAAAAAGGTGTTGCAGGGCCCCTTTAAAGGGATACTGAACCGAAATTTGGATTTCGCAAAGTAAGGCTGTAGAAGTGTTCAACAGGACGCTACGAACTCTAAAACATCACTCGTACATCGATATCTCAAACGGATGGCCGTACTTTTGAAAAAGAAGGGCGCGATCAAGCGAGTTCTTTGACGTAACTGTCCTCCGGGAGAATTTGAGAGTGAGGAGAAGCGGCCTCGCTTCTCTCCTCCTCGCTTTGGTTCACCAGCTTGACGGTACGTAGCGAGGAGGAGAGAGAATGGGAATCGTGACGTGCTCTGTCGCGTCGGCCTCGTCGGCCGGGTTCAATCGCGCACTTCTTTTCCAAAAAATACGACGATCCGTTAGATATATCGCCGTATGAGTGATATTTTTTGTTTTGCAGCTTCCCGCCTATCCACTCGGCCTTATTTTGCGAGTTTGAAATTTCGGTTCAGTATCCCTTTAACCCAGCCAATATTCTAGTCTCCGCATGGAACACAAATAAAAAATTGGATTGCTTATGTTAAAAAATGGCAAGAATCGTACAGCATATACAAATGTTTACAAGGCAGGTTCTGTGGGTGCTACAGTCCCTTGTGGTGGTGTCATATACCAACTGCACTTAGTTAGCGGTTTTCTGTTCTTGCCGTCGTGCATGGAGATTTGGGGCAGGTATACCCGGCGTCGCTTCTAACAGCGCACTATCGGTGCTGTTGCGCAAGTATTTGCCCGGCGTATGAACAATGCGGAAAACATCCTTTTTTCTTGAGGCAGAAACGAGTATAGACCTTTTTGATTCCCACTGATTGTAAGGTACATTTCCAGTCCTACTGAACCTCTTACAAATATTCCCGGTCAAACTCCCCCCACTGTACTTTATCACAACATCCAGTTTCTGATCATGCCACAAAATTGAGCATTCTTACAGCTTGCTTCGAGGCACAAACTTGACCAGTACAGGTGTTTGGCACTGACTCTCTGCCTTGAAACACGGAAGGGCATTTACGACGAGTATGATCGAGGGCCCACCTGGAACTGCTTGGCCGACTGGTTGGTGTCGAAATCCAGGTGGTCCTCGGGGTTAATGTTGAGTTTGTCCCTCAAAGGAGTGGCACTGGACAGCGGGGTGCTCCCAGGGATGCTTCCGGGAGTGCGGCCTCCTCTCGGAGTCGTGCCTGCAACGGCACGATGATGGCTACAATGTGCACTACAGCCAATGCCAAAAGTAAAGTCGGGGCTCTGTGACATGCAGTTGTAGAGAGCAGTTCTCGTCATTTGTCATGTGCACTGTGAGAAAACAGCAGAGCAGCACAGAACATATGAACATACTCGTTGATGCCATGGGGAGATTTCTGGCGATGAAGTATCGCATAGTCAATAGATCAGTAATAAACCCTAATCTTGTCTAGTTCAGAGTGAGGGCAATGATGCAACGTAGAGTGTGGGGCCTACACTTTACCACGAGACCTCCAAACACCTACCTCAACAATGGGACAATACCCTTGAAGAGATTTAACCAACATCATACTAACATATTGATTTCTTTTCACACCACTACAACTATGGGAAACTTTTTTTAGGAGTAAAATGTCCGCAAGTCAAGGCTACTACCTATACTCGTTGCTCAACCAAATTTAGTTTTTTTACGGCTTTCTAACCTTTATTCCCATTTGATCAGTATGGTTAATTAATCTGCCTGTTTTGAATAGTAAACAGAAGTTTCTGTAAGGAGTAGTAAGAGTTTACAGTCGAATTTTGTTAATTCAATCCCGAGAGGGACCGAAACTGTGTTTGAATAAAGCAAAGTTTAATTAACGGGAGTTTCCTCCCATAGAGATGCATAGGATGGGACCTGCATGTTAGTTTGAATTATCCGCAAGTTTGAACTAACAAGATTCGACTGTACTGATAATAACTGGCTCTAGATTGACAACACTCTACTGTCATACTACTGTCTAAAGTTTCACGAGTGCAAGCCAGATTAGGCATGTCTAAATTACTGTGCTATATCTTACTTCTTGTTTAAAATAGTGCACCCCAACATTCGAAGTTCAAAGCCCAGGTAAGATCGGTCCTTTGAACTGTGGTATACAGTCTAAGCTCATTATAACAGACCTGGTTACAAGAGACATTTGGATATAACATACCGATTTGTGAAGTTTGGTTCCTTTTCATCTATGCACCATTGACTCAACTTCATACCTGCATACAACATACTCCTTTTACGACAGACCGAAATCTTGGTCAAAATCAAGGTCTGTTATAACGAGCTTAGACTGTATAGGGCGAAGCTTGGCTTTAAGCATGCACAAAAATTGCAAAGCATTATCTTGAAGAGCCCTAAACAAGGCAGCAATTTCATAGAGCAGCTTCTCACCCTCCAAAGTGCCACCTGGTGTCCGGAATGGGGTAACGATGAGGTTGTTGGGGGTCATGGTGCCGGCCTTCTTGGGTGTGGCGACACCGATTTCTGTCTCATGAAGTGGAGTGTTGAGGCCGCCCTTGAGCGGAGTGTCCACATTGGTCAGGGCCATGATGTTCTGGGCCTCCTGCATCGCCCCGAGCAAACCCAAGTTCAAGAGTCCGACACGCACCACAGATAGCACAGTGTATACTTTAAGCCAATCCCCCTGTAGTTTTTGAAGGCTACGGGGAGTTTGTGTTCCGCAGCAATGCCTCCTTCACTTCCTGGTTTGTGGCTTCATAACGTCAGATTTTGCAGCTTCTGTATACCTGTATATGAAGCCGCTTGCAGACTAACAAAAAGGGTTGTTAAAGGACAACTCCGCTCAATTCCAGGAATTTCGGGGTTTTCGGTGATTATACATTAAGGTATACTAATAAAACGGCTCGACGTCGTTTGTTTCTCAAAAAAGGAAATATAATCCTCGTAATCCTTCTTTACTCCTGATCGCGAACCGAAACCGAAACTGCGCCCGCGCCTGGCAACATTGGTCCCGCGTCGTCTTAGTCTGGGACAACCCACGTGGTACGAACGTCACCGCACGACCTTGCCGACCGCGCGGACGAACGGATCGGCGGAGCAAGCGTCGTCGCGCCGTGTCGTCTGCTCCACGGTCTCTGCTATCCAACGACGTGTGCACTACCGTGGCCGCAGAGTGTTTTGACGCAGAAAAAAGCAAGTTGTTTTAAAGTTATGTTTTGGAACCATTAGTAGTTGAAGTTAAGTAAACCACTCGGAATATGCCAGGCATCGCAGCACAAAACGTTGCTACGAGACGCAGCAAGTTCGGTCTTCCCGACGACGAGCGCGGAGCGCTCGCTCAGACGCTCATTAGCGCATGCGCGTTTTGGATCACGTGGACATCGGTATGCATGCTGCTGGCGCCGCCTGTAGGCTGCACCTCAATAAAGTAAAAAACAAGAAAAAAAGCGGTCCCAGACTATGACGTGCGGCGCAGTGTTGGCTGCGCCAAAACGCGGTATTGACTGCGTTGTTCTCTGCGCCACATATCGGCCGCTAGAATTAGCAGATTTCGGAGACTTGAGGCATCTTAAACTTTGTTTACCAGTTTAACAAACTTTTAAGCTTAATTACGTCATAAAACTTGACGTGTAGTCTTTCTAGGTGATACTAAAGAGAACTGCGTTGTTTTTTCAGCATCGAAAATGAAGCGGAGTTGCCCTTTAAGGAGAAACATGGGTCCTCGCAGTAAAAGAATCCCTTAAAACCTTTTTTTTTTTCTAATGGCGTTTTGAAATCTACAGTTATTTTTCTTTTGATCTGCCAAGTTTCTTAATTTTAAGATTAATATTTGAGTTATAAAATCACTTTATAATATCTGTGTGAGCTGAAATTTCACTGAAGCTGATGCTAAAACAACACTTTCTCAAAACAAAAATTTTTGACTTCTTACAAATTTTAAAGAGGGGTATCTCAGCATCTGGGGCAAACAGGAGTACAGTAAACCCTCACTTGAGCAAACTTCAAAGAACCCAAGGAAATTGTTCACTTAACTGAAAGTTCATTAAACTGAATATATTCACTAGAATATGGAACAGCATAGGGCACAGCATACGTTTAGTCAAAAGTGTGAAATGCAATTTAAGGAGTCACATACATCGATATATACAAAGTGCATAAAAGTTATGTCGCTGGCTTTCTCATTTTTAAAAAAAATCTGTAATTTTCATTTGCACCAGCGCTCTTAAAGGACACGTGCAAAGAAAAAAAACACTTTTTTTTAAACAGATTAGATGGAAAAAGGATGTCATAAAACAATAATACAACGAAGAAAACAAATTTTTAGAGCTATATTTACGGCGCTATAGGAAAATTTCGCTGGCGGCCATAGCTGTGTGCACGACTGCTGAGCGCGTGCTGATGGCTAGCTTCTAGTTCTTTTGTAACGTGCATTCCACACCCTCAAGATTGCCGGTCGTAGCAGCCTATTAATGTGGGCCCGTTCAGAGCATGCGCTCTAGACATCACCCACAAATATGGCGCCCAGTGAATACTCCTTATACGAATTTATAGTTGGCACCTGCCGCCGCCGCGGAAAAGTGGCTTTTATTTATCGCATGACTGGCCCTTATTTATCAAGTGGTGCTTGCGCTCTTTCGGAAGCTTCGTATCGCATCTAAAAGTAACTTATCCATCTTTGTCTGAAGTATAACAAAAAACTAAGATTAATAGATAACTTTTAGAGCCCAAAGAAAACTCCTGAAAAAGCGCAAGAAGACGTGATAAACCTGTGCGCCGGTCAGACGACGGCGGCGGCGCCCCGAAGCAGACAAACTTGTGCGGCGGCGGCGACAGCGGCGTGGAGAAACACGTTGAAGCGGCGTTTGCACAACGCTCAGCGTGCGGCGGCAGCGTGACTTTGTGGCGGCTGCGCGCGGGCCTACCACATGACCAGTGGCGGCTCCCGCGGGCACCAACTACAAATTCATATAGTGCCGTAAATATAGCTCTAAAAATTTTTTTTTTTTTCGCTGTAAAATTGTTTTATGACATCCTTTTTCCATCTAAGCTGTTTAAAAAAATGTTTTTTTCCTTTGCATGTCTCCTTTAAAGTGCGTGAAGTGACAAAGCTGTGCAGAGAGTCTATGTTTTTTGCACTTCCTCTGGCACAGCTTGTTGCTGTGATGAAGCCATTCAGCAATGGAGTTGTCCACTGGCTTAAAATAACCTGTGCACAGTTGTTTCCTGTTGGGATTGAACGCAGTTTCTCCTTCAAACTTCAACTTCTGTTTCACTATCGTTCACAACGTCGACGGTGGAATCCCATGGTCCTTCGCAACATCCACTTGCCTTTAACCGTTGTCCAGACACTCAAGGATTATGAGCTTGTCAAATAGAGACAACCGCTTTTGTTTCGTCATGCTCATTACGAAAGTAAGCACAAAAACTGCCGTCCTGCCGTTGTTACCCAAAACTAAGATGGCCAAACGGAACCGATGACAAGAAAAAAAGACACATCAGATGGTTTGTTTTCATCTACTGCACCGCCGGTTTGCCTTGGCGGCGCTGTAAATGTCAGCACTGATACACCACCGCTGCAGAGGTGGCGGCGGCGGGGCGGCGGGTATTGGCTACGCCAGCACTGTAGAGCACAAAACTTTGTTGAACTGATTGCAAAATTAATCCTGGGTCAACCGATCCAGTTCGTTGAGCTGAAATATTTGCTAATTCGAAATTCTTTTTTCGTTTAACTGAAACATTTTTACATAAAATGCATAGGAAAATCACCAGGGATTTTTTAAAGTTCATTATTCTGAAATATTTGTTAAACCGATATTGGCTCAAGTGAGAGTTTACTGAATAACTTTTTAGCAATCTGTAGCTCAATGTAAAAAGCATTTAGTATTGAAAAAATTGGTCAATATAGGTATAGGAAAATTTTTAAGTGAACTATTGTTTTATTGCTTGGTAGCCACAGATAAAGCACTCAACTTCAATGTGTTGTAAAGTCACTTATAATGATTTGATCTAGAAAGTGCTTCCAACATGATAAAAACTTTCAGCCTTCCACTCTGGTGAAGAAGGAAAAGCAGCGGAGCTGTAGCTTCTATTCTCGGCGGTGGCTTTGCAGGCGAGCAGTCTGCTCTTCTTTCGCAAGGGAATCTGAAGCGCTCGACGCAGTGGAACTTTAGGCAATAGCGGCCTCGCGGCGATTGCGGAACCATTCGCGCTGCTGCGCACATCGCCGCTCGTTCCGTTCCCGCTCTTCTTCCTCCGAAGAAATGTTGCCGCCATTTATGAGCGACGGCGGCAACCAGTTGTCTGGTTCCCGAGGCTGGAAAGTTTGCTGCCATCTATGAGCGACGGCAGCAACCAGAGTGTTGTGTCGACATTTGTTTGGTACCGGATACGATCCTGGGGAAACTGGCCCAGCTCAGCTGTGAAAAACAGTGCACCATAGAACATGTAAGCGCTGACTCACAACTGATATTGTCAGCACTTCTGTGTTCTGTGTGTTTCTCTCCTGTTGTCCTGTCCTTTGTGTGCTGTTTATCATCATGTTGTATCAACACCAACTGGCCCAACTCACCACACTGCTCCTTCTTTTATAAATATGGTTTTCTAACATTGTTTTTGAAAATGAAGGCTTGTGAATTATAAGTAGTTTGAGAACTAAAATATCAATTTAAGAAAATATAACAAATATTTGATATCAGCACAAAATTCTGAACAAGCCTGTGCTGATTCATTAGGCTTGGCCAAAAAATAAGAAAGTTTCAAGACCAGTGTTTCCCCTTAAAGGACACATGCAAAGGAAAAAAACTTTTTTTTTAAACAGGCTAGATGGAAAAAGAATATTATAAAACAAATTTACAACGAAGAAAAAAAAATTTAGAGCTATATTTACGGCGCGAAACGAATTTGTAGTTGGGGCCCGTGGGAGCTGCCGCTGGTCATGTGGTAGGCCCGCGCGCCGCCGCGCTGCGTCGCGCGGCCGCAAAGTCACGCGGCCGCTGCACGCCGAGCGTTGTGCGACGCCGCTTCAACGCGTTTCTCCACGCCGCCGTTGCCGCACAAGTTCGTTTGCTTCGTTCGGGGCGCCAACGCCGCCGTCTGACTGGCGCACAGATCTATCATGTCTGCTTGCAGTTTTTCAGGAGTTTCCTTTGGGCTCTAAAAGTTACTTATTAATCTTAGTTTTTTGTTATACTTCAAACAAAGATGAATAAGTTACTTTTAGATGCCATAGGAAGCTTCCGAAAGAGCGCAAGCACCACGTGATAAATAAGGGCCAGTCACGTGATAAATAAGGGCCACTTTTTTGCAGCACCCACGGGCGCCAACTACAAATTCGTGTAGCGCTGTAAATATAGCTCTAAAAAAATTTTTTGCTTTGTCGTAAAATCATTTTATGACATACTTTTTCCATCTAAGCTGTTTAAAAAAAAAATGTTTTTTTCCTTTGCATGTGTCCTTTAGGGGAGACACTGCCCAGAAATAAAAAAATTCTGCAAAAAAAGTTGATTTTGAAAAATGACATCTTTACATCCACCAACATCTAGGGAGTGTTCCCAAAAAGTTTCATTAATTTTCACTGTATATTTAATTTTTTATAAATTATTTTCTGTCCACCAAAGCTATAGAAAAAGTAGGGTTTGGAGCACTTTGAACACATTTTTCTCCGTTCCAGTTTTTGGTATAAATTCCATTTTACTCAATCTATCGTTTGATAATGGCAAAACAGGGAAAGCTCATTCTTCCCTTTTCCTGACTGAAATTTAATAAGGAGTGCGGCTATGGAACTTTTTTGTCACTTTATGGATGTCTTTTGTAAAAAATTTCGACATGTTGTCGAAGACACAGAAGACCAAAAAGTTGACCAATTTTGCAGAAGAGAAAATTTATAGAAGTGAATTACTTTTTAGAAAAAATATTCCATAGCCGCACCCTCTAGGCATTCTCCTACGTATCTAGCAAATAAAAATCTTTAATATCGCAATAGTTTTCTAACGATAGATTAACTAAACAACGTAGGCGTGTTGCTGATAGAAGCTACTCTTATTTCCTTCTCATTTAACCGACAAACCTGAAATTTTGTTATACACCCTCTAGCATGACCACCAGCCTACCCTGTAAATTTCATTAATTTTAAGACAAGGGTTCAAAAGTTGACCCCCCTAGTGGGTGTGCCCCCTTAAAGCATTACTTTTTAATCCCAGCACATATTAAAAGAGATTGCCATGCAGGTATGCGTAGTTACAAACTTTGTACTGGTGCTTCCTTACCAGAAAAAAATTCTAGCAGCCTGAATATATATGTAGGTAGGTAATTATCTCTTGAGGGCTTCAATTTTGAAAAAGTTTCTACAGTTCTGGAGTAGTTTACTCTGATGGCGACAGTATCTAGATCTAGGAAGAAAAGTTAGGGAGTTAAATTAATTATATTTTCCCACGCTGTCTTTCCAGGAATAGCTGGTTATGTTAAAAGAGTTTCACTGTATAATTCTCACAGAGCTGTTGTCATTCTGAATTCTACGGCACCAGATAGGAACTAAAATGCTTCCTTCCTTATACAATGGTGATGTTAAAATCTAGTGTGGCCTTGTTTTATAATTTAATTTTTTGTTGAAGACTACTCAATTAAACTCCTTATATATTTCTTTTAACTGCTCAGGCAAACCAAGAGAGGTAAAGGTTTGAAGTTGTGTTTGAAAAAAAGATAAGACAGGTTCCGAGGCAGTAGAAGTCATTGAGAAGGTAGAACTTACTATGCATGCCTAGATTCTGACAGAAACAAGACATATATAGACCTAATAATCAAGAAAAAATATCAGTGACTAAAAATCCGTTTTATCATTCCACAGGAAAAATATTACTTTCCCACCAAATATAATTTTCATGAGCACCGAGAGACCGAAAACATGTTAGTTTAGAGAAAACTCAAATGCACAGTAGCAGGGAGTGAAACAACCCGAGTGACTACGGCGACTCTCGAAGTATCTGATGTCGCAGTTGGAGACTTCTCCGGAAACATGCGACTCCCCAGCAAAAACATTCTTGGGTGGTGTATTAACACCAGACATTCTAGTGCTTTGTACAAACATAATAAATCACTCTCCGGAAGTGTCGGGCGCTGAGCTGTGGGGAGCATCGAGGACACCCGAAAACTGCCTCCCTCACCATGAGGATGGTGTCCCTGCTGAGGGAGGGTCCCTTGGGGGTCCTCAGGGGCCCCGCTCCCCCTGGGGTCAGACTGTAGTCTGCCAGCAGGGGCTCTGAGGCCTTGTGGCCGGATTCCTCGGCGGCCTCCCGAGCGGTCTCGCTTGCCTTGCCCAGCTTCACCACCTGCTCCAGCTCAGACTCCGAGATCTGGGGCTCCGGCAGCACAAGCTTGCTCCGCTTGCGCGCGGGCTCGCTGCTGCCCGATAGCAGGGCGGGGGGCAGGTCGTTCTCCTTGCGCTGCTTCAGCTTCTGTTTGTCCTTGCGGCGCTCGCGCTGTGCGGGGAGGAGAGGGTTACGGTGTACGGTGTCAGGCGTGGACTCGGGTAGAGGCCCATGGCCTTTCTGCGGTGTTGCAGCCCTCGGGGTTGAATAAAGATTATAATAATTAAGGGGAATAGCAAACATTGTAAAACGGTTACGGTGCAGGTGAGCTGGTATAAGTTTAGCCTTTTCTTTAGACACCCTAGACTGGGCGAAGAATGTGAAGCGCACCCTGGGCCACATATTAATATTCCGCTTTGAGTCAAACGCTTCCACCTTTCTCCTCAATGAACGTAGCATTGTCAACGAACTCTGGAACCTTAAGAACTGTCGTGCCATATGAACGTTGGAACGGGAGGTTCTCCACCCACCTCTTGAAATGGCAAGGGCTACTTCAAGACCGAAAGGTTTGAAAACACCTTACTGAAATCAACCAAAAAAATACTCCCCCCAACTTCTTAGTATGCACCAATTGAAGGCCCGAATCTGCAGCACATAACAAATGAGCCGGCACCTGTGCGCCTGGAATTGCAATTTTTAGCTATGCGACCGTATAGGCCAGGATGCAATGTTTACAGCACACTTTTCGGAGATAATAAAAAAGCTAGAAACATCCCACATGAGGGACAACTCTAGAGTCAGGGACAAGTTAAGAACGCAGTAGAAGCTCTGCCTCTAGCACGGCCTTGTTGCCTTCATTCCCGCCTTGGCTTTACACGCTGACAGGACGCCGAAGTGTTATATCGATGGTAGAAAGCTTGAGCTGGAGGCAGGGCTTTCACCGCATTCTTAGCCTATCACCGACCAGTCGACAGCAAGTGAGGGCTCGTTAAGATTATTGTTGTTTGCGCACGTCACTTGCTCATGTTAGTTGTTGGAAGTGATTGACAAGCAGTCAAAGAAGAGTGAGTCCAGCTGGTGTATATCCGACATGGCTGAACCTGAGACGGGGAAGGGTAAGGAAGACAACTGTGTGTCGTCTCTCTTTTTACGTGCCTTTCTTATCCTTCCATGTCCAAGATTCGGTGATGTCAACTGACATTCCCTGCCGTTTAAAAAAAAATAGGCTAGAGTAATTGAACGACGGGCCAACCCGGCACGACGCACGTTCTCACCTCTTCCTTCTCCGAGCGCAGCTCGCCCTCGAGGTGCTGCTGGCGCAGGCGGCGGAAGTCTGTCTCGGTGGGGTCGTACACTTCATCGGAGGTGTCGTGCAGCCCTGGTGCGGGCCGCTTCTCGAACGGGATCTCCTTGTTGTAGTCGATGGCATGGCGCTTGCGACGGCGGGGCGGCAGGCTGATGCCCGCCATGCGCAGCTCCCGCCGCTTCTGCAGGGCCGCCAGCCGCCGGGCCTCTTCCAGCTGCTTCTCCCGCGCCTTGCGCTTGGCCTTCTTGCCCTGCGTGTTGGCCAGTCGGGCACGGGCCTCCGACAACATCTCCAGCTCTGGCCAGAGGGGTCGGGAAAAGAACCCAAATTAGCCCTTCAACCGCCGCTAATTGAAATGAAGGTCCCAATATTTAGCCCGCGAAAGAATGAAAACGATGCTTCTTGGAAGGTTGCGTATCAGTAGTCGGTAGATTTTACGACGTCTGTTTATAAGGGAAATCGATGAATGCCTTTCGGTGTTTATTTATTTTTAAGATATCAATGTATAGCAGTGATCTGCTTCGGATGGACGCAAAAAACTGGTAAAAAAAATCACGAAAAATTAAGAATTTCAGTCAAAGAGATTTTGAAAAAAACAATCCTAGGTGGAGTAATAAGTTTAAAAAATCTGTGTTTTGGGGTTTTAACCAATTTTACATTTTTGATACAGATGGATGTTTATAGATCAAAACTGAAAAGTCTACGCCTACTTGTTAGTGATTCCTTAATCATGAGCAACTTATGCAGGGAACATGCTTCTTTTGCATGGTTCAACAAAAGCATCAACAAATATAGTTTGCTCCACTTTAGGTATTTGAGCAAAGTCAAAGATGCAAGCAGAAGCATGTTGCCCCAAACAATGTTTGCACTCCAAGAACACTTTGGCAAAGACAATGAAAGCCCGGAGCTCTCTCCAATAGCTTCGGCTATGCTCACGTTTTTTGCAACGAGCCTTCTCTGCTACCTTTTCATAGGAAACCACACTGTACAAGCGACATCTTCAGACATGGCTTAGCCAGTTCATTTGTCTTTTTCGACAGCTCCCCATTGCCATTTACCGTCGAGCTCCTGCTCTTGTGAAATCAAGTGCTTTTTGCTGACCCTGGTTGGCTGAACATTGTCTCCAAGCAGTGTTAAATTATGCCAACAAAGGTCCTGGCAAAATGAGGCAAATATGACACAATGACAATGAAGAGGAAACTTGCAACACTCAAACAAGTGGAAAGTTTCAGAAAAATGTAATAATTACACTAAATTTGTTTTTTTTTAACTGCTTGATCATGAGCACAACTGCCCAATCTCTACAGAGTTTGAAAAAGCACTCGGCGATTATATTTTAATCTTTTGTCACCCACAGCTCTGATCCCAAATGGCATGCCCATGGATGCCATCTATGCTAAGAAGCATAGTACGTTGACTGGGGAGGAAGGGTAGCATTTGCAGGAAAAACTCAAATTCACAAGCACCTAAATTCTGCTAGGATTCCCCACAAAAAATAGGCACAAGGAAATTTAAAGAAAACAACAAAGAAAGACAGAGGGGCAATAAAAGCAATGAGAGCAGACACTGTGGTGTGTTTCCAACACACTCCTGCATGTATAGTTTCCAAACAGGCCATCAGACGTCACTAATAATTAAGAAAAGGTCCACTGCAAAACTGTCCTCAGAGGACAAAACATAAAATAACCAGTTTTAAGGCCCGTTCACACTCTTGCGACCGAGTACGACCGAGAGAGACGAGACCCGTTGAAACTTCTTAAAATTCCTTAGGACAAGAGAACACACTGGCACTCTGGCACCATCTATGCAATGACCCTGGAACTGCATATCACAAGAGCGAAGGTTTTGCGGGATTTCCGAGGTCAAGTGTGCATAAAACCTATAAGAAAGGCTCATTTATAACGTTGATGAAAGTTTTTCGAGCCAAGAAAGAAAGGATAATGCACGAGAGAAATAGAAAATATGCCAGACTGCCAAGTTTACACTGCTACCCAATAGATGGCGCAAGTGTGTCCTCTTGTGTAAGAGACATTAAGAGGTTCCAAGGCACCCGGTCTCAAGAAATCGCAAGTGTGTGAACGGGCCTTTACATGTAACTGTTGATGTAATGTAGCCAGAGAGCCTGAAATCAGCAAATAATAAAGGTGCTCATCAAAAGCCAAGACCCAAGTAATGAGGTCATGTTTGGCATCAATGAAAAGATATATTTGGATCAAAGCTAATACAAAATATTAAAGGTTTAGATATTTATCACCGATATCACTGTACGACTCAAAGGGCTCTAAGGATGCCTAAGGATTCTCACCATCTTCGTCCATGTCTTTAGGATCAGGGCGCGCTGGCTTTGTCTCTGGGTTAGGATCAATCTCTCCAGGCTTCAGTTTACGAGGGTCGTCAAGAATCTCCCCATCTTCCTCCTTCTTTTGCGCTTGGTCCCTGCACAATTGGGACACCATCGTTCAAAAGCTGACAATGGAAGGAGCAAGAAAAAACAAGCAATGAATTGGACTAACTGTCATCATGCGAGAAACAGTCTGGAAAATAGGTCATGGTAGCTTGTTTCCATGGAATGCATGTTCAATCTTTATCTTTCTCGCTTCACTTCCTCTTTCACCTATCCCTCCCCTTGCTTGTAAAACACCAATATGAGGTGTCTGAGAAGCATAACATGGCTAATAGCCTAAGCAGGTTTCTCCTTTTTTTCAAGACCACATTTTTTTATTCTCAAAGCCGTGTACCCTGCAAAAACCTTGTGCAAGTGGAAGAGGTAATATCACAGACAATGCAAGCATGAGGAGCCTGCCACGCTGCCTTGGCATATGTTCTAGTGTTTAACGAAGCTCTAATTCAGTCTAGGGCTGAAACACAAAGTTCAGGTTTATATCTCTAAACTTCATGACAAATCAAGAAATAAAAATTGGCTGTCTCTTTGGCAACTCCCAAAAGCATTCTTAATGTGCAGCATTTAGAACACCTTTGCTCACATCCACCTGAAAACAGTCAGACACACATATTACACATCGCACCGGAAACATTATCTGTGAACTGGCGCCTAGCTGGCCGGTCGACCGACGTATAGACCGACACGCGGGCTTGACGTTACGGAGCTGCGGCGGCGCTGCGATCACGCCGAAGCCGGGTGGTGTGGGCAGAAGGGCGCACGTTTTGCATGGGCGTCATAGCATTTCAGCATGCCGCAAAGCTGTGTTGCCGTTAATTGCACCAAAAGCTACAGAAAAAGTAGAGGAATGAGTTTCCACAAGTTTCTGGCAGACTCTGAAAGGCGCAGAAGGTGGATAATATCCATGGATCGAAAATAATGGTTGCCTCGTGCGGACGACCGTTTGATCGGCAAGCACTTTCTTGGAGGCCAAATGTGGCTTCCATCTCAATTTCTGTCCCGAGGCTTGCGTATGTGCAGGGAAACCGTCATTTGATCGAGACCACCCAGATTTTGTTCCCCGGTGTTCGCGCACAAAGCACCGGCCAAGCGCACGTCGGAGGCTCGCTACGCCCGTGCTACCAAGCGGAAGGGGAAAACGGCAGTGTTGCAGGCGTTACCAAAAAAAGTCACGAAATACGTTACTCACTACTTGCAAATAAAAGGAACGCGTTATTGACCTACGTTACCTCAAAATAAAAGGAACGCGTTACCGCTACCGATAAAAAGTAACGCATGTTACTTCTGCATCACTTTCTAAATTATGATTTAACACGTTTCACTATTCTGATTGTATACGTATGCATAAGCTCATATATCAAGAAACATTTTGTTCATGCAGAAACTGAACATAATTACTTTATCTCTTTTTACGGTTTCACCTAAATACTCTAGAGAAAAAACGCAGAAAACTCAGAAATTCACATGGCTTGACGCGTAAAAACACGGAAAAAGTTGAAGTGTAATTTCTTTAAGACTTGGGAAGAAGTAGTAACGACTAACGTAACTATGTTACTTGAAAGAGTAACATAAGTATGTTACCCGTTACTGTGCCCAAAAAGTAACGGGTAGGTTACTACGTTACTGAAAAAAGTTATGCGTTACCGGCAACGGCGTTACTTGTAACGTGTTCCCACCAAGACTGCAGAACGGACAAAGTGTTACCGTCATGCCTTGTGGTCATGAGGGTAGGAAAAGTATCATACCTTGACTTGAAGATGCTGTGTGTATTTAATCAATTAAGAAATACACCTCCAGATTGGCAGCAAGGAAACCGGCTCGAAGTAATCGTACGCCTCAAGAGACTTCAACGCCTGCACCGTGTCGGCCGTGAACTGGCTTGGCGAAAAAACTAAACAAACGACGACGTGAGCCATCGTTGTATTTGGCAGCAACTTCATGTCATAAGTCCAGCAGTCCTTGTTTACGGCGGACGGATTGTCGAAGGCAACACCGTCCACGCGCAGTTTGTCTCGATACCGCTACCGTTCAGGCTCGGGTAGCGAAATCAAATAATCGGGCATAACATACGACTTACGTTCTCACGAAATACGACGCACAAATAAAGCTAGAAGTGTCCCTACAACGTCAACAACGAGCGCACGCCACACGGCGAAAACAAGGAAAGCCTGACCACCAAAAGGCCGCGCATGCACGGCCTCCCGGCCGTGTTGGTAAACAGAGCCGCTCCGTGTGTCGGTCTATAATGGCGATGGATTCCTTTCACTCCTGTGCTCTCGTTTTTTAGCCGTGTCTTTTGCTCCGCCCTCTTCACCTTGCTGCGCAAGCTCATCATTGTTTTTCCACTGCTTTAGCGGCACACTAAGGTTGCAAGCAAGAAACTTTATAATCGTAGTTCGCTTTACTGCACCGAGCGCACACTGGGTAAAGTCCCCACTCAAAAACAGTTGCCAACAGCACACTGAGCACGGAATCAGCGACTGCAGGCTCCTTGCTGCACACCCTGCCGAGGCTACATCCCAGGTTCGGACATAAAAACGCTAAGGGCGGGCCCTAGAAACGCTACGCAATTAATAGTGCTTGTGACCGCAAGCATAATAAAGGTCAAACCAAGTGTTGCAGGTCATATGGCCAGGGAGGGTACCTTAGCTGTTCCATAATAAAGACGGCAGTTCATTGAAGCTTTGGCGCCTAGAACACGTCTCCGACTCGGTCTGCCTACCGCGTCCTCATCCGTAGTCCCTCAATTTTCACCCGATGACGTCACGCTCGTGCTGTTTTGTTGCCGGTGGCGATCCTGGCGGCAGTATAGCGGCAGAGGTGGATACAGCAGGTGCCTGTTTTGTGGTAGGCCGCTCTCCAGCCTGACAGTTTGTGGGAGTTTCAGTGGCCCTTGGGGGCTGCGATGACGGCGACACTCGCGTTCCTTTGTCTTTTTTGGCGGAACTTCTACGACCAACCGCCAGGATCGCGATTTCCGACAGGATGATATGCCAGCTTCCGTGACATAACTTCTTGCCACTTCGCGACACCTTTCGACACACATGGAGTATAGGACGCTAAACACGCCAGTCGAAGGCACATTCCAGGCACCATAATAGCAACCAAAGATGTTGAAGTTCCTTACTAAATATAGTAGGCATTCCAGGGAGGAAGTAATGAGCCCAGCAAATTTCTATACAAATCTCAGTCATCTCTGCTTCGAAGACGAAAGTCGCGCGGGCCCGGCCGTCTTAACGGCAGATGAGCAGTTACTCACAGGAGGTACTCGTAGTGCTCGAGGCACTGGGCGGCGGTGCGGCCGATGATGGGGGCAATGGTCCTCCACTGGGTGGGCATCAGCTTGGCCAGGTGCAGCAGCTTCTCCTCCTCCTCCCGCGCCCACTCCGTCTTCTTGATGCTCGGGTCCAGCCACTCGTACCTGCGCAGCGGTCGCGCACAAGCGGGTGCCCCGTCGAGCGCACGGGTGGGCACAAAAGCACGTACCAGCAGGCAAGTTATATGTCAAAACAAGCTTCAGAAAATGCAGTTGCACATTAATAGAGGAGTGTGTGCCACATTTCTTTTGCAAGCAGAATAAGCCTGTCTTAAACAACAACCATAGATGTCAACTGAAGGACTTCGGCGCTTGTCATTTAGCTAATGCCAACTATTACTGCCATACAGCATATGCCTGAGTCAGATTAATTAATTGCATCTTACAATATTATGGCAGCCTGTACGGTTGCCAAGGCAAGGGAGAACACTATTTCGCGGAAATATAAGGTGTACAAGAAAACAAGGTCAGGGTAAATTAAGCCTTAGACTGATGTGCGAGCCTGGACTGGTTTTCTTTAACCTTTGAACAATATTTAGTCACTATTTAGTAGCTTGAGAAGACTCAATTTTGATAAGTATGTCCTTTTTGTGATTCACCTTAGAATGGTTATTTAAAAATAAAAACAATGTCGAAAAGTGAGATTACTGTGTTGAGAAAAATGGCACGCTTGGTTTAACCAGTGAGCCACACTGCAACATCCTTGAGTAGTTGTTTCCTACATACAAACAAAGGTTCGTTGATAAATGGCACACCAGCTCAGAACATACTAGATACACCGCAAAAACGATTCAAGCCTCTTCTGATTTAAGGTTGCATTCCGAACCAGAAACTAAACTCCGAGCTTTCGCAGGATTTCGATTTGTACAGACTTGTCTTTAGCATTGTTGTGTGCACCACTAATACCTCTGTCACACGGGTAAAGTTAATATAATTTCCATTAAATTGTGTTTGTGCAATCGGCAAATCAGCTCGCAATCCCGATCACAAGCGTTACAAGTGGAACGCACTGCACGAAGAGTGGCGTGCGCGGAGTGGCTGATCTGTCAAACATCATACAATGACAGTGACAATGCCTTTCCGTGTGACAGGAGTCCACTCAAAACTTCGGAAAACAAGTTTTCCAGTACATTGGTATGCTCTACAAAGGCAATTGATGTAATCACGGAAATGTCACTTGTTCGACTGGCCATGTCTGTCTGGCATGGCGCTGAACATCGTGAGTTTTCTTGTCTAAGTGCAAATGTCGAGAGAGCGCTTTCACAGTCCGGAATGATTACAAGAGAGAGATGCAATCAGTTGACTGACAAAAATTAAGGAATGTACATGTTCCTTTTTTTTACAAGGTGCAGTAAAAACAAGCGGTTGTAATGTTGCGCTATATAATGTCATGAAAGTATGTGACAAAAAAATTAATTGTGCATTCTGATTGTAAAGTCAAGCTTAGCGAAGCACCATACTACACAGATGCCGTAAAAGCAGCGAGGTCCAAATGCGAGACAAACTTCAGTTGGTTTATCGTAACAGGTGTGAGTTCTGTTATGATCGCCGCATCGTTCATTTCTGTGGTGAGCTTACCATCTTGCTTTGCACTGCTTCGCCGACTTCCTATGAAGCAGTGACGCGATTCTGGACCACTGATTTTTGCCATATTTCATCACCGCCGCTTTGAGGATTTCATCCTGCAATTACAACGAGAATTCGGTGATACATTGACTCGTAATAACAGAAGGTTGATCATTTCTGCAGTAATGCTGCAACAAACCATGGCAGTAAGCAATGAAATGATCAAATGTTGGTCTCCTCCTGCTGTTGCGATGTGTCCAAAAATACTCTGGTTTGAGAAGTCAACCGCTCTAGCCGCACACAAAACCGTCACCACTTTTATAACGCTGAATATTTTCGGTACAGAGACGTTTCTAAAACACATTACACTAATTGAAATAACACTTTTCCCTCGTATAACTGAGAAAGCGATCGAATTAAAACATTTTGTTTAACCCTAATCGTATAAACGAAGTCGAGAGACCATCGCTGGGAAAATGCGTTACCTCTGTGTTCCTCCAGACACCGCCTTTTATCATAATACGAGGCATCTTGAGAGTTGTTCCGGCTCAGTATCCCAGGGGAAAGAAGGTGTAGGTATCACATGTATTCCAGTATTTGGCGACGTTCAAACACACCACACCACAACGTAGTTCACCGATCACGATCACTCGATCGACGACCCAACAAGCGGTGATGCGCATAGCGATCGGCAAACCGGAATCGTGCGAGTGGTGCGGGGACCAACGAAAGAGGAATTCGTCTGCTCGAGTGGCAGCTCAACCGGCTCATACGCTCAACCGTGAGCTCAACTGGCTCTCCTGCTCCACAAATCGTGAGCGAGGCATGCTCGAGTCTGGTTGAGGCCATCGTTGGTTGGTGCTGCAACAATCAGTTTAGCACTGCGTTGCTTCGACTAAATAAATATTAGTTACAAAGTGTGGCATATGTTAGTTGTCCAAGCCGTAAAGTTATTATAACGTCCTCTAGAGTTTCAAATGGCGCTAGTGTCTTTGCGAATTCCGTGGCACAAAGTGAAGCAACCAACAACCAGTCAACTTTTGCGGTTCTCCGCTTGCACGTGATGTCATTCAAAGAGCGCTCCGATGGCAACCAGAGAAGAGGGGAAGTAGCTCCCCCCTTACCAAGGCCCCGTTTAGTGACTCCCATATTATCCCAGATTAGTCGTGACGTCACTGTTCTCCTCCCAGAAGATTATAGAAGATTAACCCGTCACTCAAAATTCCTACAAAAGCAGCTTCCCTCTCCCTCTCTTTCATGGTGGCCAAAAGTACGCGATGTGACATCAGTCACTTTTGTTATTTGGGTCGTACCGTATCACCTTCATTAACATTATAAAAATCTTTTTTTTTTCATCAGTGAGCGATGTTTAACTTCGCTATATTTCAAATCCAAATCTGTGTTCCACAGTAGGTGTGTAAAAACGACAATTCTGAGCAAAATAACAAACCAAAGGAATATAGAGTGGGTTCAAGGTTCGTCAGCTTTCCGGTGTCCAGTATGAAAATGACCATGTAGTGCATCTTTACGAGCGGTTAATGACATTCAAAAAGTAAAGAATAAAGGACGAGGGCTATGAAAGGTGTCTCTTTTTTTTATTATTTTCTCTGCCGGGTGGCTTTTATCGGACACTTGTTCTCAAAGATTTCGAGCATACGGGCGATGTTTTGAACGTAGAAAAAGCATCTTCGCACAGAGCAGGGCACCTAGGTTGGACATTTACGTACACATTTTAAAGGGATACTACAACGAAATTTCGGCGCTTATTTTATGGTCTATGTATTCAAAGGAGCAGTATCACATCGAACACACCAATATCTTGTTAAAAAAGTCACGAAAAGTAATTTTAAAACGAATTAAACGATTAACAAAGAGCACCTAGTGGATGTCGCTAACGCATTGTTTGTAATGCCCGTCTAGGAACCTTGACAGCTAGTGACGGTGAGTGTCTCGCCTCCGGCCACGCCGAGACAAAAGGGGAAGGAGGAACTCCCGTCTTCCCGAGAATCCCTTTTGTGTGTCACAGAAGTCGCTACTGTCTTCCTACGAGATTATAGAAGATTAACCCGTCACTCAAAATTCGTACAAAAGCAGCCGCTTCGGTGGCTGGAACGACTAGGCCATCCCCTCGACGTCAGCCTCGCCGTAGCTTTGCTCGTCCCGAGACGACCTACGTCACGATTGCGTCGCATGTCACGTGCTCTAAGCTGGTCCTTCTCCGAGCGCTTGCTAGAGTGGGCCGTTTATAGCAAAAAATACAGCCACCAGGCTCAAAATACAAACGTGCAATTGTCATTTAGGGATATTGTGGATCATATTGAACCATTTTTTGAAAACGACGGATATATTTCAGATTTCGTTGAAGTATCCCTTTTTAAAGGGATACTTCAGCATCCCTTTAAAAGGTCACCAATCAGACGCCAATACGTCACTTCCTTGACCTTCTAAAATGTGCATGTAAATGTCCAACCTATCCCTCCAGGGCTGATAATCTTGCTCCATCGTCTCAAAGTCCTTTACCCGGGAGGGCCATGCTGCACATCTGGCGATGTAGGCGGGCCACCAGAAAGGTCTGGCACGCGGCCGGCCGTACTCCTACTCGTTGCTAAGTCTAGACCGTCGTTACGGCCGCTGGAGGCCCGTGTTTCAACGGGGGCTCTCACGGTGATGAATGGGTGCAATGCGAGCGAGCGCTGACTTTATTTTCATGCAGTGCTGAGATCCGATACTTCATCAATCAAAATCAAAACCATACCGCTCCTCCCCATAGCCAAGGAGGTCCCATAATGCAACGCGCGCACTGTGGCTTCCAGGGATTTCTGGAAGTAGTCTATCGAAAATCAGTTGAGTTGGAGCGATTGATTTTCATTTGGGAGGTTTCGTCAGTCATTCCAGCCGTACTTATTTTCACCCGAGAAATCTAACTCAATTGGTCGGCAGTAAAACTTCTTGCTGTGTTTACCTGCGCACCAACACTGGTATGTCAGCAGCACAAAGAAAACGTCCTCCAGCTTAATATTCTAAATTTAAGGAAAGTCACATATTCGAAAATGCATGCACTGTATTTGGTCGTGATGGATCGTGAAGCGGTGACCAATGGGTTCCCATAATGCCTTGCGGGGCACAATGCCGCTAGGATCGCTTCGATTGGGCGCCGCCATAACCGAACTTCAATTTTCGTTTCCTCTTATTACGTTTACTTCGCTTCAACATGACCGCAGCAGGGCAGGTTATTGCCAGGGGTGTCGCGAACCGGTCGAGGTTCGGGCTCGACCAGGTTCGACTTTTTCGACCTTCTTGTGAAAAGTTCGACAAAAGTTCGACTGAGGTTCAACTGCTATGCGCATGCGAGACCGACAGGCCAGTTGGCTTCAGATTAGATGGTGACGGCTAAGGGATGAATTAAGGGTAGCACTGATTGGTTATTTCAGTTAATACAGTACAAACAATTAAGTTATTGACTTCATCAGTGATTAGAATTAATTTCTCTTAGTTGCAGCTGTCTATAAAATTGAAATAACCCTTTGCATAAAAAACAAATCCTCCAAACCTAGACATGCTTGTATTAAGGTCTGGCCACACTGCCCACAAAGTCGAACCCACTGATCTCAATGATAGAGATCAGTGGTCGAATCGGTCGAATTTGGTCAAAAGTTGGAAGGTTCGTCGACCGGTTCGACCCAGTCGAACCCCGAAAGTTCGACCTAAAAATTCGGTTCGACAAAAGTTCGCGACACCCCTAGTTATTTTCATTTACCTACAATAATTCGTTTATTTCCATCTACGCTGATGGTGGAGCTCGAGGGAAGGAACTGAAATACAGCTTGACAAAGCCCTCACCCCCTAGGCACAAAAGCAGAGGTACAGGAAAAAATGCTACTTCATGCGAAAGTACAAAACAGGTGGATAATATGCGCACACAACACACAAATAAAAAAAAAAAAAAAGACTGAATAATCCTGGAAATATTAAACAAACCGATAGATCACTGGTATTTTACCTATCTAGGTTTACAAAATATTCTCAAAGTTGCCTAAATGACGTCCTAGTCAGATCCAACTCACTAGCATCAAACTGGTTGAGCAATTTAGGCAGCGTATATCTAATCATCGGATAGCCGTAATTCGTCCTCGACGCTACCATTTCCCAATGTTCTGCGTGACGAGTGGGGTAAACCGGTTTCTTTACAGATAGATATCCCAAATTCGTGAGAAAACACGTGTTTCTGTAGCTCTCCAATTTAAAAATGCATAAGTTGTATATATTAATAACGCAGAGAGCCGTAAACAGACCAGCCGTATGAGAGTCAAACGGGACGCCACCGATAGACCTCAACGCCCTTTTTTGTAATAAAAGTATTTTCTCAAAGATTGAATATGTGGCTGAGCCCCAGACGAGATGGCAGTAATTTAAGTGGGAATAAAACAATGAATTATAGATTAGTAACTTCACATTCTTTGGCAAAATTGATTGACGACGGTATATCAATTCAGCTATTCGTGACAGTTTAGGGATTATAAAATTAATGTGATGTCCCAGGACACATTTTCAGAAAAAATTACTCCCAATACCCTGAAAGGGCTCAGAAACTCAATTGGAGTTTAATTTAGGGTGATATCTCGCGGCGACATATTTCTCGCGTTAGTCTGACCGATTTACTGTTGATGTGAAGAAGTACAGCTTTCGATTTGTTTATGTTTATTTGTAAAGGGTTCTCCGACTCCAAATTTCCAGTTTGGACAACGTCAGATTTGCGGTGTCTACTAGCACATCCTAATGTTTCATTCTCCCCAGCATTGGCTTTTTTGGAAGCTCGTCAAAGCCCATTTCACTGGCTCGGCATCTGAGTAAGACAAGAGAAGGCCAGTAATGGCGGCTGTAATCCGGCGCGTGTGCAAAGATTCTATTGGGCTGAAACCGATGATGGGGACGCTCATTATCTGTGAGCGCAGGGGCGCTCTTAGCTTTGACAGCAATGCAGAGACTGCCACAAACCGTCTTGTCGCGAGAGTTCTTTTTTTTTTTTTTTTTCAGTGTTAGAGTTTGCAAAAAACTGCAAAAGAAGGTAAAAAAGAAAGTTGCGTTCACAGTCATGTGATTGCTGCAGCATTTGCGCCAAACTGCGCCAAAACGCTAGTACATCCTCCTACATTTAGCCCAAAAGTGAGGAACTTACGCCAGCATTGCACCAAAACTTTATTTTACATTTAATACTGAAAATATAATGGCTGAGGCCCCGCTACAAGTCCGGATCGTTAGGGCAGGGTTGTGCGAATTTTCATAACTTTAGATTTTATCCGCAAATAACGTGATATCCTATTTGATCTCTCAAACACTGACAGTACTCGGAATTTTCGCAATATCTCTTACGTTCCTGCAGTCAGCTCTGGCGTGTAAGTTAGCTTTGTTGAGTGCGCTTCTCACTGCGTACTTCAGTGAAGCGGCAACCGCGAAGTAAATTTCTTGCTTCGCCGTAGTGCATCCGAGTGATAAAGAGAAAGCATTACCCCAAAGCAAGACGTTAAAAAAAAAAAGGGGGGGGGGGGGGGGGGCGGGGGGGTGCAACGATTTCCGGACTTCGGTAAAAAATTTGTGAAGTAGCCCTCTGACACTTCTGAAGTAAAGAACAGAAAACCGATTTCGCCTGCGTGTGATTCTGGCACCCCTCAACTCACTCCCAGTCTTCAGGGTCACAACTTGTCGCACCACTAGTGGCGTAATTCGGGGTGCCGTGTAGGTTCCCGTGTGCTCTCTCGGAGGACGCTTCCTCTCATCTCTCTGCTGACATTAGCGGGCGTTATACTGCAGCTTAGAGCCGAGCGAGGTCACGTAAGCTTCTCGCCGTAGTTCCTTCGGCTGCCACTCGCGGCTGCAGGTGGGGGAAAAAGCTCGACTTTTGCTTTGCGATTATGCAGCGGAATTGCGCCATTTTTTAATAAAAGAGATGTTTTCTCTATTCTCCTGGACACGATAAACAACGTAAAAATGACGAGATGCAAATTCTTTTAACCTTAAAATCGTTGCACCCCCCCCCCCTTTCTAAACAGGCAATCGTCAAATTTAATATTAAAAAAGAAAACAAGAGAAGAAAAAGGAGCTTCGTCAGTGTTAATGTGACAGCTCTTAGTTGCAGTAAGAATTTATAAATTAAACTGTAGCTATTATTTATGACAGGCTGCGCTCTCCTGGCAATATCATTTTTTAAGTCGGGATTAAGCGAGTGTACTCGCAAGAACATTTATAAATATGGACTGCTCTATCGGTTTATTTCTATTTGAACTCAGTTGTTTAGTTGTCACGTTTATGTATGTTTTATCCGTTCGATGTACAGACAATATAATAAATTAAAACTAAATTCGATGAAGCAGTACAAGGAAGTTTATGAATAACCTTAACGACTTTGGCTGGATTGCTTTAAGAGAGCGCATACTTATCGTTCGCGTGCCGATCTCTGTTATTATGAGGTTCTACATTAAAAAAAATGTCATTACTTTTCATAACTTAATATTGATCAAAAGTTTTTTTTATTTACAATTTACAGCAATTATTTACATTGCAAAAAACGCGCAGTTAGGTCAATTGATAATTTACCTTGGACTGAATTGACTTCCCCTAGCTTTATTAAACATGGAATATTAACGTTGGACAATCTTTTTTGCCTAAAGGTCGCAATTTCAGTTCATACTCAAATAAACACGAATCCCGCAATATTTTACGAAACATACTTATTTAAGCAAACAAATTACAATTTGAGACACCAGCAGTTTTCAAAACCTAAAATAAGAACTAATTACGGTACACAAAAAGTATCCTACCAGGTAACCGATCTTCTCAACAGAAATTATTGTGTATTCGAATTAGCCCAGACAATAGCGTCCATGTTTCTTTTCAAAAAATACCTTACGGTATACTTCAATGTGCCTAGTGTGTATTCCTAGTATAGTTCACATCAAAATAGATTGTACATTTTTTGAGTCTCATATTTTTATCTTCTCAGATATTGTTTTATTTTTGATTTATGCTGTTTTTGATTCATTTCCTGTGCCCTGCTGCTGAGTGCTGTAACGGGGGTTGGGACCTAGTCAGGTGATTCGTTTTCGCCTTTTGTCCCAACCTCCTTGACAATTGTGTCAAAAATAAAAATAAATAAACAAACAAACAAACAAACAAACAGACAAACAAACAAACAAAGGGTATACAGGAGCTCCCTTGACTACTCCTCCACGAGCCGACTCTACAGAAAGGACGGCAACGCGTAAATTCACTGCAACCCGTCCAAATGTCTGGTCGTTGAAACAACTCGTCGAAAGCAAGTTTCGCCGGTCTCGCGGCGTAAACAAAGCTTCCTCGGCACACCGAGGTGCTGCGTCTCTTTGTCTTTGCACGCCTGG